>NC_069390.1:76349845-76980262 GCF_027475565.1 Acinonyx jubatus | reverse complement strand
ATAAGAGACTCTTAACTGTAAAGAGCAAACTGAAGGTTGCTAGGGGGGTGTTGGATGGGGGAATGGGCTAAATGGGTGATGGCCATTATGAAGGGCACTTGTTAGGATGAGCATGGATGTCATATGTAACTGATAAATTGTAAAATTCTATTTGTGAAAACAATATTATGCTATTTGTTAACTAGAATTAAATAAAAATTTGAAAGGAAAAAAAATAACCACTTTGTAAATCAGTGTAGGTGTCCTACATTATTATTGCATTTGGGGAGTTAATGAATTCTTCAATATATTAGATGAATTTCATTAAAAATCAATGAGAAATCTTTAAAATATTCAACAAATAGAATGTCACAGACTTCAGTATTTAAAGCTTTTAGCCACTTTGAATTACTATACGAAGTGTTTTGCAAACAGAAAGGCAATAAAATTTGTTCATTTAAAGAAAGGGAGGGGCACACTAGGAAAGGCCTAGGTGGCTCAGTCGGTTAAAGCATCCCACTTTGGCTCAGATCATGATCTCACAGTTCATGGGTTCAACCCCCGTGTCAGGCTCTGTGCTGGCACCTCAGAGCCCGGAGCCTGCTTCAGATTCTGTGTCTCCCTCTCTCTCTGCCCCTTCCCCACTCATACTTTGTCTCTGTCTCTCAAAAATGAGTTAATGTTTTAAAAAAATGTTAAGAGATAAATACCACCAATTAAATAATGAGAGCTTAATTTCTCAAGCAAGCTGTGAAATACTTCAACCTGTGGGAAGACTCCTTTATACCCTGTACAAGAAAATGAAACTGAAATCTATTACTTTGGGACATCTATGCTTTGAAAAAAAATTAAGAGAATCATAAACAGACAAAATACTTGTTGAGTTCGGTCTTACAAAATTAGATTAGGAAAGCTACCTTAAATGAAAGGAAACTATCTTTGAAAAAACGTGTACCAAAAAATTCATACATTTCAATGCAAAGAATCATAAAGAATAATTTTGTGTTTGTTAGAGGATTTTTTCAGATCTTACTGTATAGACTGTTTTCTATATTAGAAATGTGAATAGAGAGTGGTCATTTGAAAGTATGAGCAATTTCAAATTTATCATTTTTACAATAATGTTTGTGGTTTCATAAAATATAGAATTAAAATATATTTAAAATACATTCTTTAGAAAAATAACTAATATAATATTGGGGACATTTTATAAATTAAGATATTAAGTATGTGAATATACTTTTTGTGACTTTCAGCCAAAAACTTTATTGCTTATGTTATTTTTAATTTTCAGTTAATAAAAAGTTCTTTTCACTTATTATGAAGTGTATGGATTTATATTTCAGTAATAATTTTATTCATGAAAACAATTGAATAGAGATTTATATGTACATCCATTGATAAAACATTCATTGTCAACACATTTAAAAATCTTAGAACTATGAAGATCAATTTTGATATTAGTCTTATTCTCCAAAGGATCATTATGGACAGATAATTATATGGACAGATAATTATATGGCCAATCTACTTTTAAGATTGTGTTATCCTTTCTAGGCTTCTGATTTATCCCTCTTAAATTAAAATTTTTTATGATCTTTGACATATGGAGACTGACTTCCCATTATTTCATTAGAAACTAGGGTCTTTTTTTATAGATGGCAACATGAACTACTACCAAGCAACTTCATGTCACCTAGTTCCCTGAAAAAATTTTGAAAAAGATGAATCTTCAGTTTCTCTTCAATAAAATATGGGCTTAAGAGAATTATATGGGTCTGAATCTAGGTTCTACCAATTACCACTGAATTTTAGGAAGTTATATAAGCTCTTTTCAGCTCTCATTATTTATCCATATTATAAATGTAATAATGCTTACTTCACAAATTTTCTGTAAATATAGTATCCTAACTCACCAAATAGGCAATAATCAAAAAGCTTAACGGTACACTGCTGGTGAAAACAAGGGGAAACAGTCTAACACAGAGCCAGTGGGACTAGAAATTGATAGGACACTTATGGTGAGGAGTTTGGCAATATTTAATCAAACTACATATGCATTCTCCCTTCAACTCAGCAATCCCACTTCTAAGAACATACCCTGAAGATGAGTCTCCAAAAATAGAAATGTATGCATGAAGTTAATCCGTGCAGCATAATTTATCATTTGAAAATATGGAAACTATTCAAACATAGAAGATTCATTGAATAAACTACGTTACATACATGACTTTTAAAATTATAAAATTAAAAATAGAATGAGGCCTATGAACAGTTATAGAAGGATTTCTAGGTGGTATTATAAAAAAAAAGTAAGACATTTAGTAGGTCATGTTTTGTTTTTAATAAATATAGGGGGAGGATAATAAAGCATACACACTGTACTTCTCTTTCAAAAAAAATATATGAAAGACACATCAAATCCAATGAGATTGATTACTTTAAGGAGTAGGGGGGAAACAAGTGGAATGGATATAGGAAGTAGAGACATTTCTCTGAAGTTTTGCATATTTGCAGCTTTTTGAAAGCATTAAAATATTGTACACTACAAAAGTGGTCTACAATAATGGTAAAGGAGGGGGATCTAAAAGGGAGAGAATGATAATGAATCTATTTTCAAAGAAATATCATAAACAAACTGAAAAGGAAATAATTCATCTAACTAGCTTATAAACATTATATGTCTATATATCCTCAGCCTTGGGTAGCATGAATTGACAAGGGGAGGGAACTGTCTGAACACTAAGATAATTAGATAGAATAATGAATTAGAAAGAAAAGAAAAAATCGGGGTGCCTATGTGGCTCAGATACTATATTTACTTCGGTTCAGGTCATGATCTTGTGGTCCATGAGTTCAAGCCCTGCATCCGGCTCTGTGTTGACAGCTCTGAGCCTGGAGCCTGCTTCAGATTCTGTGTGTCCCTCTCTCTCTCTGTTCCCCCCGCCCCGTTCATGCTCTGCCTCTTTCTCTCTCTCTCAAAAATAAAGATTAAAAAAAATTAGAAAGAATTGAAAAAAATAGAGGCCACCTGGTTGAATCAGTCGCCTGAGCATCTAATTCTCAATTTTGGCTCAGGTTATGATCCCAGAGTCCTGGGATTGAGCCCCATATCTGGCTCCAGGCTGAGAATGAAGCCTGCTTAAGATTCTCTCTCCCTCTGCCCCTCTCTCACTCACTCTCTCTCTAATATAAAATAAAAATTAAATTTAAAAAAATAATTGAAACAATAGAAACTGGTCTATATCAGTTATTGATTAAAAATGCATGCACATACAAACACAAATATACATTTATAAATGGGAGGGGAACTGTTGCTCACAATAGGATGTCAAGTGGCAGCTAATAGTGAATGTGGAGCAGGTACTAGAATTGGAAAATATCATTTTGCAACCATATAGAAGTTTTATTAAAGAATCATCAATGGATGTTAAGACTTTGGAGGAAATTTCAATGAGCACATGTATTTTCATGCCTTTAAAGTTGTTTCTCACAAGGTGCAAGAGAAAAAGCAAATTATGTAGTGAAGAAATCAGATATCTCTTTGTCTGGGTATTCACAATTTTCTGAGAGGTACACAATATCACTTACATATTATTCTAGCCAGAAATGTATAATGGGTATCTAATGATGATGAAACATAAAACACACACACACACACACACACACACACACACACACACACACACAGACTGTGGAAGCTTTTATTAAATAGAAGTAGGAAACAACTATATTCTTTTAAACTGTCAAGGTCATAAAACACAAAGGCTATGGTAATGTTCCAAAATTTTAAGAAGACTAAATAGACAAGACAACTTAATACCTATATCCAACAGTGGTACAAAAATTCTATCAAGGAAGTTATTATTTGTTTAAGTGAAAAAATTACATTACAGACCATAGATTAGATAGAACTATCAGATCACTGTTATTATAGTTAGTGACTGTTCTGTGGTTATAATAATATTCCTATTTTTTAGGAAATGTGCCAAAAAATCTGGTAGTAAAGGTCATATGTTACTCAACTTATTCAAATAGGGTAAAATGTTAGCAGTAGGTGAATGTATATAAAGGGGATGAAGGTGTTCTCTGTACTTTACTTATTCTTGAACCTTTCCTGTAAGGTTGAAACAGTTGCCTAGTAAAATGTTAAAAATCTTAATGTTAATTAATGCTTTGTTTTGTTCTAAGTATATGACAAGTTTAGCAAGTCCTTAAAGAACATTAAACATTAAAAGAACATTAGGGTCTTCTATTACCCTCTTTCTACAAGTGAAGACACTCAACTTAGGAAGATACTGATGGGAAAAAAACTGATAAATATTAAAAACTGAAAGTAGTTTCTTAACTTCACAATTACAACTTTTTTTTTTAAAGACAGCCCTACTGCTTTAAACCATCCACTTTGTTTCTCTCATCTACACATACACACTCACACACATCTCTTTTGAACACTTACTAAGCTCTGTTGTGTGAAAATCTACAGTTCAGAATAAAAAGACTCTGAAAGGACAAAAGGCTACAGTTTGTCTGTCATCTCTCTATTATCTTTTCTTTGACTGCCTCACTGTGAATTGTTTATTTTATTGACTCTTGTGAGCAAGCCAAGGATATTTCTTGTTCTGAATTTCACTCACTGGTTTTTTATAAATACCAAGCAGTCATAATGAGACCCCCACCCCTCCCAGAGCCATCGATGAAAAGCAAACTCTTTTCATAGACTTCAGATCATCCTTGTTGAGTTCAACAGAATTCTCAGAAGTCTATTTTAAAATCAATGTAATTGAGAAGCATCAAGGTCTCTGTTTTGTGTTTGAATGACTTTAATAGAAACCAATCTTTATATAAAAATAAAACCGTTTTAGATAAAGGAAAGTTGTAAGGTGATTTTTTAAGACGCAAAAAAAAAAATAGTTATTCAGAACAGTTTAAACTTCAAAAACAATTACACTCTTTTCAGAATGTCATCCTCTAAGAAAATAAATCCCAAAACCAGGCTTTGACTCATTTTCAATGATTCTCCTAAATACAAATAATGGGTAATCACCTTGAAGAAACCACTATTTAGATAAGTTGAATACCATATCCCAATGTTCTGTTATTAGTCACCTTCCCCATAGATAAATCTCTAGACTTTAGCAAGAAGGTTAAAAAAATACAGTTGTGGAAAATGCACTTCTTTTTTCAGTTACTATCATTATGCTTCTTATTATCACCTTAATTTCTCTATCTCCCAGATAGGTTAAATAAAACAGAATTAATTTATCTATATTGGATCTGATGGAAAAAAAAGAGGGAATAATTTAGTTACCACCATCTTTCCTTACCAGTAAGTACTCAAAGCCTGGACCTGTGGAGAATGTCTAACCATTGCCTGGACAGTCCTTCTATTAAAGGTTATTGTTAACACTTGGATTTACTGGAGCCTACTTAAAAGATAAAATACATTTAAATGTTTATGTTCTAAGTATAATCCATATCTAATCCAAGCATTTTTCACCATATGCCAGGACTATCACTATTATCTCTTGATTCAACTCCCAGGTCTGGATTCTCCCTATAGGGGTCAAGGGCATATTGATGGCCACTTTGACATATTTTAAATAACATTTACTTAAGAAACAGCCAGTGCAAGGATGCCCGGACCCTCTTCTGTCTCAGTGAAAGCAAGAAACAGATCTCCCATATAAACAATATCCAACCTGTATGAAGTAAATAAGACATCCTTATCACCAGGGACAGGAAGTTCAAAGCCAAGAAAGTTACAGAAAAAAACCTTGTTACTTTTTTCTAATTTACTACCTCAGCCTAAATTCTGCTTATAATTCCCTAATAGTTAAAAATCTCCCAATCACCTGTTTTCATTATCCTGTCAATTTCTTACAAATTTATTGTCTCTGTTTAAAATGTATCATAAAAACTACTTGCCTTACTCATTTTTGGGGGTCTTAATTTCATTATTGAACCACCATAGGCATATAATAAAATTCTATTTTATTTTCCTCCTGTTAATCTGTTTTATGTAAATTTAATTCTTAGTCCAGCTGGAAAACCTTGAAAGATAGAAGAGTATTTTTTCCTCTACATCTTCCGATTTATCTCTTCCTTTTGATTTCAATTTTCAAATTGACCCTGTTGCTTCATGCCTGAGCCTCAATAGTTAATGTAAATTTATGTCTTTTCATTTCACCTCTCTTATGTATGATTGAAAAAATAAATTTTTTACTAGCGATTGTTACTAATTTTATTATTATTTTCATAATCATTACAACTTCATTTTGGATATCAGACTGCTTTGAGAAGTCCATGTGTTTTGTACACTAAGCAAGATTTGTAATATTTATTTTTTTTCTTTTTTTAAATTTTCTTTCTTTTTTTTATTTACATCCAAATTCATTAGCATATAGTGCAACAATGATTTCAGGAGTAGATTCCTTAATGCCCCTTACCCATTTAGCCCCTCCCCTCTTCCACAACCCCTCCAGTAACCCTCTGTTTGTTCTCCATATTTAAGAGTCCCTTATGCTTTGTCCCCCCCCCCCGTTTTTATAGTATTGTTTCCCTTCCCTATGTTCATCTGTTTTGTCTCTTAAAGTCCTCATATGAGTGAAGTCATATGATATTTGTCTTTCTCTTACTGAGCAATTTCACTTAGCATAATACCCTCCAGTTCCATCCATGTAGTTGCAAATGGCAAGATTTCATTCTTTTTGATTGCCAAGTAATACTCCATTGTACATATATACACCACATTTTCTTTATCCATTCATCCATCGATGGACATTTGGGCTCTTTCCATACTTTGGCTATTGTTGGTAGTGCTGCTATAAACATGGGGGTGCATGTGTCCCTTCGAAACGGCACACCTGTATCTCTTGGGTAAATACCTATTAGTGCAATTGCTGGGTTGTAGGGTAGTTCTATTTTTAGTTTTTTGAGGAACCTCCATATTGTTTTCCAGAGTGGCTGCACCAGCTTGCATTCCCACCAATGGTGCAAAAGAGATCTTCTTTCTCCACATCCTCACCAACATCTGTCAATGCCTGAGTTGTTAATGTTAGCCATTCTGACAGGTGTAAGGTGGTATCTCATTATGGCTTTGATTTGTATTTCCCTGATGATGAGTGATGTTTTTTCATGTGTCGGTTGGCCATCTGGATGTCTTCCTGAGAAGTGTTCCTGAGAAGTGTTTATTCATGTCTTTGGCCCATTTCTTCACTGGATTATTCATTTTTTGGGGTGCTGAGTTTGATAAGTTCTTTATAGATTTTGGATACTAACCCTTCATCTGATATGTCGTTTGCAAATAGATTCTCCCATTCAGTTGGTTGCGTTTTAGTTTTGCTGATTGTTTCCTTCGCTGTGCAGAAGCTTTTTATTTTGATGGGGTCCCAATAGTTCATTTTTGCTTTTGTTTCCCTTGCCCCTGGAGGCATGTGGAGTAAGAAGTTGCTGCAGACAAGATCAAAGAGGTTTTTGCCTTCTTTCTTCTCAAGGATTTTAATGGCTTCCTGTCTTACATTTAGGTCTTTCATCCATTTTGAGTTTATTTTTGTGTATGGTATAAGAAAGTGGTCCAGGTTCATTTTTCTGCATGTTGCTGTCCAGTTTCCCCAACACCATTTGCTGAAGAGACCGTCTTTATTCCATTGTATATTCTTTCCTGCTTTGTCAAAGATTAGCTGGCAATACGTTTTTGGGTCCATTTCTGGGTTCTCTATTCTGTTCCATTCATCTGAGTGTCTGTTCTTGTGCTAGTACCATACTGTCTTGCTGATTATAGCTCTGTAGTATAGTTTGAAGTCCAGGATTGTGATGTCTCCTGCTTTTGTTTTCTTTTTCAAGATTGCTTTAGCTATTCAGGGTCTTTTATGGTTCCATATAAATTTTAGAATTATTTGTTCTAGCTCTGTGAAGGATGCTGGCGTTATTTTGATAGGAATTGCATTGAATATGTAGATTGCTTTGGGCAGTATCGACATTTTAACAATATTTGTTCTTCCTATCCAGGAACATGGAATCTTTTTTCCATTATTTTTTCTTCTTCAAATTCTTTCATAAGCTTTCTATACTTTTCAGTGTATAGATTTTTCACCTCTTTGGTTAGATTTATTCCTAGGTATTTTATGGTTTTGGTGCAATTGTAAATGGGATCTCTTTCTGTTGCTTCATTGTTGGTGTATAAGAATGCAACCAATTTCTGTGTGTTAATTTTATATCCCGCAACTTTGCTGAATTCATTTTCTAGCAGTTTTTTTGGTGGAATCCTTTGGGTTTTCCATATAGAGTATCATGTCATCTGTGAAGAGTGAAAGTTTGACCTCCTCCTGGCCAATTTGGATGCCTTTTATTTCTTTGTGTTGTCTGAATGCAGAGGCTAAGACTTCCAATACTATGTTGAATAGCAGTGGCAAGAGTGGACATCCCTGTCTTGTTCCTGATCTTAGGGGGAAAGTTCTCAGTTCTTCCCCATTGAGGATGATATTAGTGTTGGGTCGTTCACATATGGCTTTTATGATCTCAAGGTATGCTCCTTCTATCCCTACTTTCTTGAGGGTTTTTATCAAGAAAGGATGCTCTATTTTGTCAAATGCTTTCTCTGCATCAATTGAGAGGATCATATGGTTCTTGTCTTTTCTTTTATTGATGTGATAAATCACATTAATTGTTTTGTGGATATTGAACCTGCCCTGCATCCCAGGTATTAAATATCACTTGGTTGTGGTGAATAATTTTTTAATGTATTGTTGGAGCTGGTTGACTAATATCTTGTTGAGGATTGTTGGACCCATGTTCATCAGGGAAATTGGTCTATAGTTATCCTTTTTAGTGGGGTCTCTGCTTTTGGAATCAAGGTAATACTGGCTTCATAGAAAGAGTTTGGAAGTCTTCCTTCCATTTCTATTTTTTGGAAGAGCTTCAAGAGAATAGGTGTTAACTCTTCCTTAAATGTTTGGTAGAATTGCCCTGGAAAGCCATCTGACCCTGGACTCTTGTTTTGGGGGAGATTTTTGATTACTAATTCAATTTCCTTACTGGTTATGGGTCTGTTCAAATTTTCTATTTCTTCCTGTTTCAGTTTTGGTAGTACATATGTTCTAGGAATTTGTCCATTTCTTCCAGATTGCCCTTTTTATTGGCATATAATTGCTCATAATATTCTCTTATTGTATGTTTTTATTTATTGTTTTTATTTCTCCTGTGTTGGTTGTGATCTCTCCTCTTTCATTCTTGATTTTATTTATCTGGGTCCTTTCCCTTTCTTTTTGATCAAATTGGCTAGTGGTTTACAAATTTTGTTAATTCTTTCAAAGAACCAGCTTCTGGTTTCATTGATCTGTTCTACTGTTTTTGTTTTTGTTTTTGTTTTTTTTTTTTGGTTTTGATAGCATTAATTTCTGCTCTAATCTTTATTATTTCCTGTCTTTATTGTTTCCTGGTTTTGGGTTTTATTTGCTGTTCTTTTTCCAGCTCTTTAAGGTGTAAGGTTAGGTTGTATATCAGATCTTTCTTCCTTCTTTAGGAAGGCCTGGATTGCTATATACTTTCCTTTTATGACTGCCTTTGCTGCATCCCAGAGGTTTGGGGTTGTGGTGTTATCATTTTCCTTGGCTTCAATATACTTTTTAATTTCCTCTTTAACTTCTTGGTTAGCCCATTCATTCTTTACTAGGATGTTCTTCAGTCTCTAAGTATTTGTTACCTTTCAAATTTTTCCTTGTGGCTGATTTCGAGTTTCATAGCATTGTGGTCTGAAAATATGCACGATGATCTCGATCTTTTTGTACTTGCTGAGGGCTAATTTGTATCCCAGTATGTGGTCTATTCTGGAGAAAGTTTCATGTGCACTGGAGAATAATGTATATTACACTGCTTTAGTATGAAATGTTCTGAATATATCTGTTAACTCTGGTCCAGTGTGTCATTCAAAGCCACTGTTACCTGTTGATTTTTTGATTAGATGATCTGTCCATTTCTGTGGGTGGGGTGTTGAAGTCTCCTACTATTATGGTATTATTATCACTGAATTTCTTTATGTTTGTGATTAATTGATTTATATATTTGGGTGCTACCACATTTGGCACATAAATGTTTAGAATTGTTAGGTCTTCTTGGTGAATAGACCCCTTAATTATGATATAATGCCCTTCTGCATCTCTTGATATAGTCTTTATTTTAAAGTCTAGATTGATATAAGTATGGTTATTCTGGCTTTCTTTTGTTGACCATTAGCATGATACATGGTTCTCCATCCTCTTACTTTCAATCTGAAGGTGTCTTTAGGTCTCAAGTGGGTCTCTTGTAAACAGCATATAGAGGGATCTTGTTTTCTTATCCATTGTGTTACCCTATGTCTTTTGATTGGAGCATTCAGTCCATTGACATTTAGAGCAAGTACTGAAAGATATGAATTTATTGCCATCATGTTGCTTGTAGAGTTGGAGTTTCTGGTGGTGTTCTCTGGTCCTTTCTAATCTTTGTTGCTTTTTGTACGTATGAATGTATGTATTTACATTTTCATCTTATTTATTTATTTATTCCTCTTTTCTCCCCTCAGAGAGTCCCCCTTAAAATTTCTTGCAGGGCTGGTTAGGTGTCACAAACTGTTTTAATTTTTGTTTGTCTGGGAAACTTTTATCTCTCCTTCTATTTTGAATGACAGCCTTGCTGGATAAACACTTCTTGGCTGCATATTTTTCTGAGTCAGCACATTGGATATATCCTGCCACTCCTTTCTGGCCTGCCAAGTTTCTGTGGCTGGGTCTGCTGCAGACCTGATCTGTCTTCTCTTGTAGGTTAGGGACTTTTTTTTTCCCTTGCTGCTTTTATGACTCTCCCCTTGTCTGAGTATTTTGTGAATTTGATTATGATATGTCTTGTTGCTGGTTGGTTTTGTTGAATCTAATGGGGGTCATCTGTGCTTCCTGGATGTTGATGTCTGTGTTTTTCCCGAGGTTAGAAGTTTTCCGGTATGATTTGCTCACATAACCCTTCTACCCCTATTTCTCTCTCTTCCTCCTCTGGGACCCCTATGATTCTGACATTCCTTTTTAATGAGTCACTGATTTCTCTAATTCTTAAATCGTGCTTTTTTGCTTTAATCTCCTTCTTTTTTTCTGCTTCATTATTCTCCATAAGTTTGACCTTTATGTCACTGATTCTCTGTTCTGCCTCATCTATCCTTGCCACTGTGGCATCCATTCATGATTGTAGCTCAGTTATAGCATTTTTTATTTCATCCTGGCTAGTTTTTACTTCTTTTATCTATACAGAAAGGGATTCTAATCTATTTTCGACTCCAGCTACTATTCTTATTATCGTGATTCTAAATTCTGGTTCACACATCTTGCTTGTATCTATGTTGGTTAAGTCCCTGGCTGTTGTTTCTTCCTGCTCTTTCTTTTGGTGTGAATTCCTTCATTTTGTCATTTTGAAGGGAGAAAAATAATTAATGAGGAAGAAAAAAATTAAAATAAAAATAATTAAAATTTTAAAAATATTAAAATTAAAAATAAACGCACAAAAAAAATCAAATAAATGATGCTAGATCCTAGGTGTGTTTTGGTCTGGGTGTTGAAAGTGGCTTGATAGATTAGAGAAAAAAGGGGAAAGAATGAAAAAAAAAGAAATCATTTGAAAAATTTGAAAAAATGAATACACTGAAGTAGACTAAAATGAAATGATGGAAATAAACTAGAATTTGAAAAAAAATTACACAAATGTAAAAAATATAGTAGAAAAAATTTAAAAAGTGGCTTGATAGACTAGAGTGGCTTGATAGATTAGAGAAAAAAGGGGAAAGAATGAAAAAAAAAAGAAATCATTTGAAAAATTTGAAAAAATGAATACACTGAAGTAGACTAAAATGAAATGATGGAAATAAACTAGAATTTGAAAAAAAATTACACAAATGTAAAAAATATAGTAGAAAAAATTAAAAAATATATATTTTTAATAAAAATTAAAAATAAGGATGATTTTTTTCCTCTTTCTGTATTCAAGAAAAAACAGACACAAAAAAGAGAAAAAAAGAAAAAAACAAAGAAAAAAAAGGAAATCGTTTGAAAATTTGAAAAAATGAATACACTGAAGTAGCCTAAAATAAAATGATGGAAGTAAAATAGAATTTGAAAAAATTAGACAAAAGTAAAAAAACATAGTAAAAAAATTAAAGAAAATTATTTTTAATAAAAATTGAAAATAAAAATGAATGTTTTATCTTTCTGTGTTCAAGAAAGAGAAAAGAAATGAAAAAGAGGAAAAAAAAGAGGAAAGAAAGAAAATTAAATAGATGGACTTGCTAATAGACTGAAATACAAATGAAATTACTTCGTTTTCCCCTAGAAGTCAGACTATGAAGCACTTTATAGTCCATAAACTAAGTAGGTGGTGAGACTTCTTTTCTTGAAGAGCAAGGTTGGCCCAGTTGGGCAGAGCTTAGTGTAATAGCTCCGTTCTCCACTAGATGATGCTGCTAGCCTACTGGGGTATATTGTTGCGGTGCTTGTAGGTGCGTATGCGCATGTGTGGGAGTGGTGAAAATGGCGTCACCCAGCTACCCAGTCTCTAGTATTGGAACTCTGTTGTCCCTGATCAGCAATCACACACCCGTCCTTTGTCTTTAGTTTTCATCCACTCCCCACTTTTTCACTGTCCGTGAGCAAGCCCCAGGTAGTACCTCTCTCCCCAGTTTTGTCTCAGATGCGGCTGTTTACACTGGCCCCTTACTTCTGAGGGACTGTGGTTTTGACCCATTCCACCCCTTGGCAGAGGGTCTCACCAGCAATGGTCAAATATCAGTCACACCCAGGAAAGTTTGTGGACTGTGCTGCTGCTGAAGCCCAGAAATGGCAGCCAGGTGCCAGACCGCCTCAGAAAAAGTTCGGGAGACTGTGTAGCAGCAGCATTTCAGGGGTTATGGAAAATCACAACACATTTCTGGCACCAGGCTTCACCCTTAAAGACCTGTTCCAGCACCAGCGAATATAGCCATTTTCTGGGGTCTGCTGGGCCCAGGTTGCCTCACAGCCTCTACCAAATGTCCTTCTAGCAGTGGAACCGCTTCTCCCTGTGTGACCCGAGAACCTCCCTGACCCCATTCTGCTCCTGGGGACTCACCCTTCCCACCAGAGCATCACCAGGTATCGAGCTGCAGACTCTCAGCGCTCCCCCTATTTATAGCCTTAATGGAATTTAAAACCCTCTCCTTTCTTTCTCCGTTCAGTCCCTGTGACTGTTTCCAATTTTCCACTTTCTCTCCAGCTGCTTTTGGGGAGGGGTGCTTTTCCTGTATTCTCCCCACCATCTCCGTCCTCTCTCTGCACACAAAAGCACCTCCCTACCCTCCGCAGCTTCTCTCTCCCCAAGTTCACCTCTCTGCGTCACGTACCTGCTGAATTATGTGGTTCAGGTTGTGCAGATTGTTGTGTTAATCCTCAGATCAGTTTTCTAGGTGTGCAGGATGGTTTAGTGTTGGTCTGGCTATATTTCATGGACGTGAGACACACAAAAAACTTCCATGCTGTTCTGCCATCTTGGCTCCCTCCAGAAAAATAATAAATCTTAACAGTTTTCACCAAGTGTAATATGAAATAACAATGGGATAAATCTTCAATATATACATGATTTTAAAAAATCATGGTCACAGCATATTCTTGTGGACCCAGACTTTGAGAAAGGGGTATATACAACATATTGTTTTATGCTACTTGTTAACATGTTAATCCTTTTAGCTGTAAGTAGAGATTTATTCTCCTCCTGCTGCTTTATTTATTTCTTTACCAAAACCAGGCAACTAGCTCTTTCCAAATGCCTTTGCATAATATGGAATTTTCTAATTTCAACTCTTTCTTTTGGCTTACACTTTGGTTCATATATTCTTGGTAATTCTTTTTCCTGCTTTTATTTTCAGTTTTTCTAATGCTTTTTCCATATTTTATATCTTATGTAAGTTGTTGGCCATTTAAATACTCATAATGAGAGTATATTTTATTTAATTTTTTTTCTTTTTTTCTCTATTTTCAGAGAGAGAGAGAGCTAATATGAACTAGCAGGAACAGGGGAGCAGTAGAGGCAGAGGGAGAGAATCTTAAGCAGGTTTCATGTTGACACAGGGCTCAATCTGACAACCATGAGATCATGACCTAAGTCAAAAATCAAGAGTTGGATGCTTAACCAACTAAGCCACCCAGATGTCCCTAGAAAATTTATTTTCTGATGTATGGTTACTGTGATAATAAGACTTATTTTGTCATTTTTATTTCATACTGCCCACTAATTGTACTTGGTTATTTTTTTTTTCTTACTCTTCAGCCATTCACAATTTAATGGCAGTTACGGAACTGAAAAGAACCGGCCTCCAAAAGTTCATGGAAGTCAAAGACACTAGGCCCCACTTTGGGCCCAGTATCTGCAAGTTACACCTTGAAATAAATAACAGTTTAACTGCAGAGAACTTAAGAAATAATATGGCTCTTTGCAGCTGGTTTCTTTAAAGGGGCATCACTGTGGGTTCACAACCAATCCCCTGGACAGCTTCATAAATTCCCCCTTTGTATAACTCTCCCTCTGTCACAAGTATTCCTATACATGGAAACTGCTAAAAAATTCTCTTATGCTTTCTATCTTTGCCTCAATAGGCTCCATCCTACTCCCCATGCACAAATATATCAATACCACATAGCAAGTACCTTTGAATCATGATGTTTCTCTGCCCACTTTTTTCTTTTGCCATGAGGCTACCCAAACACACTGTATTTCTAATATGTCCTCACAGACATTCTAATTTTAGGCACATTTCCAGAGAAATCTAGTTCACTGTGAAAAATTGAGTCAATGTTTCTAAATATTTGCTGCCATACCTGAAAGGAAGATTTTTATTCCTTAATTGCACATAGGCTTGGTAATGTGACTTTCTTTAGATAATGAAGTATTTACAAAGGTGGTGTGTCATTTCAGGGCAGCAGATTTAGGAACTATCATGAGGAGTGCTGTCAGTGCTCACTATTGCCTCTGTCACTACTATGAGTAATGGTTCTATGAGGGAAATTTACCCTGAGTGAGAAATAGACATTGTCATTGGTAAGTTACCAAGATTTGGGGGTATTTTACACAGTGTAACCAAGTACAGTAATACTTTGATTTACCGGCATAATTCATTCCATAACATGCCTATAATCCAAAGCACTTGTGTATCAAAGCAAATTTCCCCATAAGAAATAATGGAAACTCAGATCATTTATTCTACAACCCAAAAATATTCATATAAAATGATTACAATACTGGAATATAATACCTTTGAAAACCTTCATGGCTGGTGTGAGGGAGACAAGAAGGAGTAGGGTTATTGTGTAGGATGACTTTCACTATCACTAATGGATGTTGACTACAGTACAGTATTAATAAACTCTTGTCACATACTGTACGTAATGTAACTGGCAATAAGGTAGCAGAGGAAGGGGTCTATATCAGCAGGCAGCCTAACCAAAAGCAAAGCATTCCTTAAACTTACTATTGTATGGAAAACAAAGGACTGTCCATAGGTGCTTTGAAATGACAAAAAATACACTGGCACCAGTTGTGGGCATCTTCCAACATTCTGAAAAATCAGTGATTTCTGCCAAATGCCATGACCTGAGACTGAGTGTCTGAGCATGGGAGATGATCACCCACAATCCTGCAGCAATAAAGAGATAGAGAGAGAGAGAACCATTGGTTCAGTTGTGATCATGTGACATTTGTCATCACATGCTACTCATATTGCAAGGCATCACTCGTTTATCAAGTTAAAATTTATTAGAAATGTTTGTTTTATGGAACACTCGTGGAACAAGTTACTCACACTCCAAGGTTTTATTGTATTTATTGATCAATACATTTATGCATCTTTCTCTCTGCACAGTGGTGTTGCATGCATTAGTATCTCTGGGATATTTGGAGAATAAGTTGTTCCACAAAATAGAAGACTTATTGTGGAAAGTACTTACCATATTAGAAATATCAACACATTAATTAATAAGAGAGTAGATAATTCTGATGGAGAAAAACAGAAAAGCATCTAGAGCTTCAATCAATTAAATAAGCTAGCTTATTAGAGGATTTTAAAGAGTACATTATATGGGGTAGGATAGGAAGAACGCTGGATTTTAGCAAAGATGACAATCAGCTACTACTAATAGAGTTTTAAGTCTGAAACCCCCCCAAAATAGTAATAAGTATTAACCTGAAACCACACCATTGGTTATGTTTGTTAGAAATTTTTGATGGATTAGGTTTATAATGAAAAGAACAAAATTTCCAAAAAGCTTTCCAGCCAAACTGTAAATGAATGAACCCTAGCACAAATAGATGCATATCAAATTTCAGCTTAAATGACTGATTAAAAAAAAGAGATGAAATGGGGAGGGTATATTAGCTTTCTATCACTACTGTATCAGTTTGTCATAAAATTAGTGCCTTAAAACAATATACATGTAAATGTGTATTACAGTTTTGTAGGTCAGACATCCAACATGGATCTTAACGGGCTAACCTCAAGGTATCAGTACAAGGTATCAGTAGGACTACATTCCTTCTGGGGCTCTAAATTCATTTTCTTTCCTTTTTCAGCTTCTGGACTTCCTCTGTTTTCCCTGACTTCATGGCCCTCCCTTCCATCTTCTAAGATAGCAACATCAAGCTGAGTCCTTATTTTGCTCTTATCAACTCTCCCTTGCAAATCCCTCTTTGGCTTTTAAGGATGCTTGTGATTACATTGGACCCACCTGAAAAATCCAGGCTCCTTGCTCTTTTTTAAGGTCAGCTGATTGGCATTTATATTCCCATATACAACCTTAATTTCTCTTTGCCACCTAACATATTGACAGGTTTTGAGGATTGAGATGTAGCCATCTTTGGGGGCCATTATTCTGCCTGTGCAGGAGGTCATTCTGTTTTCTAGTCAAGATCGAGATTGGTGTAAAATCATCTTCCAGGTGGTGTAAGGATGGTCAAATGTTAAGAGGAATTGCAGCGATACCCTCTCCCTTGTTTTTCAAGATGGGCCCCCTTTCTAAATTTTTTTAATGTTTATTTATTTTTGAGAGGGAGAGAAACAGAATGCAAGCAGGGGAGGGGCAGACAGAGAGGGAGACACAGAATCTGAACCAGGCTTCAGGTTCTGAACTGTCAACACAGAGCCCGACACCAAGCTTGAACCCATGAACCATGAGATCATGACCTAAGTCGGACACTTAACTGACTGAGCCGCCCAGGCGTCAAATGGGCCCTTTAATCCCAGCTGAAGCCCATCAAAGAACTATGCTGTATTGCCCTACAATGATTAAGAATAAAGTGGATTTCAACAAGAGCTTTAACACAGACTTTGCCTGTGTCATCCTGACTGGAAGTTCTTTTACAGAACCTTGCTTCTGAAAGCACCTACATGATGAAGTGGCTTCCCTCTACAGGACCAAGAACTTCATGAAGAAAGATTATGCGTGGTCACTGCCACTCTCAGACTGCTGTAGCCAATTTGTTACCAAAAATTTCGTTTTCAGCCTCTACTTCAGCTTTGGATGAGAACTGTAGGTCTACAAAATGAAGTGTAACTAACTAACATCAGAGGATAAAAGCAGCAGTAAAAGTCCCCAAAACTTGCATATGATTTTAAAGTCTTATCCATTTTTTTAAAATATTTGTAACACCAAAATATTATTGACCAGAGTTAATTGCAGTTATCACAAAGAATCCAGCAACACAGAAGGAAAATGACATGTAAATTACTTTGTTGTATTTGCATCAGGTGAGGTAGTTTAACAAAATTAAGATAAATGACTATGCCTTAACTCTATCCCAGATTTATTGCAATGTGTTCCATTTCATTATCAACTTATTTTATTACCAACTAAAATTGTTCAGTATTAACATCCTTGCAACATACCACAAACAGTTTTTTTATGCTCATGAGGCCCTTTTGGATTAGGTTTTGATTAAAGTGGGCAGATTACAGAAGGATGCAAAATAATAAGATTCATAGAGTAGGAGGCACACACAACAACAATCCTAGGAAACGATTGAAAGCAGCGATACAATCAAAGATGGGTTCTCTAAAAAGTCTTGGTGAAAAGTTCCAAATCAATTTTTTTTTGTCACTGACATTAAAAAAAAAAGGAGGAAAAAAATCTCAACTCTTTAGAAACTACCTTCCGTATCAAGATCAATGAAACAGCTAGACTCTTAGACTCAATTCAATTAATTGCTGACTAAAATTGAAATATGTCCTGTGTATCAGCACAAATTCCTCCCTTGATTATTCTAAAAACTCCCATGTTCCTCACACAGGCATCTTTAGGACCCAGTCAGTCTGCTTTGTGTTACACCTTTATAGACAATTACATCTTTCTTCAAGTATCATGTGCACTATATTTTATGGTACTCCTGGTGAAGCCTAACTACTTTATATACAATAAGACCATCTCTCTGATTTATACTGTATTTCTCTAGAATTCTGCTTGCCTTTTTCAATATAGAATTATACTGAATTTCAAGCCATGGGGAATAGTTTTATAATAACTCCTAAATTTATATGCCACTGATTGCTGCAGAATTTTACTTTTTTTTTCCTACTAGGGCTTCTCAGAATTTGTTACTCCATTTTGTCTAAACTAAATTTTAGTTGTATCTTAGCAAGTGCATTGCAAAACTCCTTTTAGTCAACATTTTTTTTACACATTGATGTCTCCTACCTGCAATCATTTTCAAACCAAAGTATACTGGTTTGCACACAGTTACACATATTAAACAGAAATTAGTGAAATGATTGGGGTATATTTCACTCGATGACAAAAATAAAGTTGGTGGAAAAGCAATGGAAAAAAGACCTTTTTGATTTTAAAAACAGAAAGCAAGTAGATGAATAATACCTGAATTGAATAGGAAAAAAATGCATTTTTTCTTCCTTCTTTCCTTCTTTTTTTACCATCCTGAGCTTATGAAAGAGGACCTCAGCTGCCTCCATTTTGACCTCAAACTTTCCAGTTGGGTTTTTCTTTCTAGCTTGTCTCGAGGCCCAGGTGGAAGGCCCTGTGGGCAAAGCATCGCCTGATGGGAACAGAAACTACCCCTTTCAAGCATAAGGACTGCCCTGGGCCAGCAACACCACCCACAATAACTCCAAGACAATGACCGATTTGACCTTTTCTGCCCACCTACATGTAACTACCCATCTTTGTTCCACATTTTCCTTATAAAAACCCAGAAGCATTTTTGGCACTTTGGAGTGTCAGTCTATGAGACATTATTCTGCTGTCTTCCCAGTGTTGGCCTCACTGAAATAAAGTCCTTCCTTGTTTTTGCTACCATTCATTTCTCTGTCTTTGGATTTTGTCAGTGGTGAGTGGCCAGACCTGGTCTGCTTGGGACCCCTGGAGCCAAGAGTTCTTGCATTCCTGAATCCTGGCTACACTCGCAGAAGATACTGTTCTATTACTTTCCCTTGAACAATGTTCATTTCTCTCCCAATCCTCACCTTTAGTTGGCCTCATCATTCTTTTCAGCTGGAAAGGAGAAAACCAATAACTTTGAATAACATACAGAAAAAAATATATATATATTTTAACTATGTCAGTATTTATATGGATAATAAAAGTCAAGAGAACTATTTTATAGTTTGAAGACCACAAAAACAATCAGAAGGAGGACAAGTACAGACTTGTATATCTTCTATAAAAAAATAGTAATAAGCTACTGTTCCTCCTTTACCTTATATTAATAGAACTATGTTGGATATGTTAATAAAATTGCTGTTTTTGATTTTGGGGTTTTGGTCCAGCAAAGGAAGGTAAGAAGAGGCCTTAAAAAGGAAAAAGTCAGTGGAATCCAAAGTTAAAAATCCACATAAACAGAAATGGAAGTAGTTTTGCTGGGATGCCCAAATCCAATGTTAGTGAACACTGACTGCATGCCTCAATGACCAAAGAGCTGTAAAGAGCCACATGGCACCTAGAGACAATTCAGGCACTCAAGTGAGGATTGCACATCACCTGAAAAGAGTTCGTTTATTAACTGTCTTTCTTGGTTTTGTCCTATAAATACCTCCCCATGGAAAGCAATCAATACATCACAGTTTCATTTGTCCAGGGAGAGCAAAGTCTTTCAGTGACCTGAAACTTTGCTTGGACCCAACCAAACTGTCCCCTTGCAAACAACTTTTTTTTATCAATGGCTAAATTTTCTCCCACAAAGATTATTAGATCACTGAACATCTAACCTTATACTTGAGCAGGACTGAACTGAATTAGTTTGAGATATCTCCCCAAATTTGCACACTTCTGAAAACACAATCTGAAACATGAGTTAATACCTCTGAGCTATTAATGAAATATTAAAAGTATTATATGGAAGTATCATACTTTAGGAATCAATTATTAACATAGACCACAAACAGGAAATTATTCTTCCTAACAGAAGGGATTGAAATGTCCTGTCTATCACTCATGACACCACATTGCTAAATGAGAAAATAAGTAAGGCTTGTTCACATCGGGGAAATATCCTTATTTTTTATAGTATCACCAAATTAGTGTATCAATCACAGTAACAATCATTCTCAAAAACTCTTTTGTCATTTTGACGTCCTAACCTAACATTTTAAAAATATTGCTATGCAGATGTTATCAGGGATAAATTCAGTTAGGATATTGACAAAAACATCAAGATTCAGTAGCAAGAATGTTAATACTATTATGTATAGTCAGGCTGAGGAGGTAATATGGAATGATGGCTAAACCCAAGGATCTGAAATTATAGTCCAGCCTGAACTCACACTTTAAGTTAGAATCCCAGCTCTGTTATATGTACTGCTAGTACATTGATGGAAATAATTATATTAATAAAATTACCAGTATTATTATGTGCCAGGCATTGCATTGGCTATTTTGTAATTATCTACAATCTATAAACATTTGCTCACATTATTTTCTTTATCTGCTATGCCTTTCCACTGTCACTCTATCATATACATATACCACTATCTAAATTTTAAGGGCATATCAAATTACCATCATCTCTAGAATTTTGTAAATTTTCAGCCTGTAATACCTTCTTTCACCACAATTATACCCAGGTATAATTGATTAATCTCTCCTTCTAATATGTTCCCATAATACACTTTACATGATTCTATTGTTTCACATTTTCATGTGTTTGTATGCCAAAATGGAAAATGAACTTTTAAATATATCTTGTAGAAGTTTCTTTCCTGCTGTTCCTATTGAATACACCCTGAAAAATAGTGGCTTTCTGAAGATGGGAGCACATGACAGTAAACTCCAAGTAGTAAACACATGAGAAAAACGGATTCTGGAACTGTGTAACATGGGTCCTAATGGTTCAAAGTTAAAAAAGAAGAAAGCAAACTCATCATTCAGCAACTGCACTGAAGAGAACAACACTGAAAAGAGAAACATCAGCAGCAAGAAGAATCAGGCAGTGTTTTTCAGATAGGGCAGAGATACTTGTTCATTAAAATAATTAATTATTTAGTACATGGATATATGCAAATTTTCTGTGAGTAAAATATGAAACTATGAGAAGAAGAAAAATAAAAGCCTCACCCAATCAACTGGAAACAAAAGGAAACTGGCAGGTCTCTACATCAGAAGGATCAGAGATTAAAATCAGAATGGCATCTCTTCATGGAATGGCGGTTAATTTGAATGCTTAGCAAAATCACATGTGTCTGTAGCTCAAATTGGAACAGCAATGGAAGTATTTATCAAATTAGAATGATAGAGAACAGTTCCATAAAATTTTCTTTTTTTAGTGCTAGGAAAAATTTATTTACTGATTTACTTTTTTCAACAACTTTTTATTTTTTGTGTGCTATGAGGCATAACTTTAACTACCAAAGATAGAATTATAAAAAAAAAAGTTTTGACCTTGTGGAATTTATAATGTATTCAAATGAGATAGAAAATTTTCAAATAAACATAAAAATGAAGTATATTAAATGATAGCAAAGGCTATGGATGAAAAGAGGTGAGAGGAGAGGGTACTTGGGTGTGGTTTTGTACAGGATAATCAGGGAAGCCCACACTGATAAAGTGATGTTTGAGTAGAGATATGAAGATGGGACAGAGGAAGCCATGTGGATTCTTGGGAAAGAGAAATTAGTAAAAGAGAATAGCAAATACAGAGAGAGCACCCAAAGTTGATGCCAAATACTTTGAATCCAGAGACTATGCTCCTAATTAGTACTCTATATTTCCTTGTAGGGCGGTTATAAGGATTATGTATTACTATATATAAAGGCATTTGTCATGGTGCTTTTAAAAAATCTAACTGCTGGAATGTCTGGGTGGCTCAGTCGGTTAAGTGGCTGACTCTTTATTTCCACTCATGTCATGATCTCATGGTTTGTGAGTTCAAGACCCACATCAGGCTCTGTGCTGACAGCGTGGAGCTTGCTTGGGATTCTCTCTCCCTCTCTCTCTGCTTCTTCCCCACTCATGCTCTCTCTCTCTCTCTCTGTCTCAAAATAAATACACTTTAAAAAGAAATAAATAAATAAAAACTAAACATGTTATTAGAAAAACTGTAAGTGCTTACATAGATCAAAGCAGATTGTAGATATACAGACCTTCTGACTCTTCAGATATAATAGTGACATCCTTTATCATCTTTAAAGATATGGCAGAATTGAAGAATTATAACTTACTAATAACTACCCCCAAATAATATATTAAACATCATTATTACTCAGCTGTGAAACTATTGGCACTGTAAAAGGAATTTTCTTACCAGACTACATGATTTAAGATTAAAATAAGAGTCAAGGAAAGGAACAAGAACCAATGGAATTTCCTGAGCAGTCATCGGTGAATATTTTTGCAGGCTTACTGCTAGCAGATTTTATCCAACTGTGTTTTATCATGAAACTTTCAATAAAATGTAAATAACAACCCTATCCCATAAAATGTTCCCTTATTTGTAGAAGCTATCCATTCTGGAACTGCATATGCCCATCAATGTCTTGAATTTATTCCCAGAGCCAAGTGGCAGATGTACCATGCTGCTGGAGAATGATTTGCCTGCCTGGGTGACTACACATCATGACTGAATTTGCAACACCCCATCAGTTGCAAAATACTCTGTTGGCGCAGACTTTTCTGGCAGTGACCAGATGGTTGCTTCTGAATTCACACTTACAGGAAGGCCAGACAGCCTTTTTGACTGTGATGGTATAACTCATAGGTAAGCTCAGAGGTACAGTATTTTCATGAACAGCACAGATTTTGTTATTAGACAGAGGAAGGAAAGAGTTATAATTGTCACCAGCTTCCATAAATTGACTGTCTCTGGGTCAACGCTTTCATTTAAATGGACTGCGTCATCTTCTTTCCCATCGAATTCCAGCAGCACCTATCACTTCAACACTCCCTCACCATGGACATATCCGAGCAATTCCTTCTCTTGCTCTAGAGTTATTCTCTTCCTGAACACCTCAAAAAGGTCCATAGAGTGAGCAGATCATGTTGACTTGCAATATGTTGTTTACCATGATGTTCTTTTTAAGAGCCACACCAGCTCATTGTACTGCTCAAGCTTTTCCTCTCTCTTCAAGATTTTTGAAATCTTGCCAAGTTATTACAGTCTCTATGCCTTTTTGGTACAGCCTATTTTCCTGAAAGCCCATGTGCTCACTTTGGCATATTATTCCTCAGTGAATTCTCTAGATAACAATGTAGGTGTAATTTAATATGTTATTATATTTAATTATCACATTAAGAAAAAACAACAACTGTACAACAACTATTATCTCCTTTTGAATACAAGACTGAGGTACAAACAGGTTTAAGTGATTGATTTCAAAACCCTGTCACTGCACCCACACTTTTTCCTCACAAGATGTTAGAGCATTAAAAAATAATAATAATTACGAATAAAAGCATTCAAGAGGTTAGGAGTGGATCTTGGCTGTTATCAGGGCTGTTGCAGTGCAAGTCAGAGCAGATTCCACTTTTTCCGAAATGGCTCAGCTTTTTGCTTTTCCATAACCTGCTTCAAATCATCTGCTCTTTCCTCTTGCTCTTCCATTCACAGGCATTTTCATGATGGGTATAATTACCAACAATAAAAATGTCCCTTTTTCAGTTATGGTAAATTGCTTGTAAAATGCCACATCAACTATTGTTACAGTTTGATTTTGAGCGTGTTAGTGGGGGGAAGATGTAAACAATTCTGAAAGCTTATTTTGATTATTTGAATTAATTTGTGGTCTGATTGCTCAAAAAGATGATCAGCAGTACCATTGTCTATATTTAATGCTCTGGCAGTGGTAAAATATTATTGCTAGCAATTTTATATCTTAATAGTAATAATGTTTACATTTTAGTAAAATATCTGAAAATTTCCTAATTGATATGCTCTGCAGATAAAATACACTGAAGTAAAAATGTAAGCATATAAACTCACATTTATATTTGTAACACACTGGCTCTCAGAGTGTCAGACCCTAATACCTCCTTCTAAGAAAATAAAAATATTTTGAAATGTCCCCCTTTACTTCTTGAAATGAATCGTGTAGCTAATATAAAATGCAGGCATATATAAAAATAAATGTAATGCACTAATGGTAATATGAGATGAATAAAAAATTAATGTCTTAGGTCAGGTTCCTTAGAAACAGATTCTGGCACAGGGTCTTGGGCACATGTGATTTATTGAGAGAGTGCTTACAAGAGCAGGGAAGTGAAGGAGGCATGATAGGACAAAAGTAGGAACTAAATTAAGATGTCTCAGCTGGAACCAAGCTTCTGGCCCATACCAGGAGGAGCTCTGGAACTGTGTTGTGAGATTCAACAGCCACCAGACATTTCTGTCAGTGACACACTTGAATATGGCTGATGTAACTGAGAAATTGAATTTTTATTTTATTTTATTTTAATTAATTTATATTAAAAAATGTCCCCATTCAATTACTGAAAAACTTTTAAGCATTCTTGGAAAAACTGGAGTAGGTCAGTCTACTTTTCAACTGTAAATTTTATGAAATCTAAATATAGATCAAGTAGTTCTGATGAAAATGTAGCTGTCAAATTAATGTTTCCTATAAGTTTAAAATACACACCTCAGTTTTAAGGCTTAGTATGAAAAATTAATGTGAAATGAATCAACAATAATTTTAACATTGATTACATATTAAAATGGTAATATTTGGGATATATTGAGTAAATAAAGATAGTATTGAAATTAGTTTTACCTGTTTCCTTTTTTTTAACTTTTTCTATGTGGCTACTAGAAAATTTTAAACTTCAGGTATAGCTTCCATTATATTTTTATTGGGCAAGAGCGCTCTAGAAAAGCACTGAGCAATAGAGCTTTAAGTTATGATGGAAATGTCCCCTATCTATACTGTCCAGTATAGTAGCCACTGGCCAAATGTTGTTCTTGAGCCCAAGAAATGTAGTCAGTAAGACCAAGGAACTGAAATTTTAATTTTAATTAGTTTAAATACAATACATATGACTAGTGGTGGCCATATTAGGCAGTATAGTCAAAGCATGGCACAACAGAACTGGTCAGACCTTAAGAATAGAGGCTGGGTTTTTTAACCTCAGAGGCAGCCAGTCATTGGCTGAGAACTTAGTCTATTCAGGTGTCTATAACAAAGTACTATCGATTAAGTAGCTTCTAAACAGAAATTTATTTCTCACAGTTCTGGAGCCTAGAAGTCTAAGATCAGACTGCCAGCATGGCCAGATGTGGGTTCTCTTCAGTATTGCAGGCTTCTTCACTGCATCCTCACATGATAGAAAGGGTGAGGAAGTTCTCTGGGGTCTCTATTATAAAAGCACTAAACCCATTTATGAGGGCATCACCCTCAGAAACTAAGCACCACCCAAAGGGCCCACATTCCAATACCATCACATGGGGTTGAGTTTTCAACATATGAATTTTGAGGGGGACACAAATATTCAGACGACAGCAGGGGTTGAAGCATCTCCTATTCCACCCAAAGACAATTCTCTTGAAGGGGCAGCATCTTTGAGCAGTTAACAGCCAGCCAACTTTCATAGAAGCAAGAGTATGGGAGTATAGGCCAGGTAAAGGGAATATAAGCAAGGCAGCAGCCAGCAGAAACAAATTCATAATAAAATGCCACACATCTTAATATGTAAATTCACAGGTACAGCTAATTTTAAAACCAAAATAGAGGGGCGCCTGGGTGGCTCAGGCGGTTAAGCATCTGACTTCAGCCTACATCATGATCTCGCGATTCGTGAGTTTGAGCCCCACGTAGGTCTCTGTGCTGATAGCTCAGAGCCTGGAGCCTGCTTCAGATTCTGTGTCTCCCTCTCTCTCTGCCTCTCTCCTGCTCATGTTCTGTCTCTCAAAAAAAAAAAAAAAATAGAACATTCAGACATCAGACCCTATTCACAGGATTACTATGAATGTGGTAATGAATGATATAGGCTGATACAGATAAATTGTGTGGAGGTTCAAATGCCACAAACAATATTGGTTTCAGAAACACAGTTTTCTAAAATGTAGTTAAAACTTGGGAAAAATCTGAATTAGAACGAAGCAATCTTTCTTCAAATGACATGGTAGTTACATTTTTTAAAAAATTCGGTGTATATTAAAACTGTGCCAAAAATGCACTGGATAAATAAAACAGAGTTAGGTTCCAAGACTTTCATTTTCAAAATTTCCAGAGGGACATTTGAAAATTGTGAAGAACATTGGAATATTCTATATTTTGGGATTTTCTACACATTGAGGGTTATTTTTCCTGACTCTCCCACTATTACCTCTTGATTATTGGGACAGACAAAATGTTCCTGTCAGAAATTTCCAACCCCTCCCTGCAAATTTTTTTGTTCCCTAAAGTGTCTTCAGGGTACAGAACAATGCAGGTTAGAACTGTTGAGAAACACAGAAATTACAACAATTAACAGAAGGAAGAAAAGACTAAGTAAATTTAGAGAGAGAAAAAAATAGGGAGAGAAATTCTTTTATTATACCATATTTGCAACCTTAGTTACAACAGTTGGTCTCCTTTGGACTCCGGAGTATAGTAATTTTGATTAGTATTTTATTTAAGAATTATAATGAAAGTGCAAAAACTTCTTACATAGGACACTCATATGATATATCTAAATTCTCAAGGTCTTAAAGTTATAAATAACCTAGTTTTCTTCTACTGGTGCACCCAGCTTATCATATATTCTAGGGACTATAAGGAACTCCCAAATCCCATACCCTTGAATTTGTCCTGGGGAAAAAAAAAATAGAGAGTGAAAAAGACAGGCATAGAAGGAAGACTGCCATCTCATCAGGCAAATGATTGAAGAAAACTGTATTGGAATATGCCCATCATGCCTAACTGCCTTCACAGACTTCTTATACTTGCCCTGTAACCTGAACATGCTGAAAAAGCCTTTTAGCTACTGCATAAATTATATTTCCTAGAGAAGAAGCATTAAAGAACCAGAGGAATCTCAGCAGGCAGAAGTATCCAGAGAAAACTAGATTTATAGGGAAATAATTGTTACTAATAATTATAGTAATTACTACTCAGAGAAAAAGATATCATTCTATATTAAAATCACCTCCTTTTCCTACACTCCAAACTTCACTGTTACTATGTTTTCCTACAATGCATTTCCTCAATTTTATCCAATCTCCTGCAACCATTTAACCTGTTGCTGTCCACTGTCTTCCCTTTTCATCCATCCTTCATATTCATTCCACACTTATCCTATAATTACTCTTATTAGTTACTCCAGGGGAAAACTATTATACATGCATCATACCAAGTATAAATTATCTGTTGGCTTTCAAGGTTTCTAGCAGTCTATTCTACCCAACATTTTTACCTGTATTTTTTATTATTTCCTGAAATGCTTTCTTCTCATTGTTTTACTCAAGGCTGTGTGCTTAATGTAGTTCCAAATCTCTAATGAGATGACTTCAAATGCAGTGGAGAAATATTCTGGATCCTCTACTTAGTTAGAAATCTAATGTCAAATTAGTACTGGCTGGTAGTTATTTCCTATTTTTCTCCCAAATTACAGAGTTACCATTTCAATTTACTATTTCCCATCTTTTTACACACGAAGACCTAGAATAACCTGCTATATTATTTGTCTTGAAGAGTCTTTACTTCACTTTTCATCATTTCTGTGCAGGATCAATATAATTTACATATTTACCTGAAATATTGATGCTCAATGGGTCATAAGTAGAAACTTACTCAAGTGTCAAGGTTTTGAGCTGAATGTTATAAGGGATGGATGTTCAAAGGGAGGGGGTACTCCAGGACAAATACTAGAATGTTAAAGGCAAAAATTGTAGAGACAAGCTTAATTCTCCCTTTTTTCCTGATAGTGATTTCTATAATTCCAGTCAAATAATGTTGTCTGCTAATATGTTGCAGTATTGCTAAGCTTAGAGAAATACTGTGAAAGGATGCCTTAGAATAAATCTTCTCTCTTTTTTTCTTTTTTTAAAACCCCCTTCTATATAAAACCTTAATTACACTACCTTACTTTGGAGCTAGTCTAAGATATCAAGAGCCCTAGTTCCCATAATACACATAAAATCTTCATAAAATCTCCCAAATTTCTTGAGCCAGACTACTCGTGTGTGTGTGTGTGTGTGTGTGTGTGTGTGTGTGTGTGTGTGTCTAGAACTTGAAAGAGACCTTACTACTATAAAAGAAATCCTGGAACTGGTTATACATTCCACGTCTACTAATCTTAATAATTTTACTCATTCTATTTTCCTCTATCTGGAACATTCTTGGATACTCTAAATACCAATTAAAAGCCCTACAAATTATTTGAATGTCATCTCAGTCTTGTTTGTGTGCTTATATTTTCCCCACAAATTTCTACTAAATGAGGGAACTTGATTGCAAGGAATGGAAACTAACTAGAGAAGTTTTTGACTTTGTGGATATCTAATATAAAAAAAATAAAGAACAGAATGCCATAAGGCTACCAGCTTTTTCTCTAATTGAATCTTTTCTCTGTGTCTCTTTGAAAATCTACTCATTCTCTCTGTTGTATAATAAAGGATTTATCTGGTCTTTGACTCTGGTTCCTGGAAAATAACCTCTAAATCTTTAGAATTGTCTGAATGCCTATTATTAAGTGTCTATTATTCATGATTGGCCCTTGAACCACTCTGAGTTTATGTTAAGGAGATGATTTAGGATGAGAATTGGATATGCCAGAAAGGTGAATCATACAATTAGAAGGTTGGGGCTTTGAGCCCCTTGATGTCAGTCCAACCTCCTAACATCTGGAGAAAGAAGATAGGGAGCTGGAGGCTGACTTCAATCACATGGCCAAAGATTCAGTCAGTCATATCTAGTTGAACCCATTGATGTGCTACGAGGGTGATGCACACTGATTCCATGGGAAGAGGGCACAGAAGTTCTGCGTTATGGATCTTTGCAGACATTTCCCTACCTTGATTTGTATCCTTTACAATAAGACTGTCATAAGTGTAGCAATTTCCTGAGTCCTATAAGTTTTTCCAGTGAATTTTTGCATCTGAGGAGGTCTTGGGAATCCTCAAATTAGTAGGCCATTGATAAGAAGAGTGGGTATTTTACCCCTATAGTGTAGCTGCTGTCTGAAAGAAGGGCAGTCTTGTGGAAAACTAAGCCCTTAATTCATGAGGTTTGCACTAACATCAGTTGTTTAGTGCTGGTGTTGAATTGCAGTATGCCAATTGGTGTCAGAACATTCATCTTTATCTTTGCAGATCTGCTTTTTCTGCTTGTATATTGTGTCTTGATTTTCCCATAACTTTGTTTTATATGAGGATTTGACTTGTCAGCCATCCTTGTAATATTTTTAGCCTCTTCTGTTGGAGAACAAAGATTATCAGAGACTGCATTATATCCATTGGAATTGGAGGAAAACCCTGCTTGCTGACCCCTGGGAAATTTTTGCTAAATTTTGATTAAGAAGTGAATTTAAACTAAAGAATTATTTTCCTGGTTAAGGCACCTTCTAAGTTATGAAAGGATTTTTCTTCCCTTCCCCTCCAATACACACAAAGTTTCAACATCCAATGCAAAAAATCCTCCTGCAAGAAAAGTAGGTCAACTTTCATCCTTAACATTCTGAAAAGAAAAGTAACATGCAACTCTTGTTTTCCGAATGAAAATCAATTTATTCACCCCAGTAAAAACCCACAATATAATCTAAAATTAATACTTTCATGAGACAATTATGTATCTTATACACCAATAAATTTATTATGATTGGCTCTGAGTGTGAACCTTCTTCCTATGTGAAATAAAGTCCTGCCTCTATAAAAAAATGCCTTATCTATGAGCCACCTACTTCTAAGTGCTCAACTGAGCAAGAGTGAAATAATTTCTTGGTCAATAAAATAGTAGAAAAAATAAAAATTTTGGTTTCAATTATCACAAAAGAAAGTATTCCTAGGTCTAGGTCAGATGCAACAAATTCTAACTCAAATAGTGTTATGGTTGTTTGAATGCCCAAATGGATCCAAAGACAAATTCTCATCAAAAAGTGAATATATCAGTGGGCACCTGAGTGGCCCAGTTTGTTGATCTCCACATCAGTCTCTGTGCTGACAGCTCAGAGCCTGGAGCCTGCTTTGGATTCTGTGTCTCCCTCTCTCTCTGCCCTTCCCCTGCTCACTCTCTCTCTGTCTCTTTCAAAAATAAATAAACATAAAAAAATTAATAAAAAAGTGAATATATCAGTACTTTGAGCAAATGGTTAGAAGAAAGACAAACTCTCTGAAACTATTATGTACCTCCACAACGTGTGATTTAGGGGACTAGTTCCTTATCATTAAATGGTTCAGTCTCTAGATATCCTTGAATTCAATTTCCTGAGAAAGGGTGAATATGATTGACCCAGATTGGGTCAGATGAACACTCTTGGTTCAATAAGCTGTGAACAAAGAAGCTTGATTACTCATTACCAATATGGTCACTTCACCTTCACCAGAGGTATTAATATAAGAACTCAGAAGGATATATGTTCAAAGGCTAAAAGTATGATAGATGTCATGCTACTGCACAAAAAATCTAACTCATAATGCATTTCTGTTTGTTATTATTGTTAGCCTTCTTATAAGTATTGACTATATTACTTAATTGGGAATGTTATGCTCATCCTCAAAGCCTAACACAGTTCAGGTCCACAATAGATGATTAATAAATTATTGTTGATTGATTATTAGAGAAGAGTATTTCAATTTAATCTTAATCTATGGTGGGGTGTTGGGAGATGATTATATTGAAAAAATCTGCAAATTAAGACAATATAGTATCAATATCTGAAGTAAAAAGCATATAGTAACAGAACCAATATGATATAGTTGAAGGGGCTTTCATTCAACAAGGAAGAAGACCAAAATTCAATTCCTGGGTCAGTTGCAACTATTTTTATATCTTTTAAAGTTATTCTTGGATTTTCAGTTTCTTTTCTTTTTCTGATCTTTAGTTTTTCTATTGTAAATAAGAGAGTTGGGGAAAATGGATTTCAAGTTATGCTTGATGATTTAATTATCTATAGAAACAAACTTTTATGTTAGCTGTGTGATTATTTCAGTAGTCTAGGGGCACCTGGGGGGTGCCCAGTAGGCTAAGTGTCCAACTTCAGCTCAGGTCATAATCTCACAGTTGGTGGTTTTGATCCCCACATTGGGCTCGGTGCTGACAGCTCAGAGCCTGGAGCCTGCTTTAGATTCTGTGTCTCTGTTTCCCTCTGCCCCTCCCCCACTCACACTCTGTTTCTCTGTCTCTCTGTCTCTTTCAAAAATAAATAAACATGTAAAAGCAATTTATTTCAGTAATCTAAATTCATACTGAGGAAATGCCAGTGTTCTAGGACCAGAGCAAAAGACAATATTAAAGAAGAATTTTTTCAAAGGAAACAAATATTTATTGCATGCCTAGTTTATGTTATGTATTCCTTAAGGCAATTTTAGTCATATTATTTCACTGTATCCTAGTAAATATTCCATTAAAACTGATGTAAGCATTCATATGAATATATTGGCTTATAGAGTTGGAAAGTCCTTCGGGCATGGCTGGTTCAGGATCTAAAAACAGCTGATGATCCAGCTGTATTGATCAGTGAGCTCTGTTCTTCCATGGTTTGCCTTCATTTTCAGAAGGGTGTTTCCCTTCACAGTGACATGATCGCTGAGATCTGTTCAACATTCTGCCAGCTCACAATATAGGAAAAAAACAACAGTTTAAGCCCATATCTCAGGGATATAAAGGGCCCAAATTGAGCTCTATGTTCATCCTTAAACTAACTACAATTGCCTAACGAATGGAATACATTGACTTAAGCCTAATTTATTTGATGTACCTCCAGTAACACAAGGCACATAGAGTAAAAGAAGAGTGAAGAAAATTCAGTTTACAGTTTCTCAGATGAGATTTAGATTTAATGAAAGTTAAGCAGCAGAACCATGGGTTTATTCATTCAACAAATGACCACTGTCCATGAGCCAAACACTGTAGTAAGCGCTGGGATATAACATTAAATAATCAGACAATGTATTTAGCTTTCATGCAGATTAGAATGTGGGGTCAGGCAATAGACAATCAATTCTGGGAAAGGATTTCAATTTCTATTCATCCAGAATCTCAGAGAGAAGGCAAATGCATTGAAGTGAGCCCCACATTCTAAGTCACATTTCCCATCATGTATCTTCAAATTCATAGGTGGCATGGGGCCAAGTGGCTAAGAGGCTGTGCTGAAAGTGTTGCTTAAAATAGGAAGAATTGGGGATGCCTGGGTGGCTCAGTTGGTTGAACACCTGACTATTGATTTTGACTCAGGGCATGATCTCATGGTTTGTGGGATCTAGCCCTGCATCTGGCTCTGTGCTAACAGCATGGAGCCTGCTTGGGATTCTCTATCCCCCTCTCTCTCTGCCTTTCCCCCACTCATGTCCTCTCTCTCTCTCTCTCTCTCTCTCTCTCTCTCTCTCTCTCTCTCTTTATAAGTGAATTAAAAAAATAAAATAGGTAGAATTGAAACATAGACAGAATTCAAAATGTAGAATAAAACTAAATGGAGTTAAAACATTTAAATTTCTACCTTTATTGAGAAAGTTTTAAAAGTAATTGATTGAAAGCACTCCAGAATTCCATATAGTAGCTATAATGTCTTTTATGCTATTTAGATGAATATCCAAATTGCTATGTTTCCTAGTCTTTATTTTTAATATTAGTTATTCTGCTCTCTAAAATACTTATGTGCATAGTTATTTTTGGTGATTTTTTTGGGTTTTTTTTGTCATCTATACCCATGTAGCTTATGGATAACAGTGACATGACTTTACAATTGAATTCTCCTCACTAACATGTCTTTTACAGGGAACTCTTGCCTAGGAAGACATAGGTTGCAAGTGACTTTGTTGTCCATTTCAGGAACTTCCCAGGAAACCATTTAATGGACATCAAATTGTTCAACTTTTCAACAGCATCAAAGAACAGTTTACTTCCCAGGATTCCAAAACTGTTTACACTCTTGATCCAAACTCATCTTGCTGTTTCCATCAGTCCTCAATTATCATGTTATGGTCCTTCCCCAATCCTAATCAGGCACCTGCCTTGAAAGATCCACCTAAAACTAATTGCCAAAACAAGATAGAGTTTTCTAAAAAAGTTAAAAAAAGAACTACCCTATGATCCAGCAATTGCATTACTAGGTATTTATCCAAAGAATACAAAAACACTAATTCAAAGGGATAAATGCACCCTGATGTTTATAGCAGCATTATCTACAATAGCCAAATTATGGAAACAGTCAAAATGTCCATCAACTGTTGAATGGATAGAGAAGATGTGGTATATATACACAATAGAATATTACTCAGCCATAAAAAGAATGAAATCATGTCATTTGCAATGACATGGATGGAGCTAGAGAGTGTAATGCTAAGCAAAATAAGTCAGGGAAAGACAAATACCACATGCTTTCACTCATAGGTAGAATTTAAGAAACACAACAAACCATCAGAGGGTAAAAAAGAGAGATGCAAACCAAGAAACAGACTCAACTATAGAGAGTGAATGGATGGTTACCAGAGGGGAGGTTGGTGGGGTAGATGGTTGAAATAGATGATAGGGATTAAGGACTGCACTTGTTGTGGTAGTGGGTGTTGTATGGAAGTATTGAATCACTAATTTGTACATCTGAATCTAATATCACACTGAATCTAATATCTAACTTGAATTAAAATAAAAAATTAAAGAAATACATACATAAAACTAGTTGCCAGAACTGTGTGACTGTCCTAAATTTGTCCTCCCCACTTAAGGATGCCACTAAGACTGTCACGGTAATGATCTCTCTTACCAGCTTTGTGCCGGAAATGTTTCAGTGACATTCATGGAGCCAGAATTCAATAGCTGTGAGAGAGTTTACCAATGTAGTTCAAACATGGAATGCCTGAATATACATGTTGAATGAATAGATGAACGAATTATACGTTCATTCAGATTCAGAATAGATAACACTTTACAATACTGCACCTAGACTATAAAAATTCTGTAGCATTTTATCAACAATTACGTGTAAAGCTCTAGAGGCTATACCATTTCCACATTATTTCTGTTGTTTTCTTAAAAGAACATTCCAAAGAATTCTGTAGGGAAAAAATATGTACAATCAGGAAAGAAATGTGCGTATCTTTGCAGACAAAGAATGAAGATTTACCAATTTGACTATTCATTGATACCTGATGAGAAGCACTGTATCTAGCATTACAAATTTCGATTCTTGGGGCACCTAGGTGGCTCAGTCAGTTAAGCATATGACTGTTGATTTCAGTTCAGTTCATGATCTCACAATTCGTGAGTTCAAGTCCTATATCGGGCTCTGCGCTGAAAGTGCAGAGCCTGCTTGGGATTCTCTCTCTCCCTCTGTATCTGGCTTTCCCCTGCTTGCTCTCTCTCTCACTCTCTCAAAAAAAGTAAATAAATAAACTAAAAATATTTTTAATAAAAAAACAAATTTAGATTCTTTATGATGTGTTTTCTGATGAAGTATAAATAGTCAATCCTCAAAATACCTTAAAAACTTTCATGAAATCATTTTTTCCTATTGACTATTAAGTGAAAACCCTTGTTGAAATTCATGCAAGATAAAGAGGTATCAGAAACATAACCAAATACAAGAACTGTTTATTTTAAGCATTTTAGCCATTTAATTAACTACAAATAACAGCTTGTCTTACTGTCTCCTTAAGGGAATTGCCTCCCTAAAATATAAGCTAATTTTTTATGCACAGTTAAAATGTCAATTTTCCATGATTGCATTAATGTAAGTGCCAGAATTAGAACTCAAGATTTAGAGTCTCAGTCTAGGGTTGATTAGACAAGAGAAGAATAATAGCATTGACTATTCTGTCTTACAGAGAGAAATAATGCAAATAGGTAGAGTCTTATGGTAGAAAGCAATCCATTTGGCATGTCAGAGTCTTCATGTCCCAGGGGGTTTTCTGTATGAAGAGAAGGTGAATTCAATGAATGGACATTAAAGTAAGTGAAGTCCCTAGTTTCTGGCTTCAGTCTTTGCTTTTGAGAGAAAAGGTCTTTTTCCTCTCATACAGAGAGGGGACACCCACAACTACATCCTGAGGCAAGGTATTCCCTTAGACAGGAATAGTTCAGATGCATATTAAGGACAAAAGGTAGCCTGGTGATTTGGGGTTTGCTCCTACTGGGCAGTTAGAAAATAGACTGAAATGCTTTTGTAGACAACAAAGCCCTATGAAAATGCTAGCCCATTAATCATGGGTGATTTTAATTACTGTGATATTGATTAGTATAGCAACTATGCAAAATGTAAGCCAGACACTATGCTTTCCTGAGCTTGCTTTTTTTTCTCCTCAGCTTCACGAACAGCTGGCTTAACCAGAGCCTATTTTAAGAACCAGAAAAGAGCAAACATGAATAAAGTAAAGTTGAAGGTTGTAGAGGACTGCAATGAGAAGTTATTGAAGACAATGGAATGCTGGTTTCTTTCAGAAAACTTGCATTCTTCAAAGAATGCTCTGCAAAGTATTATGCCCTTGGGGAAGGATTCAGTCAATTTCTTACAGTAAATGCATGAATGGTTCTATTTCATTTTATTCCCTAGATTGAATGTATGTAGTTATTTTAAAATACATATATATCTGATATACTTCCCTAAGTATATATACTTTCCTATATATAGATATATATCTGTGCTTTGTGACCTATCCTCTCTGCTTTTGTGGGAACGTTGTCTTCCTACACATGATTTCAGTTCACACAAATGACAATAATGAAAATCCCTTGATTTATAGTGAAATAATATATCTAATAATACCATGTCAGATTCATATATTTAGGCACACTATAACTCAGATATGGAGAAAAACCAACAAAACTTCTATTCTATAACTGATCTAATGGTTTGGAAAATCTCTTAACTTGCTGTACAGTGATAAATTTTACATTTAAATTTTAAAATCTTCAAACTTTCCATCTAATATCCTCCATTTCCTTTGGTTTCAAATACTCTCTTAGCGGATTTACAAGTTAGGGTATATGCTTCAGGTTTCAGATTTAATTTCCCTGCCCACATGCCCCTCAACAAGACCTCTGGTGTTACTGTGGGAAGCTTACACATTGTGGAGGATGAGGTAAGCAAATGGCAGGGAGACTGAAGAAGACTTAAGGTTCTTATGTGTAGGTCTTTTTTCTGTCTTCCCAAGCAGAGTGCTTACACAGCCAGGTTTGTCCATTTTTGGTCTCTTAACTAGTGTCTCTTGAGATGCCTCATGTCATAATTAGTGTTACGAATTCCCAACTTCTCTTCTTTTGGTCACAAAGTGTTTTTGCACTTTAACTCACCATATCTTTACTCCAGGTTTATCAGTTTATCAGTCTTCTTAGTATATCTGTGGTTCTCCATGGAAACATGAAGAAACTTAAGGGTCTTCTGACTGTTTCAGTGGTACATGTGGAGCCAGCAGCACTGCCTTAGTTTCATCAATCTCACTTTTTCCCTATAAGCCCTCAAGTGCCAGGCTGGACTGACCAAGAGACAAGTGAGGAGATTCTTCTAGAAGGACTGCACCATGGGAAAGCAGCTTTAATGTAGTAGCTGTGGTGAGGCAGGTCTCAGAAATAAGAACACACATGAAAGTTTTGCTTCACTTCTTTCTTTCTTTCCTGCCTTTTCTCTGTAGGACAGTGCATTCAAAGCAGTAAGTTTTAATAATATATTTTTAAGAAGAATAAAAAGTAGCTTTCAGTTGCATCTGAAAAAATGTTTAATTATACCCTTATTGTAATAACTAGCATTTATGTGCCAAGTATTGTGTTATTTAGTCCTCATATCAAACTTGTTAATAAGTATCAATATTTTATTGAATGAATAATTCACAGCTCAGGGAGGTTAAATAACTTCTCTAATGTTGCATAGCTACTATGTGCTAAAACTAGTATTCACATTCAACTATATCTGACTCCAAAACTGGTATCTTTAAGTGTTAATATGATCAAATGTAAGAGGAGGAAGAACTTGATGCAGGCAGGCCAGGAGAAGGTCCCCCAGGACCAGCCAAGAGGGTCCTTGCTATGTGCAGAATAGTAATCAAACACAAGAAAGTAGTTTATTGAAAGTGTAGAGAGTGCAGGTACAGACAGAACATCTGGGAGACTCAGAAAGTAAAAGACAGAAATTTTTACCTGTGCTCAGGGTCTGAGGTTTTTATTGAGGATTGTGGTCTGGTGTATGTGTTCCCCCAGGCATCCAGGAACTGGTTAGAACAAGGACAAGGGCTCAGATGTCCTTCATAAGGCAATTATTCCTTGGGGCCCAGATGGGATGTGTGTGTGTGTGTGGAGGGGATGTTTGAGCATGGAGATGTCTAGCGCAGGTGGTCTGGAATACACAGATGATGGCTTTGTCCAGTTATTCTCACCTGGTCCTTCCCCACATGTTATCTATTGTGTTATAAGACTCTAAAGAAATCATTACGCCTTGACCCTTACAAGGAGGACATATACTATTTTCACTATAAGGCATGTGTAAAGTGGGAGTGCGGGTCCTAGCAAGAATAGAAGCAGGAAAAGGAGCAAAAATCAGATTTTTATGGAGTCTAAAGTTTGCCTATATCAAACCAACTTGCCCACACCTATACCTCCATGAAAAGCAAATATCCAGGAAAATAAAATCAAGCAAATATAAAGGCTGAAAACAGAGTCCATACATTTTAGTATGATACATCAATTGGTTAGTGTTAGAATTTGTAATACACACACTGAACTAATAGTAGTAGGGAAAAATCTATCAGCAAATAGTGGAAATTACTATTCTTCCCAGAGTTCCTAAGTAAAGGACTTATGTGTATATATCCCTTATGTGTATATATTTATGTGTAATAAATCCCTAGATTTTCAACTCAATTTTCAGTATTAAGTCACTCTACACTGTAATTATCTAGAGTGGTATTTGTTTCCCACCATAAACTCTAGTGAGTTAAAATAGAGAACTAGAAGTGGTTCCAAGGAAAATCACTGAAGATGGACATTTTCTATTGCTTATGTGACCTGGGTGAAAAGGGAACGATTATTCATCCCCAGGGAAAATGGATTGTGGGTGGCCCAAGACATGTGGTCATTTATAGCATGCATCTCTTAGCACTTAGTAGGATTTGGAATTCAAGTGGCTGCTGCAAATGACCACTGTGATTGCAAATGAGGGATCCAGGGACTGTGAGGTCAGTCTTTGCACTTCTAATTAAGCACAAAGAAAATTATCACAGCACAGGGTCTTAAATACTTGGCTTTACCTCTTCCTTACATTCTCCACTCTACTTCTCAAACACCTGCAACAATAGGTTTAGACTTGTTTGAGTCCCTGAATATATCTTTTATAACTGACAGTCACTGACTGAGACAACAATAAATCAGACACAGAAATCAATTCAAGGAGTTATAGAAATACAAAGTAATTTGAATCCCCAACTGTGCCAGGTCTCTTATGTAAAAGTTGGGCACTTATGGGGAAAGAATTAGGCTTTAAAATCATAATGGGAACATTTGAGTGAGTTACAATAAATATAAGCCTGGTAAACTTCCAAATTCCATTAATGTCCCCACACTGATAGAAATAGCTGCTTTTCACCTTGTTGGGAAGAAAGCCATAACTTGCTTGAAGACACTAAAATGATCTTACTTGTATCAGTCAGCATCTAGTCAGGGAATAGAAACCACAGAAGTTATTTGAGCAGAGATATTATATATATATATATATATATATATTTTTTTTTTTTAATTAGAGAGAGAGAGAGAGAGAGAGAGAGAGAGAGAGAGAGAGAGAAAGCAGGGGAGAGGGACAGAGGGAGAGGGAGAAAGAGAATCTCAAGCAGGGTCCACACTCAGAGTGGAGCCCCTCACGGGCCTTGACCTCATGACCTGGAGATCATGACCTGAGCTTGAAATCAAGAGTTGAAACTCAACCGACTAAGCCATCCAGATGCCCTGAACAGAGAGAATTGTATATGCTAACTAGAAATAAAGTTGTTAGCTAGGTAAATGAAAAGATAAAATGAGAATTGTAGAGTGTAATAAAAGTAACAACCGTAGGACACAGTTACTCTCCTTCAATGTGGGGGAACAAGAAACTCACTGGAATTATTAAAGCTTAGTGACTTGAAAAGGGTCTTGGGAATCTGGAACCCAGACTGCTGAAGAGGTGGCACCATCCAACTGGGGCTGGTGTGTCGAGACAGTTCTTGATAAAGTTGGTTGTACCCATGTTGGAAAAATTGCAAACCGGATTCAGTTACTGCTACTGGAAGGAGAACCATTAACGATGTTACCCTAGAAACAGGAAGAAGCAAGAATCTTCTCCTCTAGCCTTGAAATCTCCTTCTAGTACTCTTTATTGCAGATTCTAAAATAGAGTCAACCAGTTAGCCAAGCAAAAATGTATCTGCCATGCCACAATTCCAGCATCACAAAGAGTTTAGAAGGGCACATCACATTAGGTAGTTACCTCAAAATCACTTGCCTCATGCCTTGCTCCTGTCAGCCTCTGACAGCTTTCAGATCCATAATCACAATCATATCCTAACATGTCTCAGGAGGACAAATGTAAGACCTGACTTGAGAGGCAATGGCTTATAGAAAATACAGTTGTAAGATTTTGCTGATTTATATTGTGCGAATCCTACGGGATAAGTATGGAAATGAATTCTACAGTATCTGATAGAGAATAATAAACACAACATTAGAGAAGTTGAATTTATCACTAAGATAAATGCAACAGAAATGTTGGATTCAACTCCATCTCTACCATTTATATGATTTTTGAACTTAAACAAGACGCTTAACTGTCCTTTGTCTAATTTTTTCTCTATAAGATGAGGATAATAATTGTGAAATGTGATTATTATGAAAATTAAATTACTATATATATCTGCTTATGTAAGCATTCAGAACATAGTAAGGACAAGAGTACTAACAAACAAAAAGGAATCAGGCAGCTAGAAGTAACTCTAATAGTTTGTTTCAGTATTTCAGTGAAAATTGGATTTAGCAGTCACTAGAATTAAATAAAGTTGAGATATTAGAAATTCCTTATATAATATAATGGAAGAAATCCACTGACTTAGGAAGATAGGAATGCTGGAGTATGTTTCTCATGTGTGAACTGCTCATCCACCCCCTACCTATATATCATCCTGGCGGTCCACCAAATATTAGTCCAGACTTCCCCAAGGGATTTGTAGCCTTTTACCAAGGTGGAAATACATCTTACACCTAGGAAAGAGGACAATCTTGACTTTTCAAGGATAACCACACAGTTGCCTCCAGCAAATAATAATATCCGGGGGCTCCTGTGTGACTGAGGTTTACCACTCTGAATAAAAGAACATATACACTGGAGGATAAACAGAGTTTGGCTTGAGCTCAGCTCCTACAGCATGTCTGTAAAACAAGCCTGTATTTATTTCTGCCATTTTTGATTACATAATTGGAATAAAGTCAGCAACAAACAGAATGTCCACATTGGTACCGTCATTTGTAGAATGAAGATTATTTTGCCTGCCAAGGCCTAAGTAAAAGCCCTCAAAATTCCCCTTTATGCCAAAATAATAAACCAAATTCAACCTTATAACCCTGGTGCACTGCAGATTTTAATGTTACCAGAAGTTCTGAACACTATAAACGTGGTGATTTCTATCATCTCTCCATTTAAATAGCAGAAGATGGATTAGTGATGTAAAGAGACGATATGTTGGTCTTGAAGAGTGACAGTGAATTATTTGAAATTTTATCAGGGGAATAAATGCAATTGGAACTGATGTTTCCCCTTGTGTCTCTTTATTCCAGCTAATCAACATTCTTCTGACAACTGGTAAGCAGTTTCCAGAGTGAAAATTCTTTCTCTTCCTCTCTCTTATCAAGCAAATGAAGTTTGCTTTAAGGTCAGCACTATTCCTTTGCTATCCTACCTCTGGTTTTCTGTATAAATTGGCTTCAAGAATCTTGATCATCTCACTAGGCTACAGGATATTTTGCTGGCTCACTACATTGATAACATTATGTGGACTGAATTTGGTAAGCAGAAATGCTCTAAATGCCTATGTATACGTACATTTGTATGCTAGGAAACAAGAGGTAACCACCCCCCCACACACACACACAAGGGTGTCAGGCTGTTACCTCTATGTTAAGTAGATGTCTGAGGATGTTGACCTCACCCACCAGAGTAAAAAACAATTAACTTCATTCTGTACGGCTATTACTTTCTTAGTGTGTGGTGGTTGGTGGGGATATTGGCAATGGTGAAAATGGAAATCAGGTACTTTTGAAACCAATAGTCTAATCTATTCAGTTATTTTCATCCTTCCAACATTTTAGCAATCACAGAAATCTTATGTTACATTTCTTGCTGCTTGAAAAACCGTGGTTTCTGTTACTGCACTGCTGGATAGTGTGGATCCTGAATTGGTTTCAGATGGCTGCTGTAATAAATTACCCAAATTTAGCTGCTTAAAACAATACTCATTTATTATCTTGCAGTTTTGAAGGACAGAAGTTCAAAATGTGTCTCAATGGGCCAAAATCAAGGTGTCAACAGGCTGCATTCCTTTCTGGATGCTCTAGAGGAAATTTACTTTTTTGCTTTTTCCAGCTTCCAGAGGCTGCCCATATTCTTTGGCTGTCCACTTTCCTAGGCTATTGTCCGCATTCTATTTTTGAGATCAGCAATATTCCACCCAGTCTTTCGTACATTGCTTCACTCTGATTCCAACTTTCCTGCCTCTTTTTTTTTTTTAAACTTATAAGAACTCTTGTGATTACATTGGGCTTACCCAGATAATCTAGGATAATTTTCTCATCTCAAGGTCATCTAATAAGCAATTTAATTCCACTTGGGACCTTACTTCCATTTTTTCAGGAAACATAACACATTCACAAATTCCGGGGATTAGGATTTAAACATCTTTGGAGGACTATATTCTGTCTATTATACCTACCATTCCTTTCTCACTGATCTAATGTTTCTATGAGAAAGAATTTCTGTCTAGGAACCTTCTTGAGCTCTCTCTTACTCCCCAGGTTAGTAACTTTTCCTGAAATTGGAAGATATAAATGAGTACTCTTCTGCATTCTCCTAGGACATTGCTAAGGTACAGAGGGAACACATTGCATTATTTGAGGTATGAATCTATTACAAGGTAGGTGGATAATCTTCGGGTGTCTCATCCAGCTCTAGCATTTTTTTAAAGATTTTTTAAAAGTTTATTGTTTTTGAGAGAGAGATAATGAGAGCATGAGCAGGGGAAGAACAGAGAAAGAGGGAAACAGAGAATCCTAAGCAGACTCTATGTGGTCAGTGCACAGAGCCCGACGCTGGGCTCAAACTCACAAAACCATGAGATCATGACATGAGCTGAAATCAAGAACTGGATGCTTAAGTGACTGAGCCACCCAGGCGCCCCCAAATCTAGCATTTTTAAAGTACATTGTCTAAAAGTCATTACCAGCAGTTAAGTATTTTATCTTCAACTATCTATCTTCAATATCTATATCTCAATTGGTTCCTAATTCTGACAAAGAAAAGAGAGGTGAAATATATTAACTTTGCAATGTGCCAGAAAATAATAATAGCTGCTACCTGAATGGTTATAAGCATTAAAGATTGCATATTTTAAAATAGTATCTAGAAGTGAACAAAGCAAAAATATAAGGAATTTATTCAGAAAGCTAATTGTCAAGTCCGTTATGAGGAAGTTCATAGTGGTCTATTGAGGTAAATATAATGAACTGACATGGCCATTTCATGAAGTTATATAAGTCTTCTGGGTTCTGTACCCAATTTCAATGAATAGGAATGTTGGGCCCCCCAAAATCAGTAAGCAATGTTCAGAACGCCAGCTGACTGTCCTACAATTCAATTCACTTCTGACATGGTTTATCCAGGGATAGTATGAGATTCCACAAGTTAGAGACTCAGTCCCACAAGACTTCCCTCTTCTCACACTCAGCTTCAGATGCCAGTCAGAAGACCAGTTTGTTACCTGTACTTCTGAACAACTGGCTCTATGTCAGTGGTTTCTATGTCTCCCTCCATGGGTTTGACTAATTTGCTAATGTGGCTCACAAAATTCAGAGAAATATTTTATTTACTAGATTACTTATTATAAAAAGGATATAACTCAAGAACACCCAGATGGAAGAAATGAATAGGGCAAGGTTTGGCAAAGGAGTGTGGAGATTAGTTCCTCACTGTCTCAGCACAAACTCCAATCCAGCAACCCCATCCTTTTGGAGGCTTCATTACATATACGTTTTTGGCCATTGGTAGTCCACTGAACCTCCAACCTTTCACTGTTCCATCCTCAAGTGACCTATGAGCAATCCTAAATCCCTTAATTAACATAACAAAAGATACCTTTATCTCTCTCACCATTTAAGGAATTCTAATAGTTTTAGAAGCTTTGTATTAGACACAGTACAAACATCAAATATATATATTTCTTATTTCAAATCACAATATCATAATAAATATCTCTAGTTATGTTGTATGTCTATTGTCTATACTTTAAAACTTTGTTCTATTTCTTTTAGGATATATACTACCAAAAATTCATTGTCTAATTCAGTGTCTAAGAAATAATGTATTAAATTTGCTAAACCTTTTCTTGATCCATTTTTATCATAATTATGATCAAATAATGCATTAAATAAGTCAATCGAGGGCTATTGAGTGACTTCTTTGCTGACCTATATACTTAATTTTCTAAACAAATTCCCTATATTTTTGCTTGGCAAATTTCTAGATTTTCATAAAGACAGGAGTTTGCCTTTATGCAAAACAAAATTATTAAATAAAAGATGAGTGTTGCCATTTCTAAAGTTATGTTGGTATACTAAATAATGTTTTATTATAATATTTATAATTGCTCTCTGACTTCAGCTGTATTCAAGTTATTTCATAATTTTTTTGCATCCGTTTCCATTTCAATATTTTTTTCAAATTTAGTCTATTTTATTGGAAGCACATAAAATGGTTGGGTTACAATGCCAGAATCTCTACCCATCCACTCACTCCCAAACCTGATTCAATGCCACTACTTCCTTAGTATTGACTTAGATATTCCTTAATCTAGGAATGGTTTTCTGATACTCCTTAAACTTTCTTGGGTACCTTTTCTATGCAACTGCACAGTACTTCCCCTATCGATTGCCCTTGTTTTTGATGGACCTTGTTAATTTATCTGCCTCTCCCACTAGATGGTAATTCCCCCATAGCAAAAATAGCATGTAACCTTGTTCACCATTTTATCTACAGTGCATAAGACAATGATTTACATATTATAGATTCATTATTTATCTTCTTATGCTTTATAAATATTAGTTACTTAGTTGTTCATAATGGTGGCATGTACTATTATGATAGTATTATAGCAATACAATTGGTAACATTTTAATTTCTTTTTTTTTTCTCTGTTTTACATTTTAGTTTCTGAACTGAACTCAAGGGGAAGTGTTCATTTCAGAATACACCACTTTGGATGGGGATTATTTTGAGCTGAAGATAAGACCCAACAAACCCAGGAAGAGATGTTTACTCTCCCCTTAAGTGCCTAAAAGAATTTAGATAGAAGGCCTATACCAGGAGGAGAGCTAATACCAAAGATAACGTTTTATATGGAAAGACTTTTCTGCATAGAAAGGCAAACATTTGTTCACCAAACCTCTGCTTTTCTTATGTTTGTTTGATTTGTATTTCTCCTCTTGAAGCCCCAGATCACTATTCCCTTCACTTTAGCGCAGGATGGCATATAAGCCTCAATTGTTTATCTCTGAGTCCCATGTCTTTGGGGCTTCTGTATGTAGGAAATGTGTTTTTCTTCTGTTAATCTGTTTTATATCCATTTAAATATTAGACCAGCCAAAGACCTAGAAGTGAAGAAGGGAAAACTTTTCCACTCCTATGAACTAACACCCAAAAACATTTATTTTTTTAATGGACACATTTACATTAATGTCCAAAAACAAGACAGCAATGTTACATTAACTTTTTTCCAGTTTTGATAGTGATTTAGATATGGTATTGTGGCAGACTTTCCCTCCCTTTCCTTAGGAGATTAGAAGATAAATCTTCATGATTACAATGAACCAGCCCCAGTAGCAAATGTAGAGCTAGGATGCTCTTTCCCCAAGTTACCATGTTTTTATTTTTGCCATTATAACAAAACCATAACTCACTAAATAGCTCCTGGTCATTTCTAAATAGAGAACATATGCAATTACTAATATTTAGCTCACGGTTTGAAATGTTGGAGTTAGTTAGTTTTGGTAATACATTCATCAACTTTGTAAAATGTAATATCCTTCAGTCCTCTTCAAATCAACATACTAGTAGTCTGTTGTAGTGGCATTTTTTCTGTAGCCACATACTAAGATCATCCTTGTGACAAAGTAAATAAGGCCAGCCATTGACTGAATATAAAATAAGAAACTTATATTTAGTAATTTGCATTCTTCTTATTTTAAGTGCCCCCTTTAGGTTTTATTAACCAAAATTACCTAATATTCTCTTATTGGCCAATAATTTAAAATCCAATGGATCTAAAAAACGTTCAAACTCTTTTCTAACTACATATACATGCATTTAAATCCACATATTATTTCTGTCTAATGTCCCATTATCTTAAATTTTATGGTAAATACTAAATTAAACACATGCCAATCTTTCTAGCTTCAAATTCTGTGAACTCCTCCACCCTAAAGGTTATAATTTGAGTTCAGAAGCTAGATAAACATCAAGGTCCTTTAATATGTAACATTTATTCTTTCAATAAATGTATACTAAGCTATTATCATAGACTCCAGGGACTCTTCTGGACATTGGGTATATACTAAAGAAACAGACAAAAATTCCCTCCAAAGTTAATGTTCCCCAAGAAACACAGCAAAACCACTGTTTTATCTCCCTTCACTTTTTAAAAATCTATTGCCTTAATAACTGATACTCAGTCCATCTTACTTTCATACTCCATCAGGCTTTCAGTCCCTGTTAAACCCTCTTGTCCTACACCTTTCCTATATTCTCACCTATCAGACAATCCTATTCTATATTAGATTCATTCAAAGTCCAGCCAGCTAGATTATTGGAGTTGTCAAGGATTTTAATGCTGACAATAAACTAAAATGTAAACAGTCAATAGCTCCCAGCATGTTCGCATTACAACAAAGGTTTTAGGAGAAAAGAGAGAAAGAAAAAGAAAGAAAAAGAGGAAGAAAGAGAGAAAGCAAGAGCAAGCATGCAAACAAGGAAAGAGCAAGACAAGAAAGGAAGGAAGAAGGGAAGGAAGGAAGGAACAAAAAAACGAATGAAGTATTAATAGTAATGCAGTCAATTATTAGTTGATTGTCAGTAATCTTCAAAATCGTGCCTATCATTTGTAGGCATAAACATTTCTGCAGTGTTCATCATTCATGAATAAAATCTGTCACTCATTGGACTCTGAAATTGTTACGGTTTTACTGGCCAAAATCCACAGATATACCCTCTAAATGATAGTTTAAGCCCTAGAATTTATAGGCCAAATTTATAGAAACTACCTGTATTCATTGTCTATCGCTTTATAAAATATTCCCACAAATTTAGCAGCTTAAGACAACATATATTTAGTATCCAACTATTTCCATGGGTCACAAGTCAAGTACTTGTTAGCTATGTCCTCTGTTCCAGGTTTCACAAGTGTGAAATCAAAGTGACAGCCAAAGCTGCAATCTCACATCAGACTCAGAGTTCTCCTCAAAGTTCATTCACTTTATTGGCAGAATTCACTTCCTTATTGTTGTAGGATTGAGACCCCCATGTTTTTTGCAGTTGTCAGCCAGGGACCACTCTCATCTTCCATAGGCTGACTTTAAGGTTTGGCCATGAGGCCCTCTCACAACATGGCAGCTTACTTCTTCAAAACCAGCAAAGTGGTATCACTCAAATCTGCTAAGATAGAATCTTATGAAGCATCATTACAATCCACATTTAAGGGGAGAGGATCACAAAGGACATCTATATCGGGGGCAGGAATAATGGCAACCACCTGAGAATGCTGCCTGCCATAATCTTTAAATTTTCTTCTTTTATATATTAGAAGTAGCTTTATTCTTCAAGGGTCCTTGCTTGTGGATAAATAATGTGGAACAGGTATGGATTCTATAATGTAGAGACAATTTAGCATAATTCAGAGAAAATCTGCCCATTTTCCCAGAGAATATTTTCTTCTAGGGAAGCATATATGTGCTTACATTTTCTCCTAAGAATGGCAGCAAGCTCTTTTTATAAAAAGCAATCGATTAATTGTCATTTAGAATTATGCTTAAACTATCAAAATCAAACCATGTCAATGATGATAGCTTATAGTCCTAAAACGTGAATTTCAAGTCAATGGTCTCTTTTACTCAAAGTAAAATTGAGTGTGTTTTCCTGGCTCCCTTCCTAATACTATCACTCAGGGAGTCTTTTAGATCAAAACATGCTGCCAAATTTCCTGCTTATCTTTCTTATTTCAGAATTGCAAAATATGCCAAGTACAGAAGTTTCTTTGAATTCTTAAAATACTCTTTTATATTAAATATTCAGTATAGAAAATAAACAATTTAAAATGCTCAGAAAAGTAAGACTGGAGTTTACAGAACTAAATCATACAAAACCTGTTCAAATTCAAAATGTGTTGAATTCTGTATATACTTAATAGAGAATTATTTTTTTTTATTTCAAACACATGCACTGCTGAATCACATTCAAAGAAAATTATATTCTGATTATAGAAAAACTATAAGTCACATGGACACACTGAGCTATGACAAAATAATCTGTTTGGTAAACTGAGTGGTTTCTTTGCGCAGGAGTGATATTGTTAGCAAAAGGGGCCTTGCATATTATTTTAAGATGTATATTGTAATGTAAAATAAAGAACAAGTAAGGTTATGGTTTATTTTTTATTCTGTGAGATAGATAATTCTAATTTATGTCTTCTATGTTTCTCCCCCACTTACTATAGAAATAGGGAAGAGTGTAGAGATGGAGAAAGTTTGGGCACATGTATACCTCCGGAAAAAACAAATATAGTCACTACCATAAAGTTGAAGTTATGCAAAGCAGCTTAAGCGAGGTCTTACTAGACATTTGATGAATTTAAATCAAATGCAGAATTTTCTTTTCTTCTTACTGTTTATGTAATCGTGTAAAATATATTTTCATTAAAAAATATGACATGTGAGTTAATATTGAAGCTTCTGATACATTTTAGCATGACTAGAACTGAAGTGAAATGGGGAATAAAAGTCTTTTGGTATTGGGTAAATTTGTGATAACTTTGGTTGATAGAGAACAAACCAAAAAAGCAAGATCGTAAAGTAGATAATTTAACTCAATGGCAAAGTGTTCCTCTGAATGATAGCATCAGAACTGTCCTATAACTTTTCTCACCAGCTAAATAAAGGCACAGTCCTTGGTTTCTGAATTGGAAATTATGAAAATTTTTAATTATGAATTTATAAACAAGGAGACTAATTCAATAACCTGAGGTCCTCCTTTGTAAGAAGTTTGACTCCACTCCAAGCTTTTCTACACAATTCTTTAGTTATGTCCTGTTGAATATTACTGCCATTGTTAAGTTTCTTTACTTCTATTTCCACTAATCAATTTTAAAGCCTTTTAGATTTCCCTTGTATCTAGGTCTTAACCACTGTCAAGAATGACATGGGCAATTGTTATTTATTTAGTAATTTATTTATTCATTTACCTGTATATAAACATCCATGATTTCAATATTAGGAGGGTATCTATATCAGTCAGTGCTCCACTAGAGAAACAGAACTAGTAGTAGATTTTAGGAGATATATATAAGCACATATATATGCATAAGTATATGTTGAATGAAACATATATTAAATTAAATATCACATATGCACATCCACATGTAGACATAAATTCACTGCAAGGAAATGGCATATGTGATTGTGGGGACTAGCTAGACAAGTCTAAAATATGAACTAAGGCCATCGGGAAAGACAGGTTAGAGATTCCTGTGTAGGAGCTGAAGCCACAAGCCATAGACAGAATTTCTTCTTTTACAAGGAAATCTCAACCTCAGTTCTGCTCTTGAGGCCTATCAACTGATTGAATTAGGCCCACTCAGATTACTGAAGATTACCTCCTTTACTTAAAGTCAGCTGATTGAGAATGACAATCACATCTACAAAATATCTTCATAGTACCACTAAGATTAGTGTTGACTGGATAACTGGGACCATCACCTCACTACATTGACACACAAAATCAAACATCACACTATCAGAAATATGAGAAGTACCATTATAAGCACAATGGGAATTGCTACCATGTTGAGGCTGTGTTAAACTAAGAATGTACTTCCCCAAGTGGGAATCCCTATTATAGGCAATATTTCTAGCTATTCTGTAAAGTGGCTACAAAATGGAAACCGATTTGATATAATGGGGAAAATGACCCCATAAAACTCATGGATCTTCATGTGACCTTCCTGACTACCTCTTCTTTAGCTACTAGTTCTGATACCCACTATCTCTTCTACAGAATTCATATAAGGAATAGTTTTTGTGTTCAACCAAAAATATTAAATTCCCATCACCCATTTAGCCCATCACCCACCTACTTCCCTCCATCAACCCTCAATTTGTTCTCTATAGTTAAGAGTCTCTTATGGTGTGTTTTCCTCTCTCTCTTTTACCCCCATTCCCATATGTCATCTATTTTGTTTCTTAAATTCCACATATGAGTGAAACCATATAGTATTTGTATTTCTGTGCCTAACTTATTTCACTTAACATAATACATTCCAACTCCATCCATGTTGTTGCAAATGACAGGTTTCATTCTTTTTGGTGGCCGAGTAATATTCCATTGTATCTTTTTTATCCATTCAAGACATTTGGGCTATCTTTATCAGGTACAGGTACTCCTTCAAATCTGTATTTTTGTATCATTTGGTAAGTCCCTACTACTGCAATTGTTGGATCATAGGGTAGTTCTATTTTTAACTTTTTGAGGAAGCTCCATACAATTTTCCAGAGCAGCTGCACCAGTTTGCATTCCTACCAACAGTGCAAGAGGGTTTCTTCACCAACACTTGTTGTTTCCTGTGTTGTTACTTTTATCCACTCTCACAGATGTGAGGGGGTATCTCATTGTGGTTTTGATTTGCATTTCCTTGATGATGGGTGATGTTGAACATCTTTTCATGTGCCTGTTGGCCATCTGGGTGTCTTTGGAAAAAAATGTCTGTCCATGTCTTCTGCCCATTTCTTCACTTGATTATTTGTTTTTTGAGTGTTGAGTTTGATAATTTATTTATAAATTTTGGATACTAACCATTTATCAGATATGTCATTTGCAAATACCTTCTTCCATTTCATAGGCTGCCTTTCAGTTTCATTGATTGTTCCCTTTGCTATGCAGAAGCTTTTTATCTTTAGGAAGTTTCAATAGTTAATTTTTGCTTTTGTTTGCCTTGCCTTCAGTGACATGTCTAGGAATAAGTTGCTATGGCCAACATCAAGAGCTTGCTGTCTGTGTTCTCCTCTAGGATTTTGATGGTTTCCACTACTGATTTAAACTACATTGTTTAACATTTAAAAGACTTGGAAATTTATAAGTAGATATGAGTTATGTTGGTCAGAAAATACAAATTAAAGCAAACCCTACGTTATAATCCTATTCAATAATTTTATTGGCTATCTTATATAGACCCTTCTGTATGAGGATGAGCTGACATACACAAAGGCCTCCGAAGGGCTACACCGAGACTCCTAAACTTGACTTCCTGGTGCCTCTTCCTAAGAATGACATTACTAATCCAAAGAGCTCAACTAATGGAGTCTAAAGTGACAGAGTCTTTTATAGAGTAATAAAATCTTTTAAGATGTACTTCAGGGGCTTCTAATCCTCCCAGTAACATAGTAAATATAATGAACATAAAAATTATCTTTGCAGCTGTTGTATGTGTCAGTAGCAATAATAAACTCTCAGCACTGCAGAAGAGCAAAATAGCATCTGGTATTTTGATTCACCCAATTTAATCACATGGAGTTTGAACATTTACTATTTTACAAGTTTTGTTTATTGATTTACAAGATTTTTATAAGATTATGTGAAATCCTGTGGAACACATAGTTAGCAAGGACCCATTCTCCTCACCCCCACAGGCTCACACACACTACCAAAAGGGCTCTCATGTGTAGCCTCAGGAGAAATTTAGCTTTATACAATAAAGAGCTTTGAAGGATATAAATTGTATGGTGGATTCTTAAAATTTGTAAATATATGATGATTTCTATCACAATATTAAAATCACAATAAAAAATTAATAAATTTTTCCTAACTTCTAATTTTAAAATCTACAGTTATTTTCTTGATAATGTCTACAGAAATTCTCTAATAAGATCACCAATGATGCCTTTTTTCTACATAGCAGATCTTGAATCACAACTTAAGACAGAATACTTGGTAATAAATCTTAATCTTTTTGAGGTTTTGTTTTGTTATTTTTTTCCCACCAGAGACAGTAAGAGATCAATTTATAAAGCTTGTAGTCTAATGGATACTTTGTGGAAATAATGAAAATCCATTTCTGCAGTCCAGTTTCCTTGCTTGCAGATTTTTGTGACCTATTTCACACTGCTACTTTACCACACTGGGTACTATGTGACAGAAGTGTCTTCCATATCACGAACTTTAAAATTGTATGTTAATTGTTATGTAATATCAGGTGGATCTCATTACATTCATATGTTTAGTGTCTAGAAAATATTATTGATTTCAAATTAAATGTTTATTTTTTTATTTAAATTTCTATCCCCCTGATATGTCCTTTATATCAAAAAAACAGGATTTGACAAAAGATTTCTGTATTTTATGTGTTAGCATAATGTTAAGCATAAGAGGTTTAGAATCAAATTAGACATGATTCCTAATCTGAAACAGCATGACTCCTTTGAATGGAAGAAGTAAATGGAAGGATGGAACCCTTTGTTTTCCAACACTTTTTGAATAAGAATTCCATCACTTAAGGTTGTTGATGAGAGATAAAATTTCTATAGTAAACATTTATAGGAAGATCATAGAGTTTTATTTTAAACCAAGAAGATACATTTAAAAAAAGGATTAGTAAAGTGAATAAATAATTAAAGAAGAACTTACTTTCTCTTAGCTATTGGACAAGGCATGTACTATGCTCAATATCAAAAACTCTAAAGCCAAACATGTTTGCCTCTTTGATTTAATTTGTATTTTTGTTGATATCTGATTTTTGAGATAATGTTTTGCAGAGATGTGCTGGTGCTTGGTGTGTGCCAACTGCTGTTTTGATAGAGCTCATGTTATATTTTCGAAGGTAAAGGATTCTTCTCGCTGCATGATTAGCCATGATTGTTATTGTTGCTGTTTGCCAAGATTTACTGATCTGGAATATTCTTGTTAAGAAGAAATAGAATTTAGTATCTAAATAAAATCAGTTTCTGGGTCTCCAGGAGATACCTTACATGAATATTTTCTCCCCGTACATGAATTGATCATTTTCTCTGGAAAAGAAAGAGCTAAAAAATGGCCAAGAAATGATTTTAAAGTGTTTATAGGGCATGGAGGAGTAACAACTGACTAAAAAGAAGTTACCACTTTCCTCGAGGTCATAACAGGAGGATACAGACTTTGAAATACAGCAGGAGGGATTTAAGTTTCCACATGAGGGGAAATTTGCTTATAGAGATAAAAGACTATCTTTCCTTACTATCCATCTGTCTTGAATAATTAATGTGTAACCCTGTTTAGTGAATGACAAATACATAAATTCATAACACATAAGATGTTTTACAAATTGGTATAGGTTAGTATGAATCCCTTACCACCATGCAAACCAAGTAATGATAATTTTCATTACAAGATTGGATAGAATCTGGTTAATATGCCACCTCAAAACACATACATAGCAAAGCAATAACTTTAACAGACTTGGTAGAAATTTATGTGAACTAAACACACTTGGCCACCTACAGACTTCAGTAAGTTCTATAACAAAGAGACAAGCTGCCTGCCTGACCTAATGTAGAAAAGAAAAAGCTTTAAGAAAACACTTTTTGTCCACAGCCAAAAATCCAAGACTACTGATTATCTGATAACGATAAGTTTTGCAGAACTGAAAAGTCAAAACACTTTGTCTCATGGTAAAATTAGTGCATATAAAAATGAGAAGGCAAGAAATACGATAAAAACTGGATTCAAGGAGACTTGAAAAAATGGATCTGACCTGCCAAGCATCTCTCAAATACTTTATTGCGTAGCAGAAGTAATTGCTCCATCATCTCAGAAGTAGCCTGTGAGTAGGAGCTGATTTGTTATGCTTCATCATCTTAGACTAAGAGACTGGGTAGAGCCCTGAGGCCTGCAATTAAAAGATAAATGCTGTAAGAGCAGATGCGGCTTCAATAGTCTTTCCTCTATTATATACTGGCTTGGTTTTGTGCCTAGGTTATGACCAAAAATTGAGTTACTCAGTTAATAACTACAGTAAATCCCAGAAGAAATATAGAGCCTTTCACTGCTTGGTGAAGACATCTATTGCTAGACCTCCATAATTGCACCAATTTGAAGTGGGCTTCTAATGCAGTAGAATTTCTATAAAAAGAAATATGTCTCTAGCATCACTAAGGAAAGGTTATGAGAGATATGACAATATGGATACTATCTCGAGTCAGGACCTGGAGCAAAAAGTAAAGACCAAGGGCTAACTCTGCTCTTGGAGAAACGAGTCCTTGTTACTTCTGTCCAACAAAATATGGAATATGACATAGAGCATTGCTGTCTTGCGGAGTCAATCTTCAAAGAAATTCCCCAGTGAACCACTTCTCCCAGAGTCCATAACCTTATGTATCATTTCCCATATTTACTCTGGGATGCCCCAGTGACTAGTTAACTAAGAGAATGCAGAGAAAATGATGCTGTGACAGTTCTGAGCCTCAGCTTTACAAAGATGGAGGCCTGGGATTGCCTTCTAGAGAGCTCTGAGCCAACATGTAAAAATCTCATCTATCCCAATGCAGACTATGGAAAGAAAAAGTAGAGAGATCATGTGAAACAAGAGAGCCCCTTCCACCCCCCCCCCCCACACACACATGGAAAAGGAGAGGGTACAGCTGTCCTAGTATACAAGTGTAAACTCCAGATGATGTCATCCCTGGCTGCCATTGGACTGCAACCACAAGAGAGAAAACATGTAAGACCCACAGAACCATGAAACATAATAAAATGATTGCTTTAAGCCATTAAGTGTTAAGGTGGTTTTGTAAGCAGCAATAGATAACTGGAGCAGAAGTTGTCATCTTCTCACATTAAAAAAAAAACATTTCTAAATAAGTTTTATTACTGTGGTTAGCCTATTTACCATCCTATAGTATATGGAAGATCTTTGAATTAGTTAATTAAACATTTAAGCATGGACTACGGACTGTGTGAAGCCACATTTAGACACGACTGATTGAAATGCTCACCACCCATTGATCCTGAATCTGGAGCTGAGTGCAACATCTGCACATGATTTGAATTATGGGGAAGATTATTAGTCATCTTTATTTTATATGGCATAGTTGTAATATGTTATAAGGAAGAACACTTGAAATAATTTGAAGAAAAAATAATTTGAGGAAAAAAGTGAATTTTGGGAGAGTGGAGAAGGAGGACTTCTTTGCTTGCTTTTCACAGTATCACTTCCCTACTTTTTCTGGTTACAGAATCTTCCTTGGTGGGGGTCCTGTTGTATATGTTTGGGGAAGTCAGATGTCGTCTTAACACCATCACAGGATGCTGAGCCTCTAAAGGAGACTATTTATGTAGTAATTGCTTATCTAGGAAAAGTGTCTTACCTGAGACTGCTGCCAGCCTTCTTGCCTACCATATAGGGAGAATCTGAGATAGACCAGAGAGAGGGAAGAATGTCTTGAAGACAGATGGAGGGAAGGAGGAAGGAAATGAGGAGAGAGAAAGAGAGAAAGAAATGATAACATTATTTAAGCACTTAAACAGGTGATACTTAGCCTTTACTGAGTCAATAAATTCTCCTACTTCTTCTTCCTTTATTGTTTTTATTTTCATTATTGTTGTTATTTGTTTTTGAGTCATTTTTCTGTCATTTGTCACAGAAAAAGTATGACTGATGTCAATCCCACAAAATTTTACCATTAACTTTTCCTGGAAAATCAACTATAATTTTTATACTAAACAAGTGAAGTACAAATAATCTGAACCTTCTCCTTTTTCCAGAAAGGAATTATAAAAGGTTGTATACTGTGATGTGGTCCAATGTTATAATGAACTACATGAATCCTCTCCAAGAGAATTTTGCACAGTAGTTTTCCTCCTGAAATATGTCTCAGGAGGGCCTGACTTTCTGGTGTGTGTCTCATTATGGCCCCATTTCAGGTAGGGTGTCTAGAAGCATGTGTATAGAGAGAGCATATCAGCCCAGAGGGACATGTTTGCTTTAAAAGAGCAAGTCATGTGAGGTAGTCTAGCCTGCAGGCTGGGAGTGAAATCATTAGGAGCCAGGAAAAAAAATAGTCAAAGCTTTTCTCAAAGGCTCTCTGTGATGAGCAGAATTCTCAAAGCTGGATAGCAAAACCTGGTCATAAAATAAAAGGGGGTAAATCACCATAATTGGGTCAGTGGATGGAAGTCTGACCCAAAGGAATCTCGCTGGAGACATATTTGTGTGTTTGTGTGTTTATGTGTGTGCACATGTGTACGCTCATAGATTGAAGGGAGATATTATAAAGATGGTTACAATGAAAAGTAGGATCTCAACCACCTTATTAAAATCTGAACCCTTTGACTTTACTTTTAAAACAAATATTTTCTAAAGTGTGCTCCATAGAACACTATTCTCATATCATGTACCCTAAGTATGACTTGTAAGACCTGGGAAATAACACATATTACAGGGTTCCCTTAGAGACCCCCAGTAGACATAACAACAGTAAAGATGATGATCTGTACCAAAGAGATCATTTAGCATTTGATAATCTGAGTTACTCAGCTCATTCAGCAGATACTAAAATCTCAGAGAACCAGTAGTCCATTATCATTTATTCTGGGAAAAGATTAGCTTATTGAATGCTTCCTATGAAATTGCCATGTTTTTAAACATGGAATTAAGTTTCTATAGCTTACTCCAAATTATCTTTACAGACTTTTCATCTACTCTTTACTGCAGAAAAATACTGTTCCAGCCACATGCATCCTCTATCAAACCCTCTGTAGAATATACTCTTTTATGCCACCATGCCTTTCTTATGGTTGATAATAGCCTCGAACCATCCTTTAACTGAGCTCAAATTCTACCTCTGTGAAGTCGCTCCCAATTCCCCTTTCAAACTGTGAGGTTTCTTCCTCACAATTTTCAAAGTAGTGCTTGGTTGTCTTTGACCTAATATTAGCATTATTTGTTAAGTTACAAAATCTTTGTAGGTAGGTTTATAATTAATTTATCTCCTTATACCCTGATGCTCAGCAGAATAACGAATATATAGGGAAATCCATAAGTATGTTAAAGTAAACTGAACCAAAGTAAGTTATATATAGCTATTTACTAAGTGGGAGCACCACACAGTGATGATACAAGAAAGAAATCAAATGTAGTAAAGATATAATAATGTTCTGTGGTATCCAGGCATAGAAGTCTTTTACTATTTCATATTAGATCAAAATACAATGCCATGGACTCCTCAAGGTTAATCAAGTTTGCTCACTGCTACTCCCTTGAGATAATCTGGCATCATCTCTTCATATTGCACTTTTTCCAAACCAGAAAAGCTGGAAATGACACTTTCTATGTGTTTAAATATCAGAAATTCTCCAGTGCACTCTCTGGCTCTCAAATCCTTCATTCCATAATGCTCTTCTAGAAATAATGAGGCACCTGGGCCTCCTACGTAACTCATCCCTTCCATCAATGTAATAAAAAAAAATCTTCCTTCAATATTAATGGAGGACCTCATATTGATTTGTATGCAAAAATCCAATGGGAATTATATATGCCTATATCTGAGGAGAGACATTGTCATGGCAAAGTAGCACAGGAAAAAAAAACCCTCAGACTTTGGGAGGCAGATAGTCTTGAACCAAATCCATGCTCCACTACTTACTTAACTCTCTAAACCCACTTTCCTTATTCATGAAAAGAGAACAATAGCACTTAGTTTATGGTATTGTTATACACATTAAATGATAGATTATTTATAAAGTGACTTACATCTAGTTTACTTTATGCCAGAAATCTTCCATATATGGCAACTTGATTTTTTGGTTCTGTATGACATAAACCTACAGCATATAGAGCCTAGATGTATGTGGAGGAATCAGGCATTTATCTTATGCATAATATTTTATTGCAAATCTGTCGACAGTATGCCAGTCACCATGAATAGAAAAATGAGTAAATATTTTTCCTATCCTTAGGGTGCCAAATAAATACATACGATCAGATAATTATCAAATTATCAAAAATAGTTAAGAGGTAATGATAATAGCTAGAAGCAATGATGGAACTATTTCAAGTAATATGAGAAAACAAAGAACTGGCAAGTATTGGGGTCACAGGGTAATTAGCAGCGCTTTTCTCTACTTGCCTCTTGAATGAATTAAGAAGTACAACGAGGAAGAAAATAAATGGAAATTATTAAAAAGTCCCTTTTTATATTGATAAAAATGGGTGATTGTGACAGGTTTATCAACTGAATCCTACATTTAGGCAGAATTACTTAGTCATAAAAGCTGCTGCCACCTCTGTGAAAGTGACCTTAATACTCTGCTTAAGAAATGGTTCAGAGCAGTGATTACAAGATCATGGCTGGCAGGCTGTATCCCAGAAAAGGAAGGGAAAAGTGGACGTTGCTCATTCTTTCAAAATTCTACCAAGCGCCAAAATCTCTTATTTTCTTGAGAACTGGAGTTTTTCCACATTAGAGTGGAGAAGAATTTTCTCCATAGAAGTACCTAATCTATTTTAGGCAGGATGACCATGCATCTGTGTTTGACAGCACTCTCCTGGTTTACACCTGTTTTCCCAGCATAATTCATTGTGTTTCTTTTTACTCTCAAAAGAGGTCAAATTTGTTTTAGCAAATAATTTGTTTCACAAATTATGGGCTCAGAGTATCAGGACATAAGGCAGTCTTATGCTTGAAAAAGAATAGAGCTATTGAAGCTAAGAAGGAATTGGGTTATAAGGAAGGGGAAATGAGGAGGGATAGGGGAGAGAGAGGTGTAAACCTCAATAAAGCATGTAGAAAAGAATTTGAAGCAAGAAACAGTGTGGTGTGTGTAAAAATAATAAAAACATATATACTGCTGGAGCATCAAATGCAAGGCATGTAAGACAGAATTGGTAAAAGCCTGAATTCATGTTCTTATTTCTGGGGAGAGTAAGGATCCTTTGCTACATTATGGATTTTTAGAGCAGAACTTAAAATATTAATTTTCATATTCAATATGACGCCACTGTCTGGCTCTTAAAGGCCCCCACAAACAGCTGGGTAAAGATGGATATGTCATAACTGTTTTCCCCTATTATTTTCCTATTATTGTGTGTGTGTGTGTGTGTGTGTGTGTGTGTGTGTGTTTACTGAAGGATTATTTATATAAATGGAAGGATTATTCAAGACTCTTAAAACATACTGCCAAATACTAAGCACTGTTTGAAGGATTTTTATTCCTAGAATCATTTTATTTTATAAATGTTTATATATTTATTTTCCAGAGACAAAACGCAAGCGGCTGACAGCTCAGAGTCTGCTTGGGATCGCAAATGGATAAGATAGTATTTAACCATTGAGCTGGACATGGGGTTTGATCTCATGAACCTGTGAGATCATGACCTGGGCCAAAATCAACAGTCGGACATTTAACTGACTGACCCACCCAGATGTCCCTCCTAGAACCAGTTTGAAATGCATAATGTATTTAAACATGATATACTCAATTGAAGAATTTATTTAATATTATGGAATATTATTTTCTTATTGGAAAAAACATCAAGACATTCAAGCACATGCATTTACATTTAAAAAAAGTTTTCATTTGTTTAGATAACTTCAGGCACTTATTTTTGGCATGTTTGTGAGTTGAACCATAAAATTCAGTGATACCTATTCATTGTGAAAGAAATGTCTATGAAATTCAGAAATACATATATATATATATACATATATATACATATATATATATATATATATAATCCTTATCTCTAGACAGATGATTATCTTTCAACCAAATTTCACCTTTTCCATTTAGCAAGTAGTGATAATATCAGTAAATTCCACCATAACAATATTTAATAGCTTACCAGCTAGAAATGGGAGGATATTGCTTACTTTCAAATCATTCCACATTGTCTCAATTTCTATCCATTGAGTTCCTAGTAATCTAATAGACATTTTATGTATGTTGTCATGTTATTATTCATAACAGTCATTTCCTAAGTTTTTCATGAGGAATTTGAGATTAAAAAAATGGATAAGATAGTATTTAACCAAAATTATATCACCAATAATTAACACAGCTTAATTTTAAATCTGAGTCTAATTACTGCATAACCCAATGGTCTTTTGAGTACACCACATTGTCTCTTCTGCAATACCATGTTTTTTTTTTTTTTAATTGGATTCAAGAAATGGAACAATTACAATGTTTCATTTAACCATTATCTAAGCTTTTGACGTTTTTAAAGTATTCAACTCACAGGACAGTCAATCAGTCAGAAGAGATCAAGTGATGATTTAATGATAATCACATCAAAACTAGTTGTGCACCTGTGAAGGGGCAGCAAACTATAACTCTCTGTTCTCAGCAAACTTTGTACTTCCCATAACTTTAAGCTCCCGTACAGAAAGAAACAAAAAAAAAAAAGAAGTGTTTCCACTGTTTATTTTCTAACTCCCCTTAATTGTTGTCTTTTGCCTTCCAATGTCTGTACTATTACCTCCATCACTAAACCATTACTTAGAGGAGTGCAGAATTATTTCTCTTTGCTACTCATTCAGTTTCACTTTTGCCTGATTTAGCCAATAGATCTTTTGATTAAGGAGAGGAAAAAATCATTTCAAATTTAAATTGTCCTGTAACACTCTGAAACTGCTCCAAACTTCAACCTAATCCATTTATATTTTGTCATTGGCCGCATTCTTTAAGAGGATTTTCTGATTATTTTCCATGTGAAAAGAGCTTATATGAATGTCTAAAGAAAAATGTTCTTATGAGCTAGCCAAGAAATATTTATACCCTTGGACACAGGCAAAATCCACACATTAAGTTAACTAACAATTTAGAAAGCCCTCATTCTTCATTTTAAGACCTGACGCAGACAAGAGCAGGTAAATACATGGGGCTGTAACCCTCGAACTATAGAAAAGGAATTCTAAGATTTTATGCTTACATGATCTGTGAGTTATTGTATCTGAGTATAATATATTGAAATGTTAGAAGATGAAAAACATTTTGCAGGATTAATATAAGCTGATCATTGTTTTTTTTGTTTGTTTGTTTGGTTTTTGGTTTTTGGTTTTTTTGTTTGTTTGTTTGTTTGTTTTTTAGTTCATTTGTCCATGGTAGAGTCTCAGGGATTCCAGAGGAATAAACTACAGGGATATTTTTCAATGTCACTCATCTTTAAACCAAAATGTCTGTTAACATATTTTTAACCCAGTTCCCTCTTGGTATATTTTAATCTAGACTTTCACTTCTTTCCAGTGTCTCTCATTCACAAATCTCTAGAAAAGCAAATATATAACTAACTCTGCCAATGATTTCTTCCTTTCTATTTCAAAAGTATAATTATTTTAGTCTTTTGTAGAGGGGCTAGTTAGGCAAAATTCTAACCATTTTTCAAGGTTCCACTTTGAACCATCTCTCATTCCTAACAGTTTGGGGATGAAAACCTGAATACAGAACTCAATCTGAATCCCACTGATGATTAAAAGGTTTTATTCTTAACATGGTAAATTCCAACATGACCCTTAAAAACTGTAGCAAAATCTATGTTTTAGCCTTGTAGAGAGAGGTCGAAAATATGGACCATGGCTAATAACGTTTGCACAGAAATTTCTCTCTGCTTTATAGGTAATAGGAATCTGTCCAAGTTATCAAACCCTTAAAAAGCTTTTTCCCCCTAAATCTTATACATCTATTTTGATTCTTATAGCCCTGGCACTTTCATTACCCATAAAACTATATGCCCATAGATGCAAGAAAACATAAAGAAAACAAGAGTTTATTTCTGGCTTTCAAGTAAAGGCATGTAGAAAAATGCGTGGGAAAGGACTAGGGTTACTGCCAAATACCAGAAATAATTTCCTTATTAGGAGAATGGGGAAGAGCCAGAAGGGAATGAAGATATCATCAAAGCGACCATGGCTGGGAGTCTGAAGCCCCATTAACACTAAGATGTCCTCCTGCAAAGTCCCAGGGTGAGGAGGGATGATTCAGTCTCCTAAATTTCTGAGGCACTAAGAGAAAAGTGAAGACTCAAGCCTTATCCCAGCAAGTATCCCAGCAAGGCAGAAAGACACCAGAGATGGCTCTGTGATGTATTTGGACAGTTACCCTACTTCTTGGTATAGAATGAAAATAATACAATTACTCATGGGCATCTGGAAATGGAGCAGAATTTTGAAGATATATGTGCAGAAATACTGTGTTTGTTGTTAGCCCAGGTAAAGAAAAACAGGTGGTATTCTTAGCAGTCTATGAAGATATGGATTGAGGACCAAGACACCATCCCCCATGCAGATAGATGGACACATATAAACATCCCAAGAATGTGTACGCATGCCTGAGGACATAGAAAAAGGCTCTCTATTACTGAGTTTGTTTGTTTTTTTTTTTTTTTAACCACCTGTAGAATGGAGACCTTAAACAAGAAAAGTCATTGAAAAATAAGAAAATGCATTTTTGTTTTTGTTTTATATAGAAACAAAATTTATATCAACAATAAACTATTCATCAAGTATTATATTAATCATGACTATCCTCTTTTAACTAGATTTGGGTAATAATAAAAGCAGACAACATTCATTATGCATTTATTACCTAGCCTTTACATTAACCATTTTAAATTTATTATTTAATGTAACCCTCACAAAAAAAATGTGTTAAGGGAGGTATTAATATACTTGCCAGTTTGCTGATGAAGATGATGAGGTTTAGAGAGGATTCATATGTTACAGCAGGTTAGCATACAGAAGGTGCTAGTGCATCAGAGAGGGTTAGTACATCAGACAGAGTAAGTACAACAAAGAAGGTTAGCATATCAGAGAGTGTGTTAGCATATCATAGAAGGTTAGTATACCAGAGAGGTTTAGTAAATTGCCTAAGGTTACAGATATCATAAGGGACAGAGCTAGGGCTCAGATCCACTTTTCATCTTAAATCAATGCCTTTAACCGATATACGGTGTCAATTTAATGCAGAGAGGAGACACCCCCTATAAATTTTTCAGAGAACTTAAAACTTTGCCTTATCTTTCAAAGAATGAAACTGTGGAGTAAATCTTTCTCAGAAGAAAACATTTTGAAGCTCTACCATTTCCTCTTCTACATTTACATGTAACCCACACAGACACAACACCACATGCTTGTCATCGACATGATGGTTAAAGAAAGTCTACTCCATTCTTTTTTTATGTGTATAATACATTTTTATTTACTCTCCAAAATATTTACATTGGGGTTAAGTTTTTTATATCTATGTGCTTCTTCTCCCTGAATGTTCTTCAGTGTCCTATATAATATTAGAAATTTATCAAGTTGTCTCAGGTAATTTTAATAATCATTCCCTTTGTTGCATCAGAAAGGCATTTGATTTCAAGCAATTTTTTTATTAAATGTACCTTTATATCATGGTCACTTTCTAGCCCCATTGTTTGAGTAGGAACTCAGGGAATATTCCTGATACGAATTGAATTCAATAAGGATGGATATTCAGCCAGAAAAAAAATGATGTTTGATACGATAAATGATATGAGAAGGAGGGCGAGATTTGGAGACAAGTTGGAGATTTTTGTGTAGAGAATATAAAGTATAGAGGTAATTTGGAAATTTTCAATAGGCTGAGAGAAACTCAGCTATAGGTCTCTGGGAAGAAGTCAAATGTAGAGTCAAACACAGAAAAAAAAGAAGTAGGTAGGTGGTCAGAAGCTGAAGTAAAGAAAAAAAATGATATTCACGTGTGGTAACAGGAAGATTACGGAAACTCCAAGGTCACCAATATAACTGCCTAATTTGTCGTCTCTTTATCCGGTCATCTCTCCTACCAATACTCCTGACCCACTTTTCGCCCAACATCTCTAAAAACTTATTCTTCTATTTCATACGTGCACAGAACTTTTCCAGGCCAACAATACTAGCATCAACTGCTGTTAATGATGAGCAAAAAAGCACAAATTATGTGAACACCACAATATTAGAAAGAAATTAGATAAATCCCACAATTTCACAATGTACCAATCTGGACTTAAAGCCCATTTTTCTGTGGTAAAGGAATCAAAAGTTTTAAACTTTATTGTGTTTTTAAAACTCTATATGCGTGTAAATCTTTTCCTATCTTGCACTTTGGTTCAGATGGGGTTACGTGAGGAGCAGCTGCATCAAATGGTAATATAAATGATAGATTAAGCATTTCCTTTCTTCTTCTCGTCCTACTGAACTGACAGTTCTTATACTCAGATGTCTGGATGTTTTAGGCTTTAATGCTCAGAGTAAAATATCACTTGTTATATCACTAAACTTGACAAACTGCTGCAAACTGAGATTATTCCCATCACTGTACTTTGAGGTTTCTGTCTCTAATGAAGCAATACAAGTCAGCTTACCCATGAATTAGCAAAGGTGCCATTAACAATAGTGTTCAATTAATGTTAAAATTTTCAATTTGTCTCATATCTAAAGCTATAATGATTCCTCCTTAAGTATTAATAATATTAGGTGCTATTGTAATAGCTGCTATAGAAACTCAAAGGGAGGTGTTAGCTATTATTAGCTTAAATTATAACACTAAAGAAACTCGGGGGTTCAAATTAAAATCCTCTAGTACACACCTGAAAGGACAAATCTAAAACTCTAAAAAAAGAACCACAGAGAATGGAACTGAGGTGAGGTGGAGGCAGAAAAAGTGTTTCTAAATATTTTCTATTTTAAATTCTCCATTTAAAGAGAGAAACTAGGAGCCTAACTTATCCAAGCCCCAGAAATGTTTAATTATTCATATGGAAGAAAGAAACAGCACCCTGGATGCAATTAGACACCTGGTAGAACCCTCCCCCAAAAGGAAACTTTTCTCTTTTATATCCTTATAGAAGCCCCACGAAAAATACAGCCACATCTCCGAGTCTTGTGAAGAGTACATACATTACAGGCATTTTCCAGACAAAATTGTGCCTTCTTAATTAACATTTTCATGTAAATAAAATAATGGTATACAGCTTTTATGTATTTTATTCTTTCACGTGCATTGCCTTTAAAAACTGATTATCCCACTTTCTTCCAATTAAGACTGAGAGGAGATCTGGATGAAAACTTCTGATAGTATAGCCACCAAAATGTTACAGAAGCCACAAGAAAAGGTGAGGATTTGATTGCCCTTCTGCCAAAGCTTTAATAATAATAATAATAATAATAATAATAATAATGATAATAGCTTAAAAGTCACCAAAATGTCAAAGAAAGTATCCTGGAACATAATCCCTATATGGTTGTCTAATTTGATGGAGATGCTTTTTTATTTCTCTCTCCAAGTCTGCTAAAGCTGTTCCTTCCATTTGGAGTTCTCTTCATACCTTTCTTGTCTTCCCAAACCACAGGTACCACCCAAAACCAAGTTCATGTTATTTCACCTTGGAAATTATTAATTTAACTATTCTCACTTCAAGGGCTATCTCCCCTTTTTCTGCACTATTTTCAGAAACTACCGGCTTGTGATTTTCTTTGTTTACATTTCCCTCAACAAGAACATAAATATTTGGAGAACAAATGAACACATCAGTGTCATCATCATTATGATCTCCATAGCTCTGACTACTGTCACAGACTAATCTACAGACACTTAATCCAGCTGTACACTGGGCTCTCAATCTTGAACCCCTCTGTTATCATCTTTATGATTTTTAGCATACATCAAAATATCATTTGCTTCAGTGTCTCATTATAAGGACTAACTATGATCTTCTGTGTAAAGTATTTACACATGCCTGGCACACAATAAGAAGCTAATGAATGTTAGAGATATATGAGTTATTCGTTATTAAGAAAAGCATAGATGTGCCAATTTGCACAATTCCAAGGTGCATTATTTATATTGCAATCTATGTGAACAGCAAGATGAAACTCTACCTTCATTCTGTTTATCACATTGGCATATCATGTTTTCTATTTTTTTTTCCATTTTGTGCTGTTTGTTTGGACTTGTAGTAAGATTTAAAAATACAGCAAGTGAAAAGACACAATTTCACTGCCCTCCTATAAAGTATCATCTATTATAAAAGGGAGTCTCACTTTATTACCATAAACAGGGTAGTTGTAAGGTTCCCCCAGCATTCAGTGTAGGAGTTGAGTTCTTTATCCTGCAATTACTTTGTGACATTTCTTTGCTGCCAGCTAGTAAGTTCAAAGTTTTGATAGAATGTGTCAGACAGACATGATCTGCCAGCATGTCTCATTCCTCCCAACTGATTAATCTGTAAAGATGAAATGAACATGTAAAGCTAGAGGATTCTCCAAGTCCAAAAGCGAACATACCTCCAAAAAGGTAAAGCCGACTGTTTTTTTTTTCCAAAACCTTTTCTCTCAGCTTTGCCTTACAAGTTGTGAGACATGCCTCTAGCTAAACTTTGACTGAAATTCATCTCTGATTCAGTAGCCTTATTTTTTTTTTTTTTACTTTCTACTTTTTGCTCTATGTCATCTCCTTCTTGTTGATCCTTTATATCCAAATAATAGATGTCTTCAATCTGAGATAGATACCTCAGGTGCAGTAATCAGTAACAGATAGCTGGTAGAGGATCCTTTTGTGTGAGTTTAGATGACCACATAGAACGCAAAATAACCATACACATCACTGTTGTGTACAAACAGCTAACCATGAGCCCATTCCTTTGAAATTATCCCCTAGATATCAGTTATATCAAAACATCAATAATTTTGCCCCAATTAATATTTAATAGATATATATCCATGGGCCTATCAAATTTCAGAATCTACTAAGGCAAAGGAATAGTTCGGCAACTATTAATGTCATGTGCTTGAATAGTAGGTTAACTATAAATGCATCTGAATCTCTATTGGGGTAATATTCAAGAGGGACACTGGAAGCTCTGTGAAATCAGAGTAAGGCAGTTCTTCATGTACCACAACATGCCTTTCAAGTCTCTATTCTTTTTTTTTTATTTTTTATTTTTAAAAATTTACATCCAAGTTAGTTAGCATATAGTGCAACAATGATTTCAGGAGTAGATTCCTTAGTGCCCCTTACCCATTTAGCCCATCCCTCCTCCCACAACCCCTCCAGTAACCCTCAGTTTGTTCTCCATATTTATGAGTCTCTTCTGTTTTGTCCCCCTCCCTGTTTTTATATTATTTTTGTTTCCCTTCCCTTTCTGTTTTGTCTCTTAAAGTTCTCATATGAGTGAAGTCATATGATTTTTGTATTTCTCTGACTGACTAATTTCATTCCAGTCTCACTCTTGCTTTAGCAGAAATAGAATAGGGTTTCTGTAATTCTATGTGATCCTGGAGATTTCCAGTCTCCTGCTCCCCTCCAACACCATAGCCTGTCTATCACTCCATTTGCTTAGAGACCATTAACACTAATGGTAGTGCGCCTTTGTCTCAATTTTCATTAGTCACCTTTATTTATTTATTTTTTAAACTTTATTTATTTTAAGAGGGACAGAGACAGCATGAGCAGGGGAGGGGCAGAGAGAGAGAGAGGGCAAGAAGAAGGGAGGGAGAATCCCAAGCAGGCTCCGCACCACCAGCACAGAGCCTGACACAGACCTTGAATTCATGAAACCAGTGAGATCATGACCTGATCTGAAACCAAGAATTGGTTGTTTAACTGACTGAGCCACCAGGTGCCCCCATTAGTCACCTTTAAGAAATCATTTCCCAAGTTATACCTTCAACCACATTCTAGTCCTGACATAGGTTATTGCACTTTTTTTAAACAATCTCCCTGTATTCTCCACTTCTTAAAATCTTCTCACTATGTCCTGTGTAACTTACTGTCATTCATCAGAAACATCCTCTATATCTTTAATCTCTGAATCTTTAATCTCTGAATGCTTCCTTTTCCTTTGCCTTCTAACAGAAATCTGATTCTCTGAGAACACTGTTCTTCCTTGTCAGCCTTCCTTGTCAGTGGAGGATAACTACACTCTTGTTCTCTAGATGGTAGACATGGTCTTCATTGCCAATTTTAGACCATTCTTACCCCATTTTCCCTATAAACCACACATTTTAAATATTATCCTGTAAGACCATGGCAGTAACTAATCCTCTTTACTGCACTTACCTATAAATTCTAGTTCTCATCATCTTGTGCCTAGGAGATTTTACATCCCAACCCACTGTAACTTTCTCTAATACTATTCCTGTTATATTTTGTGCCTACTGTATTAAAAAGGGTTTTGTTTTCATTCAGGAATGGTAAGGTCAACAGTTTAGGTAACAATTGCCTTTGAAAAGATAGTTTGTTACTTAAAGTTCTCAGGGGAAATGGACACACCACACTAAACAGAGTCACATAGGGAAGTACTAGATGGGTGAAGAGGCAGAAGGAAGCAAAGGAAAAGCATGACAGAGAGCCTTTATTGGGATCATTGAGGGAACAAATGGGCAAGACAGAATAGGTAAACTAGGTAAATTTAGGATTGGAAGTTTTAAGAATTTTGGTGGTCTCTGGCCTATAGTTAGTTCCAAGTTGTCCATTATCTTTCCCTGGGCTGATTTAGAGCAAAGGGAGTATTCGCTTGGTATGTTTTGTCCATATGGTCCATTCTACATTCATTTCCCTTCTTAACCTGCTTAAATTTCATTGCCCATCCTTAAAATTACTTCCCTCTATATTTCATCAATTCCTTAGGCTTTCTTTCATTCCTTATACTTGCTTAACAAAATCCTTACTGCAGATACATCCATGTGTTCACACACAACTGTACCTCATCAGCTGAACAGAGGAAAACACACCCACTGCTAACCAATATCAACTTAATTTTATTATTCTGAAGACCATTACCTATTGCTATCATACACTTCTGCTATATTTGTCTAGTCAAATCATTCTCCGACCCCCTAGACAACTATTTCACACTTTCTCTCTCCTCAAATCTCCAAAAGCTTCTCGGTGCTCATGCCCAACTGATGATTTTGTTTTCTAATTCACTTTCAAACATTCCTAACACCACTTTTACTCAAGCTTCCTTTGTGGCCATGTATTCTGCCTTACCCATGCCTTCCCGTATGCCATATTATAAATGACCCAGGTCCTAGTTAACCACTTCCAGTTGTAAATCCTATCTCATCCCTTCTCCTCTAAGTAAGGCTACTGCCCCCACAGTGTTCCCTCACTCTCATGTACCACCATTTTCTGTCTCTGTTGGAGCACTTCATTTTCACGCAAGCATACTATAATTTATGATCCTGTCTCCCATACCTCACCTCAAAACCTCTCTTTTAATTTTTCTCCAGCTAACTCCACATTTATGCGACTCTGTTCAACAAAGGTCTTCGAAAGATTTGTCTATCCTGATTTTCTTCCAATTCCTCTTGTGTTTTCTTCAACCCATTTAATTGAGACATTTCTTTTCCACTGTACCACTGTAACTTCGATTATTCAAGGTCACCCATAATCTCTGAGTTGTTTGTTCTAATGATTAAATCTCAGCTTTCATTGTATTTGACCTATTAGTAACATTTGATGCCATTGATCACTCCTCCCCACGAGGGAAGAAAAAAACCTTTCTTCTGTCAGTTTCCTAAGTTTGACACCCTCCTGATTTTCTTTCCGACCTGGCCTGCTCTTTCTTATCAGACACTTTTGCTTATTTGCTTATTTGCTTAACCCTCTCTTACCTTTTAGGTTCAGAATGTTCCGGTTCTCAGTACTTAGATGATTTCCTTCTCTATACTATTCCCTTGTTGATCTTACTCAGTCTTTTTATTTTTAATTTTTTTTAACATTTATTCATTTTTTGATAGAGAGAGACAGAGCATGAGTGGGGGAGGGGCAGAGAGAGAGGGAGACACAGAGTCTGAAGCAGGCTCCAGGCTCTGAACTGACAGTACAGAGCCCAACGTGGGGCTCGAACTCACACAGTGTGAGATCATGACCTGAGCTGAAGTCGGACGCTTAACCGACTGGGCCACCCAGGCACCCCTGATCTTACTCAGTCTTATGATTTTGAATACTACCTGATGATGACATTCCCTAAATGGATAAATTCAGGTCAGAATTTTCCCTAATCCCCCAGCTTATAAACAAAATGTCCAAGTAAGTAAAATTTCATTTTTACAGGCAGATCTTCATGTGGCAACTTAACACATTTAAAATATATTCCCAGCCTTCCCCTTAAAATTGCTTCTACTCTAATTTTCCCCATCTAAATAGATAGAAACTCCATCATCGTGGATATTCTGTCAAAAACCAGTTTTCTTTCATATTCATCAACATCCCTGTTCCAATTACATCCAGAATCTGACCACAGGTTTCCACTTCCAGCATTATCTCCCAGATTCATGCCACCATTATCTTTCATCTGGATTAATGCAATAACCTCCTAATGCTTCCCTGCTCTTGTTCTTGTCCCAGATGATCTATTATCAACATATAAGCATAGTTTCCCATGCCACTCAAAATAAAAACAAATCCTTTACAGCATCCTACCAAGCTCCACAGGACCTGTCAGTCCCCTCATTTCTTCCTATCTTCCTTACTATATCCACTCTGCTCTGGTCATGTTGTTCTTGCTGCTCCTCAGATATGCTAGACCCAATCCTGCCTCAAGGCTTTGCATATTTTTCTCTGTCCCTAAAATGCTCTCTCCCTAGATGTCTATGTGGCTCATTCTCTCACCTACTTTGGTCTTTGTTCAAATGAACTCTTGTCACTGAAACTTCCTGAAGGCACTGTATTCGAAATTTTAGGCCTCACTCCATCATGACATTGCCCTTTTTCCCTCCACTGTTCTCCATATTGCTTTGAACCATTCAAAATACCTTATGTTTTAATCACTTATCTTATTTATGTTACTCTGAACCCTCCTTTTTTTCATTTTTTTTAACATTTATTTATTATTTTTGGGAAACAGAGCACGAGTGGGGGAGGGGCAAAGAGAGAGAGAGGGAGACCCAGAATCCAAAGCAGGCTCCAGGCTCTGAGCTGTCAGAACAGACCCTGACTCAGGGCTCAAACCCACAAATCGTGAGATCATGACCTGAGCCGAAGTCAGCCGCCCAACCAACTGAGCCACCCGGGCCCCTTACTCTGCACTCTCCTTCTGTCCTCTCCCCAGACTCTACCAGAATGTAAACACTTTAGGAACAGAGGTTTGAATCTCTAGGGCCTAGTACAGTGCTGGATATACAGTAGGTGCTCAATTAATATGTGTTGAATAAGTGAATATGAATCAAAAGAGGTATGAAAGAATCAAGCACCTCTATTTTCTCTTCCTTCAGACATTCAGACATATTTTTTTAATGTTTTATTTATTTTTGAGAGACAGAGATGGGAAGACAGAGTACTAGCAGGGAAGGGCAGAGAGAGAGAGATGGAGACACAGAATCCAAAGCAAGCTCCAGGTTCCAAGCTGTCAGCACAGAGCCCGACACGGGGCTCAAACCCACAGACTGTGAGATCATGACCTGATCATCAGACTTGACTGACCGAGCCACCCAGGTGCCCTCAGACATTCAGAGATTTTCTCTTTATCTGTCCTCTCTGGATCTAATAAACAATTCCTTATTTCATGAAACATTTTCTACTAATCGTTAACACCTCATTACGAATTTTAGTCCCTAAGTTTTAGTTTCCACGACAAATGCCTGATATTACCTATGAGTTTCAAGAGTTTGTGCCATCTTAAATAGAGATCAGGTGACGGAGAAATCATGGTGTCTCTTTTCTGTGCCCCTGAATTTATAGTCTAACCTATACCTTATTTGAATAATCTCTTCCCCTGTGCACTTGCTAACATTGGTAACATATTGTATAACTGAGAGAAAAAAATGGGTGAGTGCATCATATTTAAACCTTGTTATGCAGGCACAGCTTTTGCCACTGCTGTATAAGACTGGCTAGGCTTACAGCTAGCTATTACCCGCTTGGCTGATTTAGTCTTCTCGCTCAGCCATATAAAAATGCCACCTGCTACTCACTTGATTGGAGATGGAATGATGTAAGTATCTACTAAAGAAGACAGAAAAATAACACAGCATTTGTGATTCATGTCTTAATATTAATTCTCTCTCTCTATGCCTCCCTCTTTCCATCTCTCTGTCATATCTCTTTCACAACAGACTATGTTACCCCAATATTGAGCCCATTACATTATTGCATTTTGACTTTCATTCTGGGCTATTTGTTCTCCAAATGTATCTATCTATTCAATTGGCTCCTTTATGAAGAGATTATTGATAGCTTAGTCCACATTAGAGATTTCCAGTGAGATGCAGCATATTCCCCCAACAATCTAAAGAAAAGATTTATAATGTCATTGTAGAATATCATTCAGATACCTTGGCCCATTAAGTTGCAGTTGATGCTTAACTAATATGCTTTTTCTTGACGTGCCTATCTTTCCACAGCAATAGACAGCAATATGCCAGAAGATGGAGATGTGATTGGTGAGGGTTCAGCTTGAGATTGCTATCTAGGAGAAAGGCCAACTAGAGTTCAAAGGGAATTTTATATTCTTATACAATCAGATCTGAGGAAGTAGACTTTCTTTAATCAGATTAAAATTCCAACCTATCGAGTCTACATCTCATATTTTTACTGTTATTTTTAACTAAATTAGAAAAACAAAAGGGAAAATAGTATTTGGATTTATAAAGCTGTAGGTTTTCTAGCAATAGGAAAAGGTCATCACATACACTTTATATTTTCAGATCAAGTAAAAACAAAAACAAAAACAAAACATTGAAGTTTTGCTTTATTTGTTATGTACGTATGTCCTCAGTTTTCAGAGATAACACTATTGATTGGCCCACTCTTAAAACATTCTCTTAAAGGGAGCCTCAAGTTTCCACAAAATGCTTGCCAGATAGTCCCACATTAAAGCCTATACAATCCTGCAAATTTAGCACCTTAAAAACTCAACCCACTCTCTGTCCCGGGCTACGTCTTCCTCTTTCTTTCTTTTTTTCTTTTAATTTTTTTAATGTTTATTTATTTATTATTTATTTATTAAATTTATTGTCAAATTGGTTTCCATACAACACCCAGTGCTCATGCCAACAGGTGCCCTCCTCAATGCAACGCTTATTTATTTTTGAGAGAGACAGAGACAGAGTGTGAGCAGGAGAGGGGCAGAGAGGGAGAGGGAGATACAGAATCCGAAGCAGGCTCCAGACTCCGAGCTGTCAGAACAGAGCCTGACGCAGGGCTCAAACTCACAAACCGTGAGATCATGACCTGAGCCAAAGTTGTCCTCTTAACTGATTGAGTCACCCAGGCGCCCCTCTTCCTCTGTCTTTTGAAGAAACAGATTGGCATAGTTCTTAACAACCAGAACTGGGGTATAAGACCATTAGAGTTTGGGTTCCAGCTCTGACACTAACCAATTCTTTTACACTGGCTGAGTAGACTCCTTAGTTTTTTCATCTTAGTTAGTTTTGTCATCTGAGAAATGGGGATAATAAGAGCATATATGATTCAGGGGTTTGTTATGAGGCTTAAACATTGAGCTCATGGAAAGCTCTACAGCAGTATTGTTATTTCTTCATTTCCTATCTTGATTAATAGCAATACTCATCTTTCAAGTTACCCAAGCTAAAAATTAGAAGGCCATATTTAATACCTCTCCTTCTAAAATAATTTAGTTACCAAACACTATTTCTATCACAGTGAGAACACATTTATCTGCCCCTCTCCTTCCCATTCTCGTTATAGTAGTTCCTAGCTAAATTATATTTCTCTGGCTATTGAATTAGACTTAACTTTCCAATCTATCTGTCGTACTACTTTCTCATTTATCTTGCTAAAGAGTGAGCTAACATCATGTCTCCCTCATCCTCTCAAACCTTCAATCTCCCTCATTACTCACAGAAAAAGCTTTTCCGAATAGTATTTTAGTTTTTCCTCAATCTGGTTGCAAGCTACCCTTCTAAGTTTATGTCCTGGTTCGAACTCTACCCTTTCCATACTTGGCTTTTAACCAAACATTTTCATTCATCTTTATCATTTTTCATATAATCCTCTCAACATTTCCTACTTCTCTACCTATAAAAACCCTATTCATTTTTTTTTAACTAGGCTTCAAAGTTTATTACGATGACATTTTAACAGAATACAATGTTGAAATATAGGACTTATGATTTTAAAACCCATAAAGTTGATTTTATGGGTTTAATGTTGACCTTTCCCCGCCTTTATTTACTTTACAGTTGAGTATATTGTTAATTTCCTCATTTGAAATGCTTTATATTCATTAATTCAACTGTAGCTCTCATTTTTTTTTTATAAACAGACTACATTATTTTTTTTCCAAAATGAGGAGAAAAAGCAGTTAGAACTCTGTCCCTTGCTTGTAGCATAGCATGTTTTTACCACTTTGTCTTCATTTTAGGGATCATTACCTTAAAATGGTCATTACAAATGTAAAATATCAAGTTAAATCTCATAAGAGATTTCTGTCCAAAATTTTCATAGAACTATGAAGTTATTAGTAGAGCATAGGATCATAATTGTATTTAGATATACCTTTTTTTTGTTTCTGTAAAATACTGTATTTTAAAAGATATGAAAGGATAAGCAGCATATATATAGTGTCATTTGCATTCTGTGGTTAACATCTATGTGCTTTGTGCTTTACTTGTATTTGTCATGACAGGCTACTGCTACTACTATTCATTGTTTAATCCATATCTCAAATTTCCTTTGGGAATCCTTTCTGATCCAGATTGATTACTATATTATTTCTTGTCTTTCTCCCTAATTTCCCATTTTTAAAGTTTATTTCTTTTGAGAGACAGCACGACCTGGGGAGGGATAGGGAGAGAGGGTGTAGAAAGAATCCCAAGCAGGCCCCATGCCCAGTGCACAACCTGACTCAGGGCTCAATCCCATGACCATGAGTGAGATCATGACTTGAGATGAAATCAAAAGCTAGACGCTTAACCACCTGAGCCACCCTAGTGTCCGTGATTTGCCATTTTCAAAATTCATTTATTTTGAGAGAGCAAGAGATGGGGAGGAGCAGAGAGAGAGAAGGAGAAAGAAGCCCAAGCAGGCTTCACACTGTCAGCACAGAGCCCAGTGCAGGGACCAATCTCACAAACTGTGAGATCATGACCTGAGCTGAAACCAAGAGTGGGGCGTTTAACAGACTGAGCCACCCAGACACCCTTAATTTGCTTTTTAAAAAATTTTATTTAGTTTGAGAGAGAGCATGAGCAGGGGAGGGGCAGAGAGAGAGGGAGAGAGAGAATCCCAAGCAGGCTCCATGCTCTCCGTGCAGAGCTCAGTGTGGGGCTTGAACCCACTTGAACCTGAGCTGAAATCAAGAGTCAGACATTTAACCTACTGAACCACCTAGGGGCCGCCTTGATTTGCTATTTTTAAAGCAGCTACCCCATTCTGTTTTGCATATGTTTTTAATGTATACGTCTGTCTTTACATTCAATTATAAACTCCTTGAGAGCAGAAATTGTATTATTTTCCAGTTTTTAGCATTAGCACTTTCATTGTCCTATCATGAAGATACTCAGTAAATATTTGTTAAATACAACAACTGATTTTAATAAAACAAGCAATGGGATAAAATGCAGTTACTGCTCTTAAAGAGCTAACAGTAAGTTAAACTCCATTTTTGACATTTATGAAAACAATTCAGAAGTGCAGAATTTTCATTTTCTATGATTATTCCATACAACCATGACTGACAGCTAAAAAAGACCAAAGAAACCATGAGGAGAACAGAGAGTCTACATTTGATCTAAAATAGGAAAAAAAAACAGTGATATTAAGTAATGAGGGTGAAGTGTTGGGGTTCAGAGATGATGGCCAAGAAAGAATTCTTGAGATGTCTTAAGTGCAAAAAGGTGATTTTATTAAAGCACAGGGACAAGACCTGTGGGCAGAAAGAGCTGCCCTGGGATTGTGAGGAGTGACTGACTATATACTTGGGAGTTAGGGGAGGTAAGTCAAGGGGAAGTTTCCAAAAGGATTTTCCTATGCTAAAGAAGACTCACAGGATCCTGGAGGCCTAGCTATTGTCAAACAAAAGCTGTTTTTCCCCCTAGCAAAGCATTAACATTAAGAAGTTGGGAGTTGCTGGAGAAATGTTATACTCCACCTGCCTCAAATATTTGTCAATGGGCTGACCGCAGGTTACAAGGAAATTGAATTTTATCTACCATTTCCTTTTGCCTTTGTTTCCCACATTATTAAAGATAGTATTGTAGACTTGTGTCCCCTCCCCCCAAAATTTATATGTTGAAGCCCCATCCCAAATGTGATGATATGAAAATGTAAGCCTTTAGGCAAGTAATTAGGAAGTAATTCAGTTTAGATGAGGCCATGAAAGGGGAGGTCCCATGATGACATAGGTGACCTTAAAGAGAAGAAAGCAACACTAGATCTCCCTTTCTCAGCTACGTGAAGATATAGCAAGAACGTGGTCATTTGCAAGCCACGAAGAAAGCCTCACCAAGAACCAAATCAGCACCTTGATCTTGGACTTCCCAGCCTCCAGAACTATGAGAAATAAATGTTTGCTATTTAAGACACCTACTTTATGGTATTTTGGCACAGCTCCCAAGCTCAACAGGACACATAAGCTGGTATGTTTTTCAGTATCTCTATCTAAGGCCTCTGACCATCTTCCCTCAATCTTCAGTTGGCCTATATCCAAACTCTCAAAAGAAATGGAGCACTTGTGAAAAATCTCAATCAGGAAGCACTTCCCAGGGGTGCCTGAGTGGCAGAGTCAGTTAAGTGTCCAGCTCTTGGTCTCAGCTCAGGTGCTGATCTCACAGTTCATGAGTTTGAGCCCTGCATTAGGCTCTGCATTGACAGTGTGGATCCTGCCTAGGACTCTCTGTCTCCCTCTCTCTCTGTCTCTGCCTCTTCTCCACTCTCTCTTTCTCTCTAAAAATTAATTAATTAATTAATTAATTAAAACAAGAAAAAGGAAAGAAAAAGAAAACAGTTTCCAGATCTTTTCAACCCTAGATTTCCAGAACAGAGCAAACTACCCATCTACTGTGCTCTCATAGCACGTGGTCTGTAACATTACATTTTTTCTTTTGGTCATTTCAAATATATTGGAACACACACACACACACACACACACACACAGAGTTTCCCATTATATCATTGTTCTCTATTTTAGTTTAAAATAAATTTCTCTACATCCACCACCAATACTCAAGTAAATTTATGAAAGCTCAGTTTTTCCAAAACTTTTATTTAAAAAGCAATTATGTATCTTCTTCCATAAATCTGAGAAGTTTTAGTTTATTTCTTTATCCACAGTACCTAGTATGGTGCATCGTAGGTATGTGATTCTTAATAGTAACCGTTAAAATCTCTTCAGTGTTTACTAAGAATATAGAGTTGGGATAAGTACTTTAAACATACAATTTTAATCTTATAAAAATACTGAAAGATGAATGCCACTCTAATTCTTATATTTCACAGGAGTTAACCAAAGATTAGAGAAGTTAAGAATCGTGTTTTCCTACACTTGAGTGGTGAGTGCTGAATTTAAACAGTAAATCTAACATGTGTCAAACCACTATAAAGTATTGTTTTCTCTACTTTTTAAAGCAAATGAGAGCACAGATCCATATTAAAAAAGATTTGAGGGCATAAAATGCTACTTTGTTTGGTCAGTTTGCCTTCCAACTTTAAATCTATTAAACTTATAGAGAAAATTAGTTTTGAAAATCCATTGAAAATGAAAGAATACTAACTCTTAATAATCTCTGCTAATGGAAATAAGCTATGAAAAAAAAGTAGATTACCCAAAAGTCATTTGTTTTGGTCTTTCAAGCCAATCATATGGCTTTGTATATAATCTGTACCTTCTTAATTATATATAACTTAGGCTAATACTGAAATGAGGCTGTGCCCCGGAATAACATTGTTTTGAGCCCCTCATGATAGAAAAATGAAAGAGAAAATTCGGCCCCTACTAAGTATTCAGAAATTTAGTATTTTCAGCATATAATCCTTTTATTCACTTGTGGGTAACTGAGAAATTTAGAACTTTGCTTCCAAAAGTGATTAAGATATGCTTTGGTGCTATATGTGTATTGATCAAGTGCCTCTCCCTTTTGAAAGCAGGTAGCACCTATTACCTTTACTACACATTAACACTTAATTATTCCTGATCTCAGCTCTGCAAATTACTAGCAAATGCTCTTGGCATACTAATGTTAACTAAGTTTCTCTGTAAAAAAGAAGGATATCAATATTTAGATGAGTTTCTTCTTTCCCTTGGGGTGAGTATTAATTCTTAAAGTATTCCAGTGGAACCCCAGGCCTTAAAATATAGCAGAAAAACCACTACAATAGAGAACCTCTAAGGTCCATTTCTAATACCAGAAATTCTAAACTCCATGACATATTGTATTAAAAGAATATTTTATTTTGCTGTGGGCATGTCTTACTTCTTCAGTTACCCTGCAGGCTCCCTTGAGGTAGAGATCACATTTTACATAGTTTGCTGAATCTGTGTTAAAATATTCAATAAGCATTCACTGAAACAATGCATGAAGAGACACTACTCCACAACTGCCAGATCCAACATACTCTTGAAGGATAGGAACACAGGCTTCTGTATCTCAGCGGCATCTGATTCACCACAGTGAGGAGGGGGGTCAGTAAAGAATGTCTCCTAACAGATGTCCTTTAAACTCTATTAGTCCCCCCTGACAAAGTTACTCCTTCATTAAACACACTATTTGTGCATGATTTTTCCTTCTGCAGCTGACTGAAGATTTTTTCCCCATACTTTTGGTTATATTCAGTATAACTTTTCTTTAGTAACTGTGCCCCCTAGCCTACATTAATTCATGTGAGATAGCGTGTTTGATCCACTCACACCCAGCCACCCAGCCATGGCCCTCAGAATACAAGGGCCTCTTTCTGCATTGCAGGTTAATGTCATTTGGCTATGAATGCAGTAGTTGCAAGCAGACGGTGTTGACAAAGGAAAGGACAGGGATTTGGAAAGAAAGGAAATATAAGGTAGCATACAAGATGGTGAAGCAGAGGGAGAGATCAGGCCAAGAGAGGAGGAATCTGCTAAATTAAAATAAACACAGGAATTTGATTGATGGAACACTGTGTAAAATATTTTGTCAAATCAAGTGCATGGCTTTAATTTTTTTAAGTATATAATACATTGTTTTGTGGTGTGTGTGTGTCTGCCTGCCGCCATTTGCTTCTTACACTTTGAGCCTCAAAAGCAAATAGAAAAGTCGTGTGCGTAGAGTGTGTAGGTGTATGTGCTCACGACGAAATGTATGATTTTTGTTTTACTTCTTTTAATTCTCAAATTTTTATTTTGCTTCTTCAATCACTAAGAGAACGTGTGTATTTTTATAAACCTGATCGTAGTTAATTACAAACAAAAATCTTAACAACAAAAAGGACACAGGGATACCTTGGAGATATTTCAGGCTGCATTCCACACCACCACAATAAAGTGAATATCACAATAAAATGAGTTACATAAAATGTTTGGTTTCCCAATATGTATAAAAGCTATGTTTGTACTATACTGTAGGATATTTAGTGTGTAATAGCATTATGTCTAAAAAAACCCTCTATATACCTTAATTAAAAAATACTTATTGCTGAAAGATGCTAACCATCATCTGAGCGTTCAGCAGGTCATAATCTCTTTGTTGGTGGAGGGTCTTGCCTCAGTGTTGATGGCTGCTGACTGATTAGGGTGGTTGTTGTTGAAGGTTGGAGTGGCTGTGGTAATTTTTTAAAAATAACAATGAAGTTTGTTACGTCAACGGACTTTCATGAATTGTTTCTCTGTAGTATGTAATGCGGTTTGATGGCATTTTACTCACAGTAGAATTTCTTTTTCAAAACTGGTGTGAATCTTCTCAAACTCTACAACTGTTTTATCAATTAAGTTTATATAATGTTCTAAGTCTTGGTTGTCATTTCAGCATTATTCACAGCATCTTCAAGAGGGCTAGATTCTGTCTCAAGAAACCATTGTCTCTGTTCATCCAGAAGAAGTAACTCCTCATCTGTTAAATTTTTATTATGAAATTGTAACAATTCAGTCACATCTGCAAGCACCACTTCTAATTCTAGTTCTCTTGCTATTTCCACCACATCCACAGTTACTTCCTCCACTGAAGTCTTAAACGCCCTCAAAGTCATCCAGGAGGGTTGGTATCAACTTCTTCCAAGTTTTTGTTAATGTTGATATGTTAACATGAATCACAAATGTTCTTTAAGGCATCTAGAATGGTGAATCTTTTCCAAAAGGTTTCAACTGACTTTGCCCAGATCCATCAGATGAATCACTATCTAGGACAGCTGTAGCCTTTCAAAATGCATTTCTTAAATAATAACAGTTGAAAGTCAAAATTACTCCTGGATCCACAGGCTACAGAATAGATGTACTATTAGCAAGCATGAAAAAAGCAGTATGACAGTAATATCAAAAATTACCGATCACAGATCACCAAAACAAAAACAGTAATAATGAAAAAGTTTGACATATTATGAGAATTACCGAAATGTGACACAAAGACATGAAGTGAATAAATGCTGTTGGAAAAAAATGTGCTAATAGAGTTGCTCAACACTGGGTGGCCACAAACCTTCAATCTGTAAAAAGTACAGTATCTGCAAAGCACAATGAAGTGAAACACAGTAAAACAAAGTATACCTGTAAATGTAAATCAAGCATTTTCATACTAAAAAGGAATTCACTAAAAGATTCCTTCAGTATATTTCAAATGTTAAATTTATACCAATTTACTTAACCTATGATTTTCCAGGAACACCTTAAAGCATATATATGTGTGTGTGTGTGTGTGTGTGTGTGTGTGTGTGTGTGTGTGTATGGCACTTAACAGTAGGTTTAAGTTAGTAATACAATATATGCATCTTTAAGAAGTAATGAGAGAGAAAAACAAATTAGAACATGTAATTTTCTCTTTGTCTCTATCTGATTTATTTGAGAATCTGGTAATGTCATTCAATGTTTATATTCTTGCTGAAAACTATAGGTCAGTCATTCATTCATTTATTCAGCCATTTCCTGAAAATAATTAAGTCCCTACTATAACTTAATTAATTTTTAAATGTTTTGCAGTCCAAGCAAGAAATACTGGCAATAAACTGAATTGCTTCCGTAATCAATAACAGCAAACAAACAAATTACATACACACACAATAACAACGGAAAAATATTACTGGGCATTACTAGTCAACAGTAGTGTGACCGTCTGATGAGTCAAGAGTTTCAGCTTTGCTCTATTCATTTGTAGTCTTTGGTAAGTGTGTTCTCTCTAGGACTTAGTTTCTTCATCCTTAAAGTTGAAGTTATATATTTACCTGTGAGTGTTGAGGTTAATGAAGCTAATGTATGTAAATCATTTAATGTATTGCCGAAAACAGAGTAGGTTCTCAATCACGAAGTCTTTGCCGAGTGATTATAATCACTATTATATTATTACTATTATTATTTGCCTTATCTTGAACAATTTAGAGTTTCTTCTGTTTCTTTGGTAGGTATGAACCAGCCTTCTTACTCTGTCATTAGTCTTCCCAACTCAGTGGTCAGCATTTTCAGTTAGATAATTCTTCATGCTATAAATGGAGCCATTTATCAAAACTTACCAAATTTCTTCCTCATGTACAAGAAGAAACCATCCTGGAATCTTCTCTGTCCATTGAAATGTGCACTCAGGCGGTGACACGGAAATCAGTACAGCAGAAGCTAATGATCTGGTTCCATTAACAATTGCTCATTTGGGTGGTAAGTGACCTGAGACGAAGAGAAAATGCAATTTTGCCTGCCAATACAATAAAAAATGGTTGCCATTACAGTTCTATTGAGATTATAATCAATGATACTTTTTATTGGCTCCATTGAACTACATTGTAGCCAATTAAATCCCTGTTTTGATGACATGGAGTAAAATGAAGGAGTCTAGTATCTTTCATGGCTTGTACAAAATTAGCTCATGTACAACAGCTTTAGCCTTAATGCCCTTTTAATAGCAGGAAGTCACCTAGTTCACTGACAAATGAACCTTCTCCTTATCCAACCAATTTTTATCTCTATGTGTAAAAAAATGTTTAAAAGTTTTCACATTTTCAAAGAAGATGGTTATCCTTCTGAAATTCCTGAGTTAAGGTTTTTGCTGTTCCTTTCTTTAAATATAAATATATGTTGAAATTTTATATGGAAACTGTCAACTCTGAGATTTTATTTCCAACTGACTATGCTATTGACAAGCTATTGAGAGTTTTAAAGCTGTCACATCTTTTTTATTATTCAGAATGTTGTATTATTAAACACTCAATAAATACAATACTTTGTTTTAAAAACTAATACAATATTTTGTCTATTACTGTTATTTGGATCGAATCATGCCAAAATATGATTTTCTTTTTACAAGAATCATTATGGAATACAAATGTGAGTATATAAAACTTATGTTTTAAGTTAAGTTTTCCAAACACTTGGGGTTTTCCTGATATTCATCATGTTTTCAAATCAGAGAACAATTTGCTTCTAAGAAGACATGTGCCTGGAATTGCCTAAACCTAGTTAATTTTGCATGACCCATGATGGTGATATTTTCTAAACTTCTTTATTACCATAAAGCTTTCATCACATAAAAAAGGGTATGTGTCACTAAATTATTCAGCTAGATTCATTTCTTATCCCAAACTTGCTGAGCAGAGAAATTGAAATAAGAGAGAATTCTCTTCCTTCAATGCCCTTTTCCAATTTCTAAAGTTTATTTTGTTTCAAGCATTACTCAGTATTTAGTTTGTGACAGACACTGCTAGAAGCTAGATGTGCAGAACACAATAATTTTCTATCAAATTTTTACATTCTTGTCTTTCTACATAAGCCAATTTGTCTTTAATTGACTAAATATTGCCAAAGGGAAGTTGGGGAGTGTTATCTGGCAGGAGGTGAATGGAGCCACTTCGATAGCTATAAAAATTTTGTCATTACCATGGACACTGTGGCTATTTTGTTCAGCAAAATTTATGGCTGCTTTGAAGGAACATAGCAAATCCTTTTATCAAAAGATCTGTTAGGATACTGATGATCAGGACCCTATTTAATAACCACAGAAAACTCCTGGTCTAAGGACGAAACAGAAATGGTTGGGAAAAGAATAAAAAATAAATAAATAAAACCTTTTGTCTTGTAGGAAATGTGTAGTTTTAAATAGCTTTCATTACTGCTTCAAGTTGTAAGCATGAGCAAAAATGCATGATTCTTTTTGTTACACATGGTCATTTTTGTTGGTTTATTCATTTTATTTAAATAAATGTAAAAGTTGGTATCTAACTTAAAATAGAATGTGGAAAAAAGCCCATGGGGAAACAGATGCCAACCTTATGCATTTCGAACAAAAGTGGAAAGGTCCTTAATTATTCCCTTGTAATAACCTGGATCAGAGGTCAAGGTCTTTATCAAGTTGAACACCCATCGACCATTCTTCTATTGACAGAATGCAATTTTGTCTCTGACTTCAGTCTTCCTCATTGATAATAAACTGAGGGCTGATGGGGGGTGAAAGAGAGGAAAGTGGGTGATGGGCATTGAGGAGGGCACTTGTTGGGATGAGCACTGGGTGTTGTATGGAAACCAATTTGACAATAAATTATATTTAAAAAAAAATAAATAAAATAAAATCTAAATACTAAGACAAACAGAAACAACTCTATAGAAATTATAAAGACTCTTAACTATAGAGAACAAACTGACAGTTACCAGAGGGGAGGTGGGTGGAAGGATGGGTTATATAGGTGATGGGGATTAAGAAGGGCACTTGTGTTGAGCACTAGGTGTTGTATGTAAATGATGAATCACTATATTCTATACCCGAAACTAATATTACACTGTATGTTAACTAACTGGAATTTAAATAAAAATTTTGAGATAATAAATAAGTAATAAAATTAGGGGGAAAATGAAATTATAAAGAGCCTTGGGAGATGCAAAGAAATACAGTGATTAGTATAGCCTTTTATGTAACTTATCTTACATCAGAAAAAAAAAAAAAACTAGATGAAAGCCTACGAGACACCACCCCTTGACTAAGAACCTTGAATATTAAAGGCCTGGCTACTGACAGACATGAAATTAGTAGACTTGACACACACCTACGAAGATATAAAGAGATACCTAGGGGAAGTCCACATGGTTCTCTCCATATATTAAATTGAATAAGTAAAAAGTTAAAATAAAATAAAATAAAATAAAATAAAATAAAATAAAATAAAACATATGTTACTTTAAAAAGAGAAATCTCCACTGAGAAGCAGATAGGATATAATATCCCAAGCTCTTCTCTGAATCTTCTAAGATCTTTCCAGTACCATGCCAAACTATGTTGGACTTGAAAAACCAAAGAAACAAACAAAAACCCTGGAAAATGTTTGCTATTATATAAATATGTTAGTATATCTTTAGTTGATAAGTTTGCTTTCAGATTATTAGGTTTTTTTTGATTCTTAGTTTTTAAAATCTTGAAAAGTTTAAAGGTAGTCATATTAAAATCCACATTATTTTAAGTTTAAATATTTTATTTATACCAAAACAGAATTTATTTTAATTATTTTAATTCTTTGGATTTTAATAGAAACTCATCAACCAAATGTTCTTAAAAATTTTTTAATATTTATTTTTGAGAAAGAGAGCATTAATGGGGGAGGGACAGAGAGAGAGAGGGAGACACAGAACCTGAGGCAGGCTCCAGGCTCTGAGCTGTCAGCACAGAGCCCTAACACAGGTCCAAAGCCATGAACCATAAGATCGTGACCTGAGCCAAATCAGATGCTTAACCGACAGAGCCACCCAGGCACCTCATAGTAATCTCATATTTCCTTATCTCATTTTTAGTTGAGAGAATTGCTATTCTGGCAATTTATCATGATAAGGGAATGATAATAATTTGAATTAATTTTATAAAGTAATATCACTCTATACCTAAATATATGGGGTGCAACTAAACTGGTATTTAGAAGAAAATGTATAGCTTTAAATTTTTGTGTTCCAAAAGAAAAAAAGATTAAAAAATATGGAGCTAGTTATCTTTATTAAGACACCAGAGCAAAAACAACAGAACAAATTCAGATAAAAAAGAGATAGCAAATATAAAAGCAGTAACCAATGAAATTAAAAACAACATAGAATAGCAAGGATCAAAAGTCACAAATGATTTGGAAAGGATAATATATTTAAAAAAAACCCCTCTATTTAGGTTAAGCAAACAAAACAAAAAGTAGGTTCCCACACACACACTAAAAAAGATGATAAATGGGGACAAAAATTTAGCCAATTTTTTAAGAATATTAAAGTAGTTTAAAAATATTTTTAGGGGTGCCTGGATGGTTTAATCAGTTAAGCGTCTGACCTCTGATTTCAGCTCAGGTCAGTATCTCAAGATTCAGGAGTTAAAGCCCCACATCAGGCTCTACACTGTTAGTGCAGAGCCTGCTTGGGATTCTCTCTCTCTCTCTCTCTCTCTCTCTCTCTCTCTCTGCCCCTCCCCTGCTCTCTCTCTCTCTCTCTCTCTCTCTCTCAAAAAAAATAAAAAATAAACTTAAAAATATTATTTTTTTTAAATTGAAAGGAAAGTATACCAAACAATGTAAATATCTTTATGCTAACAAATTTCAAAACATAAATCTGCACATCCCTCTAAAACTTTAGTTTGCCAAAGTTGAGTGAAGAAGACATAATATATAAATCATGCTCTACATTTCAAAGAAATTGAACCAAAAGCTAAAGCTAAAAGTCTTCCCCCAAAAACACCAGAACCTAGGAATTCCATTTCAAAGAGAAGTAAATTCTCATATCCACCAAAAGATATATACAAAAAGTTTAATCGTAATTTTATTCATAACTGTCAAACTCTAGAAGCACTTTGAGTGCTCATGAATATTGAAATGGGTAAATAAAAAGATAAGAGGGTATTTTAGGTGGAAAAAACATGAGAAACAGAAAAGAATATGGTGCCTTCAAGGCCATCTATCTATCTAATGTATCATCTATCTATTTATTTGTCATCATCTGTCAAGCGAATATAAGTATCAAGGAGAGAATAGAAAGTGAAGAAGCCTAGCTAGAGAGTTGGGAAAGACATATCTAGAGGAGAATCAGAAATACCATAGTAAAGAGTTTGGGCTTTTCACCAAAAGACACTGACAAGCTTAAGGCAAGGAAGTATTATGATCAGGTTAATGTGTCATTTGGAAGCAGGCTATGGTTGCAAAGAATGAAATGGATTGATATAGAGGGGTACTATTGTGGATGCAAGAACATTTACATGATTGCTCCCTCAATAGCATTTAGGATTCTACTTAAGTATAGTATCTTAGAGGCTTTCCTTAATTTTTCTAAAATAGGTACCACTCTTTTATCCAATTTTACTCCATCTTTCTTATCCTCCTGATTTTAACATTTTTCATCATTTATTGAAATTATACTTTGTATTTGTTTTTCTACTTTCTCTGCTACCATCTAAGATCCATAAAAGCTAAATCTTTAATATGCCTTTTATTTGTTGAATCACCAACACCAAGTGCAGTGTTAGTGCGCAGTAGTTAGTCAATAAATATTTGTTATAGTAGTTAAAACATGAATTCTAAAAGGACTGCATTATACTCTAGGTATCGATGAGCTTTTGTAAATGAGACTTTCATGCCATTTCCCTATCTGCTATTTGCACAGTTAATTCACACTGACTTTTAATAAATGTACCAATAACATACGTAATATAATAAATTCATTTACATTATGAGATAATATAGAACGTATGTATCTTTATGCTATATATTATCTCATAATGTATATGAACTTATTACATGCCTATGTTAATATATATGCCTGTTAATATACATTAACACAGAGAAGTAACTGGAGAGAGATGAAAAGGAATTTCAACTATCTGAAAATAGGGTCATTCATACAATCAACTGTCAATTTTTTTGATAATATACTTGATAATTTAATATTATTTCCAAAAAGCAGGGGAAATTACCAAGGAACTTCACTGCTCTTTTGATCCTCATCTGACCATCAAGGAAAAACTGTCAAAGTTGAGCTGTCAAGAATATTAAACAAAAATGACCACTTCATTTCAGAAATGTGATATGGAGCAAAAGATTTGATGGAGTCATATATGTTCCCTAGTATTTTGGAAAGCTGGCCTTAAGAATTCACATGAAAGAGAGAGATGGTTTTTGCTACGAGGTTCTGCAGATAAGATGGATTACATTAGAAAACTCTCATAACAGCAATCCTGACTATGTGGTTAATAATAAAATACAAATTAAATCAAAGAGGAGTTGGGGAATGTGAATAAAGCACCATGTTTCCTTCATCCAGTCAATAAATAATTAATGACTGCTATATGACAAACACTGTTTTTAGTGCCACTGACATAGTACCTTTCCTCACAGAGCTTATGAAAAATGGGGAATACAGAAAATAATGCAGACAGTAAAATAATAGTGTCACAGGTGCTGTGTGGGGAGAAGTTAATGATAACATGGTGCATGTACGTGAACTACCTTTCTTGGACTTGAAAGAAAGATATATTTAGTGAATGGAGTGTACATGAGGGTTTGAGGAGTGAGTAAGAGTTAGACAAAGGCCACAGAAAGAATGTTCTAAGAGGGGATAACAACATAAGTTCATACCCAAAAAAATAAGTTTTCAAGTGATATTCCAAAGATCTCAGATTGTTTTTAAAAAACATGTACAAGTAATGGAATCAAGGACAGAATAAAGTTTGGTGTAAATACAAGTTTTATAGTAGAATAAAAAGTAAAATGAATGGGTTGATTAAAACAAAATTTTAATAGTGGCCAATAGGGAATTGTTTGTTTGTAGTTAGAGTCAGAGAAAGATCAAAAAATGGAGAAACCTAATGATGGGGACAGGTTATTGAATACTGACACTGACACAGAGAAGGCTAAACTTGTGCTTCTATCTCAAAGGGAAAAGGCTTCAGAGTGGAAAGGCAAGAATAAGCTATTTTAGGCCAGGAGAAAAGAAACATACGATCGGTGAAAATACATTAGGGAGACTTCTAGATTTAGTAAATGTATTCAAATCTCTTGGCCCGTTCTAAATTCTTGTCATTGCCACTAAGATGCAACAGAACAAGAGTTACAGCATGTGTGACTGCTCATTAAAAAATAACCTTTGGCTAGAAAGACACTTTATTCAGCAAAATTAATCAGACTGCCCTTGAAATGATCACATATTTCTGTCTTTTGGTACATTAATTAGGATTCCTAGCAGACATATAGGGGTCAGGGAGATCTTGGTGGATAGAAGGAGAAGAAATTACAAAATTTGGACATGGTATTGGTAGGCCTTTCTTTGAGAATACAGAGACATTTTCATCTCATTTTTTATATTAAGAATTGGCAGTTTTACAGTTTAGCATAACAAATAGTTATGTGACATCATTTCCAATGTATGCAGCCAATTTCACGTATATTTGAAGATTTTCAGGTAAGAGTACAGCATGATGGTTGTGTATGCAATCTCTGGAACCAGAATGTTTGAGTTCAAAATATAGCTCCTCCCCTTTCTGTGTGACCTTGGACAAGTTCACATTCAGTGAACCAGTTTCCTCAACTGGAAAAAATGGTTTTGATGATGATAATTATCAAGAGATTTTACCCTGCTTTCCAGATAACAAGTTAAAGAATCGCATTTTCACAGGTGCTGGCAGAAGACCTGAAACTCTTAAATCAGAGACAAAGTATTAATCAGGGCACGGGAAGCAGTATGAACTTCACATTCCCATAGATTCCCCTTAGGACAACAGAGCAATGGGTCCAGGTAAATGCTATGTACACAAAAGTCTAAACTTACGAAATCCCTCCAACTTAAAGGGGGTTGCTAGCAAACCTGACCATTTGAGTTTTACTCAAATGTAGATTTTTTTTTTTTCTGGACAGCAAACGAATCTACTCTCTGCTTGTGAAAAAAAGCATTATCTCTATATCCCAAGGCTGTTTTCTATACTAACATGCAGGAACATATAGTCTGGAACAAAAGCTGTCACCACACATACAGAAATATGAGAGAACCACAGAAGATCATTTCCTAACATATCCCATAGGTTTATTGAAACACATTACATAAGTTAATGAGTGTAAAGCATCTAGAACAGTGCCTGACATAGACAGTTTTAGGTAAATAACATTACTTTTGTAATAATCCAGATTTGTCTGGATATTACTTTGAGACACTGAGAAAAGTAGAGCACTCTTAAACATTCCCTAAACTGCATATGCTATTAGATTTATGGTAGATAATATACTCCCTGGAATGTAACTTTTATTTCTTCTGCTCAGGTCTCAGCTTGCTTTAAAAAATGTCTGAAATTGGCCTGAATTCCCAACTGTAACCTTAATTATAATAATGGAAAAATATATAGTATTTTAGGCTAGATGTTGTTTTAAGTGGTTTACATATATTAGCATATTTCATTCTGAAGACAATCCTTTTAGAAAAATATTTTGTTTTCATTTTCTCAGTGATGAAGCTGAATCACAGAGAAGAGAAATAACTTCCCCCTGGTTGTACCACTGTTGTTACGCAGCGTTTGTCAGGTTTATCCACTATACAGTTATTCTCCCACCAACTTTTTCCATACTCTACTCTGTGGAAGAAATTCACAATGCAGAGCCCACACTTAATGAGTATGAAGTTACGTTTCACCTCCTTAAAGGTGTGTTCTCTACATAAATTATACTAAAGTTCCTTTAAAGATGTCTATTCTTCTTATGAGTTGTTTATTTAATCATTCATATCAATACGGTCCCATGTTATCTGTTTTACACTTTGTTTTGTAATGCAATACTACTTTATTGTGTTGCTCACATTGTTCTAGCTTTAGTCACTGGAGCTCTTTCAGGTGTCTCTTGTATCGCCCCCATTAGTGTGTGTGTGTGTGTGTGTGTGTGTGTGTGTGTGTGTGTGTAAGTGCTTACTTATTTCATAGTACTGCAAGATGCTCCAGGCTTATGTGCATTTATTCCCCAATCATATAGAAGCCCTTGTTTCCTTCATTGGAAAATAGTATTAGAAAATAAGATTTGGATGTTAGGTGTGCTCACCGCTATTGCATGCCATTGCTTCTAGACTCTTTTAGCTAATAGAGCAAGGAGGCACTGTGACTATACTAATCCATGTATTTACATTTCTAAATATTTTTATAAGCAAACACCTGTACCTATATTAAACTAAACACGAGTTAACACTGATGTCTCCAATGCCAATCAATTATCACAGGGGCCAGTCTGACCTCTTCTTGCGTGTCTGTAACCTTCAACTCCATCAGCAAGAAACCTGGCTTCTGTCATATGTCATCACTTCAATTAATAGCTTAACTCCAGTATACATGTATAGTGGCTTCAGAATCATTAGCCTATACTCCACAGGAAACAGTTTTATAGACTAGAGGACAGTGTTCACGTACACGTCTTTCTGCCTTCAGCTTTACATACTTTATGTATCTCCAGTTACTTAAGTCAGCACCTTATTCCACCACTCACTTTGGTGAGTTTGTTTAGATTCTTTCGTCACATTCTGAATTTCATCCTGAGATCTCCTTACCTCCTAAATGATTTTTCTAAATTAGCATACATTAAAATTACTCTTTGTGCTATAAAGCTTTCTGATTTCTGACAGATGCTTACTGCTTGTATCCACAAAATACATGAGTGTATAGAATAATTTGACTACCCTAAAGAAATCCCATGTGATCCATGTATTAAACAATCCTGCTATCCCAAATCACTGGCAACAAACGATATTTTTATTTCTTATCTCTATAGTTAGCCTTTTCCAAAACTATCATATAGTTGGAATCATACACTATGTAGATTTTTAAGACCGGATTTTTTCACTTAAAAATATGCATTTAAGAATTATTAATGTCTTGTGTTTTTGATAACTTATGTCTATTTCTAGATGTGTAATATTTCATTGTATGAATATACTACAGTTGGTTTATTCATTCACCTATTGAAAGATATCTTGATTGCTTCCAGGTTTATAATTATGAATAAGGATGCTATAAATATTGAAATTCAGGTTTTGCATGGACATTTTTCAAATCAGTTGGCTAAGTAACTAAGTACATGATATCTGGATCAAATGAGTAATACTATGCTTCACATCCTTACCAGCAATTGGTATTATCCATATTTTGAATATTAGCCATTCTAATAGATGTGTAGAAGTATTCCATTGTTGTAATTTGCAATTCTCTAATGACAAATTGTATCAAACATCTAATGTGCTTATTTAACATCTGGAAATCTTCTTTAGTAAGGTATCTGTTCAGACCTCTTGAATTGAGTTTTAAGAATTCTTTGTCTATTTGGGGCACAATTATCCAACAAATATGTGTTTGCAAGTACTTACTCTCAGTAGTAGTTGTCCTTTAATTCTCTTAATACTTAACAGTATCTTTAGCATCAAAGTTTTATTTTATTAAAATCTAAATTATCAATTATTTTTCACGGATGCCTTGGATGTTGTATTTTAAAACTAATCACCAAACTCTTGATTATTTCCTACTTTTTATCCTAGAAGTTTTATATTTTTCCAGTTTTCATTTTGATCTATGATCTATTTTAACTTATATTTTGTGTACGCAAGGACTCTTTCTAGATTCTTCCTCCCCACCCCCCAATTTGGATGTCCAGTAGTTCCAGTACCATTTCTTGAAGATACCATCCTTACTCCTTTGAATTGCTTTTTTTTCTGTTGTAACAGGTAAGTTGGCTTATTTCTAGGTGCTCTACTTTGTTCCATTATTTCATTTGTCCATTCTCTTGCCAATATCATATTGATTACTGTAGCCTCATACTAATTCATGGAATTGGATAGTGTGAGTTCTCTAAATTTGTTCTTCTAAAGAGGATTGTGTTGATAATTCTAGGTCTTTTGTCTTTCTACCTAAGTTTCAGAATCAGCTTGTCGATAATTACAAAACTCCTTGCTTAAATTTTGATTGAGATTGTATTGAATATATAGACTAGGTTAAGAAGAATTGACATCATAATAATATTTTGTCTTCCAATCCCTGAACATGGAATATTGCTTCATTTATTTAGATCTGAATTTTTATTAGTGTATCATAGTTTTGGTATATTGGCTCTGTGTTTATCTTCTGATATTTATGCCTAAGTATTTCACTATGTGTGTTATTATCAGTACTATGTTTTATTTTAAAATCTTGTTATTCATTGTAAATATATAAGAAATTAATTTTTCTGTATTAACCTTAGATCCTGTAACCTTGATATACTTTCTTATTAGTTTCACAAGTGTTTGTTAGTGGTGGTATTGGTGGTGATGGTGCTTTGGTATATTCAACATAGACAATTCTGTCATCTAAGAATAGATACAGTCTTTTTTTCCTTTCTAACTGCATTCCTTTTATTTACTTTCTTGGTTTTTTTCACTAGTTATGACTTCCAATATGATATTGAAAATAACTGATGAAAAAAATAATGCTGCCTTATTCCAAGTATTACGGGAAAATGTCCAATTGTTTCCCAATGTGTATATTGTTTGCTGCTGATTTTATTTATAGGTTCTTAATCAAATTTAGGAAGGTTCCTGCTTTACCTACTTTGCTGAGAGATTTTTGTCATGAATAGGTATTGGATTTTGCCAGATACTTTTCTCTTCATCAATTGATATGATCATTTGATTTTTCTAAATCTATTGGCATGATTAATTACATTGGTTAATATTTGATTGTCAAATCAGCCTTGCATACCTGAAATAAATCCCACTTGGTCATAGTATATAATTTTTTTAAACAAAATTTTGGATTTGACTTTTTAACATTTAGTTGAGGGTTTTTGTGCATATTTTCATGAGAGATATTGGTCTTTAGTTTTCCTTTGCTACAATGTCTTTATCTAGTTTTGTTATTATGGTAATGCTGTCCCCATTTCTCTCTTTCTATTTTCTGGAAGAGATTGTAATGAATTGCCATCAATTTTTTTTTCCCTGAATGTTGGAAAAAATTACCAGTATAACTGTGTTTGCCTGGTGATTTCTTTTTTATTAAGTTACTAATTATATATTTAATTTTTAATAGACATAAGGCTTTTTTTTCTTTAATGTTTTTATTTATTTAAATTACCAGTATAACTGTCTTTGCCTGGTGATTTCTTTTTTATTAAGTTACTAATTATATATTTAATTTTTAATAACCAAAGGCTTTTTTTCTTTAATGTTTTTATTTATTTTTGAGACAGAGAGAGACAGAGTATGAGCAGGGGAGGAGCAGAGAGAGAGGGAGATACAGAATCCAAAGCAGGCTCCAGGCTCTGAGCTGTCAGCACAGAGCCTGACTCGGGGCTCGAACCCACGGACCATAAGATCATGACCTGAGCTGAAGTCGGACGCTTAACTGACTGAGCCACCCAGGCGCCCCAACATAGGGCTTTTGAAGTTACATATTTCTCCTTTGAGAGCTTTGTACTTGGTATATCAATCATTTGATCCAGTTCATCTAAATTATCAAATTTTAGGGCACATGGTTGTTCACGTATTCATTTATTATCACTGTAATGTTCATAGGATCTACAGTAATAACTCATTTCTGATACTGGTAACTTGTGTCTTACCTATTTTTCTTCATTGGCCTACTTACAGGTTCATCAATTTTATTGATATTTTTAAAGAACCAGGCTTTGGTTTAATTTATCCCTCTCCCCACTACCCTCAGAGTAGACTTTTGTTCTGGAGAAGTCTCTGGGAATATTTCATAGAGATTACTGTCTTCCCGTGTTACGGCCACAAGGGTTTTTTGTTGTTGTTGTTTTTGTTTTGTTTTTCATCATGAGAAACTATAGGCTTCCTGGAAGTAAAACTCACCAAATTGTGGGGGTTCCTCAGTCTATAGCCACCAAGCTAGTCCACATTCAGTCTCTAAAAATTTGTCAAAATGATTATGTAAGTACTGGTACCACTTAATGCCTGCAGCAGCTTTTGCTTCAGGTAAGCACATCTCAACTGTGCATCTCTGGATTTGCCTATTGCTTTAGACTATTGCTTAGAGGTGACAATATGACCTGCAAACTCATTTCCCTGTTGGGTCCAAGAAAATTCATTAATTTTCTATTTGTTTAGCTTTTTCCTGTCATAAAGATGAAAATGACAACTTCCAGACTTTTCACATGTTGGAATTTCAGTGGGACCAAAACATGATTTTTTGACAAAGCTTCTTGTAAACCAGGAAACTATGGTAGATAGACAGTGGTTTTATTGAAAAAAGAGATTGACAAGGTCTTTCATAAAATCTTTAAAAGCAAGATGAGGAAATATAGATAGGAATAAATAAAATGTAGGTGAATTTCCAATTAATTCAACAATTACACTTGAAACATACTAATAGATGGATTATGCTAATCTGAGAATAAGGTACTAGGGGAATTCCACAATGTTTATTTGGAGAATAAATTTGAAATGACAAATTGAATATCTCATATCTTGATATCTTTGGAACATACTTAAACTTGCAAGTTGAAATCCAGTAATATTTTTAAAGGTCCTAAAATATCTTTTTTTTTTTTTTGGAAAAAGATACCAGTTTTGAATTATACACAATTGGCAAGTCACAACAATAACAGAATTTGTCAATACAACTTAGATGTTTAAGGTGACATTTAGTTCATTATTTGTTGAAAGTTTTTTGTGATCATAAGAGGCTAATGTAACTGTAATGGAATAATGTGTGCCTTGATGGTCTTACCCTATTATAAATTGATCTTATGAAATGTGGACTAGTGCTCTCAGTTCTGAAAACTCTCAGTGAAGAAACTAAAACATTCAGCAGAGAATGCCAGGATGGTGAAAAGGAAACAATGCTTATGGGAAATTTTTGAAAAAAATCTAGAATATAAAATTTAGGGAAGAGACGAAAGTGCATATAATTCTTCACCTATCTAAAAATGTGAATACTTGAGAAGAATCAGATATCATCCCATTAAGAAAAATTAGGAGTTAAGTAACAAAAATAGGAGGAAATTTTTCATTTCTGTATGAGAAAAAAATATAAACACAGAATGTGCTATAAACTGAAAGGGATATTTTAGAGGGAATTTAGGCATTGTATGAGTTAATTAAACTAGAATTTTCTAAAGATCATTTTTCACTCAAAATTTTATTAATCAGTGAAAAAGATTAAAGAGATTTTATCAGTTAGCTTTTGACTAGAGCTTAACATAAGTACCTTTAAGATTAACAGAAAACTAAAGCTTATTTAATGGTATGAAGATAATAAGGCAAAGACATATCTGTGTCATCATTCCCCATTCTTTCATCTTCCACCTCTGATAAAAAATCAGAATCCCTTAGAAAAACTATTCATTCTTCCCTTTCCTACAAATGCATATTGAAAGGCTTCTTATAGTAAAAGGAGAACAGGTTTCCTTTTTTTCTATCTCAGGGAAGCTTTCAGGATAGAAATGATGTAGCAGATTTTATTTTACAAAAACGAGAGCAACAATATCTCTTACCCCATATGTTCCTGGACAATGTGACATTGCTACCTCATTATCAGAAAGTAGAGTATTTTACCCCTTTCCCTTGGATTTGCACTGGAGTCTATTCAGTAAACTCTGACAAGAAGAAATTAAATTCAATAAGACTAGAAAGGAAGAAGTTGTCATAGATGCTTTGCAAATGGCAAGAGGGGCCCACATCCAAAATTTGGTTAGATGCTGAGGCTGGTATTTCCACACACACATTCACACACACACGCGCACACACACACACACACACACACACACACACACAGTAAGAGGATATGAGAAAGTTTATTACCTACATAATTGAGGACTCTGTGTAGGGCAGAGAAGTCCTCTCAAAGCTTCTTTGAGAAGACTAGAAAGAAAGCAACTGATATTAGCTCAGGGTTTTGATTGTGATTAGAGGGCAGAGCTAAGGTGAATGTTGCTGCATGAGGGCAGGGGACTGTTTGGTTTAAGTCTCCCACTTGGACCTAAGGAACCCTCCCTGAGACTGTGGGACTGATCTTTTTTTCTTTCTTTTTTGTTTTTCATTTTTTATTTTTTTTATTTGAGTATAATTGACACGCAATATGTTAAATTGGTGTCAGGTGTACAACATAGTGATTCAACTTCCCCATGTTCACCCCAAGTGTAGCTACAATCTGTCACCATACAACACTATTTCAATATTATTAACTATATTCCCTATGCTGAACCTTTTATTCCTGTGACTTTTTCTTTCCATAACTGGAAGCCTGTATCTCCCATACCCCTTCACCCATTTTACTCATGCCTTATCACTCTTCCCTCTGTCAACCATCAATTTGTTCTCTGTATTTACAGGTCTGATTTAGCTTTTCGTTTGCTTGTTTATTCGTTTTTTTGTTTTTTTTTTTTTTGAATTCTACATGTGAGTTAAATCATATCAGACCAAGATTTCTTATCAGCTTGCCCAAATGGGGGACATAAAGAGAAGAGGGAAGAAGAGAAGTTAAAAGCACTCACCACTCAAACATCAGAAAATGGAGTCTGACTCCTTATTACGGAAGTATAACTATATTTTCAATGACATAATCTCATGTACAGAAAATATTAAAAATATTTAAAAAATACATTTGAATGAATAAGTGCGTTTAACAAGATTGTAGAATAAAAAATAATATAAAATTAATTTGTGTTTCCGACACCAGCAGTTAACAATCAGATATATATATATATTTAAAGTTTATTTATGTTATGAGAGAGAGAAAGAAAGAGAGAGAGAGAGAACACAAGCAAGGCGGGGGGGGGGGGGCAGAGAGAAAGGGAAGAAAGAATCCCAAGCAGGCTCCACGCTGTCAGCACAGAGCCCCATATGGTGCTCAATCCCATGCAACATGAGATCACGACCTGAGCCAAAACCAAGTGTTGGATGCTTAACCAACCGAGCCACCCAGGTACCCCTAATAATCAGATATTGAAAGAAGTGATAATATCATTCTTTTCTTATTCCTGATCTAAAGGCAAAAGCATTTATTCTCTTACAGCTAAGTATAATGTTTATTGAAAGGTTTCATAAATATTTATTATTTCAAGGATGTTTTATTCTATTCCCAGTTTGCTGAAAGCTTTCATCAGAAGTGATCATTGGATTTTGTGGGATGTTATTTCTTCATCTATTGAGATGGTGAAAGGATATTTTTTTCTTTTTTAGTCTGTTAAAAAGATGAATTGATTTACTTTTAAATATTAAGCCAACCTTCCAACTTTGGGATAAATCTCCCTTGGACATGATATATTATTATTTGTTACATATTATTGGATTGAATTTGGTAAATATTTTTAGTATTTTTTGTGTCTATGATCAAGAAGGATTTTGCTCTGCAGTTTTCTTTTTTAATGATATCTTTTGTTGGTTCAGTTATCAGAATAACATTGGCTTCATAGAGTTGTGAACTATTTCCACCATCTTTGTTTTTTAAAGAATTTGTATAAAATTGATAGTATATATTTATGTTTTTTACTCTTTTTTATGAATATAATTTATTGTCAAATTGGCTTATGTACAACACCCAGTGCTCATCCTAACAAATGCCCTCCTCAATCCCCATCACCCATTTTCCCCTCTCCCCTATCTGCCAACCACCCTCAATTTGTTCTCTGTATTTAAAAGTATCTTGTGGTTTGCCTCCCTTCCTCTCTGTTTGTAACTATCTTTTGCCCTTCCTTCTCCCATAGTCTTCTGTTAAGTGTCTCAAGATCCACATATGAGTGAAAACATATATCTCTTCTTCTCTGACAGAACTATTACGCAGCATAATACCTTCCAGTTCCATCCACGTTAATACAAATGGCATGATTTCATTCTTTCTCATTGCCAAGTTGTATTCCATCGTATATAAAAACCACATCTTCTTTATCCATTCATCAGTTGATGTACATTTAGGCTCTTTCCATAATTTGGTTATTGTTGAAAGTGCTACTATAAATACACTGGGGTACACATGCCCCTATGCATCAGCACTCCTGTATCCCTTGGGTAAATTCCTAGTAGTGTTATTGCTGGGTCACAGGGTAGAATTATTTTTAATTTTTTGAGGAACCTCCACACTGTTCTCCAGAGTGGCTTCACCAGTTTGCATTCCCACCAACAGTGCAAGAGGGTTCCCATTTCTTCACATCTTCGCCAGCATCTGTAGTTTCCTGATTTGTTCATTTTAGCCACTCTGATCAGTGTGAGGTGGTATCTCGGTGTGGTTTGATTTGTATTTCCTGATGATGAGTGAAGTTGAGCATCTTTTCATTTGTCTGTTGGCCATCTGGATGTCTTCTTTGGAAATGTGTCTATTCATGTCTTCTGTCCATTTCTTCACTGGATTATTTGTTTTTCAGGTGTGGAGTTTGGTGAGTTCTTTATAGATTTTGGATACTAGCCCTTTATCTGACATGTCATTTGCAAATATCTTTTCCCATTCTGTTGGTTGCCTTTTAGTTTTGCTGATTGTTTCCTTTGCAGTTCAGAAGCTTTTTATCTTGATGATGTCCCAACAGTTCATTTTTGCTTTTAATTCCCTGCTTTTGGATTAATCTTTCAAGTAAGAAATTGCTGTGGCTGAGGTCAAAGAGGTTGTTGCCTGCTTTCTCCTCTAGGATTTTGATGGTTTCCTGTCTCACATTTAGGTCTTTCATCCATTTTCAGTTTATTTTTGTGTATAGTGTAAGAAAGTGGTATAGTTTCATTCTTCTGCATGTTGCTGTCCAGTTGTCCCAGCACTATTTGCTAAATAGACTGTCTTCTTCCATTGGATACTCTTTCCTGCTTTGTCAAAGATTAGTTGGCCATACTTCTGCTAATGATTCCTTCTGCTTTAGTTTTCTTCTTCAGTATTACTTTGGCTATTCAGGGTCTTTTGTGTTTCCATACAAATTTTAGGATTGCTTGTTCTAGCTTGGAGAAGAATGCTGGTGCTATTTTGATTGGGATTACATTGAATATGTAGATAGCCTTGGGTAGTATTGACATTTTATAATATTTATTCTTCCAATCCATAAGCATGGAATGTTTTTCCATTTCTTTGTGTCTTCTTCAATTTCCTTCATAAGTTGTCTATAGTTTTCTGCATACAGATCTTTTACATCTTTGTTTGGCCTTATTCCTAGGTATTTTATGTTTCTTGGTGCAATTGTGAATGGGATCAGTTTCTTTATTTCTCTTTCTGTTGCTTCATTATTGGTGTATAAAAATGCAACTGATTTCTGTACATTGATTTTGTACCCTGCGACTTTGCTGAATTCATGTATCAGTTCTAGGAGTCTTTTGATGGAGTCTTTTGGGTTTTCCTTGTAGAGTATCATGTTGTGTGCAGATTTGATTTCTTCTTCGCCAATTTTGATGCCTTTGATTTCCATTTGTTGTCTGATTGCTGATGCTAGCACTTCCAACACTATGTTAAACAACAGCGGTGAGAGTGGACATCCCTGTTGTGTTCCTGAGCTCAGGGGGAAAGCTCTCAGTTTTTCCCCATTGAGGGTGATGTTAGCTGTGGGCTTTTCATGAACGGCTTTTATGATGTTTAAGTATGTTCCTTCTATCCCGACTTTCGTGAGAGTTTTTATTAGGAAAGATGTTGTATTTTGTCAAATGCTTTTTCTGCATCTATTGATAAGATCATATGGGACTTATCCTTTCTTCTATTAATGTGATGTATCACATTGATTGATTTCCCGAATATTGAACCAGCCCTGCAGCCCAGGAATGAATCTCATTTGACCATGGTGAATAATTCTGTTTACATGCTGTTGAATTCGATTTGCTAGTATCTTGTTGAGAATTTTTGCATCCATGTTCATCAGGAATATAGGTCTGTTTTTCTCCTTTTTTGAGGGGTCTCTGTCTGGTTTAGTAATCAAGGTAATGCTGGCTTCATAGAATGAGCCCAGAAGTTTTCTTCAATTTTTATTTTTTGGAACAGCTTGAGAAGGATAGGTATTATGTCTGCTTCAAATGTCTGGTAGAATTCCCCAGGGAACCCATCTGGTCCAGGACTCATTTGTTGGGAGATTTTTGATAACTGTTTCAATTTCTTCACTAGTTATGAGTCTGTTCAAATTTTCTTTTTCTTCCCATTTGAGCTTTGGTAGTGTGTGGGTGTCTAAGAATTTGTCCATTTCTTCCAGGTTGTCTTGTTTGTTGGCATAAAATTTTTCATAGTATTCTCTGATAATTGCCTGTATTTCTGAGGGATTGGTTATGATAAATACATTTTCATTCATGATTTTACCTATTTGGGTCCTCTCTCTTTTCTTTTTGAGAAGTCTGGCTAGGGGTTTATCAATTTTTTTTTCAAAAAACCAACTCTCAGTTTCACTGATCTTTTCTACTATTTTTGGATTCTATATTATTTATGCTCTGATCTTTATTATTTCTCTTCTTCTGCTGGGTTTGGGGTTTCTTTCTTGTTCTGTTTCTAGTTCCTTTAGGCATGCTGTTAGATTTTGTATTTGGGATTTTTTTTTTGTTTCTTGAGATAGACCTGGATTGCAATGTATTTTCATCTTTGGACTCCCTTTGCTGCATCCCAAAGGGTTTGGATTGCTGCATTTTCATTTTCATTTGTTTCCATATGTTTTTTAAAATTTTTTCTTTAATTGCCTGATTGACCCATTCATTCTTCAGTAGGATGTTCTTTAACCTCCATGCATTTGGAGGTTTTCCAGATTTTTCCTGTGGTTGATTTCAAGTGTCATAGCATTGTGGTCTGAAAGTGTGCATGGTATGATCTCAATTCTTTTATATTTATTGAGAGATGTTTTGCGGCCCAGTATGTTGGAGAATGTTCCGTCTGCACTCAAGAAGTAAATTCTGCTGCTTTGGGATGTAGGGTTCTAAATACATCTGTCAAGTCCATCTGGTCCAATGTATCATTCAGGACCGTTGTTTCTTTACTGATTCTCTGTCTAGATGATCAGTCTATTGTTGTAAGTAGATTATTAAAGTCCCCTGAAATTACCACATTCTTATCAATAAGATTGCTTATGTTTGTGATGAATTGTTTTATATATTCGGTTGCTCCAAATTCGGTGCATAGACATTTATAATTGTTAGCTCTTCCTGATGGATAGACCCTGTAGTTATTATATAATGCCCTTCTTCATCTCTTGTTACAACCTTTAATTTAAAGTCTAGTTTGTCTGATATACTACTCCAGCTTTCTTTCAAGTTCCAAAAGCATGATAGATAGTTCTCATTCCCCTCACTTTAAATCAGAAGGTGTCCTCAGGTCTAAAATGATTTTTTTGTAGACAGAAAATAGATGGGTCTTATTTTTTTTTTCCATTCTGATAAAATGTCTTTTGATTGGAACATTTAGTCCATTTACATTCAGTGTCATTAATGAAAGATATGGGTTTAGAGTCATTGTGTTATTGATAGGTTTCATGCTTATTGTGATGTCTCTGGTCCTTTGTAGTCTTTGCAAAATTCACAGAGTCCCCCTTATGATCTCTTGTAGGGCTAATTTAGTGGTGATGAAGTCCTTCAATTTTTGTTTGTTTGGGAAAACTTTTATCTCTCCTATTCTGAATGAAAGGCTTGCTGTATAAAGGATTCTTGGATGCAAATTTTTCCTATTCATTACATCAAACTTCCTGCCACTCCTTTCTGGCCTGCCAAATTTCAGTAGATAGGTCTGCTACTACCCTTATGCATCTACCTTTGTAAATTAAGGACTGTTTATCCCTAGCTGCTTTCAGAATTCTTTCCTTATCTTTGTATTTGGCCAGTGTCACTATGATATGTCATGCAGAAGATCAATTCAAGTTACGTCTGAAGGGAGTTCTCTGTGCCTCCTGAATTTCAATGTCTGTTTCCTTCCCCAGATTGGGGAAGTTCTCAGCTATGATTTGTTCAAGTACACATTTGATCCCTTTCTCTCTCTTCTTCTGAAACCCCTATGATACAGATATTGTTCCATTTCATTGAATCACTTAGCTCTCTGACTCTCCCCTTGTGATCCAGAATTTTTTTATATCTCTTTTTCTCAGTTTCATCTTTTCCCATAATTTTATCTTCTATTTCACCTATTTTCCCCTCTGCCTCTTCAATTCTCACTGTCACCACCTCTAGTTTATTTTGCACCTCATTTGTAGCATTTTTAATTCATCATGACTATTTTTTTTTAGTTCTTTGATCTCTGCAGCAATAGATTCTCTGCTGTCTTCTATGTTTTTTTTTTCAAGTCCAGCAATTAATCTTATGACTATTATTCTAAATTCTTGTTCAGTTATATTGTTTATGTCTGTTTTGACCAATTCTCCAGATGTCATTTCTTTCTGGAATTTATTTTCTAGAGAATTCTTCCATTTTGTCATTTTGGCTAGTTTTCTGTCCTTTATGTGTTTCAAAAACTTGTTATGTGCCCTGCACCTGCGAACACTACTGCATTAAAAAGGGTCGTACACTGTCCAGGGCCTGGCCCTTCAGGAGGTGTTCTTTGGAAAGGGTTACTTGCTTTCTCGTGTTGTGACTTTGGTTGATTTATCTCCCTACTCGTAGTGAAGTTTTGAACACTCCACTAGGTGTGCTTTGATTTGTTCATTGAAGTAGCTATTGATGCTCTTATTTATGCCATGGAGGCAGAGCCTGGAGAAGTTTTGGATCTTTTATTGAAAAAATACATAATTAGCCTGGGACTGTATTAGATGCTGAAGATACAAGAATGAACAAGAGAGATGATATTCTTTGTTCTGAAGCTTGTACCCCATGTGCTGCAGAGTAGTACAGAACCTCAGAGGCCTTGCCCGTCATTTGCACCTGACATGAGTCTCTAGAAAACAGCTGAGCCAGCTATGTCCCTTCTTCCTGTCTATGGAAATTTTCTCGCTGGGATATTTGCTTCCAGAGGATCTAACTAGGCAGGGTTCCCTTCTTCTTCCTGTGATGATGTGAGATGATTTAAAAAATCGATAGTATATTTTTCATAGAAACTACCAGTGAATTTTTCTGCATATGGCTTTATTTATTTATTTTATTTTTTTTTTTTGGTGGGAGTGGGAAGGAAAGATTTTAAACTAAAAATAAAATGTCTATAATAGATAAAGAAGTCTTTTGATTATCTATTCTTTCTTGAGTGAATTTTGATACTTTGTGTCTTTCTAGGAACTTGTTCATTTCATCTAAGTTTTCAAATTTTTGGTATAAAGCTTTTTGTGATATTTTCCTATTATACTTTTAAGATATATGTATATTAAATGTCACCACTCTCATTCCTCATTTTTGTAATTTGTGTCTTCTCCTTTTTTCTCTACTGAGTCTGAGTAATGTTTATCATATTTACTTATCTTCCACATGAATCAGATTTTAGTTTCTACCTAATTTGGATTTAGTTTTTGGGTTTTTTTTCTGTTTTCTTAAGTTGGAAATGTAGGCATTATTTTGAAGTTTTCTTCTTTTCTTTTCTCCTTTATTTAAGATTTATTTATTTAAGGGTGCCTGGTGGCTCAGTTGGTTAAGCGTCTTACTTTGGCTCGGCTCATTATCTCACAGTTTATGGGTTCAAGCCCCATATCGGGCTCACTACTGTCAGCATGGAGCCTGCTTTGAATCTTCTGTTCCCCTCTCTCTATCCCACCCTCACTATCTTTCTTTTTCTCAGAAATAAGTAAACATGTAAAAAAAATATTTATTTACTTAAGTAATCTCTACACACAACATGGGGCTTGAACTCATAACACCAATATCAAGAATCTCTTGCTCTATCAACTGAGCTAGCAGGGGCCCATCTTCTTTTCTAATATTGGCAATAACTGCTATATTTTTGTTTTTAATCATTGCTTTAGCAGCATGTTATAATTTTTAAACAAATCTTCATCTTCATTCAGTTCTAAGTGCATCCTATTTTCTGATTTGTTTGTAATTAATGTTTTAAAAAATCATTTGGCAATCTATGCCTTTTAATTGGTACATTTAGATCATTATACTTAATGTGGTTATAGTTATGTTTGTTTTAACCACAAATTTGCTGTTCACTTTCTTTATATCACCTGCTAATTCTTCCCTCTCATTCAGCTTTTTCTGTCTCTTGTACTAAATATGGTTTATGATTCTATTTTATCTCCTTTGTTGGCTTATATGCTATAACTGTTGTGTGATTTTACCAATTATTTTAGTATTTCTACTTTACACCTTTAACTTGTAAAGTGACATATTAAAGTGAAATAATACTACTTTCTTTTTTTTTCTTTTTTTATGTTTTTACTTAAAATCTACTTAGTTAACATGTTAGTTCCAGGTGTACAATATAGTAATTCAATACTTCCGTACAACACCTGGTTCTCAACACAGCATGTGCACTGTTTAATTCTTATCAGTTATTTTACCCATCCCCCCACCCACCTCTCATCTGGTAACCATCAGTTTATTCTCTATGGTTAAGGGTCTGGTTCTCAGTTTGCCTCCTTCTCTCTCTCTCTCTCTCTCTCTCTTTTCCTTTGTTCATTTGTTTCGTTTCTTAAATTCCACATATGAGTGAAATCATGTAGTTTTTGTCTTTCTATGATTGACTTACTTTTCTTAGCATACTGTGCTCTAGCTCCATCCATGTCACTGCAAATTAGCAAGATTTCATTCTTTTATGGTTGAGTAATATTGCATTGTAATGCATTGTTGGATTCATCTTACTAGCATTTTATTGAGAATTTTTGCATCCATGTTCATCAGGGATATTGGCCTGTAGTTCTCTTTTATAATGGAGTCTTTATCTAAATTTGATATCAAGTAATGCTGGCCTCATAGAATAAATTTGGAAGTCTCCCATCCTTTTCTATTTTTGGGAATAGTTTGAGAAGAATAGGTACTAACACTTCTTTAAATTTTTGGTAGAATTCACCTGTGAAGCCATCTGGCCCTGTGCTTTTATTTGTTGGGAGTTTTTTGATTATGGATTTAATTTCTTTGCTTTGCTTTTCAAGTTTTCTATTTCTTCCTGTTTCTGTTTTGATGTCTTATATGTTTATAGTAATTTGACCATTTCTTCCAAGTTATCCAATGTGTTGGCATATGTTTTTTTCATAATATTCTCTTTTAATTGTTTGTATTTCTGTGGTATTACTTATTTCTCTTCTCTCATTTGTGATTTTACTTATTTGGGTCATTTCCCTTTTCTTTTTGTAAGTCTGGTTAGGGGTTTATTAATTTTATTGATTTTTTCAAAGAACCAGCTCATGGTTTCAATGATCTTTTCTACTGTGTGTGTGTGTGTGTGTGTGTGTGTGTGTGTACGCGTGCATGTGTGTGTGTTTGTGTTTTGTTTTGTGTTTGGTTTTATTTTCTAGGTCATGTATCTCTGCTCTAATCTTTATTATTTCCTTCATTCTGCTGGCTTTAGGTTTTATTTCTTTTTCTTTCTCTAGCTTACTTCGGTGGAAGGTTAGGTTGTGTATGTGAGTATTTTCTTGCTTCTTGAGGTAGTCCTGTATTGGTATATACCATCCTCTTAGGATCACTTTTGCTGTATCCCAAAGGTTTTAAATCATTGTGGTTTCATTTTCATTTGTTTCCATGTATTTTTTTTATTTGCTTGTTGACCCATTCATTGTTTAGAAGCATGTTGTTTAACTTCCATGTATTGTGGCCTTTGCAATTTTTTTCTTGTGGTTGACTTCTAGTTTCATAGTGTTGTGGTCAGAAAAGTTGCATGGTATGATTTCAATCTTTTTATATTTGTTGAGGCCTGTTTTGTGATCTAATATGACATTTATTCTGGAGAATGTTCCATGGACACTTCAAAAGAATATATTCTGCTGTATTAGAATGGAATGTTCTGAATATTTCTGTTAAGCCCTTCCCATCCAGTGTGTCATTCAAAGCTATTGTTTACTTGGTTATTTTTCTGTGTATATGATCTGTCCCTTGTTGTAAGTGGGATGTTAAAATCCCCTACTCTTATTGTGTTATTATCATTTAGTTCCTTTGTGTTTGTTATTATTTTACATATTTGGGTGCTCCATGTTGGATGCCTAAATATTTATAATTATTACATCTTCTTATTGGATTGTCCCCTTCATTTATATGGTGCCCTTCTTTGTCTCTTTTTTTTAATTATTATTTTTTTTGAGAGAAAGAGAGAGAGCGTGTGTGTGTGTATGTGTAAGTGGGGAGGGGCAGAGAGAGAGAGAAAGAGAAAATCCCAAGCAGGTTCTGCATTGTCAGTGCAAGATCATGACCTGAGCCGAAATTAAGAGTTGGATACTTAACCAACTGAGCCACTCAGGCACCCCCTTTGTCTCTTTTAGAATCCAGTTTGTCCGATATAAGTATTGTTACTCTGACTCTTTTGGCATACATTTGTGATATAATTTTTTTCCACCTGCTCACTTTCAATCTGCAGGTGTCATTAGGTCTAAAATGAGTCTCTTGTAGGCAGCAGATAGATGGTTTTGTGGGTTTTTTAAATTTATTTTTATTTTATCTATTTTGATATCCTATGTCTTTTGATTGGAGCAGTTAGTCTATTCACATTCAAAGTAGTTATGGATAGATATTTATTTATTGTCATTTTATTACTTGTTTTATCATTGTTTCTGGAAATTTTCTCTGATCCTTTCTTATCTTTGTCAGTTTTGGTCTCTTCTTTGTACTCAGAATCCCCTTTAATATTTCTTACAGGGCTGGTTTAGTGGTCACAAACCCCTTCAGTTTTTCTTTGGGAAACTCTTTATATCTCCTTCTATCCTGAATGATAGCTTTGCTGGGTAGAGTATTCTTGCTGCAGATTTTTCCCATCCAGCATGTTGAAAATATCATCCCACTCCCTTTCGGCTGGCCAAGTTTCTGTTGAGAAGTCTCCAGCTAGCCATATGGGTATTCCATTATAAGTGAAGGACTTCTTTTGTCTTGTTCCTTTTAAGATTTTTCTTTTATCACTATAATTTGAAATTTTAATTACAATATGTCTTAGTGCTGACCTGCTTTTGTTGATTTTGAGGGGAGTTCTCTTTGTCTATTAGAACTGGATTTCTATTTCCTTCCCCAGATTAGGGAAGTTTTCTCCTATTATTTCTTAAAATAAATTTTCTGCCCCCTTTTCTCTCTCTTCTTCTGGGATTCCTTATAATATGAATGTTATTACATTTGATGGAGTCAGTGAGTTCCCTAAGTCTATTCTCATATTGCATAATTCTTATTTCTCTCTCCTTTGTTCAGCTTCATTATTTTCCATCATTTTTTGTCTTCTACATCACTAATTCATTCATTGCTTTTTCCAGCCTGCTGTTCATTGCATCAAGCCTGTTTCCAATCTTATTTACTGCATCCTTTATCTCTGATGGATTCTTTTTAACTCCTTTATTTCTGTGGTAAAAGTCTTCCTGATTTCTTCTGTACTTTTCTGAAGCCCAGGGAGTATCCTTTCTCCATCAGGCATGTTACTTATACCTGTTTCACTAAGACATCTGGTTGTGGCCTTCTCTTGTTCTTTCATTTGGATCAAATTCCACCATCTTGGCATTTTGTCTAAGTTTCTGCCTTCTGTGTGTTAGAAAAGCCAGTAATGTCTTCCACTTCTGAAAATAATGGTCTTATGAAGAAGAGGTATTGTAGTGCCCAGGGCCTGGTGCTTGAGGGAGTTTCTGAGGTGTGTGCTCTGCTGTTGTGTTGTGGCTGCTCTATTCTTCAGACCAATCATCAACAATGGCTCTCATTGCCTATTCTGGACAGTGTTTTGTCCCTAGTCTGAATGTGGTGAGTTTTATCTAGGTGAGTTCTTATCTGCTTGTGAAGTGAGACCTGACACCAAATCCACCAGACCTGAGTCTCTGCAGAACTCTCTGGTCAGTAGACATGTTGTGGGCAGGGGTTTGTGCTGGTCTTTGGGGGAGGGGCCCACCATGCTGGTACTGAGGCAAGCCTGACTGAGAAGAGCAGTCCTACCAGAGCACAGGGCGTGGGGTTTGGTGTAAGCAAGTTAGGCAGCCATTGTCTTGACTGAGCTGCTTCTCTCAGATGGCTTTGTTTCTATGCTGAGGGGCAGGGAGGGAAATGGCACCAACCAGCTTCTTTGTTCCCAGAGACAGGTCACTGAAAGCTGCTTCTCAGGGAAGTATTCCTAGAATAGAGAATAATCTCCTCCCAATGTGTCCCAAGCATTTTTCAGATCACAGATTCCATGACATCTGCTCTCAGATTGTTGTCTGCCTTCTCTCCAGGATTAGCCCAGTGCCCTCCTGCCTCTATCCCAGCCAAACTTGGTGACATTTGAAATTTCAGGCTTTAAGCCCTGCTCATTGCAAGAATTCACAAACTTCAGCTCCTCTCGTTTTCCAAACCAGTGGCTTTGGGAAAACATTCTCCCTGTTCATTTCTCTGTGCCCACTTCTCTCTCTTGCCCTTCTCTGCAAGCACAGTTCCCTCGCCTCTTCAGAACCCTCCATCTGTTTCTCCCCTAAGTCTCCATACTTTCCCACAAGTGGTCTCTTCTCTCCCTTTAGTTGTGCTGTTTGTTCTGTCAGTCTTTATGTCAATTTCTGGGGTGTTTAGGTTAATTTGTTAGTTATCTAGTTGTGTTTGTGAGGCAAGACAAGCCTATTCCACCATTTCCTTTGCTCTGATCACTATTTTAGATGTAATACAAAACTTTACAACAGTACATTTCTCCCCTCTTGATACTTTACCCTCATTTTATCATACATAGCAATTCTATATACCCTGTACTTCTAATAACACTATATCCCTTATTTTCCATTCAACAAGTCAATTATAATTTATATAAATTTAAATAGAAATATAGTTTGTATCCATTTTGCTACCATTTCCAGAGCTCTTTATATCTTTACTGATACAGATTTTCATCTGATATTATTTTCCTTCTGCTTGAAAGACTTCTGATAATATTTCATGTAGGACTGAAGTTAATGAATTACCTCATCTTTTATATTTGAGAAAGTTTAATTCTCCTTCTTTCTTAAAAGAGTTTTTCAGTGTTTAGAATTCTGGATTCACTTTTTTCCACTTTCAGTACTTTAAAAATGTTGTACTGCTGCCTTCTGGCTTTTATTGTTTCAAGCAAAAAGTATGCTATAATTATATTTGTGTCTCAGTATATATCTTTCATTTGTGTCTCAGTATATATCTTTCATGTCTGCCTGCTTTACATTTTTTCTCTTTATCCTGACTTTAGGCAGTTTACTTATGATGTATTTTTATTTGATTGTCTTCCTTTGTTTGTGTGTCTGAATGGGTGTGTGTGTGTGTGTGTCTGTGTGTGTGAGGTTTAGTTTCTTCTATATGTAGGTTTATAATTTTATCAATTTTGAAAATCGTTGCTCCATTTTTTTCTTAAATAATTTTCTGAAGCCTCCTCTATCTACTTGACCTCAGGCATCCAAATATACATATATTAAATCAACAGCTCACTGAAGCTTTGTTTATTTTTTCAGTCTTTTTTTCTATGTTTCATATTATTTACTTTTAATTCTATCCTTCAAGTTCACTCATCATGTCCTCTGTAGGGTGTAATCTGCTGGTAATTCCAGCTAGTATAAATTTCACCTCAAACATTATAGTTTTTATCTTTACTAGTTTAACATAAAGTCTTTTAAAAAAGTATCATCTAGGGGCGCCTGGGTGGCTCAGTTGGTTAAACGTCCAACTTCAGCTCAGGTCACGATCTCGCGGTCCGTGAGTTCGAGCCCCACGTCGGGCTCTGGGCTGATGGCTCAGAGCCTGGAGTCTGCTTCCGATTCTGTGTCTCCCTCTCTCTCTGCCCCTCCCCCATTTATGCTCTGTCTCTCTCTGTCTCAAAAATAAATAAAACGTTAAAAAAAATTTTAAAAAAGTATCATCTATATTTCTAGCTGCTATGCTCACTTTGTATGTGTTTAATGAATATATAGAATTATAATAACTGTTCTAATTTTCTTAATTACCAATTCCATTAACTACGTCATTACTGGGTCAGTTGCAGTTGACTGTTTCCCCGCCCCCCCCCCATGATAGGTTTTCTTTTTTCCACTTTGTATGCTTAGTAATTTCTTTTATTGGATTTGAGTGAAACTTTCTGAATTTTACTTTGTTACGTGTTGGACATTTTTGTAATTGCATAGATATTCTTGAGCTTTATTCTTAGACATAACCAAATTACTTGGAAGCAGTTTTTAGATCTTGCTTTTAAATTTGGTTAAGTGATACTAAATTAGTTTTGTCTAAGGTTGATATTCTCAACTACTGAGGCAAAACTGAAGTCTTGTATATTATGAGGTTTTATACTCTAGCTGGTAGAAACATCTAGTCCAGCTCTGAAAAATTTGTCCTCATGCATACACTGATTCGTTCTCAATTTAAGACACGAGAGTCACCCTCTGCAAATCTCTGAAAAATTCTCCCTTTGAAGTTTTCTTCACTTTGGTACTCTGCTTTGAACTCTTCAGCCACTATGACCCCCGCCTTGATCTTTCATCTCTTCAACTGAAAAAGACCTATGATCCTGCCTAAGTGTCCTCCCTTGGTACCATGGCTTAGAAATTCTCCAAGTAGTAAGCTAGACAATGGAAAAATCTTACTCATTACCTTTTTATTTTTTAGAGACCACTGATTTTCATTGCCTCGTGACCCATATCTTCACATTTGCTATTTATATATTCCATGTGGACTTCTTTTTTTGTTGTTTTGCTTTTTTGTTTTGAAAGAGAGAGAAAAAGAGAGCACAAATTGTGGAGGAGGAGAGATGGAGAGAAAGAGAGAATCTCAAGCAGGCTCTACACTGTCAGCATGAAGTCTGATGTGGGGCTTGAATTCATGGAATGTGAGATCATGACCTAAGTTGAAGTCAAGAGCCAGAAGCTTATCTGGCTGAGCCACTCAGGTGTCCCTCTATTTGCACTTTTATTTGTTTGGAGTAGAAGAGTGAATCTGGATGCTATTCAGCTTGGCTGGAAATAAAAATAAATATGATTTTTTTCATATTGTATAATGCAGTGCTTTAACATTTGGAAATCTGCATAACTCTGCAAACCCATGTTTTCTCAATGGCTAAAGCATGTTGTGTCAAAACCATGCAAGAGGCGCCTGGATGGCTCAGTCGGTTAAGCAGCTGACTTCAGCTTAGGTCATGATCTTCTGGTCCGTGATTTCGAGCCCCGTGTCGGGCTCTGTGCTGACAGCTCAGAGACTGGAGCCTGTTTCAGATTCTGTGTCTCCCTCTTTCTGACCCTCCCCTGTTCATGCTCTGTCTCTCCCTGTCTCAAAAATAAAACGTTAAAAAAAAATTAAAAAAAAAACCATGCAAAATATCCATTCAGATTACAAGATAGCCTGATTGATTTTAGGCAGCAGAATCTGAAATATTAATTCCTCTGGTATCATATTTTACATTCAAAGAAGAATATCCAAAATTATCTGGAGACAATTAAAATTCATTTCTCTTTTCCAAAAACATATGCATGTAAGACCATGTTTTTAATATATAACTTCAATTAAAACAGTATACATAGCAATATATTAAATTGCCAGAAGTATAAAATGTTGACAAAATTATAAAATGCCACTTTTCTTACTACTTTTTGTTTGTTCATATTGGAAAATAGAGTTAATTTTTCCTAAAAGTATGTTATTTACATTAACATGTAAGGAATTTAGCTTTGTTTTAGATATATTAATATATATACATGATTTTTCAAATTTCTCAATTTTAATATCTTAATATGGAGAATATAAATAGATACAATCAGTGTAAACAAAAACACTCTAAAATCTTCAATAGGCTTTAAGAATGTAAAGAGTCTCGAAATCTCAGAGAATTGCTACATTAGAAAACTGAAAGAAAGCCTCTTACTAATTCTTTTCCCCAAAGCTGTTAAAGGAGAAGGCAGCTTATCTTTGGTGGGTCGGTTTCCTCCTAAGAACATGTTAGGGCGGTATGTCTGTGTATATAATAGAATGGGGTGGAGAATCTAGTCATAGAGGCAATTGTTCAATTATCTACAAGGCTAAGAAAGACAAAATGTAGAAATACTATGTATGAAAATAGGTCTAGCCAAAGTAAGTTACTGGTTACCTTTGTTTTATGGTACATTTTGAATCAAAATGATTACTACCTGAAATCTCACTGTAACAGTATTATTTCGTGTGTTGTTTTCTAAGAAGGAAAAACAAATAACATTCAGGAGCTGAAAAAACATTGAAATATGTTCACCCTCGTTTCTACTTTACCAAATGACAATGTTAGAGTATCACAAGCAGAAATACCTTCAGAATACACTTTCAATAAATTGATTTAGGAAGTATTTATTTAGTAACATTTATGGTTGTAGGAATTCCCAGACAGAATCCCTTCATGTGAGGAGCTCAAAATCTGAGGCTTACAGAAAGTTATATAAAGAGAAACATTAAAAATGCATGGAATTATGGTATAGAAAAGCAGGAATACTTTAAATTTAATCATAAAATACACCAGGAATAAATCCTCATTTAATCACAGCCTTTAGGTATGACTGCTATAATAAGAAATTTTATCTTTTCATGACTTTAAAAAGTTCTACACAATAAAAGTGTTGAAAATTGGCCTATTGGGGGTTGACCTCTTTTAGTTTTTAAGAAAGGTAAAAATCTAGGAAACAGTCCTATCTTTCTAATTTAAATATTGTTCTCTGCTTCTGAAAATGTTTTTTAAAATGTTTTATACCAAATCAGCAATGATATTTAAATGAAATCTGAACTACTAAGAAAGGGAATAAAAATATTTAGGAAGCAAAGTGTTATTTTCACTTTAAATCACTTCAGTTCAGAATATTTATTCTACTGGTTAGCTAATCAGGAAGAAAAGCAAGTGTACCTGTCAGCAAAGCCAAGAGAATGAGCTCTGTGTTTTATTGTTTTGTCAGTTTCTCTGGCTAGAAATAGAAAGAATGTCATTGTACTTTTAGGGCTATCTTTAGCTCACTGAAAAGACTTACTCCTTTTCTTCTAAAGAAATACCATGCATCAGGTAATTCCCATAGGAACTTTAATGAAATAAGAAAGTGTTTAGTTTTATTTTTTATCTCTTCACCTTGAAAGTTGGAAATATGTTTCATCTCAGCCTCTAGTCTATTAGGATTGTGAGTGGCATTTACCTTTTGTTTATTTTATTTGTGTATTTGAGGACATAAGCAGCAGTTATTTTAGAAATTGCCCAACCATTTTTTGATATTATAAATATGCTATTTATTTTATTTTCACTGGATATATTTGTGTTTCAAATTTTTTTAATGTGTGTGTTTTTGTTTTTGTTTTTTTTCCTGAGACAGCGATAGAGAGAGCACTAGCAGGGGAGATGCAGAAAGAGGGAGACACACAGAATCTGAAGCAGGCTTTAGGCTCTGAGCTGTCAGCACAGATCTCTATGTGGGGCTTGAGCTCATGAACTGTGAGATAGTGACCTGATAATCAGTCTCTAATTATCAAATAGCATTTGGGAAACTAATTATTTTCTAATATTGAATATTTTCAGTGTTCTATACATTATATACATAGCCAGTCACCAGTCACTTAATAGCTTCATTTTGAAATGATAGCTTATACACACCCTATACACATACTGATTTTATTCTAATGTAATATTTCTACGTTTGTTTCTAATTTTAAAAAAATCATAGAAGTGTGAGTCCTGCAAATTAACAAAACTACCTTGAAATTTATTTTATACAAGAAAGATGTTCTTAATTCACACAAATAGTGGTTCCATAATATGAAATGAGAAAAATATTTTAGACTTGTGCTAGAGTTGAAGAAAATAGATAACCAGAATGTATAGGGACTGGTTGGACTGAAAATTTTAACCATATAATCCCAAAATGTTCCATCAGGAATGGACTTTAGAGAGCATTCCAATTCTTGTGTTTCACAAAGAAGTAATTAAGGTTCAGAAAAGAGCCTTGTTTAATAACATATAGCTAGTCCTCATTTATCTCTCTCTTTTCCTTCTTTTTCTTTTAAATTTCTCCCAGTTTCTGCTCACAATCTCTTTTGTACTGGGGTCACGGCCAATATTTATGAAATAATAATAGGCCTTGGTACTCTCTAGCCTTCTTCTTTTATTTTTTTTCTATAGATTTCATCACTATTTGATTTATTTATTTATTTATTTATTTATTTTATTATTTTGCCCGTTTAGAATATAGTTCCAAGAAGACAGGGCTAAACCTAATTTTACACTCTCATTTCTAAGGTTGCCAGATAAAGTATAGAACACTTAGTTAAACTTTAATTTCAGATGGCACCAAATAATTTTTAATCCAAATATGTACCTGATATTGTATACTTCTACTAACAAATTATTTGTGGTTATCTGAAACACAAATTCAACTGAGCATCTGTTTGCTAAATATGGCAACCTCAACTATAGTTCCAGGGCTGAGACAGTAACTGACATAAAGTAAGTGCTGAGTACTTACTTTGTTGAGTGAATAAAAATAATAAATTATGATGCAGTCAGATAAGGTGCACTGTCTTCCTCCTGTCTCAGGATAAGGATGCAAGAAATTCTCATGAGAAGCTAGCCTGGCTCATATAATCTTGGAGGTACCTTGGTGAAAAGGTTTGTATACTATGGTAAGAAGTAATACAAGTTTATGGCTGGGCCACTAAGGAATGGTTGAGTGGCTATCATAGCAATGCACTTGCCGGAAAGCATCAGTCAACACAGAAACCTTAAAAGTCACATGGTTTCCCATGAAAGAGCAAGAATTTGAAAGTGGGCTGTGGCAGTGGGCAGTTAGGGCTGAATTATAACAATATCACTCATTTAAACATTGTCTTTATTTATCTACCATTTTTGAGCCTATGTCTTATCTAGAGGGTAGGAAGCAAAACAGGGCAAGTATCAAGGAGACTTAAAGAACAGATCACATCTTTCTCTCCATGTTATAAGTTCCTGAACTGTAAGTCAAAGTAGAGCTAAAAGGACAAAAAAAAAATACTTTTAACTGAAGATAAAACTGAAATTGTAAATAAAATTGTATTTGTGCATGTGAAATTTCATCATATTTTTTAATATGATGTATTGTTGTCTTATAACAATATTATTAAATGAGACTATTATTACAGACTATTATCATAACTGAATGACTGAAAACATGAAAACTTGTAAAATTTTATTATATGGATAAATAAATGACAATATGGTTGTAGAAAAAAATAAAGCCATTTCTTGTGTTTAATCGAACCAGTATATTCAATATTAGTTAATAACTTTGTTAATCATGTGAAAAACCAAGAGGAAAGTAAAAGCCATATGAAGATTGAAAAATACATGGTAAAGAACTTTAAATGAACATATCTGTCCAAGGAAGTTTAACTATAATTCACATATTACATATCCTAACTAGAGTAAAACATGCACAAAACACCACATTAGCATTTAAGAAGTCTAAATATAATTATAACACAGATTAACTGCTCTCACAGAGCAGTTAAATGTCAGAAAAGTGTAATTATAATTTAAGGAAACAACAGATGAGGTGTCACAAAGATGTGCATGGTTACTTGCTGGATGACTTGCACAACAATGAGCAGTTTTGAAGAAGGAAATAAAAGTTAGGCTATGATGGATATTCTTATATATATTCTTGGATACATTATGAGAATGTGATATTTTATTTTTAAAGAAATTTTAATTTTTTTTAACGTTTACTCATTATTGAGAGACACAGAGAATGCATGAACAGTGAGGGGCAGAGAGAGGAGGAGACATAGAATCTGAAGCAGGCTCCAGGCTCTGAGCTGTCAGCACAGAGCCTGACACGGGGCTCGAACTGACAAACTGTGAGATCACGACCTGAGCTGAAGTCGGAGGCTTAACCGACTGAGTCACCCAGGCACCCCAAGAATGTGCTATTTTAAATGTGTAATTGGTAATAAAAATGATTCTAATGGAAGACATAAAGGGGGATCACATATCAAGTGTGGGGAATAAGCTTAGACATTCCCTAGGCTTGCACCAGTGGGTTAACAAGGTATAAAGAATTAGAACGCCATAGGATGCTCACACCCAACTTTGGGTAAACAAGATTAGGTAAATAAGTATAGAGAGGGTGGGGCAGAGGTCCCAGTATAGAGAGGGCAGGGCAAAGCCCCAGTGTAGAGAGGGAGGGGCAAAGGCCCCAATATAGAACAAGGTATATGAGGTAAACAAGATTAGGTATTCAGGGTGGAAATGACCCCCAACTTAGTATAATAGCAGAAAGCTGCTTTCCCAGGAAGGAAGGACCAAATTAGGTAAACAAGTAAATAGGGCTATAGTTCCCTGCCAGATGAGGTCACCCAGAGGGGAGCTAATTAACAAAAAAAAGGTGCCTTGTGGACTCTATCTGCCTTATCCCCTAGGCTAGCTAAGATAAACAGACATGGTGCCTCATGTCTGCCATTAGCAACCATCTGCCTGGTGCCAGGATTTTGTTTTACATTGACCTAAACTCCTAACACCATATATCTTTAAAACCTCCTTTCCCTCACGCCCATGAATTAATGTTCACAGATTCATTGTCTATTTGTGCACATCCATCACGCTTGTAAGCCTTCTGATCCTAATAAATACAGAGCAAGGACCCTTAATCCAGGCTCTTGTCTTCTCCCAGACGTTAGCCATCTCTCGCATTTTAATCCTGCATACCGCTTTCTGCTAGACATAAAGAACTCTAGACCCAGTGTACGACAATCAAGAACTCAACACGAGTAAAAGGATAGGGTGAAAAATATCATTAAAGTAGTGAGATCATACCTGTACCAGTAGACCAATAATTAATGTAAGAAGTTATTGCACTTCAGATAAACAAACAAAACTAAGAGTTGAATAAATTTTGAAAAGAAAAATACATTTTACCCATAGCAAACATCAGATTCCATGGGGGAAAACTGAGAGCTTTTCCCCTAAGGACAGGACAAGACTCCTCTCTCACCACTTTATTCAGTATAGTACTGGAAGTCCTAGCCACAGCAATCAGAAAATAAAAAGAAATAAGAGGCATCCAAACTGGTAAAAAAGAAGTAAAATTTTCACTATTTGCAGATGATATGATACTGTACATACAAAATCCTAAAGATTCCACCAAAAGATAAATTAATTCAGTAAATGGCAGGATATGAAACTAATGTACAGGAATCCTTTGCATATCTATACAGTAATACTGAAGCAGCAGAAAGAGAAACAATCCTATCTACAATTACACAAAAAATAACAAGATACTTAGGAATATACCTAAATAAAGAGGTGAAAGACCCATACTCTGAAAACAATAAAACACTGATAAAAAAGAAATTGAAGATAACACAAAGAAATGGAAAGACATTCCATGCTTATGGGTTGGAAGAACAAATATTGTTAAAATGTCTATACTACCCAAAGCAGTCTACACTTTAATGTAATCTTTATCAAAATACCAACAGCATTTTTCACAGAATGAGAAAAAAAAAATCCTAAAATATATATGGAACCACAATGACCTTGAATTTTGTCAAAGCTATTTCAAAAAAGAAAAGCAAAGCAGGAGGCATCACAATTCCAGACTTCAAATTATATTATAAATCTACAATAATCAAAACAGTCTGATAACGCCCCCAAAATAGACACACAGTTCAACAGAGCAGAATAGAAAACCCAGAAATGAACTCACAGTTATATGATCAATTAACCTTTGACAAAGCAGGAAACAATATCCAATTGGAAAAAGGCAGTCTCTTCAGCAAATGGTGTTAAGAAAACTGGACAGCAACATGCAAAAGAATGAAATTGAACCACCTTCTGATGCCATACACAGTAATGAATTCAAAATGGATTAAAGGCCTAACTGTGAGACATGAAACCATTAAAATGCTAGAAAAGAACACAAGCAGTAACCTCTTTGACATTGGCCATAGCAATATTTTTCTAGATATATCCATGGGGGTAAGGGAAACAACAGCAAAATAAACTATTAGGAATACATCAAAAAAAAAAAAAAAAAACAAACTTCTGCATACCTAAGGAAACAATTAAGAAAACTAAAACTAAAAAGAAACTTAGTGAATGGGAGAAGATATTTGCAAAGGGCATCTCTAATAAAAATTATCAGCATTCAAAATATATAAAAAATTTATACAACTCAACATCCTAAAAACAAATAATTCAATTAAAAATGGACAGAGGTCAGGTGCCTGGGTGGCTCAGTTGGTTAAGCATCCAACTTTGACTCAGGTCATGATCTCATGGTTTGTGGGTTCGAGCCCCACCTCAGACTCTGCTGACAGCTCAGAGCCTGGAGGTTGCTTCAGATTCTGTGTCCCTCTCTCTCTCTCTCTGCCCCTCCCCCACTCATGCTTTGTCTCTCTCTCTCACAAAAATAAATAAACATTAAAAAAATTTTTAATTAAAAAAAAAAGGACAGAAGTCATGAAATACATTCCCCCAAGAATACAGACATGGCCAACAAACACCCGAAAAGATATTCAACATCATTCATCATCAGGGAAATACAAATGAAAATGCAAAGAGGTATCACCTCACACGTGTCAGAATGGCTAAAATCGAAAACATTTAAAAAAAAAAAAAACAGGTGTTGACAAAGATGTGGAGAAAAGGGACCCTTGTGCACCATTTGTGAGAATGCAAATTGGTACAGCCTGTCTGGAAAACAGTATGGAATTTCCTCAGAAATGTAAAAGTAGAACTACCCTGTGAGCCAGTAATCACACTACTGGGTCTTTATCCCAAAATTCAAAAACACTAATTCAAAGGAGTACATGCACCCTTTTATTTATAGCAGTAGTATTTACAATTGACAAATTATGGAAGCAGCCCAAGTGCCGATTGATTGATGAATGGATAAAGATGTGAGATATATATATATATATATATATATATATATATATATATATATAATTCGGTCATAAAAAGAATGAAATCTTGTCATTTGCAACGACAGGGATGGAGCTAGAGAGTATAATATTAGGTGAAATAAGTTAGCCAGAGAAAGACAAATACCATATGATTTTACTCACCATATGGAATTTAGGAAATAAAACAAGTAAAAAAAAAAAAAAAAGAGAGAGAAAGAGACAGAGAGAGAGAAACCAAGAAACAGACTCTTCACTATAGAGAACTGATTGTTACCAGAGAGGTGAGTAGGGGGATGGGTGAGATTAAGTGATGAAGATTAAGGAGTTCACTTGTGATGAGCATGAGATGATGTATGAAATAGTTGGCTCACTTTATTGTATGCCTGAAACTAATATAACACTATATAAAAAAAGGAATCCTTCCAATAAATAAAGAAAGAAAGAAAGAAATAAAACCAATATCAAACACATCATTGAACCTTCAAGAAAATAGGGTAAATCAGCATAATCCAAAATTTTAGCCACCGAGAGTTTAAGTCAAAATGTGAAAGCAACTAGATGTCAAAAGTTATCCTGGGAGAAACAATGTGTGACTGGGAAAATAGAATTTGAGAGGCTGGCCGTCGTCTGAAATATTGGTTTTTGGGCTTTGAGCCTGCACGCAGTTCTGGAGCTCAATCTGAGATACCTGAAAAAAGGTGGGATTCCTGAAGGGACTACAGCTTCAGTGAACAGTGAACTAGAAAGAAAAATGTCAGTCAGCTACATGAAATTACAGGGCAAAGTAGCTTTACCACAGGTCGAGGAAGGGAACATTTAATAACAATAATCATAATATCTCCTCCAAAAATCTATAGTCATAAGGCTGCATTTATATGGATCTGAGAAATAAATTTGTAAAACCCATGCAGAAAGAAAATCTAAGATGAAAATTATGTAACAGAGGTTAGCATTTTCCTTTTAAAAAAGGAGGATTAAAAAAAACCTTTCACCAAATTTGTGGTGAAATGGTGTAATATTTTACTTAAATTTATAATATTTACTTAAAAAAAGGCAAAGATACCCACTTTTTCAACAATGTATGGAAAGTCTTTGCTAGTCCAGAGTCCAGTAAATATGTTAATTTTATAAGACTTTATTTATATATAACTCTACCTATCATCTATCATCTATCCATCTATAATATATAGGGAGAGAAGGAGAGAGAAAAATCTACTATCTCATTATTACAGTTATTGAAAGAGTTTGGCAAGGTGGCTAAGTAAACGAGTAATAATGAAAAAAATTGAATGTATTTTCACACAGCAGCAACAAACGTTAATACAGTTTAATTTTAGAAAAAAACACACATTCTTTTTATGTGTATGTGTGTATATATATGTATGTGTATATGGTATTTAGTAATGACTCTAGTAAAAGATGGACAAAACTTTACAGAGAAAAATTTAAGCTTTGTTGGAAGGCCACAAGTTGACCTATTCAAATGGAAAGATGTATTGTGACCATTGAAAGGAATCATAGCATTATAAAATTCTTCATTATCTCCACAGTATCCTATAGATTCAATGTGATTACTAAAACAATATTTAAATATTCTTTAAACTAACAAGTTGATTTAAACTTTACACAGAGAGGTGCTTGAGTGGCTCAGTTGGTTAAGCATCTGACTTCAGCTCAGGTCATGATCTCAGGGTTCATGGGTGTGAGTCCCACATCTGGCTTTGTGCTGACAGTGTGGAGCCTGCTTAGGATTCTCTCTTTCCCTCTCTCTCTCTGTGCCTCTTCCACCCATACTTTCTCTCTCTCAAAAATAAATAAACTTTTTTAAAAAATTAAAAAAAAACTTTAGTCAGAAAAGCTAAAGGCCAAAAATAATTTTAAGAATGATATCATGAGGAACTATAAGCCTCCAAAAATTTTCATAAGCCTATAGAAATTAGCTTAGAGACAAAGAGGCACTAAGAGAAATAACCCTACAGAAAAGAGAGAGACAGCAGAAACAGAACCAAGCATATATGACAACTTGATATCTCAAAAGGTGGCATTGGAGATATGTGGGGAAATGATGGTTATTAAATAGTACTGGGAAAATGGTTTCATATGGGAAAAGAATTAAATTGTTTTCTTACTTGACAACAATCACAAACATTAATATCAGGTTTATTTTTACTGAAATTAACATATATGTAAAAAAAAAAAAAGCAAAAAATGTAGAGAAACATCTCTATGGCCTCCATGAGTTAAGAATGCATTAAAAAGACACAAAATGTACAGGGTGCCTGGGTGGCTCAGTCCTTGAGAGTCAGACTTCAGCTCAGGTCATGATCTCACAGCTCATGAGTTTGAGCCCGGCGTCGGGCTCTGTGCTGACAGCTCGGAGCCTGGAGCCTGCAGCCTGCTTCAGATTCAGTGCCTCCCTCTCTCTCTGCCCCAAGCCACTCGCATTCTGTCTCCGTCTCTTACAAAAAATAAAAATAAAAAAGACACAAAATGTACAAACCAAAGAGGAGAAAATGTAAGTTCAACCATATTAAGAAATTTTAAGTCTTTTCAAAGGACACCTTAAACAGTGAAAGTCCATCTATAAACCAGAAAAAATATGTGCAATGATAACTGACATTAAGTATTTAGAATACATAAAATCTCAAACATTAAAAGAAGACTTACTTTTTATTTTTATTTAAAAAATTTATTTTTTTTTTTTGAGAGAGACAGAGCATGAGCAGGGGAGGGGCAGAGAGAGAGAGAGGGAGACACAGAATCTGAAACAGGCTCCAGGCTCTGAGCTGTCAGCACAGAGCCCCACATGGGACTCATACTCAGAAAAGGCAAGATCATGACTTGGGCTGAAGGCGGATGCTTAACCAACTGAGCCACCCAGGCACCCCAAAAGAATATTTATTAAGAAGAAACAAATGGGACTTCATAGAAGAGGAAATATAAATTGCAAATAAAATTTTAAAAATGTGTTCAGTTTCATTAGTTAGGAAAATTAAAAAAAATAAAACCACCATTAGAAATTTTACAAGCTCTAAATTGGCAAAAATAAAAGTCTGATAACCCAAATACCATAAGCGTATGGAACAAAGGGATCTTGTTTATTAGTGGTGAAAATGTAAGTCAAAAAACAGTTTGGAAAACAAATTGGCATTTGAAAATGAAGGTACTATAACTACAGGCCTCTATATGGATGAACTTCAAAAAGATAATTTTAATGAAAAAACAAGGCAATGAATGCATAACAGAAGTAACAACTAATAGTACCTCTCCTTTTCAAGGTATCAATGAATACTCATTCGCATGATACATGCAAAGTGCATAGAACCCATACACAATGCCTGCCATATCGTATGCATTTAATTAATTTTATTTATTGTTGCTGCTGCTAATGCTATTATTCCAGCTATTCAAGAAGTTAATTAATGCTACTCAGACATTTGATTTAGGGGAAAGAAGACCACAGAATAATTATTTCAAATATTTGCTGATATTGCACTGTTTTTAAAGAACTGATACAGATTCAAACACTTTGAACTTACGGAGATAGGTATGAATTCACAAAATGAGATATTTTTTGTACATATAAGGAGTGTAGCTTATGTGTGAAACCCACCCAACTTCTATATGGATTCTGGGTTCTAGTTAAAATTGTAGGAGGGGAAATGCTAAAGCAACATCTTTTTTTTTTAATTTTTTTTTTCTTTTTAACGTTTATTTTTGACAGAGAGAGAAAGAGACAGAGCATGAGTGGGGGAGGGGCAGAGAGAGAGGGAGACACAGAATCGGAAGCAGGCTCCAGGCTCTGAGCTGTCAGCATAGAGCCTGAGGCGGGGCTTGAACTCATGAACCTTGAGATCATGACCTAAGCTGAAGTCGGACGCTCAACCGACTGAGCCACCGGGCCCCCAAACATCTTTATAGCTTTTATATTACACCTTCCATAACCCATTAGATAATTATTATGATTATTTCCATATTAAATATGCAGAAAATAAAGCACAGAAAATAACTTACATAAAGTTCTATAGTTAGTGAGTGACAGATCTAAAATAAATTCCCTGTTCCTTGAACATGTCTCACACTCCCTTTATAATTACTAAATTTCAAAGCAACCTCAAGATGCAAATCACCTAATCAGATAGGTTTCTTCTTTTTTTCTCTGAATTGTATTTTAGTGAAATGTGTATTTTTATTTTTTATTCAATGGTATAGTTACCATGAGCACAAATATTTTTGTCTTCTTTATAATCCCTACATTACTTAGTGTATTATTTAGTCATGAATGTTTTATATAAACATTTCTGCTCGGGCGCCTGGGTGGCTCACTGGGTTAAGCATCCAACTTCGGCTCAGGTCATGATCTTAGGGTTCCTGAGTCCAAGCCCCGCATCGGGCTCTATGCTGACAGCTTGAAGCCTAGAGCCTGCTTTGGATTCTGTGTCTCCCTCTCTCTCTGTTCTTCCCCTGCTTGCACTCTGTCTCATTCTCTCTCTCAAAAATAAACAAACATTAAAAATTAAAAAAAAAAATCTGCTGATTAGTTGCTCTTAAACAAGACGCAAAAGGCAAAATGAGTTGGGACTTTTACTTAATGCTTTTTGTTCTATTGTGCCGATAGGAAGATTGAGGATGTTCCACTAACCACTCTCCAACAATTTTATTGTATGTATTATCTTTGTGATAATCAAGAAAGACGCAAGAACTTTCTTAGTGAAAAATTATAGGTAATGTTTAAAAATAGTACTCAGACATTAAGACAGTTCTTTCTTTCATTGCGGTGATAAAGGCCAGTACTTACCCTAAATCCTATAGCACAAAATTCACTAATGAAATGTTCTTATATTTCCACAAATAAGACTTCAGAATTATATTAATATTTGAATGTCCACATTTAATATAATATCTTTCAAGAATTTCTGAGGCCAGAAGATTAAAAAATTGTTTCTTTTCTCTCCTCTCCTCTCCTCTCCTCTCCTCTCCTCTCCTCTCCTCTCCTCTCTTCTCTTCCTTTTGTATGTGTGTGTAATTCAACAAATGAAATGAACTGATAATAAAATTTATAAAGTCCACATTTTTGAGAGTACCCACAACACCATGAAAGAAAAATTGTCCCCAGATCAACATAGCTTGAGTATTCTGATAACTTTTACTTATACATACCTCAGGCCATATAAAACTTGTTTTTGCTTCTTTTGTGTTTTTGTTATTTTGTACTTAAGTTTTTAACTACAAGGAACAATAGGAATGCCAGATTGCAGAATTTGCCAGACCATTGGGAAAGGAGATAGTACAAACTACCCCTTCTTTATGCCAGTCCTCTACCACCACCTGTTCTATCACCATCAATAATCTAGTAAGTACTCTTAGAAGTCACTATTGGTTATCATTCTGTTACTGGCTCAATAAACAAAGAGGTAAATTAAAACTTAATTGAGTACTGTGGGCGGAAGGAGAAAGTAATTGGGTCTTAACTTGCATATTCTAAACAAATCTTCCAGAAGAAATAATTAAAGGTTTATCCATGAGTCACTTAAAATGGAGTTGGAGAACAGTAAAAGGGTGCACAGGCGTTGTGATCTAAATATCTTTGTGTGGTGCTTCTCTATGCATACTATGAGACATAATTAGATCGTTGCCATATATGCATTCCTAATGTCAGCTAATGGCTAGCCTAATGAAGTAACAACCTGATAAATTATAAATTATTTCCACTTTGTTAAGGCTCCTCTACTTCTTGACGTTTGAGGTCTTTAAAAATTAATACGGACAAGAGTTGATTTCATACTTGATAACATCAGTACCCAAAATTTAGTCTTAAAGTTATTTACGAATACTAACATAGACTATAATATAAAATAGGCAAAGAGCTTGCACAAAATAACTCAAAGTAACAATTTTTATAATTCCCTTCTCTAAAACTTTTTGAGATGAAGAGAAATAAACAAATACAAAGAAAATACAAGAGAAAAAATAGTGAAACTATGGAATACTTCTAAACCTATTGCTCCAAACCTATGGGTAACTCATTTAGAATCATAATAATACTAAGTATGGCATATAGTAACAAATGAAGGGAAATTGGTGGAAAGTAACATACATTCCTTTTCTTTGAGATTACAGGCTAATGGGAAGAAATTAAGAGGAAGAAATTCAAAATGACCTTTCAAAACTCAAACAAACCAAAGAAAATGAAATTCTGTTTTGGTGAATGATGGCTCAAAATATAGGTGGAAACAAGAACACGCAGCAAAATCCTTTACTTGGTTGGGGCTCTGTGGACTAAAATGTCTGAATGAATCCAAAGATTTTCCATTATTCTCCTATAACTTCTAATTTGAAAAAGGAAAGACCTGGAGATGAGCCTTATTGAGATGAGAAACGCAAAACAAGAACCTGGGGAACCAAAATGAGCTACTGATTCATAAGAATGATGAAAGCCAAGAGTCCTCATGCCATCTGAACTCTCAATGGTATGTGCAATCCCATCTAAACAGAGGAAATCCCAAGGAAAAACAACATTCAACATCAATCAACATTGTAATAATTAATGGTATATGACTATTACTATCTATCAGCCATAACCTAGAAAGAGACAGAAAAAGAGTCAAATAAGTTTACTTAGGCTAATTTTCAAGCCTCGCATAGGATGCAAATAATATCAATGAAATGAAAATGTTATTAATGTTCCTAAAATTATCTACAAATATAAATAAAACCAAATTGTGTGTTCTCTAATTTACTTGGGACAAGAATAGGAAGGGTAGAAGAATTAAAAACAAATAGAGGTCAAAACTCAACAAATGGCAGAAAAGGAAAATAAGATCAATATTATAAAATGTCACTAAAGAAATAAATTCAGATATGTGAATAACATTTAGAATGTATTTTTGTCAACATTTGTATATACATTGCACCTAAGAGGTTAAGCACTGATGTACATCCTGGGTTACAGCAGTGAACAAAACAAGTCCTTTATTTATAAAATTTAAAAACCCAGATTGAATGAGAACAAAGAAATCCAGAAAGCTTGTCAATGAAATATTAGATTAAAGTGTATTAAATAAATGGGAAAATAGGAAATATATTCAGTATTAATAACAGATGACATTTAATCTAATGTGAATATTGAGTTAAATAAAGAATGAGTCACTCTAAGGATGAAAGATATAATCTACAATAATGTCTTTAAATGAGCAAATTATACAGTTAGATGACCACAACCAAGGTCCAAATACAGATTTTCCTTTGTCATAGCTTTGGCAAATCATTTTATCTCTCTATATCCCAAATTTTTCTTTTGTAAAATGAATATAACAATGGTGTCTATTTGATAGGTGTTTTGTGAAGCACCTACAAAAATGCCTGCCATATAATATATGAAATGTAAATGTTTGGTGATAGATAACATTATCTAAATGTCCACAGCAAAAGCTATAGAAAACTTGTAAGAATGAAAATCATAGCATTGCAAAGGTATTGGGAGGTTTAATATAATTTATGCAGCAAATAGAATGTTCTTTATTTTGAGTAGTTCCCCAAATATTTTTAAAACTGCAAACGTATTAACCTCTGAAAAAAAATTCTCAAAAATATAAAAGATCTGGAAATAACACAAAGATTTTACTAGCCACATAGTAATAAATTGGTCAATTAATCAAATAAGTTATCCAGGTAAAAATAGATAGGAGACATTTCTCCAAAGAAGAATACAGATGGCCAACAAACACATGAAAAATGCTCAACATCACTTATCACCAAGGAAATGCAAATGAAAACTGCAATTAGATATCCCCTCACACCAGTCAGAATGGATAAAATTAACACAAGAAACGACAAGTGTTGGTGAGGATGTGGAGAAAAAGGAATGCTTGTGTACTATTGGTGGGAATGCAAATTTGTGCAGCTATTGCGGAAAAAAGTATGGAGGTTCCTCAAAAAATTAGAAATGGAACTACCCTACATTCTGGGAATTATACTACTGAGTATTTACCCAAAAAATACAAAAACATTAATTCAAAGGGATACATGCACCGCTATGTTTATAGCATAATTATTATTTATTTTGAGAGAGAAAGACAGAGACAGAGACAGAGAGAGAGAGAGAATAACTGGAGAAGGGGGAGAGAGAGAGAAGAAGAGAGAGAATCCCAAGCAGGCTCCATGCTGTCAGCTCAGAGCCTGACACAGGGTTTGATCTCATGAACCATGATATCAAGACCTGAACTGAAATCAAATGGTGGGCACTTATTGAACTGAGCCATCCAGGCGCCCTTTAGCAACATTATTTACAATAGCCAACCTAGCATAAATGTCCATCAGCAGATGCATGGATTAAGAAGATGTTCTATATACACAATGAAATTTTATTCAGTCATTAAAAAAAATGAAATCTTACCATTTGCAACACCAAATGGATCTGGAGAGTAAAATGCTAAATGAAATAAGTCAGTCAGAGAAAGACAAATACCGTATGATTTCAAATAGGTGGAATTTAAGAAACAAAACAAATGAGCAAAGGAAAACAGAGAGAGAGAGAGAGAGAGAGAGAGAGAGAAACCAAAAACAGACTGCTAACTGTAGAGAACATACTGATGGTTACCAGAAGGGAGATGCATAGGGGTATGTGGGAAATATGCGTTGGGGATTGAAAAAATAAATTACAAAGTATAAAAACAACAATTAATTAGAAATATTTTTAATGGAACTATTACATAAAATGAAAAACCATTTAACAAATACAGAAATAAACTGCAACATTGGGATGAAAATGCTACAGGTTTAAATCCAAGGGCCACAGCTAAACTGAAAAATACCCATAGGTTAAAAATGCTATTGCTAAATAAGAAACGCTGAAATTCGTGTATCAGTCAAAAGAAAATTAGTAAAACTGATAAATAAATTCAAGAACAAATCCCTTGACTAAGAAAATATATAAATAAGAAAGATATATCAAAAGTCATTTTAGTAAAGAAAAAAGAAAAGCATAAATACCTAAAGTTAGTCAGGACCTAAGAGAAAAATCACAGATATAGAGGAGTTTTTATTATTTTAAACGTTTATTTACTTTATGCTTTTATGGCTAAGAGGATATATCCCACCAAGAGCTGCAGCTTCCTATGGCTATGGGAACAATGAAAATGAATATAAATAGAAGCAGGAATTATTGACACAATCTCAGGATATTCTCTCAGCTACAATAAGACATGCATTAACAATATCCTGGATGTGAAGCAATATCTTGATCCAAGCAAAATTCAACACAGGAACATTCACAGAGACTTTTCAAATAACACTCTGTCCCATTACCGTTATTACCAACAGCAAGTACTAAAATGTTGTTCACGAAAATGCTGGTAATGGTTACCGTTAGAGATGGTACTTTTTGACATACTGTTTTATTGTACTACATAAGTTGTTTTAAATATTTTTTATTATCTAAAAACAAAAGGTTTGTTATTGTTATTATTATTGAAAAACTAAGAACATCCCCCTGAAAGCTAACAAGGAAAAACAAAATAGGAAGAAATAATCATGGGCAGGCATTGCTCACAGCTTTTATTGTGGCTTTGCTGCTATTCAGAATTCTACAAAAACTTTTGGATTTATTAAAATTTACAGAAAGTTTCCCAAACAGGAAGTTAAAAAATTTCCCAGAAGTTTTGTAAGACTTACTTTTAGGAAGGATAGCTTCTGAATTGAAGTGATAAAAGTTATTTTTAAAGTAGGAGTTCATGGTATGGTGTAATTTAATGATGCAATATATAGTATTAATTGCATGTGTTATCATTAAATAATTTTACATTAAACAATATTAAATGCATTTGATATCAGTACAATTGAGTCATGTCCACACAGGAAAATTACTTAGCTTGTTCACATACACTGGGGTAGGGTGCCCTCCCTAAGGAGAGGGAGAAAAAAAACAACCTCAAGGCAACCTGGCTATACGTGTACATGACAACATCTCTCATGACCTTGCAACATGAGACCCCTTAATCAGACTGCATGTTTGTGTGTGTTACCACATATGGGAGACAAATAAATAGAAAATGTATAAAAAACCATGCCACGTGGTGTTCGGGACTCCATTCTTTGAACCCACTGAGCAGTGCTGGCACCAATAAAGTTGCTTCCTTGAAAGAAAAGCCTCAGTGTCACGACTTTCTGTGTGAGAATTTTACTATAACACAACTAGTTTGACAATTTTGACTTACTTAACCAATAAATTAATTAAATGGAAGTTTAGTCAAATAACTAGATTGTGTGTGTGTGTGTGTGTGTGTGTGTGCACGTGTGTGTGTACATGTGTGTTGGAGAATGGATTCTAGTATAAAGCAAAGGGAAAACTAACATCTGTTTTATATATAATAAGTACCTAACAGTGTTATAGACCCCTCTCACATATTTTATCTCATTTTGTACTCCTAACACAGCTGTTAAGTATTATAATTCCCTTTTTATACATGATGAAACTGTAGCTCAGAGAGTTTAAGTAATTTGGCCAAAGTTATAAAGCCAGCAAGAAGCAGAGTCTGAATTTTAATCTTAAATTACTGATTAACAAAGAACATTTTCTTTTCATTATACCACTACATTTATAGATTGAACTAATTTGATTTAATCATTCAATGACTTTAGAGACTACTCAAATCTTTCACAAATGAAAGAGCTATTTATAGACACACCTAAAAGAAGTAGCCCAAATTAGAACATATCCAATCCTCTTGGCAAGATAAATTTTGACTTTGATTTACAAAAGAATGAGAGGTTGTTTTGTAGAAGACAGAAGATCGGCTAAAGCAAAATCTATTTGAATGATGGGATAAGCATGGGAACTCATGAGCAAAAGGGAAGAATAAAATAATGGTATAAGATATAAAACCACTTTGATTATTGGTTATTTGTCTAAACAATCTAGTTCTGCTACACTTTTGTCTCAAGATGACAAAAGATTCAAATCAATCTCTCAAAAAGAATGTTTCACTGAAGAACTAATATGAATACACTGAAAATTAGCTATATGTTTATGAATTATATTTACCAAAGATCAAAATTTCAGCTCTCTTTGCATTTACATGGAATCCTATGCCTAATTCCAGTCACCTTTACTCTAGATGCTTGCATGAACTGGGTGTTGTTAAGAATCTTGCCAATAAATTAAACATTTTCCAAATTATATGACTCATTTTTTTGTATTGGCATAAAAATTCAAAATGAGTTGCCCATTTTCATGATGCAAGCATATTTTGGGAATCTTATGAGAATCATAAATAAATTAAGAAATGTCTGTTCTGATTTATACTGTATGCTAGCCATACTTGTCCTATTTGACCCTTATCCGATACTAACATCTGTTAGTAAATTTTTAGCTTCTATGCTTTAAAGTTAAGCTAATATAATAGCAGTTCCATTATAACTTCAAATGCATTTCAATATTTCAATTTTCCTTGTATGTTTCAGTTCTATCTCAAGGCCAATTTATTGAAAAATTTTTACCTGAGTTGTCATAAGTTAAGTTGTAGTTAATTTTAAAATAGAAACTATTTTTATTTAAAAAGATTTTTTTAATGTTTCTTTATTTTTGAGACAGAGAGAGACAGAGCATGAATGGGGGAGGCTCAGAGAGTGGGAGACACAGAATCTGAAGCAGGCTCCAGGCTCTGAGCTGTCAGCACAGAGCCCGACGTGGGGCTCGAACTCACGGACTGTGAGATCATGATCTGAGCTGAAGTCGGATGCTTAACCAACTGAGCCACCCAGGAGCCCCAAATAGAAACTATTTTTAGATTAAAATTGAGAAAACTACAATTGACAACATCCCTTGCACAGAAAACAAGTTTATTCTCCTTAACAATTAACAATTTTAGAAGTGCCAAAGCTGATGAGAAGGAACCATGTATAGTTTATTCAAAGTCAGACTCAAGTCTTTGACTTCAGTGGCATGCCTACGAATACAAGTTTTCCCAAATGAGTTAAAATGATTAGGTAGTAAATAATACATGTAAAATGACTGGGTAAATGGACTTTAAAATAGTGAATATTAAATGGTGAAATCATAAATCTGAGGAGCCCGAGGCAGAAAGTATATGTGATGGTGAAAGAATCATAGAGTTCAACAGCCCCTATAACCATGGGCAACATGGACAGCTCTTTCTTCACCAGAAAGCTAGAAGCCTAGAAAACCTTCCTGTCACTGTCATATGCCTCAAAGGAATCTGAACAATAAAAAGATCCATAAAGAGTGAATAGGAAGTTACATATGAAGGTTTTAGATATAGAGGGTGCACAGACAAATCAAAAGGAATGCTACAACTGAGATTGATATTTCTAGGCACTAAGTAGCAGCAATGGTTTTGTGTGATGATTTAAGTTACATCCATTAAAACAGTCATAACTGTTTACAGGAATAAGTGTGACAGGAATAAAATCAATTCAGATTTTGTATTTAAATCTGAACTTTGAAGAGTTTCAGGAAAAGAATATAAAATTCTCACCTGTAAGGATTAAATAATCCAAGCAAGAGAGGCTACCCATGAGAGCACTTTTCTGGAAGAAATATCCTGGGACCTGGATCGGGCCGGGAGGTTTCTGCTTTGAAATCATGTATATATATTTTGAAGAAAGGAAAGGAAGATAAGCTTTCAAAGAGAAAATAGTTATCTCAATAGCCCAGATAGAGCCAAATCTGGAGACTGAGATAGAACCTGAGCAGGGAGAAGTCAGGTATGGAAGGTGAGCTGATGGAGGAATCACTACAGGTTGAAAGCATCAAGCTGTGACACAATGTGTGGGTGCACTAAGCCTGGAATTTCAATACTTAAACTTGAAACTCTGAGGGGTCAGGAGGAGGTTCTAGGGATTTCCTTCTATCAAAATACTGTGCAACTTTGTCTGGCAAAGGTAATTAAAATGTAATCAGACTAAGTGAGGAATGGAGTGGAGAGGGGGTGTGAATTCGCTGCAATTAGCATCACATATCCTGAAACAACAAAGTAGTAATGCAGCACAACCTAAATAAAGTGAGTGACATAGACTGTATGAATATACCTCAGAGAGAAAATGCAGAGCCTAGGCTATTTAAGAAAAAGCAAATTAAAAACTAGATAAGATACATTTTCCTTATTTTCATCTAAAAATTGGTTTCTCCAATTCCTCAGACAGGAGGAACTGTTGGCATAGTCAGTAAACTCACTGTGTATTTGTAAGTTAATTTACCAGAAAACTACTAATTTTTCTGCTGCTTAAAGTGGTCCAAACAAAAATTGCATTTGTTGTCTTTATAATGCTCAAAATCAAACAAATAGTTCAAGTATTTTGATACTATTCATTCAACAATATTCAGCAGATATTTTGGGGCCCTTACTATGTAATAAACTCTATTCTAAATCCTGGGAATAAGTCAATAAGCAAACAGACAAAGGTTATTTTCCTAAATAAAGCTTACATTTTAGTGAAAAAAGAAAATCCATGAATTAATAAATACGGGGTACATTAAAATAAATGGGAAGAAGTGAAGTAGAGAAAATTAAAGCAGGGAGAAAAGGTATGGAGTTCTGGGGGAGGCTAACGTTTTTAATTGGGAAGTCGAAGAAGCCCCTATGTCCACTGTGACATTAGTAAAAATACCTGAGGAATGTGGAGGAATTAACCAAGATGATTTTTGTTGAAAAGAGTTACCAGTGAAAATAACAAGTGCAAAGACCCAGAGACAAGAATATCCCAGGAAACTTTCAATGACAGAAGGGGAGCCACTGTGGCTGGAGCACAGTGAGGTGGTCCCTACAGGCAATTAAAGGAAAAATTTTGTACAGAATGGACACCACTGATATCTGAAAAGAAGATTCTCATGCCCAGAGTGAAAGTGTTAAGTAACTGGCTATTTGACAAGATACACTAACAGAGTTTTTTTTTTTTTTTAAACCTGTTTTGATACAAAAGAACTTGTGATATGCTTTTTCTCTTGTATTTAAATGGAACATGTGAGTGTATAAACAAAACGGAAAGGAAAAATACTAAAGATTTCTAAACTAAGAGTTTCACTCTCATTTTTTACTTCTCACATCCAAAAATTAAAATGGGTCTCTGAAAAATTTCAAAACAAAGATAGATTTTCATTTCAAATTACTTAATAAAAAAGGAATCCAGCAATTTTTAACAAAATATGACCCACCTGAGAGAAAGCCTGACTCCCAGTCTACATCTTTTAATGTCTTCATATATGATAACATATGACAGAAACACAAGAAGAACCATATCCATGAGCTTAATTTTTCACATATTTGATCTATGATATTTTGACATGTTTTACTTCAAACGGAACCACATCTGAAACATGATCACCAATTTTAACAGTTCACATAACTTTTTGTTCTTCATGCTGAAACATTTTGAGAGAGAAACATTCTAATAATTTTCAATACAAAATATATTGATTTACCATCAAATATACTTCATCCTGGAGAAGAGAAAGGATGACTGTTTGTATAGCTTTCATTTTTTCCTGCAAATCAATAGTGCATTAGCCTTCCAGGGAATTCAAAATTAATTTGGGAATATATTAAATTGGTTTCTAATTTAAAATTACTTTATTTTTACTTCTCTTCCCCAATTTTCCACATAATTTACAATAGGTTTACAAAGAGTATTAAGCTTATATGAAATCTGTTCTAAGATTTCCCAAAAGAATCCAATTCTCTTCCTCCAGGTAAGAGTTCAATTCCCCCTTTTCTATAGACTTTAAAGACAAATTATATATTGACCAGATGTGCAGCAATTGTTTTTTAGGCATTTGACTTAAGGACGCAAGCATTTTTTTTTAATAGCTTAGAGTACTTTTAATCATTAAAACGTTTGTTTCATTTAAATGGCTTCAACAGAAATCCAATGCTCAAGGTGGTTTCCTGATTATGCTTACCAAAGAAGATGTAGAAATTAATTAATGAAGTTTGTAAAATTGACAATTTATTTTTGCCTTACTCAGAAAATTCAGAGAGAGAGCAAGAGGAAGTGTGATCTCATTAAGTCTCTTTAAGTCACATCAGCCTAAGTGAGTCCTTATGATGCATGAAAAGGAGGAAAATTTAGTTTTACAACTAGAGACTTCTTTTTTTTTTCATTTTGGAGATGATTAAAAAAAGAAGAAGAAGAAATTTGGTTCCTGAAGAAATTAATAATTTTTTCACACTACATTCACACCCTCACCTAGTTTGTGAACCCTTGCTTCTAACTTTTCAAAATATCCTGAAATCTCTGCAGTTGTGTTGCCAGTGAATAGCTCAGGCTCATATAGAGTGTACCTAGTATTTTGATCTAGATTTCAGGAAGATATTTGCCTATATGGAAAAATAAATTTGATGAAGAAAGGATATTTTTGTAAGTGGCATCACTTGATCAACCTATAATTGGCTCCTCTAAACCTTTCTGTAACATAGTTCACACCGAAGACCTTATAGGAATAGAATTGGAGAACTGGAGATCACAAGAACTAATGCGGAAACCTTATAAATACATTCTATTTTCATAAAACTAAAATAAAGACATACTCATTACAAATAGAACATTTATATTATACATATCTTAATTAGCACTAATTGGCAATATGCAACTAATTTTTATTTGTCACCTCGTCTTTTTTAGAAAGAGCAAGATAATTTTATAAATTGGTCGTAGTTATTATGAATGTGAGAGATCAAAAATAATAACAGTCATTTGACACACAACAGATGTCCCATAAATATTGGCTGAGTGAAATTAATGAATGAGCCTCCATTCGGATGCAAAATGCTTTTTTGAGTCTATAGCTCAAAGACTGTAACTGCTTCCCAGAAGCACATACTGAAACAAAGCTCAGATCAGCAGATCCCCTGTTACAAGGTTCAGCTCCTTCACTCCTAATAGACAGGAGTGTAGTTCTAAAGGGCATCTTGACTTTCCCTCTGTTTCCCTTATCTCTCCAAAGGTTTCATTTCCAAAATCTTTAGCCATACTTTGCCTTTGTTTTATCTCCCTGGTCTAATCCAATTTATCAGTTTCTTCTTTAATATTCCAACACTACGACTCAAAATTAACCATTGCTGAAATGATACTTACCAACATTATAGAAAAAGCATAAAGATGTAAAACCAAACATAAAGATGTTAAAATTTTGCCTATAAGTTAATCACAATCAGAGAGGATTTAACCTTGATTACTATATAGGTATTAAAATCTTTGTACTTACCCTAAAGAAACTGAAAATTCAGACTATGCTCCCACCTTCTGACTGCTTCATTTGGGCCATCTCTTTTAACAGGTGTGTTCTCAGGGAACACAAACTAATTGCAATTTGACCAGACATAATTAAAATGGCAATTACTCCCTACCCTCCCTCCAATATATAATGTATTTTTAATTGATTTTGGATTACTAGTGCTACTGATTTTCCCTTAAGTAGATAATATGGAGGTAAGTTCATATGGTAACATAGGAAAGGAAGTACATATTTAGTATTTAGATACAGGCCGAATTGTTTACAGAAATTTGAATTTTCTCTTCTGTTTGTTCACTATGGCACAGATTTGCTCTTACCCTCACCAATAAGTAACTCCTAGTTCTTAAATAAAGAAAGTAGTTTCATTAGTATTCAGCTTCTAAAATAAGACTTAGATATCATGACATCTATCTACCTAGCTCTCTTCTTAGCTCACTTGTTTTGGAGAAAGCAAGCTTCCATACCTGCAGAACACTCAAATATCCCTATAAAGGTGTTCTTATGGCAAAGAACTATGGTGTCCTGAAAACAGCTAGTGTTAACTTGCCAGGTGTGTGAGTGAGTCACTTTGAAAGTGAATCCTCCAGCCCCACTCAAGCCATCAGATGACTAGAGCCCCCACCCGGCATCTTGACTGTAATTTCATAAGAAATTATGGGCTCAAGACACCAAATTAATCCATTCCCAAATTCCTGATCCATAGAAACTATGAGATATAAATGTTTTGGTTTAAGCTGCTAATATTTGGGGAAACATTGCCACAGATATCTAATAAAAGTTTTGCTTGAGTTAGGATAACCATTATGCTATCCATCCTGGGATATGGTCTTGGACTTTAGCCTGCCTCCCTGCTTCATACTGATATGGAAAATACATGTGAGTGTGAGTATCTGTGCCAATATGGGGACTACATTTGCTTTGTACCCTCCTCACTGTTTTAACCATTTCAGGGGAACAACTTCAGAAAAATCTATATCTCTACAATTTTATGCTGTTATATTCTTTCCATTAATATACTTCTAAATACCTTATTTTTTAAAAATCCCATAAAAATATACCCAGGAATTTTTTTTGTTTATGAATTATGCCAGAAGCATATTCCTGAAAGTTGTTATGAAGAGATAGCAAGGAAAGTAATGCATCTCTTCCTGGGAAGAAATGCCATTGGAAACAAGAACAGATCATTGGATGAGAGAAAAATCCTTTCTGTTCAATCTCATAAATCCCCATGTTCTTTTAGACAGGGACCTTGGATCATTACATTTTCTTCTTCAGAGAGTTCCTTTTTTGCGGCCCTGAAGAAGGGAAATAAATCAGTTAAGTGAATGGGCACTTAATCTCTTTCTAAGGCCAGGGGAAAAAAAATGGGGAGGAGATTAGGATTCATGGTTACTTCACTGAAAAGATCTTGACCATATAAATTTGTAATTTGCTGAGGATAGTGTCATTTAGTTACTGTTAGATGAAAATAGCTAAGCTTAATAATAAAAGGTGGTAAATTAAAAAAAATGAATTTCAGAGGCTAAATATCAGCTTCATTAAATCTCTTATTTCAGATATTATTTAAGCAATTGTGATATAAGATAAAATAATTTCAGTTTACAAGTTTTCTACTCCCACTAATTTATTACCACTCCCCCAAGTTCACCAGAGGAAAGCTGGTGTCATATCTTTCTTTGTGAACTGATGTTCAGTTTTGACTCCATGAAAGATATGATAAAGAAAGTAATAGGAGAATTTTGGCTCATTCAGGAAGAATGTCTACCTTTATGTAGTATACCCCCAGGTAATGACGGTAACAAGCAAGTACTAAACTCACAGAGAAGCTTGGGGCAATAATAGCATGAAAGGAGACGAGGAAGATGTGTAAGAGACTGCATTTTCTAGGCCCCTTGTTTTCAGAGGTTAAACTGACGGATGTGGGACATGTGGTCATTTTCACAGCAGGCCGCACTTGCCAGTTATTCCCCTGTTACTGACTCCATGAATCAACTTAATGAGAGGAGGTAGAGTTTAGAATTTCATTAAATGCCACTGCACAGCACTTTTCAACATGCCCTATTACCCATTTAAACTGTGCTGAGACTCACTTCCTCTCCTTCCCGTTCCCTCCCCAAAAAGAATATGAATACCACCTCTTTTTGCCCCTTTTAAGCTATTGCTATTTACTCTTTTACAAATCACCTATTTTAATATCCATAATCTTTTTATGTTTCTCTCATCCCCTAATGAATCTATTACTCAGAAATCAGGAGACTCATAAAGACTAAGAATTTTGCTACTTTGCATATATTGAAGTTTCATTCAATCACATTGTCATTTTTGGAAAAATATATACTCTTCCTTATTAGCAAACCAGCCATGTTTTAGCCTACTTTCCATCACTAATACTGCTTTGCATTTGAAAAATGCTAATACCCAATAAAATTAAACCAAGCCAAGCTGTCTTTTAAATTTTTTTTTCCCTTTCAGTCATGAAATGCATAATACTAAAGATGATTGCCTGGCTGACTCCATTATTAGATAACCCCAAAATGTCAAATGGTGCTGTTTAAATTAGGTGAGCAAAGCAGAATTACTGGTCCCACACAGGAAAACCGTGAACCACTATAAAGTCACTGAAAAGAAGAAAAGAAGCTTATAGGAATTTCACAGTTTGAAATTAATAATCAGGTTTTAGCTCTTGTATACACCTTTCTTTTTTTTTTTTTTCACTTTATTTCCGTTTGGGTGCCACAAACCAATACACTCAGAAGGAACAATTAAACTCTCTTGCCATCACGAACCTTCCTGCAGTTGGGTCACGACACTGTGGGCGCTTAGATGACCAATGTAGATCATTCAAGACATAATCCTTTACCTTCTGTTTCCTTAGAAGAGATACAAAATACTCAGAAATAATCACCAATGTTTCTTGGTTCGGTTCAGTTCATTTATTTTGGTTGTCTTAAAATCCTCCTCAGTTATGTTTCCATTCTTAATGACTTCACCTGGAAAATGAAAGTTGGTTTTGTTCTTTCTACTTGTGTGGGAAGCAGAACATACCCTAAGCAGATGCTCAAACTGGAATGTTACCATTAGTGCTTTACTACTACTAAGATTATCTGATTTTTTCAAAGAAAATAAATCATTCTAATTAGGTACTGCTCATTCAAAAGAGCAATGTTTCATGGGACATATTCTATTCCAGGTGGTTCTAAAAATGCCTGCACTATAACCGGCCCAGCTAATAATAGAAAGTAAGTTAGAAAAGTAAGCCTTAAGAGTTTAGTGACTACGGCAGCTATGAGTAAGTGCAATTTTGTACCCAAAATAGTTTCCTAAACAATAGAAATTGTTAAAATGGGAAAAAGTTGGCAAGATAAAAAGGCTTAAAAAACGTGACTGCAAAGTAACCATAAATTTTCCAAGGGAGCTATTCTATAGTCATTTGCCTTTTGGCAATGCTCCCAGGTTGTGAACATCCTTTTATAATGCCAAAATGAAGGGATATTAGAATGAAATTTTGGCATTCGATATTCTTTAGGTGTGAAGTAACTGGCTTTCTGAAGACATTTAAAGGAAAGGGGGCAGGGGGAGCTCCAATCCAAACATCACTGTTTGGGAAGTCTTTCCAAATGTCCCTACTCACTGTTAGTTCTCCCTTTTGGGGGTTTCCTTAGCACTTTTCTCAAGCTTCTTTAAAGGCATTTTTAATGCTGTGTGATTAGTAATTTACCATTTTGCTTTCCCTTCTAGATAGATGCTCAACTCTAAGAATCAGTATTAGTCAATTTTGTATTTCCAGAGCCCCATTCAGCATCTAGAACTCAGTAAATTCAACAAAAAAATCTATATATCACCTATCAGAACTCATAATGTAGCAGAATTCTTAGAAAATGCTTTATTTTTTCCAATTCCACATAAGAAAATATCAGCTTGTACATGATCCTAAGACACAGATTTTTTTAAAAACTTGTTCTCATAATTAACTTTAACAAAAAATTAATTTCAAGTGGCAATGTAATGATGCAACTAGACCAACATGCAGAAAACCGAGGTGTCTGCTCATGATGAGGGCAAATTTTTTTCTCTTATATTTAAAGTATTCATCCTAAAAAAATAAATAAAAATAAAGTGTCCGTCTTGCTGAAACTACAAATATTCAGTACGTGAACTATTTTCCCTATATCAGTATTAGAAACACATCAAATATTTATTTCCATATAGTATATAAGAATAATTCCTTTAGATTTTAGAGTTCTGGTTCATAATCATAGGGTTACAATCTAGGTTATGAGTCCAAACTAATTTATACATCTTTCTAACATGCATATTGCTAATGGTTCAAAGTATGTGGAAGCTAATGGTTCAAAGTACGTGGAAGTAATTTGAAAAGTATAAAGTACCACACCACTGGGCCTTCAAAATAGGATGGAAGACCTAAATTTAAGTCCCTGAGAACTAGACATGAATAATAAAGTTTCAGATACCAAATCCCAGGGAATAATCAGCTATAAGACTTGATCTATTACTCCAATTCATTTCACGTGTATTGCTATAGATCTGTCACTGAATATACAGCATATTGGCCTGAGTTACTACAGTTGTGAGCCCTTGTGTTTCATGAAAGAAATGGCTTACATTCTAGAAACTATTGCAACATCTCTGGGGAAATCATACAAGATCTGAGCTGTGAGCAGAAGTAATCCATGCATGATGTAAAGAAGAATAAATATTGTTAATGATGGGTCAAACAAGGTTACTAATAAGATAGAGATCATTAGTATACAATAAAGAAAAGATCTATGGCATTGTTTAATTACAAATGGAAAACAGATCTCACAGTATTTTGCCAATCGACTTCCTAATTAATAGAAGTAAACTACATAATTTATTAAATGGGATCCTGATGGAAACTTTAAAACACTCAAAAAATATGACTTAACCCAGAATAGAAACTGTACAATGTAATTTCTTAAGTATATGTACCCAAAATTTCTAATTTTCACAAATTATAAAAACATGTTAAAAGGAAAAACGAAAAGAGACCAAAAAAAAAATTTACAGAGCTGTTTTCTGAGTAGTTTAAGTTTGAAAAATATCACACTATGTATGCAGAAAACAAGTTTAAGTCTTACTGATTTCATTGTTTTGTTTTGTTTTTATAATTTAAACTTCTAGAAGAGCTGTGTAGCTTTTTCCCTTGGTTGGAGTAACTTGACTGCAGCCTACATCAACAATGAAAAAGCAGAAGGTCCTACATGAACTTATTAATACTTCCTCCTCTCCTCAACCTCAGAGTGGGGGTGGGGGGGAAGATGAGAAATTGCATCCACATGCTTTTTGATGCAAGGCATTTCATTGAAAATAGTCACTAAAGATCAGTCACTTTATGCTACATTATATTAAAATATTTTAAGAGATTGGTGTAGATTTTTCAGGTTAGATCTTTTTCAATAAAAAATACATAATTTTTGTTCTTATTTTATTTTAAAGTTTGGTCAGAAAAACTCCTCATCTGTCAGGTCTCAACTAAATTGTCACTTCATCCAGAAAGTGACAGTCTAGAAAATACAATTTCATTTGTTATGTACTCTTGTGCACAGAATTTAAGCAATAATCAAAAGAATTTATTTTAACTTTCTGTCTTTTCCACTAGAATTATAAGTTTAAGGGGCAGGGCCATGTTTGCAGCTGACTTGATATACCCCAGAGTCTTGAGTTCAGAGGTTTGTTGAAAAATAAAGAAATGATAAGTGAGCATAAACATTTGAACATTACCTCAAATGGAGTGTAGTTGGTTCAGATATCTATTCATAATTCTTAATAAAATAACTAGTTCCAGCTCTGACATGTTAAAAGCCTGGAAGTCACCAATGTAATCTTACATGAGAAAAGCTGAAAAAAACTGAAAATCAACTTTTTTATCACCTACCAGAGAACTGAGATAGCAAGGCAAAACAACACTGAAATCTGGAAAGATAAGCAAATTGAGTTCACAACCAACATTATGTTAGCTGGAAAAGAAGCTGTGCAGTCAGGAGCTGGAAAAAAAAAAAAAACACCATTTAAGTGGCAATTATGATGAAATGGTGGAGGATGCAGGAGGATAAACTTGAGAGGGAGAAACTGGGCAGTGCAGTCTTTTGTATTTTTTAATGTTTATTTTTATTGTTGAGAGAGAGAGAGAGAATGGGAGGGACAGAGAGGGAGAGGGAGACAGAGAATCTGAAGCAGGCTCTGAGCCATCAACACAAAGCATGAAGATTGCCCCAAATGTAAAAGAGACAGAAGGAAGAAGAAAGAAAGAAAGAAAGAAAGAAAGAAAGAAAGAAAGAAAGAAAGAAAGAAAGAAAGAAAGAAGAAAGAAAGAAGAAAGAAAGAGGAAAGAAAGAAAGAAGAAAGAAAGAACCTTTCACAATCTCTTATAAAAAGCAGTTCAAGAAAATGTTGGCCTTTTAACAGAGAGAACACCAAATTCTAGTTTGCATCAGTATACTTTTGATATTAAAATCCATCATAAATTCATTCCAATCTTAGTCAGCTTGACAATAGCTAAACTTTTCCATGTTTCCTTTTCCAGAAAGATTTACAACTTTTTTATATCCATTCAGATTTTGTCCAAAGGATTTTTTTTCTTTTCTCATTCTGGAACAGCCAGTCGTGTTACTATCGTTACCTACTTTTTTTGCACAGCTGTTTCCTTTCACCCTTATAATTTCTTAGCAGTTTTAATTACATATATTGGTTGAAATTCTTACTTTTTAAAATTTGTTTTAATGTTTATTTATTTTTGACAGACAGAGAGAGACAGAGCATGAGCAGGGTTGGGGGGGGGGCGGTGGGCAGAGAGAGGGAGATAGACATAGAATCCAAAGCAGGCTCCAGGCTCCGAGCTGTCAGCACAGAGCCCAACAGGGGGCTTGAACTCACAAACCAGGAGATCATGACCTGAGTTGAAATCTGACGCTTAACCAACTGAGCCACGCAGGTGCTCCTATTGGTTAAAATTCTTAACCCTTAGAGTTCTTTATTCCTGGTGGAAACTAAGAAGCAAACAACTATGGACTGCCACACTAACATTCTGTGGAGTCGCAAAATTTTAAATACACTTCACAATTTCCAGAAGCGTATACTTCCTTTTAGTTAATTTTTTAATGTAGCACAAAACATGTTTACTAATTGACCCATATATATTTTGTTCTTCTATGAAAGGAAGACAAAAGTGTATAAACCTGTGTTCTGTAATTAATGCCACAGTATTTTAATTTATTTGGAAATAATCTAGATATTCAATGAATATTCATCATTTAACTTTCTCATAACTCTAAGATTTCAAGTTAGCAAAAAGATTTTAGAAACTTTTTTTGGAAATTATTTGTAATTAGACATACCATAAAGCATTATTATTATTGAAAAGTTTATCTATAAGCATTAATCTTACATTTGTTTAATTTACTTGATTTTAATACTTATGATTAGATTACTCATGAAAGTTTCATAAGACATTTTGTGGCTAACCATCATCCTATCTGTCTTTCTGACAAACTCTATAATGGAGAAAGCATGATCTTATTTGACTTTTCATAAGCCTATGGAGAATAAAAGTTTATGTCAGCATTATATTTAATTCTGGTAACTCTAAAGATAGGACTGTTAAATCAGTTAGAAAACTACGTTTTGTTTATCAAAGATTATCTTAGATCATGTGAACCTGAAAAACATTTTAGTTAGTCTCTGTATTTCTGAAAATGTACTTGATTTATATAAGCATTTAATTTTCTTTAAGCAAACTAAATAGAGTTCATTATAAATTAATTTTGGCAATACAGTCTGGAAGTAAAAAATCACACATTTATAACATACATACATAGGCATACACAAACATACGAACAGATCTTATAGCTTTTATTTTAAAAATTTAACCATGAGACATTATAATAATGCAAAACTCACTAATTTGTAAAAGAAGAGTTGGATACAAATTGTGTTTCTGGGAGATGGAATAAGTTAGGGTTACCTGCTCAGATTGCTTAATGTTTTACCAATATTTGCGGACCAGACTTTAATTTTTTTTTTCTTTTGTCTAGTTTCCAAATAGACTTTCTTTTTTTCCCTGAAAATTACTTCCCTGAAGTGTGAATTTCAAAGAGATGTCTGGATAAAAGTTTCTAGAGGCTCCTGGGTGGCTCAGTCAATTAAGCATCCAAATCTTGATTTGGCTCAGGTCCTGATCTCATTGTTCTGAGATTGAGCCCTGCATCAGGCTTCACACTGGGCATGGAACCTGCCTGCAATTCCCTCTCTTTCTCTCCCTCTGCTTCCACTGCTCATGCTTGATATCTATCATCTATCTATCTATCTATGTATCTCTGTCTCTCTTTTTCTCTTAAAAGAAAAAAAAAAGAGTTTCTAGAGAAGACCAGGTAGAACATTTAATCTCAAAGTCACAGAGAAAAAATGCAAGTTCCTCCAAAAAATACTTTTGTTTCCTAAATTCAGATTTTCACAATAGTTACAAGCCTTTTAAGATACATAGAGAGGAGCCAAGATGGCGGAATAGCTTTTTGTGTGTCTCGGGTCCATGAAATACAGCCAGACCAACACTAAGCCATTCTGCACACCTAGAAAACTGATCTGAGGATTAACACAACAATCTGCACAACCTGAACCACATAATTCAGCAGGTACGCGGAACGGAGAGGTGAACTTGAGGAGAGAGAAGCTGCGAAGTGCAGGGAGCCGCTTTTGCGTGCAAAGATAGATAGGGAAAGTTTGGGATTTGTTAAAAGGATAGGTGGGCTTTGACAAAAAGTTACTATAGGTCAATATTTCTGATGAACATAGGTGCAAAAATCCTCACCACAATACTAGCAAACTGAATCTAACAATACATTAAAAAATCATTCACCACAATCAAGTGGGATTTATTCCCAGAATGCAAGGATAGTTTATTATTCACAATTCATTCAGCATAATATATCACAGCAATAAAGAAAAGATAAAAGCCATATGATCATTTCAATAGATATGGAAAAAGCATTTAACACAGTACAACATCCATTCATGATAAAAAAAAAAAATCCCTCAACAAAGTAGACTTAAAGGCAACATACCTCAACATAATAGTCCATATATGAAAAACCCACACTTATCATCATACTCAATTAGGAAAAACTAAAAGCTTTACCCTTAAGGCCAGGAACAAGACAAGGATGTCCACTCTCACCACTTGTGCTCAACACAGTACTGGAAGTCCTAGTCACAACAATCAGACAACAGAAAGAAATAAAGGGCATACAAATTAGTAAGGAAAAAGTAAAACTTCCACTATCCATAGATGATATGATACAGTATATAAAAAACCCTAAGACTCCACCCAAAAAAGTACTAGAACTGGTAAATGAATTAAATAAAGTCACAGGATACAAAATCAATGTACAGAAATCTGTTGCATTTCTATACACCAATAATGAAGCAGCAGAAAAAAACTAATGTGTGTGTGTGTGTATGTATATCATTTACAATTGCACAAAAAAATAATACAAGCCTAAGACTACACCAAACAAACAAGTAAAAAGCTCTACTTTAAAAACTACAAAACATTGATGAAAGAGATTGAAGATGACCCAAAGAAATGGAAACACATTCCATGCTCATGGATTGGTAAAACAAATATCATTAAAATTTCTATACTATTCAAAGCAATCTACAAATTTAATGAAATCTCTACCAAAATAACACCACCAGAATGAGATACCACTTAAGACCTGTCAGAATGGCTAAAATTAACAACTTAGGAAACAACAGATGTTGGCAAGGATGTGGAGAAAAGGGAACACTTTTGGGGTGCCTGGGTAGCTTGGTTGGTTAAATGTCAACTTCAGCTCAGGTCATGATCTCATGGTTCGTGAGTTCAAGCTCTGCATTGGACTCTGCATTGACAGCTCAGAGCCTGGAAACTGCTTTGAATTCTGTGTCTCCCTATTTTCTTTGCCCTTCCCCTGCTTGAGCTCTGTCTCTCTGTCTCTCCAAAAAATAAAATAAACATTAAAAAAATTTTTTTAAGAAAGGGGAACACTTTTGCAGTGCTGGAGAGAATGCAAACTGGTGCCACCACTCTGGAAAACAGTATGGAGCTTCCTCAAAAATTAAAAATAGAACCACCCAGTGAACCAGCAATTGCACTACTAGGAATTTATCCAAAGGATACAATAACTCTGATTTGAAGGGACACATGCACCCCAATGTTTATAGCAGCACTGTCAACAATAGTCAAATTATGGAAACAGTCCCTATGCCATCAACTGACAAATGGATAAAGATGTGAATATTATTACCTGGCAACCAAAAAGAATGAAATCTTGACATTTGCTACAATGTGGATAGAACTAAAATATATTATGCTAAGTGAAATAAGTCAGAGAAAGACAAATATCATATGATTTCACTCATATTTGGAATTTAAGAAACTTAGCAGATGAACATAGAGACAGGGAAGCAAAAATAAGATAAAAACAGAGAGGGAGACAAACCGTAAGTGACTCTTGAATACAGAGAACAAACTGGGGTTGCTGGAGGGGAGGGGAAGATAGGTTAAGTGGGTAATGGGCATTAAGGAGGGCACTTTTCAGGATGAGCACTGGCTGTTACATGTAAGTGGTGAAGTATGAAATTCTATTCCCGAAATCATTATTACACTATATATTAACTAACTTGAATTTGAATAAATTTAAAAATTTTTAAAAATAACAGAATCATACCAACAACATTTTTTATAGAACTAAAACAAACAATCTTCAACTTTGTATGGAACCACAAAAGATGTTGAATAGCCAAAGCAATCTGGAAGAAGAAAAGCAGAGCTGGAGGCATCACAATTACAATCTTTAAGTTATGTTACAAAGCTGTAGTGATCAAAACAGTATGGTACTGGCACAAAGATAGGTACATAGATCAAAATAACAGAATAGAAAACCCACAATTATGTGGTCAATAAATCTTCAACAAAGGAGGAACGAATATACAATGGGAAAAAAAACCAATCTCTTCAAAAATGGTGTTGGGATCCCACAGCATGAAAAAGAATGAAACTATACCACATTCTTATACAATACCCAAAAATGGATTAAATACCCAAATATGCAACCTGAAACAATAGAAATCCTAGAAGAGAGTACAGGCAGTACTGTCTCTGTCATCAGCCATAGCAACAGTTTTTCTAAATATGTCTCCTGAGGCAAGAAAAATAAAAGCAAAATGAAGTATTGGGACTACATCAAAATAAAAAGCTTCTGCACAGTAATGGAAACCATCAACAAAACTACAAGGCAAGCTAGTGAATGGTAGAAGATATTGGCAAAGTATATCTATGATAAAGGGTTAGTATCTAAACTATATAAAGAATTTATGCAACTCAACACCTAAAACCAGATAATCCAATTAAAAAAATGGACCGAACACATGAACAGATATTCCTTCAAAGAAGAAATACAGATGGCAAGCAGACACATGAAAAGATGCTCAACATCACTCATCATCAGGGAAATATAAGTCAGTACACAAAGAGATATTACTTCACACCTGTCAGAATGGCTAAAATCAAAAACCTAAGAAACAAGTGTTGGTGAGGATGTGGAGAAAGGAGGACCCTCTTGCACTATTGTTCAAACTGGTGCAGCCACTGTGGAAAACAGTATGGATTTTCCTCAAAAATTTAAAAGTAGAACTACCCTACAATCCAGTAATCACACTACTGGGTATTTACTCCAAAATATAAAAACACTAATTCAAAGGATACATACACCCCTGTGTTTATAGCAGTATTATTTATAATAGTCAAATTATGGAAGCAGCCCAAGTGTCCATTGACAGATGAATGGATACAGAAGATATGTGTGTGTGTGTGTGTGTGTGTGTGTGTGTGTGTGTACACACACACACACACACACGCAATGGAATGTTATTCATCCATAATGAAATCTTGCCATTTGCAGTGACATGGATGGAGTTAGAGAGTATAATGTTAAGCAGAATAAGTTAGCCAAAGAAAGACACATATCATATGATTTCACTCATATGTGGAATTTAAGAAATAAAGAGAAAAAAGAGAGAAGGAGACAAGCAAGAAACAGACTCTTAACTGTAGAGGACAAACTGTTGGTTATCGGTGGGGGGGGGGGTGGATGGGGGGATGGGTGAAATAGGTGATGGGGATTAAGAAATGCACTTGTGATAAGCACCGGTGTATGTATGGAATTGTTGAAACACTACATTGTGTACCTGAATCTAATATTACACTGTAAGCTATATTAGAATTAAAGATTAAGAAAAAGTATAGGTAGGCTTTGAGTTGCTTCTAGAGCTGCACTTATGCTCTATAAAGATTCAATTTATAAGACATGGAGTTTTTAATTACTAAAAGAACCTTTGGTTTGAAACCTGAATGATATGGAAGGGTTGACCCACCCATTCAACTCCATTATCTTCACTTTGCCTCTTTATATCATGGATAATATCTTCAACTAAAATAGAAATCAAAAGATTCCTTGTTCTGGGATGCCGGGGTGGCTCAGCCTTTTAAGTGTCTGGCTTTTGATTTTGGCTCATGTAATGATCTCATGGTTTGTGGGATTGAGACCCATGTGGGGTTCTAAGCCGACAGTGCACAGAACCTGCTTGGGATTCTCTTTTTCTTTCTTTGCCCCTCCCCTCAGTCGTACTCTCTCTTTCTCTCAGAATAAATGAATAACCATATTTTTTTTAAAGATTCCTTTGTTTCTAAAATTTATATAGCTATTTGTTGGGGTATGTTTTCTTTCCCTCTCAGTACATAGTTTCATTGCCACCCAACCTAGTGAAAAAGGCTTTTTAAAAAAGTCCTCATCAGGTTCTGAATATCAGCTTCCAACTAGACCAACTTTTAAAAAATAATTCTTTCAAACATTTTAAATACTTTAAATGCTTTAAATACTTTAAATTCTTTTTTTTTAATGTTTATTTATTTTTGAGAGAGAGAGACACAGAGAGAGAGAGAGAGAGAGAGAGAGAGAGAGAGAGAGAGAACAATCCGGGAGGGGCAGAGAGAGAGGGAGACACAGAATCTGAAGCAGGTTCCAGGCTCTGAGCTGTCAACACAGAACCCAACACAGGGCTTGAACTCACAAACCACCAGATCATGACCTGAGCCAAAGTCGGACGCTTAGCCAACTGAGCCAGCAAGGTGCTCCAATTTAAATACTTTAAAATGTTTCTTTCACATATTTTATCCATTTCAGCCAGGACAAACAGTAAATACTTCTGGCAGTACTGAACAACCTCATGGATCCAGAAGATATCTTCAAAGAAGTTTCAAAAAATATTACCCTCCAAAGATTCAGAGCCACTTTCTAAGTTAGCAAAAAGAGACAGAAAGATTTAGACAATTCCCCTGAATGCTGGCAAACTCTGCAGGATCTCAGCTGCAAATAGGACTCAACCCACATTTCTGTCTGGCCCTATTTTGAGGGCCCCCAACCTGATGGTTTCCAAGTCAAGTTCTTAGGACATATAGGAGACAAATAAGAAGGCAACAGTCATTTATGGGAAAGGAAGGGTCAACAGCCAATGGGTTTCCCAAAACCAAATTCATAGAAGTCTGAATTTTGAGAGGAAAGGCAGTGTGAAATTTTATTTTCCTCTCTCAACCGGGCAATACAGAGATCCAGGAGAGTTGAGTCTGGTAAGAAGCCTCACCCTTCACCAGCTTCAGCCAGTTTTCCCAGGATCCCACCTGTTGGCTCCAGCATGAGTGGTTTATGAAGAGAGTATATAGCTCTAGTATGTGCCAGAATTTGCCAAGGTTTTTTATTTATTTTAATTTTAGTTTCCCCTTGGCTGTTTAAGGGAAAAACTAGTAGCAGTTTACCAGAGAATCACTCAAAGTACTCTCAACCCTGGGAAAGGCCCATATAGAGGCCTTCCTTTGAGAGCAGACATATAGTCTTTCAAGTTGGTGTGGGAATATTTGACTTTTCTTTACAGTCTTAGGGTCCATTCAGAGTAGAAAGGCAAGTCAGACAGTGGTTTAGTAGGCTAAATACTCAGGTAAACTAGGATAGAGGGGTTAGTAGGTGTCATGTCAATCTTATAGTCTTGTGTACCTCTTGTCTTTAATTTTGCACTAGCTTTTTTTTAATGTTTATTTATTTTTGACAGAGAGAGAGACAGAGCATGAGCAGAGGAGGGGCAAAGAGAGAGGGAGACACAGAATCCGAATCAGCCTCCAGGCTCTGAACTGTCAGAACAGAGCCTGACGCAGGGCTCCAACTCATAGACTGCGAGATCATGACCTGAGCTGAAGTCGGACACTCAACTGACTGAGCCACCCAGGCGCCCCTTGTACTAGCCTTTTGTAATGAATCTTTTAATGAAGCTATTTTAGAATCTTAAAGCCTTTTGGAGGCTTCTGCATTCCGGTTAAAATGGGTATCTTATTCTGTTTCTTTAATTTGGGAAGCCTCACTCTAAAGTGCACTTTTTAAATAAATAATCTTGTCTAGTTGAAACATTCTGTATAATGGTCATTGTAATTCTTGGTTGTTTGGTAAGATTTTTGCCATTTTTATAGATATCTTCGGTTGCCAGGATGATAGCTCTTAGACATAAAAAATTAGGTGTTCCAGAAAATAACATGCTTGATTCTTTGCAATTTGAGGATCCCACTTCATTAGCTAAGCCTTGGGTCTCTTAGAGCCAAATTAGTAACTGGGAGGAGTATGACACTGAGTTTGACATTTTGTGGTGCTTTAGAGTGTACCTCATTATACAGAAATTTTTTTCAGGTTGCTAGGTGACCTAACGCCAATCTAACTTGTTCTGTGACCAATTTATCTTAGCATGGGAGTCTTAGACTAAGGAGGTGAGCATCTAACAGCTTTTAAGTGCTTAACTTGCGCCCACCAATTTTGCAGCTTTGACTTCCAAGATTCCTACTCACAATCAACCTATTATTCCTTTCATGAGAAGATTTTGAACTTGTGCTTACTTAGATTTTGATGTGTCATTGGTCAAAAAGATTCATTTTTTGTTTTTTGTTTTAATTCATTTCCCCCCAGCTGCCCGTGGTTTATGTGGTAGGCTTACCTCTTTCTCTAGATTGAGGGGTTCTTGTTACTTTTCCTTGTTGAAACAATCCTTCCACACTCAACCAAACTTACTATTTTTGTCTGCCTGTGCACAGTACCTAAGACCTGTCAGGACTTCCAAAGGGCGTTTACCTTGTGCTTGAGATTGGCCACGAACTCAAATGTTGTGTTCCGGTAAGTCTCACCATAAAAAACCTGGAGTCTCTCGCACTCCAACTTTCCACCCAGAAAGATTAGGACAAACAAACTTGAAGAGCTCAGAATGCAAAATAAACAGAACTCAACTTGAGAGAAACTTATCAGAGATCTTCTTTGTGGCCAAAGAGACAGCACCCAAAAGGGCTCTGCGGGTAGCCTCACCTGCATCTAGAAGCGGGCCACAGAATCTTCAGCAGCCATCCTCAGATGCCATCTCATGACCAAAACCATGAAATGACAAAATTATGGCAATTTGGTATTGAGTTAGATATTCTTTATTCAAGGGAAGACAATCCACGGACTGGAGTAGTACAGTGCCTCAGAAGCAGTGGAGCACTCTTCCAGAGGGATTTGGGGAAAGAATGAGGTTGTTTTTGTGTATTTGTTTGTTGTAACATTTGTCATTTTATTGGAAAAAGCTAGTATTAGCATATTTATAATTTTATTTAAGTTAGATAATCTGTGAGATACGAAAGAAAACAAAAATGCACACATGAGTTTCAGAATTCGAAGTGACCAGGTCTGTTTACCTGGCCTACCACCACATATCAGATACCACCAAAAGCTCAGTCCTCAGAGTATTCAAATCAAAACAAAAACAACCCAATAACTTTACAATGACCATGTGAATGTCCATACATTCAAGAAGAGCAGAAAATTTAAACAGTAGGAAGCAGTTTTTGACAATTTTACTGGCCCGTTTGTCATTTCTAATTTTGCCCGCCCCTCAATTCTGTTCTCAACATATTTTATTAGTCACAGTTCATTTTGACATCACTATTTTCCAGGGATCCTAAAGTATGATTTTCTGCTGAGAATATCTTTTTTTCTTTTCCTTTTTTTTCTTTTTTTGTGGTTTGGTATCCAAAGTGTAAAACAGAAGTAAGGAAAAAGGAACTATATTAAGACCTCCTTTTGAATTCAGTGTAAGAGTTGTACTTTGCAGATGGTAAATGTGGAATGTACATCTGACGGTGACCTCTAGCTGCAAATGCAAGTTTTCTCTCAGCGTCTGAATCACAAAGAGAAATGGATTGTGCCAAATATCTGCACAATTGTGTAAGGGTCTCAGAGCTGGATTTTGGCTTCCACAAGATTTCTATACAATTTACCACATTCGGGGCAAGAGCAAGTTTTATAGTGTGTTAGAAGGGGCAACATGGAAATAGGGCATGCTTGGCTAGAAGGTTGAGAATTTCCTCATAAGGCCAGCAGAACCTATTTTCTTTAAGCTAGCTAAGGCTGTGGTGAAGGATTATGAATGGTGTTTGTTTAGTTTCCTTAATAGGTGTTTCCCATCAGTGCTAACTGTCTTAGGTTTAGATTTCTGATGTGGGCTAGGCCACCGGGGTGGTTTCTATTTTGTCGTTCCCTATATGAGTTAAATGTATCAGATGTTAACAATAGCTACACTGGAATTGGGGTACATAGGAATTATTTATATGATTTTTGCAATTTTTCTGTATTGTAAAACTATTTTCTATAGCCTAAAGCTGTTCTAAATAAAAATATTACCTTAAATAAATATTTATAAGCACAAAAGTGATTAGGATAATCACAGGATAAGTAATACAGGATAAGAACAATATGTACAACTCTGTAAACTTATACAGAACAACCCTTTTTCTTTTTAATGTTTATATATTTTTGAGAGAGAGAGAGCCTGAGCACAAGAAGGAGAGAGGCATACAGAGAGAGAGACATGGAATCTGAAGCAGGCTCCAGGCTCTGAGCTGTCGGCACAGAGCCCCAACGTGGGGCTTGAACCCACAAACCGTGAGATCTTGACCTGAGCCAAAGTCAGACGCTTAACTGACTGAGTCAGCCAGGTTCCCCTATACCGAACAACTTATGAATCATGTGTGTGGAGGTCAAGTAAAACCAGTTTCTTCCTAGTTAAGTGTTGATTAAAGCAGTCCACTTCTCATTTAGGCTGGTGTTGTCTAATATCTGCTAGACTTCTGTGTTTCCCAAGTTATGCTTGCTAAACAGTTAATCTACTGAAGATATACTGTTTTCTTGTGCATTGTCTATGTTCTTCATCAAAAAATGAAGAAAACAAAGATTTGGTTTTTTAGAATTACACTCTGAAAACTACATCTGATTGTGCACTTTAAAGTGTGCAGGGCGCCTGGTTAAGGATGCAAAATGTTGTGAGAATTCAACCAACCTTTGCATCCAGGTTTGGTCTTGTATATCCTAGAGGATGGAGTGTAATCTACTAATTGGCATAAAGAAAATATGTTGCCAGGCTGTGGTTTTGTACTACTTTGTTCTTAGTTTTGTTGTTTGTTTGTTTTTGCTTTATTAAATAAAGACAATCTATGTTTGCTCAATGTTGCAAATCTGTCAAATTGATGATTCAGTGTTCCCTCTTAATTTTTTAAAAAAGTTTGTTTTGTAAATGCCGTATAAAAAAAACACATATGTAAAGTATAAAGAATGATAATAAAAATAAGAGCTCACTAACCAGTATAAGAAACTAAAAATGTAACAATTTTGAAAATCACTGCATACCATTTGCCAAACAGATCCCTTTTCTCCTCACAGAAGAAACTACTGGCTTAAATGTTGTGTTTCTTATTAATTTGATTATTTTAATAATTATACTGATATATATACATATGGTCAATACATTGATTTTTTTCCATTTGTACATTATAAATTTTACCTTACTCTATATTGTTTGCAACTAGCTTCATTTTATATAATATTATGTTTCTGAGATAAATCATTCTTAGTCCATACAGCAGTACATTTATTTGCACTAGTGGGTCATATTCCATTGGATAATTGTACCACAATTTTTTTAATCCAATCTCCTGCCAATGGATATTTCCCCCTATGATATATTTTTCCTTCCTAGTCACGATAATTATGAACTCTCTTTTCCAGTTTTCATTGCGTATGTGCAAAACTTTCAGTTAACTCCACTTATGAAAGCAATTATAGCATTGTATGCTAGATTTATTTCAACTTTGGTAGGTGATAGAAAATTGTCTTTTGAAGTGTTTTAGAAGTATTATAAGAAGTTCACTTTGTCAAATGTTTTTGCCAATATTGCTATAATTACAGAAAATTTCTGCCAGTAAGATATGTGTAAAATGGTGTTTCCTTGTGATTTCCTCAATTACTAGTTAGACAAAAAATATATATATATTTATATTTGTTTACTGGACATTTGACATTGGAATGCCTGTTCATAATTCTGCTTTATTTTTTTATTGGGGTTATCAGTCTTTATTTATAATTTGGAGAAAAAACGTATATAGTACTATTTGCCCAAATATATGTATTGTAGATGCTATCATCTGTGAGTTATATGCATTGGAAATCTCTTCTTCAAATTTTGTACTGTCATATCTCCTTCTTAATACTGTATTTTGATGGGCAGGTGTTATTATTTTTAATGTAATATAATGTATTAGTTTGTGCTGTTTCAGGGTTATTAAAAATACTTTCCTATCATGACATAGTAAAGAAGTTCTTCTATGCTATATTCTAAAATTTGCAGTCTTGGGGCTCCTGGGTGGTGCAGTCGGTTAAGCGTCCGACTTCAGCCAGGTCACGATCTCGCGGTCCGTGAGTTCGAGCCCCGCGTCAGGCTCTGGGCTGATGGCTCGGAGCCTGGAGCCTGTTTCCAATTCTGTGTCTCCCTCTCTCTCTGTCCCTCCCCCGTTCATGCTCTGTCTCTCTCTGTCCCAAAAATAAATAAACGTTAAAATTTACAGTCTTACATTTATATTTAAAAAAGCCTTTCATCTGCCTGGAATCTTTTGGTATGATTCAGTATAATCAACTGCCCAATACAATTTAGCAAAGAAATATCTTTCTCCTAGACATCTTGTCATGTGTGGGTTTGATTTTTGTTTCTGGGATCTCTATTTTCATCCATTGTGTCATGCACCCATCTTTGAATTGTCTTAGTTCAGCTTTACAGTAAGTCTAGATATTTGGCAGACAGGTTGCTAACCTTGTTAATTTTTGTCAGATGTGTCTTGGCAATTCTTTTGCTTTTCTGAAAAAATTTAAGAATTAGTCTTACATAATACTGCAAAAATAGTTAAGATACCCTTCAGTAGACACTTTATGCTTGACTTGGCCTGTGTTCCTTTTCCTTATCTTTGCCTCAGAAGTACTTTTAAGGCTCCAACAGACTGCAGTTTCTTATCTATGATTTGTGCTATCTGATGACATTCCTTTTATCTTAAACTATTTTTAGTCTCTTTTTGTGATTAGAGAACATCTAGAGTTGATTAAGACCCCTCTTATAGCTGAGACCTTCTTTTAGCATTCCCATATCAGTCATATTGGATTTGTTTAAATTATGTATCTGTGTTATCTATGATGTATGCCAAGGCAGAGGCTATGCATGGACTTAAGCATATCTTTGCTGTTTGGGGTTAAAGTATATAGAATCAATAGGAGGGTTTTCAATTACTAATAATTGAGCCAAATGTATCAAAACATGTCCAGGACTTTCAAAAATATGATATTCCTTGGGATTGCTAAGGAAAATCAACTTCAAATTAGGAGTGATGCTCACATTGGCAGCCTTGAATTGGAAACTCTCCTACTCATTACTGATTATGATTATATAGATTGGTTTTGTCTCAGGAGAGTGCTGATCTGAAAGAAGAACATGATAACGTTGATACTTCATAAAGGGCTTTATCCATTTTTTAGGCTGAGTTTGAGGTATTGCATCATAAGCTCTCATAATACTAGAGAATATCACAAGGACTATAAAGTTTCCTAGGATTCTTTGAGTCAAACTTTTCTCTACTTTGACTATAGTACTCTAAAGACCCTAGTGGAAGAGGCAGAGAGGATACTGGAGGAACAAAACAATAGCAGTAGCAATGTGTAATACATCAAATATGTGCAAAATTAATTTTATGACAGGAAATAAAAGAAAGTGTTATTTTTCATGGCTCAACTCAGGCCTCCCCTCCCTTTTTTTTTTGCATGTTTATGATGCAAAAAAAGTTCAGCTTTGAAAATTAATCTTATCCGTTACAGGGAGAGAAAATGAGACAGACTGAAAGAGACTAAAACATTGTTCTGCCATTTATGAAGTTTTAATATGATGACTTTTTGCCTTGATTTCATTGATCTTTTCAAATAATCATTAGTTAATATTTGCATCAATTTTATTATGTTACTTTCATTTTTATTCTTTCCACTATTCACTTATGTTTAATTGGCTGTTAATTGTTCTTGTTTCCTGAGATGGATGTTGAGCTTATTGATTTTAAACATTTTCTTTTTTCTAAAATATACATATAGTGGTATAAATTCCACTCTATGAACATTTTATCTGTATTTCACACGTTTTGATACATTGAATTTTTGATGTATCCAATTCAAAATTGTTTTCTAATTTCAATTGCCATTTTCTCTTTAACATAGTGTTATTTATTTTTGAACATACGGAGATTTTATGTTTCTATTTATTTTTTTTAATTTTATTTGAGAGAGAGAGAGCAAGTGGGGAGAGGGGAGGGGGAGACAGGGAGAGAGAGAGCAAGTGGGGAGAGGGGAGGGGGAGACAGGGAGAGAGAGAGCAAGTGGGGAGAGGGGAGGGGGAGACAGGGAGAGAGAGAGCAAGTGGGGAGAGGGGAGGGGGAGACAGGGAGAGAGAGAGCAAGTGGGGAGAGGGGAGGGGGAGACAGGGAGAGAGAGAGCAAGTGGGGAGAGGGGAGGGGGAGACAGGGAGAGAGAGAGAGAGAGAGAAAGAGAGAGAGAGAGTCTTAAGCAGGCTCCATGCTGAGCCTTGGGGCTTGGAGCTTGATCTCACAACTGAGATCATGACCTGAGCTGAAATCAAGAGTCAGACGCTCAACAAACTGAGCCACCCAGGTGCCCTAAACATAAGGAGATTTTAGACATCTTTGACTTCTAGCTTAAGTCTACTACGGTTAAACAATATGTACTGATAATTTAAATCACTTGCATTTTATTGACACTTGCTTTCTAATCCAGAATACAATCATTTTTATAAAACTTGTGTGTGAACTTAAAGTAATGGTAGTATGCAGTTCAGGGGAACAACATTCTATATGAGTCAATTATATCAAGTTTGTTAAATGTGATCGTCGGCCTCCTATAGTCTTACAGCTTTCACGTCTGCATTTTTCAATCAGTTCCTGATATATGGTTAAACTCACCAAGAATAATTATAGATTTTTCTATTTTTCTTTTAATTCTGTCAAATTTTACTTCATATATTTTGAGGATATGCAATTAGATAAATAAAACTTTTGAATATTATATCTTCCTGGTGAATTTAGTTAATGATCATTATGATGTGTTCCCCTTTATCCCTAGTATGCTTTTTGCTTGAAAGTCTAAATGTTTCTGATAATGGTACAACACCAGCTTTCCTTTGGTAAGTGTTTGTATGGTATAACTTTTTCATCTTTTTACTTCCAAACTTATTATTTTAAGTGTGTTTCTTATATGCAATATAAATGTATTGTTCTTTTATATTCTGCAAAATTGATAGAAACTACTTGGGCAAAATGAATTTTTCATATTTATTCATCATATTTATTAGTAAAATAACATCAGGAACTATTTATATTACATGAACCACATTCCTAAAACATAATGAACTATTTACCATACTTGTTTTTACAACTTTGAATTTTATTTAGTCTTCAATCAGTTTTTATTTTTAAAAACAAATTTGTTTCATTAGTTCATTTTACAACTTTAATAGTTCTTAAATATTTGGCCTGATCTGTATAGAGCATTAAAGCCAGCACTAGGTCTGTATATTATAGAGGGGGTAGTGATTTGTAGAATTAATATAGCACAACAATTTAGAACACAGATTCTGGAGTCAAAATCTGTTTGTTCCACTTAGTGGTTATAATGCCTTTGGGCAAGTTATGTGGCCTCCTTATGTTTCAATGTTATCATCTGTAAAGTAGGGTAGGCAATAATGATAGCTACCTCATTCTGCTGTTGCAAGGATTAAACAAATTATTATATAAAAAGTGTTTAGAGCCCTTCCTGACATGTAAGAACCATTTATACATATTTGCATAAAGCAACAAAATGGTATTACTTGTTATTAGACCTAATAATATTATAATAAGTGCTTAGCTATTAAAACTAGTCTTATTTGATCTTCAATGACAATTGTAAGGCTGTGGCCTCCTATGTGGAACTTCTGCCGAAACCCTGGATGCCTCTGTGCTTTTGCATGTGTTGTTCCCAAGTCATTGATACTCTGTCTCTTAGATCTGGGAAGTCTTCAAACTCTGAGATCCAACTCACTATCAAATTATCTAATATTCCTTTAAATTCTGGATTTGTGTTTTCCAGTATGACAGCCACTAGCTGTATGCTGTTAGTGAGCTCCTGAAAGGTAGCTAATCCAAATATAGATTTGCTTAGAAGTATAAAACGCATCCTGGATTTCAAGGCTTTGTTTCAAAAAGAGAGAGAGAGAGAATAGAAAATATCTCAAAATATCTCATTAATGATTTTTATATTGGACTAAATAAAATGCATTGTGAAGACCATTTTCACCCATACCTTTTTACAGTTGATCATTGAACAAAAATGAAGGTTAGGGGTGTTGACCCCCATATCATCAAAAATCTATGTAGAACTTTTGAATCCCCCAAAAAGTTAACCACTAATAGCCTGCTGTTGACCAGAAATCTTATTAAAAATACATGTGTAAGTAAGGGTGTCTGGGTGGCTCAGTCAGTTAAGCATCTGGCTTTGGCTCATGTCATAATTTCATGGTTTGTGAGTTCGAGCCTGCATCGTGCTCTGTGCTGACAGCTGGGAGCCTGGAGCCTGCTTCAGATTCTGTGTCTCCCTCTATCTGCCCCTCCCATGTTCCAAAATAAATTAACATTAAAAAAATTTTAAAAATCCATGTATAAGTAAACTCTTGCTGTTCAAACCCATACTGTTCAAGGGTCAATTGAACTTTTTAACATATCTAGTAGAAAATTAAATTACATATGCCTTGTACTATAATTCTGTTGGGGAGTGCTGACCTACACAAATCATTTCCTTGCCATCCGTGTGTTCCCACAGAACTTAATGGCCATTTCTCTATCATTACATATTATATTGCTATATAATTTTGCTTTACTTTGATATTCCCTTACCAGATTATTAGCCCTTCAAGGGCAGGACCTGTATTTTATTCATTTTTAGATTTGTATAGTTGATGACATGACTCAGAGCTGGTCTCAATAAATATTTGTTGAATAAGGTAAGATTGATAAAATACATATGTTTCAGTGAAAGTAAGTGAGTTAAGATCATAAAGATAATCTGGCTGCAAGAGAAGAACAATCATAAGTAACATGTGATTCTGTTTGCAAAACAGTCATAGCTCCACAATTATAAGTACAGACAGAAGAAGTTAAGAATGAATTCTTTAGAGCCTAGTAGAGCTGATGAGATATGATCTTCCAAAAATACAGAGCCCATATAACCAAGAAAGCACAGAAAGGACATATGTCCTTGACCATTCTGTCAAAAACCATACAGAAATATTTGGAAGAAGTCAGGAACCACTTTACTCTACTACCACCTCCCATTTCCCCCACTGGGGATATAAAAATCTTTATTGATTTGTAGACTCTTAGAAGAGCATTGGAGCTTTTGTTTAAGATAAACAATCTGTGTTCTTTTAATCTTTTCTAAAGTATTCCATTTTCCAAACCTTGTGATCACTATCAATGTAATTTAATTTAACAAGCTTTCTCATATCTCTGAGGCACTGTGCTAAGTGCTATGGAGGACACACAATAAAGACATGTGTCTGGCTTCAACAACTTAATAATAAGTAATGAGAAATACATAAACTAACCTTAACTCAAAGCAGAACAAAGAATAATAGCTTTAGAATGCAAATCAAGAATTATAAGCATGCAGGAGAGAGATAAGATAAAGAATGGGGCAGAAGCCTTTCCCCTACAATTTGGAGACTTTATGCAAAATAGAGCCAGATTTTAGGGGGATCCATCTGTCCTGCAGAAATTTTCTCTCAATGGAACATGAAAAACAGATTACCTTAGAGGATACATCAGAAGAAAAGGAGTACCTTGCATATAAGCAATTGTCTCATTCTATAAATAGACTTCTAATCAAATGTATCAAACATCTATTATGTGATAGATATGATGCTAGACACAGGCATGTGAAAAAGACTAGGAAACAGACCCTACTTTTAAAGGCATAAATCAAAACCTCTGGCAAATGAGCTTATGAAAAGCTAGACTGCCATGTTGGAAGTATGATAGTAACTGTAGTTATAATAGCAAGCTATATAGCTAAATTCCTCTACTTGAGTTCAGGACAACCTAACGTTGTCTAATGAACAGATTAAATGTTTGAGGTTTTTCTATTTACTTGCTTTTATTTTCTATGTGCTTGTCTGTCCTTTACTTTCTGTCTTTAAACACTGCAAGAATAAGAAATATAGCCACTATATTTTTTTTAATCACAGCTCTATTTCTTTGTTTTAGGTTCCCCCACTGACCACTCAAATACTAACACTGTTTAGGCTCCTAAGACAAAAAATAAACTCTCACTAGAATCTTTTCAGTATTACCACGATTCTTGAATAATAGGATAACTTATGTCTGTGACCTCTCCTTCCTTAAAGCAATTTTTGGATCCTCAGAGTATATGTTGATATGTACTTTGGTACTTCTCTGCTGTTTTCTATTGCCAGGGATTCTGACTTACTATGAAATGGTGGTTCTTTGATTAAGAAGTCTTAGAAAACAGAACCATTTAAAACATGTTTAAAATCCAACAGATATCTGCTGATTACAAGACACTGTGTTTGAAAATAGTCTCTCACCTTAAGCTCTTCCGAAAATGAGTTTTTCCTTTGATAAAATAACTAAAAAGGCTTTGAGTTCCTCTGAGTGGAGAGTTTGGCAGTTGTCAAAATGACAACTCTTTTAACCTCACTGATCTCAAGTTGAAAGTTTCCACCCACTGCAGTAGAGAAGAAATACATTCAAAATACAGATTGCACAGTAAAGAGAAGTGGTAGAAAAAGGCCGTGTAGCAGTATCCTCTGTGTCACATTGTGCTAATTAATATCTGAATGCCTTTTTCTCCTCTTCTCTTATTTTGGCAATAGGTGGATACTGTCTTTTCACGTCTACAAAGAGGCAGAGTTGGGGGGAGGCAATGGGGAAGAGTTCCTGTTGAATGTAAGTTCACGATACTTTGCCTGTATTCCAAAAGAGACATGCAAAGCCCTGACCTTGTGTTGTCCTTGTACGCCAAGAGAATCTGCAAATGAGATTACCTAGCAGAAGAATCCCAACATTTGTTCAAGATTACCCTTTGTTCTTCCTTGCAGAAATACAGCTTCCTGAAGTCAGAAGCCTTACTGGCAATATACTAGAGTCCCTTCAATCCAGGACACATCACTATATGTACCTAAAAACTTAGTTTATGAATTGTCCTGGGAAAAACGTAGGAGTCACACCATTGTTTACACTAGATCCCGCTAAGGGATGCAGTTTCTAAGGAACTAGCAAGAAGTGGCCTAAAAGGCATAGTGGCTCTAACTTCCACAGCCACTCATGCCAAGTGCTTTGCACAAAACCAACCAATAAGTAAGGGGCAGAACAGGAGCCTTCAATCAGATTTACTGATGGCGCAGTATGAACACAAAACAGCTGCTTTAGCAGTGTTGAGGCTGCCATTGCACCTCGCTTACACGTGTGTAAGTGCACACACCCACCCACCTACACCCACCCACACCCACACCCACACCGACACACACACAAAAACTCATGACATACACACAGTCATTCAGTCAGGCACTGCAACTTGAAAGATGATAGGGTGGTTGATGTGCTGCCTCTAAGTAGTTCAGAAGGTCTCTTTAGCAAAGACTCTGATCTGAATACTATAAAACAATGATTTCAAAAAATGCCATAGGAACCAGGAAGCATGACTAGGTCTGCTTTCATCATGTTGCAAACAGTGCCTTGTATTCTAGTGATTGCAATGTTCTGGTTCCTCTACTGTATCATGCCACCCTTAAAAAAGAGGTACCATGTCTTATTCATGTATTAATTCAGTGAAGTTATGTGTAACATTTATCTTGCTAGGTCCTTAGCATGAGTTCATCCATGTCCCTATAATTGAGGAGCACACAGCCTAATAGGGGAGAGAGACATAAAAAGTTTTTCGTTTCAATACAGGGCCAGAATATAAAACACGTTTCATGTAAGAAACAGAATAGTTTAGTATTAACACTTACTAAGTTTCTATTATGGGTCAGATACTACTCTTAATAGGTTAACCTCAATTCATGTAATGCTCATAACCCTTGGGGTAGCCATAATTACTATCCACATTTACCAATGAAAATACTGATGCGGAGAAAATTTAAATATATTGCTTAATGTCACGGAAGTAATAGTAGAAGAGATGGGATTTTACTTTTTAAAAAGCAGAGCCTCAAAAGCCACACCTTCAATCATTAAAATCCACTGCTTTTTTATGGAATATTAACACCAGCCCTTAAATTTCTTGTTGCACAATTTTCTCATCCATAAAATAAGGGTAAAAATTAGTTTCTCTCTAACAGAGATGTTTTAAGTATTAATTAAAGTTATACACATATGTATTCTTGGATCAGTGTCAGGCATGTAGGATATGTGGCCAACAAGTATTAATTCTTAATAGTAAATATTTGTGAATACATGAATATTTATCTCAGGAAATCTTTTAAAGAAGTATATATAATCATCTCACTAGGACTATTTATCTCTAAGGCAGTGAAGCTGTACCAGATATTCTTGTAAGATTTCATCTCCCCCAAAGAGGCTCGTTAAACTTGGGGAACTCTGGGTGTCATGTAATAACCCAGGCATGAGCACTGAATGCCCCTGGGCTCTACCTTGTGCAGATTGCATCAAGATTAAGTGCCTTGTCTCTGCATCTAGAAAATATTATAGGTGCCCTAGCCATTATTTATGGCTTCTGAAAGTTTCCAATGTGATTGTGTGTGACAAATATGTCAATTTCAATGTTGTGATTATGCAGGCACCTAGCACAGAGGGTGTGCAATGTGTAATATTAGTACCTCTCAATTCTCTTGGGAATGCATTTAGAATAGTGAATTCTGTCATCTCACAGTGCTTTCCCCACATCAGCTGTACTTCCTGTGCATGAATTCCAGATCACTGAACATTTTATTCACACCAGTGCATATGGGCAATAATTGCTTTATTTTTCAAGATGGAGAGAGAATAAAAGCCAAAAATATATTTCGGTCAAAAATACCTTTCTTGAAAAGGGTAAGTGCTGAGGACAGTTTGAACTCAGTTTATTTAATCTTAGAAAGATGAGTTTCTGCATTCAGATGATCTGCTTCTAACACAAAGTAAAAATCTTTCCCTTTTCCCTTCTTTGTCTCCTATCACCTTTCTTTTCAATGGATATGTTCAAGTTGTCAGAGACAGAGATAAGACAAGAGGGAGATTTCCTATAAATGGAATCAACATTAGCATTAGAAATAGTGCCAGCAGTTGCAGAAAGGGATTGATGTCCCTGTAACTCCTACCTGGGTGTCAAGATTAATGCAATGGAAAGAAGGGTCTCATATGAACATTTGTTATCAATGATATTTCACATGATCTTTGCTGTAACGAAGCATGCAGCTATAGCCAGCAAGTTTCATCATTCTATTTACAAGAGTCTTTTCTACTAATCTCAATTTGGAAGCTATTTACTTGCTGATCCAAATTGGAACAAAAAGTAAATCCACCTGGTCCAATTCTTTTTAAATTTCTCACTGTTGTCAAGAAAGTGTATTTATCAACTATCTGATTCTGAACTTCATAATAGAGCCAGTGACAGAACTCAGATATGTTGACCCCCAGTCGCCACTTTTTACAAAATTGCATTACTTCCTTAAGTTAGAAAACTTTAAAATAAAGTCTTTGTAATGCAGAGAGAAAACTTCGAAAGAAAACAAAAGATAATCATGACATATATCAATGCTGCCTTGTAACATATCAATTAAATTAATGGGATTAGTACAAATGATGGATGACACAGGGAAATAATTCAAGAAACTCATAGTCACAGGTTTAAAATAACAATGTGGATTTTAAAAAATCAACAAAGGTGTTATTTAAAAAAAGAGATAAAATTGTACAAACTTAAAATCTTTCAGTCAAGAATCAGTGGGAACATCTGAAACATCACTCCTGTTTGCTGAGAGTGATTTTACTATTCAATCATCTTCGTAGATAATTAGAAATACTTTACTCTCTCCTCTTACATGTATGGAGGTGAGGAAAAGATAATCAGGAATACTTTGAAAACATGACAATGTATAGGTGAAAGCAGGGAGCCAGATGTCTATATATCTTAAGCAGCTTTTATCAGACAAAAACTGTTAAAACGATACCCGTCAAAAACAATCCATGCCTGCACTTATAGAATAGCGCTTTTTTTTCCCCAGAAAGATTATAGATCAGTGAGAGAATCTGTATTGAAATAATTCAAATAAATAAAAGACTGTGCGTTAGATCTGGTCAATTTGCCTAATAATCCCAAATAATTTAAAAAAACACAAAAATATTTATTTTGACTTAGATTGAGGAATAACCCAGAAATAGGAGGTAAAAAAAATTATGGACTAAAGTGCTTATTGCAACAATGTATTAATGTTAATTTTTATATGAAGTATAATGTATACACCACAAAGGATACATATCTTTTATTTTTTTCATTTTTTTAATGTTTATTCATTTTTGAGAGAGGGAGAGAAAGAGACAGAGCATGAGTGGAGAAGGGGCAGAGAGAAGGAGACACAGAATCTGAAGCAGGCTCCAGGCTCCATCTGAACTATTAGCACAGAGCCCAATGTGGGGCTTGAACACATGGACTGGACCATGAGATCATGACCTGAGCTGAAGTTGGAGCTCAACTGACTGAGCCACCCAGACACCCCACAAAGGATACATATCTTAAGTATTCACTTCAGTGAATATTATGTATATGGTATAATCACACTCAGATCAAGATGTAGAGCATTCCCAGCACCCCAGCAGGCTCCTTTGTCTTCAATGTCAGTAGCAGTGATGCTGCCAGCTATACTCCCCAAACCTAGGTGCCCACTTTTCTTACTTCTAGTAGCATAGATTAGCTTTGTGTGTTTCCAAATTTCATACAAATTGAATAATACATATATTTTATGTGCATATTTCTTTTACTCTATACCACGTCTGTAAAATCTGTTTCTATATAATGTCTGCAAGATCTGTTTCACGTAGTAGTTTTTGTGTGTTGTTTGTGTTTGCGGCATTCCACTGTAATATACTACATGTACATTGTTCTCTAAAGGACCTTAAGATTGGGGCGCCTGGGTGGCTCAGTCGGTTAAGCCTCTGACTTCAGCTCAGGTCACGATCTCACCGTGGGTGAGTTCCAGCCCCGCCCGGGCTCTGGGCTGATGGCTAGAGCCTGGAGCCTGCTTCCGATTCTGTGTCTGCCTCTCTCTCTGCCCCTCCCCAGTTCATGCTCTGTCTCTCTCTGTCTCGAAAACAAATAAACGTTAAAAAAAATTAAAAAAAAAAATAAAGGACCTTAAGATTATTTCCAGCTTTTAGATGTTATGAATGAAACAACTATGAAACGTACATGTCTTTTGGTGTTTAGGCACACTTATTTCTCTTCAGGTTATCTATCTAAAAGTGAAATTGCGGGTTATTTATTTATTTATTTATTTCTAAGTTTATTTATTTATTTTTATAGCGAAAGTGTGTTGCACACATACCCATATGAGCAGGAGAGGGATAAAGAGAGATGGAGAAGGAGAATACCAAGCAGGTGTTCTCTGTGCGGTCAGGGCAGAGACCGACTTGGGGCTCAGTCACATGAACAGTGTGATCATGACCTGAGCTGAGATCAAGAGTCGGACACTTAACCAAATAAACCATCCAGGTACCCCATATGTATTTTTAATAGGGGGGAAATACAGAACAACCTATATATTAGTCAATAGAGAAATCATTATGTAAATTATTATGGCTGCTTTCCAAAAATTTTAATACTATATAATTAAAAAGTATAGTAACACATACTATGTAACAACAAGTTGATGCTTATGATTCAACTTTAAATGAAGTCATCAGAGAATGAAATACTGTCCATATTATAATACTTCATGCAATATATATATATATGCATATATATATATATGATACGCTTAATGTCATGAAAAAAAAAACAACAAAAATGTCACCAGACTATAAATGAACATTTTTAAAAATATTTTTTAGCATTTATTCATTTTTGAGAGACAGAGACAAAGCAAGGGCATGGAGGTGGAGGGAGGGAGACACAGAATCTGAAGCAGGCTCTGGGCCCTGAGTTGTCAGCACAGAGCCTGACACGGGGCTCCAACTCATGAACCATGAGATCATGACCTGAGCCAAAGTCAGACACTTAAAACAACTGAGCCACCCAGGTGCCCCTAGAAATGAACATTTTTTATCAAAGTCAATAAGCAAGGCAAAATGGCAAATATAAGAGGCAAACAGAAAAGACTTTTTAAGGAATGAGGAAAGTATAATCCGGATGACAATCAGAAACAAAAGAACCAAAAATAGGTAGAGATAGAGCTATCTGGTTTGTAATTGTCTAACTTAAAGGCTGAACTTTGACAAATAGACTGAAAATGTGTACAATTAGTTGATTATCTTTGATATAAGGAGAAATTGTCAGGTATAAACTGGATTGAAGTTGCATAAATTTACATCAAATGGTTTTTAGAAGTGGATCAACTCAGAATGAGTAATGAATAAAAAAAAGTAATTTCTAGCTGTCTCTATGTTGTTATCTATGTTATCTGCTTAGTAAACTTTGTATAGTTCATGTTGCCCCTATTGGGGATGGTTGGTATTACATTATGATGTTTGGATGCTGAGGTAAGTAAAACCCTGCACTATGATACCTGGAATATGGTTATGCTCACAAAACTGATGGGATCCAAAATTTACTCCAGTCATCATCTTAGTCCCTGAGAATATGTAGTACACTGGAGAAGTTGTTTCTGTTGGGAAGTAAGGGAGAATGGTTAAATTTTAACTGACATTTGGTGTTTAAAACATGCTTTAATATCTGCCTCAACCATATGGATTCACAAAAGTTTGTAAAATGATTCATAAATTTAAATACGAATCAAACTTATGTACATGATGACTCCCAATGTGAAAGAATATTTGGGTAGATGATGACTCCAATGTAAAAGAATATTTGGGGAAACTGATTTGAAGCTTTCTATTGAGGTAATACTTATGAATACTGGTCACAAAAAAAGTGAATTAAAAAATTAAACATCAAATAAGCCCCTATATCAGCAAATATTAAAAGTTTCAAATCACTGTGAATGGTGGAGAAAAAGAGTAACCAAGTGGGTAAAAAAAAAAATAAGAAAATCCCTGAAGGAATAGTACATAATTAATATGGTTTATAGAGACAAAATCTATCCTCTTTGGATGGTGCAAATTCTGGTGGCTTTAAGAGTAGTAGCATGCTCAATCTTCTGTATTTGATTTTATAGAAAATGTTATAGGAAAAATAATGAAAAAATAACTGAGTAATATTCAGGAAAGAAATATTGACTAAGGTCTGAGGGTGGACAGAGTGGGAAGGAATTACAGCAACTCGCCTGGGATTTGTTTACTTACCAATAATGAAGAAACATTCCCGGGGGGGAAAAGGCAGGTGTTCCAGTCGAATTTCTTTCCAAATATGCTAACAACTCAACATAGGGTAATAGACTAATAATATTTGCTACAAGGAGAATGCTTTTTTATGGAATACTCTTAGAAGGATGTGCTTTAATTTAAGATTTCTCATGGTAAAGAAATCTAGAATCTATGAAATTACATAGCACACACCCTTGGAAAATGTCATGAAAGGTCTGTAATAATATGGGTATAAAATAGAAATTTTTCATAACAAATGCTCACACATACATCCCTCACTTAGAGACCTTTTCTATTACTGTGGGCAAGAGAAAGTGTCTGATACAAAAACAGAGGCCTGGGAAGCCACATGGGAAGTCCAAGACCTCTTCCAGGTTTGCCTACACTGCTTGCTAACTAGTGTCCTTGAAACAGAGTAAGTGCACAGATTCATTTGACCATGATATAACAATCAGATATTTAGTTATAGCTCTTACTAAATAAACCATTAATTTAACTATTAACCTTCATAGGAGCTCCTGCGTGGCTCAGTCGGTTAAGCGTCTGACTTTGGCTCAGGTCACGATCTCACAGTTCGTGAGTTGGAGCCCCGCATTGGGCTCTGTGCTGTCAGTGTGGAGCCTGAAGCCTGCTTCAGATTCTGCGTCTCCCTCTCTCTCTCTGCCCCTCCCTGACCCATACTTACACTCTTTCTCTCTCCCCCAGTCTCAAAAATAAACATTAAAAAAAATTCAACTATTAACCTTCATAAAAAATGAGATGAAAATTCTTATCCTGGAATGTTAAGAAAAGGCAATCCTTGACACCAAATTGTACCCAAATTTCTGATATGATATTTTCTTTAATGATAATATCTATCTATCCATCTATCTATCATCTTTCTATCATCTATCATCTATTTACCTGTCATCTATAGTAAAGCTATGAAGACAGTTCTGGCCCAATTCCACAATTAAAAACTAAAATATTAATTAAGAAGTCAGAGAATATATGTGAATATTGATTCTAAGTACTATGAAGCTATTCTCTAGTTATCTTTTCATCTCAAGATGATTAACTGGGAGGGATTGATTGATGAAAATGGAAACTTTAAAGCTAAGGGCTGGCAAATATATACAAGAGTGAAGTAGCCAGTATCACTGCTTTTTCCCCTCTTAGGGAAGAATTTTTGCTGAGTTGCAGACCATTCATTGAATCAATAAACATGTGTTTAGCGCCATCCTTTATGCACCAGCTGCTGTGTTTGATTCTGGGGTGAAAAAAAAGATGGATGACACACATTACTTCCATTAAGAATATACTATTATAATAATAAAGTAAGATAGGAAAAGTATATAATAATATGGTGCAGGAACTTCTATGAGAGACAATAGATACACACAAGAAGAAGAAGGGCAAACACAGATTTGGGTGGGCAAATGGGATGCTCTGAGCAGTGGAACACAATAAAAAATGTGTTACTTTACCATTTCTACCTCAAAAGAAATACTCTTTCTTTTAAAAATAATCTATGTCAACAGTTGTGCATAGTGGTAACAAAATAAAATGAAGATACTTATCAACACCCACTGCCTAGGAGGTCTTTAGTATCACTTATCTGAAGAAAAGATAAATAGAATTGAACAAACTTATCAGTTTGTTATCAAATATAAGAATCATGTTAGTACTTACTTGAAATATTTCATAGAATCAAAATGTAACAGTGATTGTTACATTATCCTTGTCATCTGCCTTAATGAAAGTACCACATGGAGCTTTTTCAATCAGAACTATTGGCAGGGGAAAAACTCTAACCTGGGCACAAGAGGAAGCCTGATGTTTTTAGAAAACACATGGATATTTTTAAAAATAAATAAGATAAAATGCAATCTGGTAAAATATATATAACATAGTTGACTAACACTAAAAATTCTGATTGTTCTCTTTCCCACTGTCTCTCCATGTTTCATGATGTGATCATTCTTTCTGTGGATTCTTAATTTTGTTGGCATCTGTGTGTAAAGGGAATAACACAGGTGCTTCTAGTCTTCAAACTGTAACATTCATATTTGTGAAATAACAATTTTCTGGTTCCTTTCTGAGTTACCACAATCTGTGTTTCCTAGATCTCTGTAATCAGTTAGAAATAGCTTCAAATGGAAGTCATAACTCTATTTCCATTACAAAAACCACCAATTGCTGTATCCAACTCTGGGAAACTGGTGGATTCAGTGAAAACAAAATTGATGTGTAATTAAAGTTAATTATTTGAAAGACTCTCTGGTTGACAGGTTTATCTGATAAGAACAGAGGTACTAGGAACTCAAGAGCATGTTTTGGAATACTACATTAGCCAACGATTTAGTCTTCTTTCTTTACATATAGTTGTCAACTCTTCATATATAAAGGATGTGTGAAAAAAAAAATCTAGTGAGGGGGCTCCTGGGTGGCTCAGTCAGTTAAACATCCGTTTGCTCAGGTCATGATCTTGCAGTCCATGAGTTCAAACCCTGTGTTGGGCTGTGTGCTGACAGCTCAGAGCCTGGAGCCTGTTTCAGATTCTGTGTCTCCCTCTTTCTCTCTCCTCCCCTGCTCATGCTCTGTCTCTCTCTTCTCAAAAATAAATAAACATTAAAAAAAAATCTAAAAAATCTAGTGAGTATCCATATGTGACAGGCATTGTACTACTATATTACAGTATATATAGTATATACTACATAGTGTGTGTGTGCGTATGTATATATATATATATGTGTGTGTGTGTGTGTATACATACATATATATGTATGTATATATGTATGTATGTATATATGTATGTACGTATATATATGTATGTATATATATGTATGTATATATATATGTGTGTGTATATACATACACACACCCACATACACACAAATCTCCTTTAGTCCTTAAAAAACCATGAAGTATTATTATTTCCCACTTCACAGATAAGGAGGCTAAAATAAGAGAAGTTAAATTTTTAATTGTATAGCTATTGAAATTAATAGAGCTAAGGTTTAAGTTTAGGTTCAAATCACCTCTCACCTGAGCAACAGATAGCTCCATGAAGCTTCCTGTTAGTAATACAGGGAGCCTACTGAAGAATATGTATATACACAAACACATTTCAGATGCTGGGAAGAGAAGGATGATAGATAGATACATAGATATCCAGGTACTTAGATACACAGGTAGATGATAGATAGGAAACAGATGGTAGATTATAGTTACATCATAATGCTAAGGCTGTTAGGGATGTATCCTTTCTACATAATCATATATATACACATATATGTATGTATAATTATATATATATATGAATTATATATGTGGATATATATGTATGTATAATTATATATATGAATTATATATATGGATATATGTATAATGTGTATATATATGAATAAATCTTTTAAATGCATTATAAATTCTACTCCACATAAAAATAATTACAGAAGGGGTATTTTTTTAATTGTAATTCCAGGATAGTTATATATAGTGTTATATTAGTTTCAGGTGTACAATATAATGATTCAACAATTCTATACACTACTCTGTGCTCATCATAATAAGTGTACTCTTTAATCTCCATCATCAAGTTTACTCATCTCCCTACTCCTATTTTCTCTGGTAATCATCTGTTCTTTACAGTTAAGGGACTGTTGTTTTTTTTTTTGTCCCCTTTTTATTTTGTTCATCGGTTTTGGTTTTTAAATTCCACATATGAGTGAAATCATATGGCATTTGTATTTCTGATTGGTGTAGCATTATGCTCTCTAGATCCATCCACATTGTTGCAAATGGCAAGGTTTTGTTCTTTTTTATGGATGACTACTATTCCATTATATGTATATATATTATATATACATACATATATAAATATACATACATATATACATACATACATATGTGTATGTGTGTGTGTGTGTGTATATATATATATATACATAATCTTTAATCATTTTCCTATCAAAAAACACTTGGACTGCTTCCGTAATTTGGCTATTGCAAATAATGCTGCAATAAACATAGGTGTGATTATATCTTTTTTAATTAGTGTTTTTATATTCTTTGGGTAAATACCAGTGGAATTACTGGATCATATCATAATTCTATTTTTAATTTTTTTGAGGAACTGCCAAACTCAAACCTCCAAAACTCATACTGTTTTCCACAGTGGCTCTACCAGTTTGCATTCCCACTAACAGTGCACCAGGGTTCCTTTTTCTTGCACATCCTCGCTAACACCTATTGTTTTTCTGTTGTTGATTTTAGCCATTCTGACAGGTGATATTGTAGTTTTGATTTTCATTTCCCTCATTATGAATGATGTTGAGCGTTTTCTCATGTGTCTGTTGGCCATCTGTAGGTCTTCTTTGGAAAAGTTTCTGTTCATACCTTCTGTCCATTTTTAACTAGATTATTTGTTTTTAGGTATTGAATTGTGTAAGTTTTTTTATATATTCTGGAAACTAACCCTTATTGGATATGCCATTTGCAACTATCTTCTCTCATTCTGCAGGTTGTCTTTTAGTTTTGTTGATTGTTTCCTTCACTGTGCAAAAGCTTTTTATTTTGAAGTAGCCCCAATCATTTATTTTTGCTTTTATTTCCCTTGCCTCAGAAGACATATCTAGAAAGATGTTGCTATGGTTGATGTCAGAGAAATTACTATTTGTGTTCTCTTCTAAGATATTTATTGTTTCGGATCTCAGGATTTAGGTTCTTAATCCATTTTGAGTTTATTTTTGTGTATGGTGTAAGAAAGTGGTCCTGTTTCATGTGTTTGCATGTAGCTGGCCAGTTTTCCCAACACAATATATTGAAGACACTGTCTTTTCCATTGGGTATTCTTGCCCTCTTTGTCCAAGATTAATTGGCCATGTAGGTGTGGGTTTATTCTGGGTTGTCTATTCTGTTCCATTGATCTATGTGTCTATTTTTGTGACAATACCATCCTATTTTGATTACTACAGCTTTGTAGTGTATCTTGAAATCTAGGATTTCCATACTATCAATTCTTTTTCAAGATTATGTTGGCTGTTTGGTGTCTCTTATGGTTCCATACAAATTTTAGGATTATTTGTTCTAATTTTGTGAAAAGTGCTTTTAGTATTTTGATAGGTACTGCATTAAATCTGTAGATTGCTTTAGGTAGTATGGACATTTTAACAACATTTGTTCTTTTAATCCATGAGCATGGAATATCTTTCCATTTGTGGGTATCATCTTTAATTTCTCTTTCTGCTACCTCATTATTAGTGTATAGAAATGCAATGGAGGGGCGCCTCGGTGGCGCAGTCGGTTAAGCGTCCAACTTCAGCCAGGTCACGATCTCGCGGTCCGTGGGTTCGAGCCCCGCGTCAGGCTCTGGGCTGATGGCTCAGAGCCTGGAGCCTGTTTCCGATTCTGTGTCTCCCTCTCTCTCTGCCCCTCCCCCGTTCATGCTGTGTCTCTCTCTGTCCCAAAAATAAATAAACGTTGAAAAAAAAAATTAAAAAAAAAAAAAGAAATGCAATGGATTCCTGTATATTGATCTGTGTCCTGTGACCTTACTGAATTCATTAATCAGTTCTAGAAGTTTATTGGTGAAGTCTTCAGGATTTTCTTTACATAGTATAATGTCATCAGCAAATAGTGGAAGTTTTACTTCTTCCTTACCAGTTTGGTTGGCTTTGATTTCTTCTTCTTGTCTGATTGCTGTGGTTAGGAATTCCAGTACTCTGTTGAATAAAATTATTGAGGGTGGATATCCTTGTTTTGTTCCTGACCTTAGGGGAAAATCTGTTTTTCCCCATTGACTATGACAATAGCTGTGGGGTTTTCATATATGGCATTCACTCTTAACCTATTTTGTTGAGGGTCTTTGTCATGAATAGATGTTGTACTTTTCAAATACTTTTTCTTCATCTATTGAAATGATATGGTTTTTATCCTTTCTCTTCTTATGTCATATATCACATTGATTGACTCGGGAATATTGAGCCACACTTGCATCCCAGGAATAAAATTCCCTTGATTGTGGTGAATAATTTGTATTTCCTATATTGTTCTATTCAGTTTGGGAACATTTTGTTGAGGGTGTTTGCATCTATGTTTATCAAAGATATTGGCCTATAGTTCTCTTTTTTCGTAGTGTCTTTAATCTGGTTTTGCTATCAGGGTAATGCAAGTCTCATATAATGGATTTCGAAGCTTTCTTTCTCTTCTATTTTTTGGAATATTTTGAGAATATATATTAACCCTCCTTTAAATATTTGTTCGAATTCACCTGTGAAGACACCTGGTCATGAACTTATGTTTGTTAGGAATTTTTGATTTCTGGTTCAATTTCATTGTTGGTAACCAAACTGTTCAAATTTCCTATTTCTTCCTGATTAATTTTTGGTGGTTCATCTCTTTGTAGGAATTTATTCATTTCTTCTAGGTTGTCCAATTTTTTGGCATATAATTTTTCATAATATTCTCTTATATTACTGATTATTTCTGTGATGTTGGCTATTACTCCCCCTTTCATTTCTGACTTTGTTTATTTGTGTACTCTCTCTCTCTCTGCTTCTCTTTTTCTCTTTTTTGTTGTTGTTGAGACTGGCCAAAGTTTTATCAATTTTGTTGATCTATTCAAAGAACCATCTCCTGGTTTCATGGATCTCTTTAATCCATTTCTAGTTTCATGTCATTTATCTCTGCTCTAATCTTTATTATTTCCTTCTTTCTACTGTTTTTGGGTTTTCTTTGTTCATCTTTTTCTAGCTTCTTTAGTTGTAAACTTAGGTTGTTTATTTCAGATTTTTCTTGCCTCTTGAGGTAGACCTGTATTGCTATAAACTTCCCTCTTAGAACAGCTTTTGCTGCAACCCAAAGATTTTTGGACCATTGTATTTTCATTTTCATTTGTCTCCATGCACTTTTCAAAAATTTTCTCTTTTATTTCTTGGATGACCCACTCATTGTTTAGCAGTGTGTGATTTAATTTCCATGTATATGTGTTCTTTCCAAATTTGTTATTGTGGTTGATTTCTAGTTTCATACCATGGTGTTCAGAAAAGATGCATGGTTTGGCTATAGTCTTTTTGAATTTACTGAGATTTGTTTTTTGGTCTAATATGTGATCTATTCTGGAGACTGCTCCATGTGTACAAGAATGTGCATTCTACTGTTTAGGGATGAAATGTTCTTGAATGTATCTGTTAGATCCATCTGGTCCCATGTGTCATTCGAAGTTACTGTTTTCTTGTTGATTTTGTGTTTGGATAATCTATCCATTAATGTAAGTAGGGTGTATGGTCCCCTACTATTATTGTATTACTATTGATTACTTCCTTTATGTTTGTTATTAGCTGATTTCTGTATTTGGGAGCTCTCATGTTGTGTGCATAAATGTTTACAATTTTTATATCTTCTTTTTGGATTATTCCCTTTATGATTTGATAGTGTCCTTCTTTACCTCTTGTTACAATCTTTGTTTTAAAGTCTATTTTGTCCAATATAAGTACTGCTACCCTCAGCTTTCTTTTCACTTCCATTTTCATGATAAATACTTTTCCATCCCTTCACTTTCAATCTGCACATGTCTTTAGGTCTGAAATGAGTCTCCATAGGCAGTATGTAGATGGCTTTTGCTTTTTAATCCATTCCTTCACCCTGTCTTTTGATTGGAGTATTTACTCCATTCATATTCAAAGTAATTAATGATAGATATGTACTGTTACCCTTAGTTAGTTATTTTATGTTTATTTTTGTAGCTCTTCTCTATTCCTTTCTTCTCTTTCTTTCTTTTCTCCTGTTGGCTTTCTTTAGTGATATACTTAGATTCTTTTCTCTTTATTTTTTGTATATCTATTACTGGTTTTTGATTTGTGATTTGTGGTTACCATTAGGTTTGTATATAGCATCTTATGCATAAAGGAGTCTATATTAAGTTGACTTTTGCTTAAGTTTGAACCTATTCTTTAATAAGAGATACACTTATTTTTACAGTTTTTATACTGCCTACTTTTCTTACTCCTACTTATGGTTTTTTCCCTTCACTCCTCAGAGTCCCCTTTAAAGTTTCTTGTAGAGCTGGTTTAGTGGTCATGAATTCCTTTAACTTTTGTCTGGGAAACTCTGTATCTCTCCTTCTATCCTGAATGATAGCCTTGCTAGATAGAGTATTCTTGACTGCAGGTTTTTTTTTTCTTTTGGCACTTTGAATATATCATGCCACTCCCTTCTGGACCACAAAGATTATGCTGAAAAACCACTGATAATTTTATGAGGTTTCCATTGTATGTAACTATGTTCTCATGTTTTGCTGCTTTTAAAATTGTCCCTTTATCACTAATTTTTTGTCATTTTAATTACTATGTGTCTTGGTGTAGATTTCCTTGGATTTATTTTTTTTGTGGCCTTTCTTGTCTCCTAGATCTAGATTTTTGTTTCCTTCCTCAGATCCATAAGTTTTCAGTTAATATTTCTTCAAATAAATTTTCTGCCCCCTTTGCTCTCCCTTCTCCTTCTGGGATCCATATAATGTGAATATTATTACAGTTGATGGTGTTGCTGAGTTCTCTAAGTCTGTTTTCATGTTTTATTATTTTTTCACTTTCTCTCCTATTTAGCTTCATTGCTTTCCATTACTCTGTCCTCCAGGTCACTGATCCATTCTTGTACTTCCTCTAGTCTACTAGTTATTTCATTTAGTGTATTTTTTTAAATTTCAGTTGTTGAGTTCTTCATCTCTGATTGATTTTGTTTTATGTTTTCCATCTTTTTGTTGAAGGTCACACTGAGGCCCTCCACTCTTTTCTCAAGTCCAGTGAGTATCTTTATGATCAGTACTTTAAATTCTATATAAGGCATATTATTTATCTCCATTTCATTTAGGTCTCTTTCTGTGATTTTATCTTAGTCTTTCATTTGGGACATATTCCTCTGTCTCCTCATTTTGTCTAATTCTCTGTGTCTGTTTCTATGTGTTAGGAAAGTCAGCAACATCTTCTACTCTTGAAAGTAGTGGTCTTATGAATAAGAGGTCCTGTAGTGCCCTGTAGATGGCAGAACCTGATGCTTCATTGGTGTTCTATGTGAGTTGCATTTGCCCTGCTGTTGTGGCTGAGCTACTTTTGCCTTCAGACCAGTCATCTGCAGTGGCTCTTTGCCTTTGGTGGGCAGAGTTTGGTCCTTGTATTGTCAATGGGCCAGCCCAGAGCTGCCATGGCCTTGAGTTGAGTCAGACCAGGCACTTGCCAGAGATGAAGTAGCACCAAACTGCAGGAGAATTCAGAGGTGGAGCATGTAGTACCAACAAAGTCCCCACTGGTGGGAGGGGACCTGTGGCCACCAGACAGAGGCAGGCTGGTTTGGAAGGAGGCGATCCACAGAAGCATGTCAGGAGGGGAAGAAGGGTATGGACACAGATGTTACAAGGTTTACCTGAGTCAGCTGTGGGAGGAGACCTAGAGCCAAGTCCTGGCAGGAGAACACGGGGATAGGGCATGCATGCTGTTAGCAAGTTAGGTAATTATTGTTGACACCTCATTGATTCTTGCAGCTGTCCTTGCATTTCTTGCAGCTGTCCTTGTGTTTATGCAGGTGGGTGACAGAGGGAAATGGTACTTGCCAGGGTATTGGTTCCTAGAGAAGTCTTCCAGTGATTTCTGCCCCTCAAGTACAGGCTCTGAAATTAGAAAAAAAAAATCTCCCTCCTATATACCACAGTATTTTTCAAACTGCTGCTTCTATGCTATATTTCTGCAGGGATGTCTCTTTAAAGGTGGGGACTCAGTTTCCTCTCACCCTTTGGCATTCCCATGAGGCTGATGATTTTTTAACTTTCAGGTTTTAAGCCCTTCTGATTGTAAGAACTCATGAAACTTGGCCGCTCTGATTTTCAAAGCCAAATGCTATGGAGATTCTTTTCCCCCATGCAGGATCCCTCATGTGAGACTGTTTCTCTCCTCTCTCCCTGCCAGTGGCATCTCTCCCTCCCACAGAGAGTCTTGCGGTCCCCTTTTGTTCCCAACCATGTCTTTGCTCTTCCTACCCTAGTTTTATGTGGCCTCTTCTTCATATTTAGCTGTGGAGGGTCTGTTCTGCCAGTCTTTGGAACATTTTCTGGGTTATTTACACTGATGTAGGTCTTATCTAGTTGTATCTATAGGATGAGGTGAGCTTAGAGTCTTCCTTCTGTGCCTGGAAGACTAGGGTTTTTGATGATTATGATGAGACATTCTCAAAGGAAAGTGCAAGCAATTGCAAATAATTTCAGACACTTAAATTAAATGACTATTTAAAATTTTTGAACCTTAGTTTCTGTATGTAACCTTTTCCATTGCAGTTAGTGTCCATAAATATAGAGGGGTGTGGTATTTCATACTCCAAAATCAAAATTCACACAAATTCACAAAACAGTTGCATGAATGAAATAAAATGTATAGTAATTATGGACAGAATGTGACATTTTAAAACTAACTATAGAAAGACATAAATGATCAATTTTCTTTTCTATTTACCCAAATCAGCTCAAGATAAATGATACAGAATAATTAAATAGAGGAAAGTTTACTTTGCTCAGATCCACAGGGAGAAGTAAATCTATAACACTTACTGAATTTGTGTTAATTAGGTATCTATGAAAGGCACTAGAAAATGTGATACACACACACACACACACACACACACACACACACACTGGAGTATTACTTGGCAATCAAAAAGAATGAAATCTTGCCATTTGCAACTATGTGGATGGAACTGGAGGGTATTATGCTAAGTGAAATTAGTCAGTCAGAGAAAGACAAAAATCATATGATTTAACTCATATGAGGACTTTAAGAGGCAAAACAGAAACATAAGGGTAGGGAACCAAAAATAATAAAAACAGGGAGGGGGACAAAACAGAAGAGACTCATAAATATGGAGAACAAACTGAGGGTTACTGGAGGGGTTATGGGAGGGGGGATGGGCTGAATGGGTAAGGGGCACTAAGGAATCTACTCCTGAAATTGTTGTTGTACTATATGATAACTAATTTGAATGTAAATTTTAAAAAATACAAAATAAAATTTAAAAATAAATAAAATACAAATGCTTGTATGGCTTTTAAAAAGAAAAGAAAAGAGTATTATTCCAGTGAACTTAAGAGGTTTTTAGTCAAGTATCCAAGAAAAAGAAAATGGTCACTTGTTTCTATGTCATTGTCAAATTAAGCACAAAAGGCAATAAAAATACATCAACACCCAAGTGAATCGACAAGTGGAACAGTCCAATTTGAGCATATGCTAGTGTTATGTGACATAAAAGAGGTTTAAAACACAACCCTTACCCACAAATAAGCACTATTAAATTATTGGTACTTGGAATGAGGAAAAAGGTGATTCTAAATTTTCTAGCATTTGGGTCATATAGAGAATTGTTCTGTTAGTTACCCTTTCTGAACCTCCCTTTCCTCTTTGATAAAGCATCATAAAATATAATCTTGTCAGGTTTTTGCTAGTATTTCATGAAATAAGAAATGTTAAAACATTTTGAAAACTAGATGGTGGTATAAAATATGGGGTATTTTTTATTATTTTATAGAGTGAAAATTATTCAGAGCTAATAAGAAGTGCATAGGAGTGTGAAAACAATAGAGTCCAGAGGGGCTGAATAATTTATTTAGTAAAATCTGTACTTTTAAGGAGTTCCACCCTATCTCACTGGTCAGATTAACTCAACAGTGTGGTAACTGGCAACATGATACAGGGTTTGTGCATCCCTGTCCTATTTTCTCTCACTCACCCAATGGCTGAACTAGTCTAGAAAATGAAGAGAGAAGCAGATGAGGAAACTGTTTAGATGCTGCTATTTCTGGGTTCAAATCTATGTAGGCTCTGCTTCATCTTAGAAAAAGGAAGGTCAGGGTTTCTTAATTTTCCCAATCCCCAAATAAACATGGTCTGCTGTTGACAGGAAAATTATACTAAGAGAAGTTTTTATTCAGTATTACCTTGTGGATCTTGGTTCCGAGGCATCATCTTAATAGGCAAGTCCCTCTTGTAGCTAAGCAATTACAAAGGCAATAATATTGCTTACAATTTACAAGAATGACATTTTCCCCTTAGCTGTAGATGCCATGCTTTGAGGAGGCCATGATGTCCTAACCCATCACAAAGCAATCCCTGAGTTCCACACTGACTGGCATTATTGTTTTTGCCTTTCTATCCACACCTACATGAATGATTATATGAGTCCTCAGTACAGCAAAGGGTGAGGGACAAACATCAAGGAAATGCATTGAGGTAGGACTGGAATTCAGAAAAGGCAAAACTAATTACATTTTTATACCACTACTATGTTCCAGGCACCCGGTATTTATTCAAGTAAGGTTTCTCTCAATATTTACAACAGTTCTATGAGAATATTTTTTAAATTAATTCAAAGCTTTTCAGATAAGGAGAATTAAATCCAGAAAGGTTAAGTTGCTTAGGTAATGATTGCTAGAGTCACAAATTAAAATCTAAATCCATTGGCCCATGTTCCTGTCACTATATTCATTCTCATTTTTGTTTTGTTGTGATCATATTACTAACAGGGGAACACTTACATTAAAAAAAATCACAGAGAAACTCAAATGTAAAACAGATAAAACAGATATAAAAGTAGTTAATATAATTGAAAGGGAGGTCATGAAGAGGAAGCATTCACTGATAATACCTCAACACCCCTTATTGGCCCCTATGACGTTTTTTCCAAAGTTTTGTTTCTTTCAAGAACTCAGTTAAGAAGTCATTTGAGTCAAGAATCTAACTTGAACCATGTCTCTGGAAATTGTTCTTGGTGAATGCAGATGGAGATGAAGGGGATGATATGGAATGAGCCTACTGGAAGGGAGAGGTAAACAACTGAAAGGAGACAAGAATGGGATCACAAATTAAATTTGCCTATTTCACAATTCAGCCTATGATCATTCCCAGCTTTAAGACAGACACTCAATGTCATCTATGCTAATGATTTAAATGTAAATCTATTTTGACCATCATTCACTCAGATCATGAATCACACATTTTCCTAGTTACACCTTACATTAAAGAAATGTTGGACTTATAATTGCTTCATTTGTCCTTAAAGAAGAAAGATGAATAAATGCATCTTACAGGCACCATTAATGAGTAAAACTGCATTTTAATTAATGTGCCTTTAATTAAACAAAATAAATTTTCTTCATAAGATTCTAAGTGATTTTTCCCACCCCCTCTAGGCAAAACAGCAGCATTAAATGTTTTAGCCCATTAGGTTTTAAAGTTTTAAGTGACTAAAAAGTTGGATTCCTGAATTCATATTACAACTAACTCACAAGAGAAAATTAATAGCTCATAAATGAAACTTCTGTTGAAAGAAAATCATATCAAACATTTTCCTGAGATAAGCATTTTTGAAAATGGAACTTATTTTAACTTCTGTCCTCTGCCCCAAGTAGGCACAGTCCATCTTAGAACTATATTGTATTTAATCAGCTTCATGTCAAGAAATGCTTGATACAAAAAATATCTTACAGGAATTACACGTTTCTTTTCCTCTTAAACTGAGTAATGTTCCTTCTCTGGGTCTTCTTTTTTATCCTCCCCAATTTCCCAACAATGAATTTCAGAAGATTTTCCAATAATTTTAAAGAAATCTTTATATTTACTAGAAGATAATATGAGATTTCTTGAATGTTTTAAACTAGATTTTTAAAGTGTATCTTATTTCTTTAAGTGACAAACGTTTCTCCCAGAGCCTAGCCAGTTGATAATCTGAAGGATTATCACATTGGTAAAGTTCTGATTCTGTCCACGTGTAGCAAAACCAAAGCAGGCAAGGAGTTGTGTTGTACAGAAATTCAGTGGCAATGAACACAGGTCTGGATTAGATGAAACTGGGTTAGTTTGACTTCTTTACTTAACTAACTTCATGACCATGGTTAAGTTAGTTAACCTCTCTAAGCCTTAAAGGACAATAGTGATAAACTGCATAAAGAAATTTTTATAAGGCATGAGGGTGGAAGTGTTTATAAAATTTAGATTACTAATGTTTATGTGCACATTTGAATGATATTAAAACTTAAGCATTTGTAACCTTTATGTTATAAAATCTGATGACAAAAATTACTGGGTGGAGGCTATACGTACGTTGGTGCACACATTGCCAGAAAAAAACAGACAGATACTGGACATCTTAATAAAGCACCTTGCCAAGTAATTAAAAAAAATAGACCAATAATTATTAAACAATAACTTCAGAAGAGATACTTTCTGTGAAATGTGGACTATGTCAAGTTTCTCTTTCTGCAACTGGAATCATAGTATTCATTGTAAGAATATTGTAATGATATAGGAAAGCCGAATTAATTTGGATGTCTCTGAAAAAGTGGAGAGAGAACGTTGGTCTTCTTCAGGTTGATGTTTCAGGTTCTGCAAAGTAGCACACAATCTTCAATCAGTAAGAAAACTCAATGAAAATACTAATCTCTGACATGCCAAGACAATGCATTGTAGTCAGAATTGTTTGCCACCTCAGTGAGTGGTATAAAAATCACTGAAGGGTGCTAATTCAAAGCAGAGGATACTAAGCTCATTCTAAAGCTTCTGATTCAATGTGCTTGGTACAGGGCTTCAAAAAATCTATATATACTATGTGATTCTAAAGCAAGTACTCTGGTCACCATGAAGAAACACAAACCAATAAAGGTTTTGTTTTGTGTTGTTTTTGTGCATATATACTTCTGTAGAAAAATTGGAAAATAAAAAAAAATTTGGAGAAGAAAACAATTACTCATAGTCCCATCACTTAGGATAAGCTACTGTAAATCAGTATTACTTTTAAGTGTGCGTATATAAAATTATCCACAGTTTTCTTCATGTTGTATATATTGTCTGTAACAATTGCACATCTGATTTAATATTACATCACATGAACTTCCCTCAAGTCATTAGATACTGCCTGTGTATAAAATTCTGTGATGAATATAATTTTTTTTCAAGACTTGAAGACATTCCATGGTCTTCCAGTGCAGTGTTGCTAAAGAGAAGTCTAATAATAACTGGTTTCTTGATAGTAACTGTTTTTTCAATCTCTGAAAATTTAGAAGATTTTATCTTCATTCTTGGTACTTAAATTTCATCACCCTATATTTACAAGCCTTTTTGTTTATAAATAAAAACTTACAGAATTAGAGAGGTTGTACAAATGAGATGTTAAACCTTTCTTATATCTTCTCTTTTTGTTGTTGTTTAACAATGGATCCTACAGTATTTTTGTCCATGTTGTGATATTTAGATTTCATTTATTTCAATAACTAAGTAGGACTGAGTTTTATGGATATCCCATAACCTGTTTAATTCCTGTCAAACTGATAGACATTTGTGTATTCCCAATTAAAATCAATGCTAGAATAAACATGTTTGGACATGTATCTTGGGAACGTGTTTAAACATTTCTATAACATGAGTTCTTGGGAATTTTCTGTTGTTAAAATTATATATATATATATATATATATATATATATATATATACTTTTATATTCTTAGACTACTGTTGCAAATCTGGAAATCAGGCACTGAAATAAATATGTGTAAGAAATTTGTTGGGAGATACTCTAGAGATCTAGAGATTAATACCTATGAGCGAGTGACAGAAGAATATGAATGGTAATGAAGTTGCAGCAAAGGATTCAGCCAAAACCTCTCAGTTCTGGAGCTGATAGACACTTTAGAGATGCTCCGCACTGGGGCAAAAGAGCTGAGCCTTTGTAGGTTCACATTTCACAGTCACTGACTGTACGAGGGAAAGAGCACGGGCATGGCAATGTGGCTCCCTTCAATTCTCAGAGAAGCATCCAACTGAAATGTGCCAGCTACTAACTCTCAGCAGCTGAGACAATAAGTGCTTCAGTATCTGGGAAAGCAGGGATCTGGCCAGTGAGCCAAAGAATACACTACTCTCCACCCCCTTTGTGTCAATTATATCCCCATGTCTTATACAAGCTATTGTAGAAACTTCTAATCTAGTGCTCCTCTTTTATTCAGGAAAATTTATGATATGCTTAGTGGGATGAACTATAATCCTTAAAGTTCACAAATGATCCACATTATCTCCCTCTTCTATTTTATTCTAGATGCCCCTCACCTTTGATAAGTACCTCTACTGACTAAGATGAGTTACTTGGTAGAGTGACCCAGAAACTTTGTCCATGGGGCATCAAAGGCCTAGTTATTTTTTTTAAAAAAAATTGTTTTTAACATTTATTCATTTTTCACAGACAGAGAGAGACAGAGCATGAGCGGGGAAGGGGCAGACAAAGAGGGAGACATAGAATCCAAAGCAGGCTCCAGGCTCCGAGCTGTCAGCACAGAGCCCAATGCGGGACTCGAACACACAAACTGCGAGATCATGACCTGAGCCGAAGTCGGACGCTCAACTGACTGAGCCACCCAGGTGCCCCAAGGCCTAGTTTTTTAATAAAAATATTCCTTGTATAAATTCCCTAGTAATATCTCTAAACTTCCAGAGTCAAGAACTGTGGGAATATTTCATAAGTTGAGTCAGTAGGAGTGATAGCAAGTGGAGTCATTACTTTATCTATTCCTTTGTTTCTGGAATTACATATTCTACTTATTGGAGACACAGCACCATATATCAGTCATTGCTTTGGAATATACACAGCATCCTGGACAATGATACCCATATTCTCAGAGTATCTATCATCTGCAAATGGGTACCATAGCTCCACTTTCACCAGAACCTTATAGACTCATAGTTTCTGAGTGGTGTAATGTGTGATTAAACCAGTGGAGCCCATGTTCACACAGCTCTTCTCCTGCCTCCTTTGCTCTGAAAGAGGATGTCAGGTTGGTGGATCAAACATTACCTAAACCTTCAAATAGTAGTGCTGACTATAGCTGCATAAGCAGGAAAGGCAAATTCTTAATCAAAATATATGTCATTTTTAGACAAGATGAATGAATTTCTACTCCTTCTAGGATGGAAGGTATCCAATGATACCAATATGAAATCAAGTGATTTTTTTGATCTTGAGGAATGGTGCTATAGGTCTTTTGTTGGAAATTTAGATGTTTTGATCAACTGTGGTGAGAGGGAGCCCATATTTTCAGGCATGTGTATCGCTTTCATCCTTGTGCTCAAGGCAGTTTCAGTCACACATGTGTCAACACCAGAGTGGCCAATAACAGATGTTGGCTGATGTCAAATGACTGAATCATTCTATCTATATTCTTAGGAGTACTTCCTGGTGGATGTTCTCTGATCACTATTAATATAAAATACAAATATTTTCATATTTAATGTCATATCCAGTAGGTTAATCCTCATGCCTCTTCACCAGACTTCTTGATCCTAATTTTCTTTCTTTCTTTTTAAATGTTTATTTATTTATTTTTGAGAGAGAGAGAGAGAGAGAGAGAGAGAGAGAGAGAGATTGAGAGCATGAGCAGGGGAGAGGGAGAGAGAGAATCTTAAGCAGACTCTGTGCAGTCAGCACAGAGCCTGACATGGGGCTTGACCTCATGAACCTTGAGATGATGACCTGAGCCAAAATCAAGAATCAGATGCTTAACTGACTGAGCTACCCAAGTGCCCCTGACCCTAACTTTCTGACTTTTTTAATCTTATATGCCACTTACCAACCAGCCAAGCCATTTACCATTTGTAAAGGGGCACAGTGCTGCCTTTTAGAGAAGACAATTACCAGTTATTTGACCTTCTCTACACCCATATATAAAAAGGAGAAGGGCCTCAACCAGTAGCATGCCCTGGAGGTCCTCCAATGGTCCACTCAATTGTTCCCACTGTCCAAGCCCCACCAATTCACATTTGCTATTTGAATCACAGGTTTCAGGAATCCCTCAATTTGCCAGTTGAAGGCTATGTTGAAGGACACTATCACATATTAGACAGAAGTGTTCCTTGAGAACCTGGGTAACTCCGTTGGTTAAGCTTCCAACTTAGGCTTACATCATGATCTCACTCTCATCATAGTGAGTTTGAGCCCTGCATCTGTCACTGTGCTGACAGCTCAGAGTCTGAACCCTGCTTCAGATTCTGTGTCTTGCTCTCTCTGTGCCTCTCCCCTCTTGCACTCTGTCTCTCTGTCTCTTTCTCAAAAAAAAATAAACATTAAAAAATTTTTTAAAAAAAGAAGTGTTCCTTGAGCTATCAGATCTGTATTCTCCCATAGTCTGCTTAAAGAAACACCTTCTTTGAGAAACCATTATTGGCATGTAATTGTGCTTTAGTGAATACTATATGCATGACTCATGGCCATGAAGTAGTCATGTGATAGGAAATCATGTCATGCTTCTGAACAGAGTCATCAAATCACTGGGTGGGTGCAACTCAAGATTTCTCTGTAGTGAAATGGAATTGATACATATAGAAGTGTGTGAAATCTGGCCAAGCTGGGGCCACACAACACCAAGAAAAGCTCTTAGGAATATTCCTCTGTCTTCCAGGTATATTGCTGTATTCCTCAAGTATTCCTCTGCACCCCCCCCCCAAGTATATTGTTGTTTTCACTGGCCAATAGGAAACTCAGGTATAGAGTCTTCCTGGACCATACATGGCTCTGGTTTACTAATGACTTTTCCTGGCTAACTTCTACCAGGATGGAATGGGTATAGCTCCCATCCAACCTAAGAGAGACAGTAAAGGACGCTTGCCACAATGGCAGAGCCTCATGAGGTATGGTTGGCTCCCCTAGCCTTCCCAAAAAATGAGCTGTGCTATATTTTCACTGACTCATGGGGCTGTGACAAATAGCTTGGCTCTTTGGTCAGGCTGCTGTCAAGGCTCAGACTGACTTATAAACAAACCCCTCTGTGGGTATGAGATATTTATATAAGAACAAGCTCTGCTTCTAGTAGGCTTTTTGTTACCTGTATAGATGCTTACCAGGAAAGCTCTTACACTGACAAAGGAAAACATAACCTATGAGCAGACTACATTTGTCAGCTAAATTCAGAAACTTAAAGCAAGCAGAGTAAGACCCATTGCTTCCTCAATCCATGAAAGGACAGTCTATGGAAATTCAGAAGCCATCCTAGACTGGCCTACACACATGGATGTCCACTGTTGCCTGAAGATGCCAAAACAGCATGAAAAACCTGTCCTACCTGTCAGACCATGCTCAAAGCTAAAAATACTGACCAGAGACAAATCTTTCAAGCCAATGGGCCAGGGAGTTCTTGACACATAGATCATATTGGGCCTCTCATCCCACCCAGAGGTTTCCACTAGATCATATGCACTCCAATGACTTGGGCCATACTATCCAGGTCATAAAAGACCATATTTACTTCTTTTTCAGGTTTCCTGAGCACAGTGTATATAATAATAGCCCCATATTGTGGCCCAAGTTACACATCAGTGATCCCAATCACAAGGCATACAATGGACTCTTGTTCTGCATCATTCCCAAGCTACAGGAGTGATTGAGCATTTTGATGGACAATTAAAGGACAGACTTGAGTAACTGATGGACAGGGCAAAGCTAATTCCAGCCTGGAATACAGATCTCAGGCAATCAGTGTAGGGTTTCAATGCAGCAATTGCCTGAGAGTATAGTTCTCATTTGTGTCATATGCTTTACTAGGTTGTCTGACGTCTTCCTTAAATTGTATATCTTTCTTTTATAAATATTGACAGTGTAGTCTCTGTAAGGTACCTTGCAAAGCCTTCCAACCTCTTCAACCCCCTCCTGAAAACTCAAATCGATGGAAGATTAAAATGGCTATTAAACAATAAATAGTGGGAGACAGTAACCTCCTCCATTTACTACCCAGGTGCAAAGGATTGATTTTTGCCAAGGACCTCAAAAACAATGACCATCAATTTAAAGTCCCTAGTTCAGCATTTTTCATTAGGTGGTCCTGCTGCTTTGCACCATGTACCAAAAGGGATCAATATCAGTATATAGAATAGAAACATTTATTGAACAACAAGAGGGTCCAGGTCAGGAGATTTGGGCACATCATTCTAGAGGAAGCATTAAGAGCGCTATCCTTGACCATGATACAGGAAATGCTGTCCACACTGAAGTTAATGGGGCAAGGTCTTCTTGACTGTTAGGAGCCTTTGAGCCAAAGAGCCTTGGTACAGGAGAGGTAGGATAAGGGGATATAACCTCTCTTCTCTCCTATAGAATAGCCTGTGTGATTCCTGCCTAGGTGAATTTGTTGCTAAATCTGTCCCAGGCAGTTGCCACTGCCCTGAATGTGATACCCACTACCCAACCCCACAAATAAACATTTGATCGATGTGCTACTGAAAACCATGAATGGACATTTCTCTAGCCACAGATCCTTCTGATATCTCAGGTACTCCAGCCTTATTAATTTGTACTGAGACTTTGCCACAACTAGACTCTAAGACTACAGAAGAAAAATGTCTCCCCTCCATCAACTCCTACCTCTGATAGGAGTAACTGGAATAATTGGGAAAGGGAGCATAGGATACACTATTAATGCTAATTAGGTCTAGACGGTGGCAGTCTTCTCCTCCAGTCTTCTCCTACACTCACTTCTGTGCCACATAGACTCTTCAATTCCAATCAAATTTTTGTCCACTAGGAGGGAGGTTTAGCTGGTTGATCCCCCAAATAGTTAATGATTCTACCCTTCCAACACTCTGTGAACACCCTTAGGATATCATTTTGTTTGCCAAAATCAGGCCTTCACCTCTCTTCCTCCTACCAGTGAGTCATTAATAAGAGACATCCAAGTATTCCAAAGAATCCCTCCAGTTGAACACATCACACTATGCTGACTCAAGTGGGAGCTCCAAAACCAGGAAGACCAGTTACTTAAGAGAGTTGACAGGTGACATTACCAACTCTATGCTCATGAGTGTGTTCCATGTGATTATCCCCATTGTTAGCATCATTCAGTTAGAGAATGCTTTGCATAATCTGTACCTGACCTTGCTGTAGTCATTAATAATGCTACCTCAATTTTGAAGACACAAATGGCCAGCCTCAATTCTGTGGCCCAAGTAACATTAGATAATGTGGATCTGTGATTTACAACACCTAATTTTCACCTGCATAAATAAAACTGGCAAAGTGAAACAGTCTATTATGAGGCTTAAAAGAAAGCCTCTTGGTTCTTTGAAGTAAACCCTGATGGGCTATGGGACATCTCTTCTTGACTCGGAAATGGTTGGTATCCATGGCTATGTTGCACTCCTCCAGGTGAGACTGCTTATCCTGCTTCAAGTGATTTTGATCATAGTCCTGGTCCACTGTTGCCTTACAATAATTAACCCATTTGGGCCCATAATAGGATAACCAATGTTTCTGTATGTCCAAGAAAGATCAAGGGGTGGAGTTCAAGAGTCTGGCTCCAGGTCGAAATGCTACATGTAATCATTTAGGCCCAATTTTCATGTTTTTCACAAATAGTACTGAAAAATTACACATTACTCGAGGGAAAAATCTAGTGTATTGTCTGATGTCTACAGTCTCCAAACATATTTCATTTGGCGTCGTGGGGAGCACCTGACAGGTCATTATTTCTTTGGCTAAGTTATTATAAAGCAAACTCATAAACATTTCAGTCCTAAGAAAACTTTTACACTGTAACTTTGACCTGCAACTGGTTGACTTTGTCAGTGATCCGTCTTTACCTCCATGGCTCCCCGTTCTATTTGCTATACTTAAAACTTCTCCTCTACTTAGGTATTAAGAGTTATTTCTGAATTCAAAAGGTTCTTACATGGCAGCATGAGAAATTTCAGGGAGCTAGATTCCAGGGAAACTAATGAAAACTATTTTAAAACCCAACTATTTGAAATCTGTGGAAATGGTACAGGCAACAAATGAAATTATTATTCAAGAAAATTGAATAAAACTTGATAAGAATTGTGAAAGTCTATGGGTGTTGAACCAAGACCTATACCCTTCTTTCCCAGCCTGGATAACAATATGGAAACTCTGGACTGGAGCAGCCAAGTGGTAGTTGACGTATTGCAGATTGAAACCTATTACTATTACTATTACTTTGTCCCATTTAGTGTTTTAGTCTTAATAATCTTTTTTTCCTGATTTTAATAGTACTTCTTATAGTTTATTCTTTCTTAGTGTTTATCTAGTCTATCTTTCCCTAGTCTATCTAGTCTATCTGTCATTCTTTTCAACTTAATTTGTTTCTCTTAGGTGTGTTTTATTAAATAGAATATATCTTTGAGATGAAATCATTTTTAAAAGTTCACCTGGAAAATGGCTCCTTCCTAAATCTGTATTCTGTGCTCTGTTCAATCTCTCTGGCTAAGATCTTCTAAAACCTATTTAAAAACATTCTGATATGGTGCATCTGTCTGGCTCAGTGGGTAGAGTCTGCGACTGTGACTCCTGATCTCGAAATAGCAGAAAGAAAACTAAAATGCTGGGCTCTTCATTTCTATTCAGGATCCCTTTGCACTGTAGTATGTCTTCAATACACGCATTTTTTTTTTAATTATAGTACATAAAGAATTAAATGAAAAGATAACACTTTTGTGAAAGTGCTTCTAAATGACTTATAAATAATGGTTAAAATTGAAATGTAACAATTGCTACAGAAGCTCTCCACTTATAAAACTGTTCCCTCTTTAATAAAACCAATGCATTAGAAAGTCAATATATATCCTATTGATGTGCTCATTAGAAATGGAGACTGAGTTACAAAGATCAATCAACTATTCAATGCAGGATTTCAAGTGGACATCATTGGCCCAGCTTCAGCTCTCTAATCTATAGGTGTTCTGCCTCTAAATCATCCACAATGATCAGACCTTTATTTCTTCCCGAATTAGCTAACCTTTCCTCAGCATTTCATATTATTTTTTAATCAAAAATTTCTCTTCTATTTATCTCTAACCTGTTTATTGACCCTGAGTTTATAGGTAGGACTCAGATATGACTGAAATTGAAAGCCATGGGAGGCTGCAAAGTTGGATCGTTTTTATTGAAGTGCTCAGAAGATTAACCACATGACCCTGTGATTTATAATAGCAGTTATAAGCCAAGGAGTTTTATACAATTGGATAGATTTCACAAATACCCTCCATATCAGAACTCACAAAAGCTGCCTTTTTTCTACTTATCATTTTTACTAGTGTTGTTAATGGACAAATAAAAGAAAAATTACATTGAGATTAACATGCCAGATTTTAACTCTAAACTTTTTATGCTGCAGAGAATAAACTCACATTATAAAAATAGGTCCAGCTTTAAAGTATAAACAGGTACACAGTGAATAGATAAATAACCCAAGTAATTTTTTAAAGAAGGATCTAGAACAGTAGTCAAATTAAAGTGACCTTGTGAGATTGGAAAATGTCACACAAAAGAAAAGATGCATTTAGAAAAGAAAAGGTGTGAAGAGATATTTTTAGGAAAAAGAAAAAAAATAATATATAACTGAAATATAATCCAGGATGAAGTATTATAAGTCAGTCTTCTTCTCGTATACCACAGATGTCCAAAACAAATATATAGAGAAAAAAAGACATTTTTTCATAAGATAAAATTATAAATAGTTCTCATGTCTCCATGTCCATAATAAAGCCAAATGTACTGTATGTACATGTACTATAAATTAAACAAAGATAAAACTACTAAAGAAAACTCAAAATTATAATATACCTAAGAAAAGGTAAATAGAAATGCAAAATTACACAGAGCATGTATCGATGTTTGTTCTTGTCAATTAATATTCTTCCTATTTGCAAAAGAATTGAGGCAATTTATAAATTGTATGTAACAAAAAAAGTGTAAAACACAGATGGAATCATTTCTTGCTCAGCCTGCCCTCCCACACCATTCCCAGAAGTACACGCCCTGCAATTCAGGGACTGCACTGTTTGTGCACTGTGTAGTGGAAGGACAGAAAACTGTCTAGAACAAAGTAATTACATTCTCAATGACAGAGTTTGATCACTGATTCTTATGAGATACCTAGCATGTCTCTGGGTTCTGGGTTCTGTGTTCTGTAGAGGCTAAAATAGATTTCTGTTTTTAAAACTGTGTGATATAAAAGGGAGGGGAATAAGTAAAGACTTGGAAAACAAGCATATAGGAAGCTAAGGATATAGCTCCTCGTCCTTCCTTGCCTTTATAAACCATCTTCTGGGATAATGAGAAAACAGTATCACATATATGTTTCCTGCTAAATGGAGTAAACTTGAATATGGATACTGGAATCTTTGCTTCCCTGCTAGTGATATCTGAAGGCTGACCATATATTAGTCTATAGGAGGTTGCACAGAACCATAGTATTTAGCTCAGATGGCTACTGAGCCACAGTGAGAAAGAACAAGTCAGAAAAGAGGTTTTAAAGTATGTTGCAGGCAGGGTTCAAATAGAGACACAGCTGTCCATCTTTCTGTAAGAGTGAAGGCCAAGGCAAAGCTACCAAAAAGAAACATGCATAAAGGCATAAGCCAACACCACATACATCAGACCAAACCAAATGAGTAAGAGAATATAACAGACCCACCGCCTGTCATACGAAGTAGACATTCCTTTCTTGCCTCATGTCCTACCTTCAAGCCAGGATGAAAGGGTCACCCTTAAGTATACAGGCTCAAAGTGGAGAAATGGAGAATGAAATGCAGAAAGAGAGAGGTAGGTTGTTTTGTTTTGTTTTGTTTTGTGGGTTTTTTACCATCCTGACAGGTGTAAGGTGATATCCCATTGTGGTTTTGGTTTGTATTTCCTGATATTTAGTGATGTTGAACATCTTTTCATGTATCTGTTAGCCATATGGATGTCTTCTTTGGAAAAATGTCCGTCAGTGCTTCTGCCCATTTTTTTTATTGAATTCTTTGTGGCTTTTTAAAATTTTTTGGGGGGTGTTGAGTTGTGTAAGCTTTTTATATATTTTTGATATTAGCCCATTATCAGGTATCATTTGCAAATATCTTCTCCCATTCAGTAGATTTCCTTTCTGTTTTGTTGACGGTTTCCTTCACTGTGAAAAACCTTTTTATTTTGATGTAGTCCCAATAGTTTATTTTTGTTTTTTTTTTCCCCTTGCCTCAGAAGACATATCTAGAAAAAAATGTTGCTATGGCTAATGTCTGAAAAATTAGTGCCTTTGTTCTCTTTTAGTATTGTTATAGTTTCAAGACTCACATTTAGGTCTTAATCCATTTTGAGTTTATTATTGTGCATTTTGTAATCCAGTTTTCCCAGCACCATTTATTGAAGAGACTGCCTTTTCCTCATTGTATATTCTTGCCTCCTTTGCCATGGATTAATTGACCATATAATTGTGGGTTTATTTCTGGGTTCTCTATTCCTTTCTATTGATCTATGTGTCTATTTTTGTGCAAATACATTACTGTTTTTGATTACTACAGGTTTGTAGTATATCTTGAAATCTGGAATTGTGATACCTCCATCGTTGTTCTTCATTTTCTTTTTTTTTTTAGAAAATTTTTTTTAACGTTTTATTTATTTTTGAGACAGAGAGAGACAGAGCATGAACGGGGGAGGGGCAGAGAGAGAGGGAGACACAGAATCGGAAGCAGGCTCCAGGCTCTGAGCCATCAGCCCAGAGCCCGACGCGGGGCTCGAACTCACGGACCGCGAGATCGTGACCTGAGCTGAAGTCGGACGCTTAACCGACTGAGCCACCCAGGCGCCCCTGTTCTTCATTTTCAAGATTGCTTCTGCTATTCAGAATCTTTTTGGTTCCACACAAATTCCAGTATTATTTGTTCTAGGTCTACATGAAATCCTGTTGATATCTTGACTGCCATGTTGCTGGCTTTTGAGACTTCTTTTGTTGTTACTTCCCTCCCTCCCAGCTGTTATGTATTTTGATGTAAACTGGGTTGGTTGATTGAATTTGCTATCAGTTCTATCAAGCCTTGTCCTCTCGCATGCAGGAATAATCAGATCAATCTGAGTCGCATGCCCACTCCTATATCAAATGGAAAGAGAACACTAGTTGAATGGTTCAAACAAGCTATTTGTAGTGGGCAGAAGACATCCCCACAAGGAAAAGATACTGTGAATGAAACAAATGTGAGTTCACCACCTGAGTAAAAGAACAAAAAAAGCAAGGGTCAAGGAAGACATGAAATAGAAAACAGTTGCATATAAAAAAACTAGACTAAAAATTCCTACTAAGTCTCTTCACAGCCAAAGGAAGAGTAAACAACAAAAATAATAATGTAATTGTTCTTGACAACCAAAAAGAGGAAGCAGAACAGTTAATCGGGAGAAACAAAACTGCAAAATACATAGTATTTCCTCAGTGGATTTATAAAACAATACACAAATTAAAAAATAAGCACTGGAGGATAAGAAGTAGGCACCATACACAAAATTATAATTATGGGGTGTCTTATTTTGGAAAATTAAAGGAAAACTATTACCATTTAACTTTCTTATAATCTGATACAATATATATTCAGAAGAATTAAAAGCCTTTGTGGGAATTTAGTTCTAGTGGGAATAAACCCATTAGATAATAAACCCTGGTTTCCAAAACCCAGCTGATACCAGAATCATCAGGGATGTTTATTAAAAACAAGGACTTCATTCGTCTAAATTGAAGTATGAGAAGCTATAGTAAAAACCTGAACCACTGCTTTATAGTATACTACAGTCTCAAAATATTGATTGCCTTAATCAGGTGTCTGACAGGACTTTCGATGTTTGCCCCTGAATCCATCCCTTTCCTTTGCCTTGCTTCCTTTGTCTTTCGTTAGCATGGGAAAGGAGAACAGGTTGATCCTATAGGCTGTTTTTCCCAGGATCTTATGTTATCTGACTTCCAGACAGGTTTAGCCACTAGAAAGTACTAGTAAGATATTAGCAGGGAAAGGGAGAGAGACCAGGACTACCATCACCACCACCACCATGCCTTCCCTTTTGCCAGCCCCACCTAGTGCTGGATTTAAAATTTTGGCCCTGTCCCAGCATTACCCTGATACCCAAACCAGGGTAAATAAAGACACCACAAAAAAACAGAACTATATGTCTAATGAACATAGATGCAAAAGTCCTCAATAAAATATTAGCAAACTGAATCCAACAATATATTAAAAAATCATTCACAATGATCAAGTGGGATTTATCCCCAGGATGCAAGATGGATCAATATTTACAAATCAGTCGATATGATATATCACAATCAGTAACAGAAGGGTATTTGCAAATGACATCCAATAAAGAATTAGTATCCAAAATAAATAAAGAACTCAACACACACTCACACACACACACACACACACACACACACACACACACAAAATAATTCAGTTAAAAAAATGGGCAGAAGACATGAACAGACATTTCTCCACAGAAGACACGCAGATTACCAATGCACAAATGAAAAAAATGCTCAGCATCACTTATCATCAGGGAAATGCAAATCAAAACCACAGTTAGACATCACCTCATACATATCAGAATGGCTAAAATCAAAAACACAAGAAACAAGTGTTGGCAAGGATGTAAAGAAAAAAGAACCCTTGTGCACTGTTAGTGGGAATCCACTAGTGCAGCCACTGTAGAGGACAGTATAGAGGTTCCTCAAAAAATTAAAAGTCAAACTGCCACATGATTGAGTAATCACACTGCTGCGTATTTACCCAAAAAATACAAAAGCACTAATTCAAAAAGATATATGCATGCCTATGCTTATAGAAGCATTGTTTACAATAGCTAAATTATGGACACAGACCAAGTGACAATCAATAGATGAATGGATAAAGAAGAAGTGATATATATGTCACTATGATATATAACATACAATGGAATATTATTCAGCCATAAAAAGAATGAAATCTTGCTATTTGCAGCAACATAGATAGATCTAGAGAATATAATGCTAAGCTTATAAGTCAGGCAGAGAAAGGCAAATACCATATGATTTTACTCATATGTAGAATTTAAGAAACAAATGAACAGGGGCGCCTGGATGGCTTGGTCGGTTAAGCGTCCGACTTCGGCTCCGGTCATGATCTCACGGTCCGTGAGTTTGAGCCCCGCGTCGGGCTCTGTGCTGACAGCTCAGAGCCTGGAGCCTGTTTCCGATTCTGTGTCTCCCTCTCTCTCTGCCCCTCCCCTGTTCATGCTCTGTCTCTCTCTGTCTCAAAAATAAATAAACATTAAAAAAAAATTAAAAAAAAAGAAACAAATGAACAAAGAAAAATAGAGACAAACCAAAAATCAGACTCTTACTTGTAGAGAACAAACAGATGGTCACCAGAGGGGAGGTGGGTAGGGGAATGGGTGAAATAATTGAAGGAAATTAAGAATACACTTATTTTGGGGCACCTGGGTGGCTCAGTTGGTTAAGTGTCTGACTTCAGCTCAGGTCATGATCTTACCGTTCTTGAATTCCAGCCCCGCATCAGGTTCTGTGCTGACAGATCAGAGCATGGAGCTTGCTTCGGATTCTGTGTTTCCCTCTCCTCCCCTGCTGGTGCTCTGTCTCTCTGTCTCTCAAAAATAAATAAACATTGAAAAAAAAGAATCATTTATCTTGATAAGCACTAAGTAATATATGGAATTGTTGAATCACTATATTGTACCTTGAAACTAATATAATACTGTATGTTAACTACACTAGAATTAAAACTTAAAATAAAATATAAAATAAATAAAATAAAATGAAATAAAATAACATAAAATAAATAAAATAAAATAAAATAAAATAAAATAAAATAAAATAAAAATTTGGTCCAGTCTCTTCTATGGCTTCAGCTTTACCAGGCAACTTTCTCTATGGTACCAGCTCCAGATAAGCTGACCTTGGATTTGAAGTCCATGACTTCTGGGTCTTTTCCTGGACTTTGGGGAGCCCTGAAATTAGAAGTAACTGCCAGTAATTTCTGGATTTTCTCACAGTCTCCTGTTTGGCTTTTCAAGTCTTTCACCATTCGTGTAATCAATTCTCCATGTGGATTTTGACCAGACTATGTGTGATGCTGTGTGGTTAACTGAAAGAATTCCAATATATTTTAGTTCCAGCCATATAGGTAATAAAGTTGATATTTAAGATGGCAACTGAAGAGGTAGCAAGGATGCCCTTCAATATGTACAAATATGACATATATTTTTCACATTTAAAATATCAACACAGTGGTCATTAGACTGGAGATGAGTTTTACTATTGCTTAGAGAAATACCAGACTATTCTCAGAAAACAGTTTTGGATTGACTGAAAAGTTATAACATATGTTTGATTAAAAACCAGGGAACCTGGGTGGCTCAGTTGGTTAAGCATCTGACTTTGGCTCAGGTCCCGATTTCACATTTAGTGGGTTCGAGGCCCACATCAGGCTCTGTGCTGATAGCTTAGAGCCTGGAGCCTGCCTCAGATTCTGTGTTTTCCTCTCTCTCTCTGCCCCTTCCCCACTCTCACTCTGTCTTTCTCTCTCCGTCTCTCTCTCTCTCAAAAATAAACAAACAGTAAAAAATAATAATAATGTTCTACACAATAATACATGGAAAAGTTGGTTTTGTCCTAACACCGAGAGCTACAAATCATTCCATCATAAAGAAGCTTCATATGGTCCCTCTGGAATGGAAATTTTAGGATCTACAAAATACATTCACAGATACATTAGACAAATGCTTTTAATATATATTAACTATATATTTGATTTAAGCATAATTAATATAATTGCTACCATCGGGGAATAATTATCCAATAGGTTCAATTGTATGCCAAAGGTCCTGAAATGTGAGAAAACACATACTATATTGAAATATTACTGATAAAAAAAAATCTTTTTATTTATCTTGAACACAAGCATGTAAGAAAACCTTTCAGGGAGAAGAGAAATAGAATATATATACTTATGTGGAAATTCTTAGAGGCTATTTCTTCTATGTACCTCTAAACATTCTTGTGGTGGCCATCACTGGTTATTATGAAAACTTGGGTGATGTTTTCAGCTAATTACATGAAAACATTAGCAATATACATATTCCATCAACAGCTAGAAACTTCAGAACTTATAATTTTCATCTAGTTGGCAAGAATAATTAGGTAAAATGATCTGCTAAAGCATTTTCTGGAAACAATGTTCATTACACCTCACTACACATAATTGGTTGTTGTCTTCTCTGTTAGACTGAAAGTTTCATCAGAAACAATTGCTGTCTTGCTCATAATGTTAAGACATAAACAGGTATATTTAAAATCTTAAGAATTTGGGCAAAAATCTAATCAAATTAGGCAGTGCCAAACCAGCAATGGTCAGTAGTGATCCACCAACAGGAGCTCAAGGAGATACTTATACAGAGAAAAACAGAAGCAAAGTAAGGAAATCATTAATTGGCCGTAGCTTAAAGCCTAATTGGCTGTTAGTGATTGATTGTCCTTAGGTTTCAATGTCACAACCTTGAAGCATTCACATGCTTAGATTTTGGTTTGCTTACATAGGCCATCGTGGCATTAGAGCTATTTCATTCTAATGTCTCCTATTAATTCATTTAACAATCTCTATCCACAGTACTTGAGATAGTGCCTGGCACAGAGTAAAGGCTAAACAATATTTGTAGTGTTGGAATAAATTGAACTTCACTGGAGTTAATTGAATTAAGAGGCTTGAGTCATTAACTCACAATTTTTACAGAATCTTTCTAGACCATCATAAGAACTCCTAATACAATGTTCTTTCCTTTCTCCTTGTTTTGGTTCTGCAGAAAAAGAGAGAGAATATGAGACTCTGTAGCTATCCAGCCAGTCAGAAGACTAGCCATGATATGGTAGCAAGCCCTGCATATGTGGCCTCCCCAGTTGTCATTAAATCAGTTCTCTGATAACCTCAGTGTGACAACTCTGACCATTTTAGTCAGCTTGAGCTGCTATAATAAAATACCATAAGTGGGAAATTTATTTCTCACAGTCCTGGAGGCTAGGAAGTCTAAGATCAAAGTATCAGCAGATTCATTACTCCGTGAGGGCCCACTTTCTGGTTCATAGACAATTGTTTCCTCACTGTGTCATCACATTGTTGAAAGGCCACTTTTATAAAAGCACTAATCCCATGTAGGACAGCTTTGACTTAGTCTCCTCCTTTAAACCCCAACTTTCAATTCCACCACTTTGAGGGTAAGGATTTTAACATGAATTTTGTGGAAGGGACATAATATCCCATCCATAGCACTGACCAAGAAAAAACACCATTAATTAAAAGGACTCCTCTTTTAAATGCCAAATTATGTTTCAGTGAGAAAGTAAATGATGAAGAGGAAAAAGCAAAATATGTTATTAGACATATCCACATATCTGACACTTACACATACATAAATATCCTTTAGATTAAAATGTATAACCATTGAAATGTTTTTCAGGTATAGATAAGGTCCTCAGAGTAAAATAAGTATGAGGATTAGATGTGCCAGATCGCTCTATTGTCAACTTCATAAAGCTGAAACCATGTGTAGAACGTGGAATTCTAGAAGAATTTCTTCCCGATATAGAAGCAGGTTAGAATTGGGTAATTGAGAAAGTTACATCAGATTAGAGAGGCAGAAATGTAACCATGGCCATCACTCTCCCAAGGACTTCAAGGTCTAACATTGTAATGGACAGACACAGATGTCCAGCTGGATCCAGCTTACCCTCCCTTTTCTCCAACTTGTGTCTCGCTTCTCCTTCCCAACTACTGGCCAAGGTGACCAACAGCAGCCTTAGCTCACCACCAGATGTCTGGCTGTGCACCCACACAGGTATTGATGGCACAAAAGCAGCAGCAATCCACAGACCAGCACCCCTCACTGTCCCCATGCGGCAGCTTTCTTGTCAGATACCCTGAAATCTCCTACTTCACTGTTGCAGTGATTTTAGAGGGGGATTAGTAACTTCTCTCTGATCTTCCAGCTCCTCTGTTTGAATCTTCACTTCCTCAGCTCCTCCTGAGATTGTATAATAAATATGTTACCATACATTACTCATAGTAGTTCTTCTTCCCTAATTGGACCCCAACTAATACAATGGATTTCTAATGTCAGATATTATATTATTAGCATGTATCTCTCCTCTAATTTCATAAAACTAGAAACCAGTGGCTGTTGGTAATAATAATTTTACCTTAATTATAAAAGATTTTTGGAATAAAATCTGCTATACTTCCATACAAAGACCAACTGCATTTATAATATATACTACATAACTTCTGGAGAAACTTTTGTAATATTATCTACTAGTAATATGAAAGTAAATGAAGACCAAAGGTTATTTTGATTATTTACATCATAATATGAAATAGTATAATTTTTTGTTTTTCATTTCCATTTTTAAAATACTTGCTTTTGTGGTTAATGGATTTTAAACAAATATGGCTAATATGTTTTAAACATTAATATAATATAATATAATATAATATAATATACATATTAAATAGTATAACTGATAATAGGAAAAATGAATGTTTTATCTCTTCTTATTTTTAATGTCTTACTACAGAAAAACATGCCCAAAGACATAGAGAAGTGTTTATAGAATCAATTTATTTAACTGAAAAGAGGCTTACGTGCTAATTAACCATTATCTATGTTCCCATTCTCATAATTGTACTCATTCATTATATATAGGCACATATTATTGACGGTACTATAATTTTCTTAAGAGCTAAGTTTCTGACAGCAAAAATTGTATACTATCAACATCAGTATTAACAATAAATAACAGCACCTTACACATAGTTGGTACAACATATTTTCAATAAATTAGTGAATGAAACTCTTGGCCATTCCCTGCCTTCTGTCAGGTAGCTTCTTCTAGCTACTATGTTTATATAAAAAAATTATTCCAAAAGTTGTATCCCTCATTGTTTCAGAGGTTCCAGAATTAATACGCTGCTCAGCTGGGTGGTTCTGGGTTGGGGGTCTCTTTTTATGTTATAGTCAGCTGTAGCTGAAGCTGGAGTCATCTCAAAGATTTCCTCATTCCTTTGAATGAGCACTCAAACAGCAGGGGCTAGGACAGTTGAGACTCCTTGAGTATCTCCTCTCTGTATCTTTGTATTCTTTCCATATGATCTCGTGTAGCCAGACTTGTTATGTTGGCTCACTCTCAAGACTTACATCCTTTTATAGGAAGTGTCAAAAAACTTGGGGCCAGGTTGTAAAACCACATACTTTATACATTTTAATTCAGGCAAGTATCTAATGTTTTCTTAAGTCACACCACCATCTTTAAGTATTGATACTTAATATTTAATGGAAAAACAATGGCCTATATTTTCTTATTGAAGCCTTCCAATACATTGCAAGCTGAGAGAATGGCTACCACCAATATAACAATCGATTTAACTTGTATCACAGTTCAATTTTGTCTTCCAAGCCATCAACCTCCCTCTAAACGTCAAAGTCCTAATTCTGGCTTAGAAGCCTTATAATATCCAGGGCTGTTAAAAAGTAGGGTGCCTGTAAGAGAGAGTTCAGATGGAACTCAGCAAAGTCTTAAAGCCTGGACATACATCACTTTTGCAGGATGGTTCATGAGCCATATGCAAGTTTCTGTTAATGGAAAGTTTTCACTAGAGAGCAAGGAAAAGATACTCAGGTAACTTCAGGAACTTATTCAAATGGCTAAGAATAATTTTCAGTTCTGGGACAATTTAGGGTGTTTCCCTATATCTGAAACATACTGTGGCATGGTTTCTCAGAATTTATTTCCTGATTTCTAGGTGGTCCTATGTCCTCTCTGCTTAGGTCCAACCAACTTCCCATCTCCAACATATGCCCTCCTGTCTAAGCCCAGGAGAGAAATTCCCAAAGAGTGAAATAATCTTCCAACATTCTCTTTTCCGTCTGTATTTATAACATCATCCCTGTGCTCTATTTACTTTAGTGGCTTTACTTTTGACAGTTGAGAGCCGTTTCATTCATTAAACAAATACATATTAATTGCCATCTGTATACCAGGCACTATTCTACATATTTCAGAATTATATGTGAAAAAAATAAATATTGTTGTTCTTATAAATCCACAATTAACACAAGAAGTGAGTAAAATATATAGTAATAAGTGCTGTGGACAAAATATAAAATAGAATAGGATAAGGTGGATAGAAGTAGGGGAGGTGAGGGTAGACTATATAACAAGAGCTTTGCTTTCAAACTATACCTTTGATATATCCTTCAAGATATGGATATTTCAGAAGCAAAAAAATCCTTTCTCCTTCCTGGAACTCCCCTAATTTTCCTCAAGGCAGTATATTTCTCTCCCTGTGAAGGCAAGGGTGTTTTAGAAAGAGGTGTGGAAAAGAAAGGCATACGGTTGCATACTTAAGCATGCTCTCTCACTAACCAATATTACGGTTTACAGATACCAAAGGCAAAGATCTTAAAATTGTTACAATCCTTACTCATGCTTACTAAGACATACTATTATTGTTAAATAATTCCCTTCAAGAAAGATGGAAAAACCATAGAAACATGTATAGTGACCACCAAACCTATCTTGTTAATAAGGTGAGTACATGTCTACATTAATACAGTCAACTGAAATTTCAACAATGCCTAATATAATACCATTGACATGAAGACGAGTGTATAAGAAAGATCTGGAATCTGCCCTGAGCTGCTCTTACAAAATCATTCGGTAAAAATAAGCAAAATAAAGATCAGAGCACAGAAAAACATTGAGCAATAGAAGGAATCAAAGGATTGATTTTGAAATGTGGCTGTGGTGAAAAAAATGTTGAAATAAGAAATGTTTTTCCCTCACTCTCCTGCATAACCCTATTTCATACTTTGTAACTCTTTGCCTCAGACTTGTGGCACGATAGAAAAGCACTAAATCCCTAAGTCAAAGGTGGTTGTTGTGTTTTAAAATGTCCTTAGTCTTTTGACAAGATAAAAGATAAAATTGTGTGTGTGTGTGTGTGTGTGTGAAGAAAAAATAAGATTCAGAAATGTTGGGGTAGGAAGAGCAGGTGTGTCAGGTCATTGAATGCTCCTGGGCACTGAGGGTATGCCGAGCTCTCAGGTGGAAGGCTTGGAGCCTCAGAACCACATCAGCGGTGAAAGAAAATCCCAGCGCTATAGTTCACACAGGAGCAGGTAGGCCCCAACTAAATTATGATAAATAAGAATAAATAAGACGGTGTTCATGCATATATGAAAAGGGAGGAGAGGGAAAGGCTTTGGAGGGTACAGAGAGAGAGTGGAAGTGACTACTCCAGCCTGGAAAAGCCCGTGGGTGGTAATGCAAGAGTAACAAGGACCTATAATAGGACCAGGTTTTGACAACACATTGGTAAAGTCACAGAAGTCAGAGGGAATGGCTGTATGATGTATATTGGTGCCAGGTTTAAGGGAAAGAGTCTCAATATTATCAAATATTTTATGCCAGCAATATAAGGTATATGAAAATATATTTTTTAAATGTTAAGAATGTGATTGTAACACAAAAAAATGTGGAGTGTTTTTCCACTCATTAATGAGGTTATTGTCAGATGAACAAGCTGGTTCAAAGAATGATAAAATACAAACAAACCTCATGCACATGTAGTCAATGAAAAAGAAATAGAGAATTCCAGAATAAAATGGCTAAATTACCAAACCAGTTAACATTGTCTTACAGGACAATGAAAAACAATCTTTAGAGTTACCTTTTTTTATGGAACGGAAATAATTTGTATATCTTCACAATAAAAGTTTCTTCTTATTGGATTTTTTAAATAAAATCTATTCGTATAGAGTTGTAAGAGGTCCTATGCAATAGTAAATATTAAATCAAAAAAATATACTTTACTCTAGAGAGACCGGAAACCCTTTCCATTTGGAGCCCCAGCATTACAATGAAAGTCATGTAGTAATTTTTTTTTGCCTTACTTCCAATTTTGGATTTTCTGTCTTTACAGACAGAAACTATAGACCCATCCAAACTAAAGGACCAGCTACAGAGTAGATACAGTGGGGCAAGTCAAGAGAAATCATTTTACTACAGTTGACCCTTGAAAAATGAAGGGGTAAGGGGCATCAAAAATCTGCACACACAAAAATCTGCATCTAACATTTGACTCCCCCAAAACTTAATTATTGTTGACTGGAAAGCTTACAGTTACATAAATAATCAATTGAACCTATATTTTGTGTTATATGCATTATATACTATATTCTTAAAGTAAGCTAGAGAGATGAAAATATTAAGAAAATTGTAAAATACATTTATAGTACTGAACTGTAAAAAATCCTTGTATAAATGGACCTGCACAGTTCAAATCCATGTTGTTCAAGAGTCAACTATAACTAAACACATCCAGATGGACATCTGGAAACCTTGGCACAATCATAGGAGTTAGGAAGAAAGGAAAACCCAAATGACTATAGTTAATTTTTCCATCAGTCAGGCAGGATAAGGATTTGGATATGGACTTAGAGAAGAGTAATAATAAATGTGATACTTTCGTGCAACCTAGGTCTATGTCTAAAGTCTATTCTCAATAACAAATAAGACAATTAGACCACAAGATACAAAAAGCTCACAAAAAGGACACAAGAACTCAGGAGAAAATTAAAATAAATTTGTCTTTCTTAAAAATGACTGTGCTTGCAATAAGATGGGGTTGTTAGAGTACAAGGTGCTGTGAATGAGATATTGAAGAAAACATTGTAATACAATAAAAAGCAGTCCAGCCTATCAGAAATTATGAAGAGTTTGTTTCTTTGACTTTGGCTTAAGATACTATATAACCGCAACCTATGATAGTGGAGGGCATCAGGCTGTCATACATTTTTCATGTTTCCACTGACCAGACCAGCTTGATGCCCTTCTGTCCCAAGGTGAAGTCAAGGTGAGGTGGAAAAATGTGGCTACTAATGATATCAGAGTAAATTGTTACTCTGTTCTCTTATTACATTTTTTGTGTTAATGGACATTCTCAGAATCCCAGTTCTCTCCTCTCTCACTATGAAACCGCCAACAAATTATTTATCTCTAAAGGCTACAGATTGCCCATCTGTGAAGCCAAGGGTCAGAATCTAGCCTCTTTCCAGCTCTCACAGTATATGTTAAACATACCTGACCACTAAGCTGTGTTGTCAAAGCAGGGCTACTCAGCATCAAAACTAGAACTGCTGAAGAAACAGCCAAATCCTAGAGCAAGACAGACAAATGCCTGTTTTTTTTAAATAAATATATAATTATCAAGATAAATTGGAACAAATTTTAATCATAAAAAGTGAAATTAAATTCAAGTTTGCATACTTTTGAAAAAATCAAGGATTGGTCGCAAAACAGAAAAGAATGTTGTCAGCCAAGTAACTCATTAAATCCATGGGGGCAGTGTTCTAAAAACTAAACACACACACACACACACACACACACACACACACACACACACGTCTCATATAAAAACTCACTCAAAGGATAATATATTAACTAGACAAAAAGAAAAAAAAAGGAAGATAAAAGAAAGACAGACACCTGTGTCTGTTTTGCCCAAAGATATTTGGAGACAACTCGGGAAATCCAGGATCAACACAGACAAATGAATAAATGGAGAGAATTAGAATTTTTTTCAGTGCAACCTGATTTGACCTCTCTTTTAGACAAGTCCCTTGTCTTGTATATACATCACAGTATTCTGGATACCTTGTTTATAGGCACAGACTACTGAAAGAAGCACTTATATTTTCCCCACTATTTCATTTGCAGTAAATACAAATTCTCTTCCCAGTGGGGTTGGAAGGCAAGACATGAGACAACCTGGTCATCTTTCAACATTCCTGACTGCAAAGGATCTTCTATAAACATCAAAAAAAAAAGCCTTCACAGAATTCAGCAAAAAAAAAAAATAATAATAATAAAGAAAGAAAATATAAACAATGAAGATCATATTTATTCTGCAACCCCTGGAGAGTTTACAAGGACCAGGTGATCTCAGTCATCAAAGAAATGGCAGGTCTATGGAGCTAGGCTTCAGGAGCACAAACCTTCCTTGGAGGAACTTGAGATTAAATGATAGCTTTCCATAGACACGGGAGCTCTGAAAAAAAAAAAAAACTCTTCTGGTACAGAAATGTATTAACTCTCAGGGTATGTTTTCAATGCAGAGTGCAAGTAATTTAGCTGCCTGACTCCCACTGATGTTAATGGTGGCTATGCCATTAAGTCCTAATCTGCCACTTTCCACCTGGACCCTATAGCTTTTTCTTACTCCCAGAGAATTTGTATTGTTGCTGACAGGGGAAAAAAATAAATGAAATTATTTGGCTTACAGAATCAGGCATCAATACACTCAATTGATACCCATTTCAAAGCTTTAAAACAATTGTCTGTGAACTTGCACTGAAGCCAAAATGTGTGGAAGATAATATAAATACTTTTGTTAGACCAATGAACAAAATGCTTGCTTGTTCTTTTAAAATCACAGAATTGTAAATAGGTATTTTCTAATATTTAAGCCATTAATTGTTTGGGCAGCTTCTATATTAATACTTACTCTAGTGCATCTTGCATTTTAGAGTTCTTTGCTTCTTATGTCTACTAAGAGCAGTAAACTCTCTTCCCAGAAAGAGGGACATATATCCAAATTTGTTAACACAATTTCAGAAGGTTCGCAAACTCCCAAAAATCCACCCATGTATATAAATCCCAATTTAAGAATCTCTAATCTAACAGATCCACCTAAATATTGTAGAACCATTCTTTGTGTTTTCTCCATAAAAGCAGTAAATGTAATTTGAGGTGTTCAAAGAAATGATGATTAACAAAACTGTTGTGTTTTCCATTACAATTGCTTCCTTCATACCATGAAGAGGAGCTCTGGATGTTATCATGTTGCTTATGGCATGGTTTTTGGAATATTCATGTACAAGAAATGTGGCCATCTTAACAAATCAATTAATCTTCCAATTAATTCCATAAAAACTACCAGCAACCAGAGTTAGCAACTACTCAATCTATTCAGTTAACTCACCAAGGATATTTATTCAGTAAACATTATATTTGGTGAAGCCAATTCATATTCTCAACCAGCACATTGCCACAGTCATTCTCAGGATTTTAGCCTCTTATGAAGTGGTAAACAGGCCATGATTCCCTTCAGCATCTTTAGTAACAAGCTATTTACTTAAATGACAATAGCAATAAATTCCAGAATTTCCAGCTTCTATAGTATGTTATATCAAAGGCAAGGCCTTAATACCTGGCTAACATTTGACTTTGATTGAATTCCTACCATGTTCAAAGCACTACATGGACTTAGAAACCAAAGTAGAAAACTTTATTTCTTCCCTTCAGCATCTTAACAATGTGGTTGGCAGATGGGAGAGGAATAGACAGAGCCAGTAGAAATATAAATGCATATCTACAAATGCGGAAACACAGTGAAAATCTACTACTACCTTACAGAGTATTACACAAAGGTTAAGTAACAAAGAACCTGGGGATGATAACAGAAAAAATGGCACCATCCTGAATAATTATCAAGAGCTTTGGAAGGGGAGAAGGGAGAAGAGTGAGGGGAATGATTTAAAGGAGAGTTTTGATGGCATTTTAGTTAAAATGTTACCTGAAATTCCACGTTAGAAAAATTGTTAAGTGTTTGGATATTTGAATGGAATTGACAATATAATTGAGGATGTCACTAGAAATTAGAACGTTTATAATCCAGGGGCACCTGGGTGGCTCAGTTGGTTAAGCATCCAACTTCGGCTCAAGTCGTGATCTCATGATTCATGAGTTCAAGTCACATGTTGGGCTCTGTGCTGACAGCTCAGAGACTGGAGCCTGCTTCAGATCCTGTGTCTCCTTCTCTCTCTGCCTCTTCCCCACTCCCGTGCTGTCTCTCTCTTTCTCTCAAAAATAAACAAATAAAATAAAATGAAAAAGAACATTTATAATCCATTATATGAAAAGTCCCCATATCTGAACAGGAATGGTCCTGTCCAGGTATTATCCTTCAGGTGATGCTTGTTCTATCCATGCTGTGCACAAAGATATTGAGAGCAAATATTAACTAAGTCTATTAGGACAAATCCCTGCTGAAATCAGAGGGAATCTTTACTTGAGACTTTATATAAAACACTAAATAATTACTAAACTAGAACTTAGCCCACAGTATTTATTATATACTTCGGTTTCTTTTAATATATGTTAACAGTAACAAACATAGACATAAATTAGCTATACAAACATAGACATATATTTGGTCACAGCTGCCAATTCATTTTTATTAGTTGGTTGCTGACACCCTTAACTAGATGCGACCTGGGAATATTTTGTTTTGATTCTGATTCTCAACTCAAGTTTCCAAAATGGAAAAAATCCAATAAAAGGGACCCTAAGGACTCTCTGTCTTTCTTCTTTTTCTGAACTCTCAGAACATTTTATCAACACTTCTCTTATAGAATTCATCCCAGTGCTACCTCTTGCTCTTGTGTCATTTTCTTTGCCCCTTCAACCCACCAAATGGCAAAGGGAAGCCTGTTATAAAGTATGAAATAGGGCCCCAAAGAAGGTCTCTGTGGGATAGAAGCAGCTTGCTATCAAGTCATTGTTATATCTCATTGTTCTTTATGATGGTCAGGGCTGCATCCATGGTGAGTAATGAGCACTGTACAAACAAGTACTTATAGCAAAGGGTTTTTTTTAATGCTTACTGCTTTATTTTTCAGAGGCAGAGAGAGTGCAGAACCTGATGTGGGGCTTGAGCTCATAAACTGTGAGATCATGACCTGAGCCAAAATCAAGAGTTGGACACTTCAACCACTGAGCCACACAGGATGCCCAAAGCAGAGGGCTTTTAAATCTAGGCAACTAGATATTTTCAAGAGGAGTACTTAAAATAAGGAAATAATTTGTCATTACCAAACTATATGTATAATATTTTTTAGTATGCAGAAAAGTATTAATTCTCAGCTGTAAAAAGAACATTAATATCAGTTCAAATAACAACAACACCAAAAGTATGTGTTACTAATGTCATTATGTGAAGCAGATGAATAAAGAAAAATTATATTTGGGCAATTTCCCAATTATTATTATAAAATATTTGCAGTTATTTTCCAAAAGTAATTGATTCCTTTTTTAATCAATGGTCATAAAATGTTTAATGCTACTTCAAATTTATATTATAAAAGATGAAGTAATATCTTTATTACTGCTTAGGAACCACTGCACAGTTCATTTTCTCTTTAGGAATTTGTCCTCCTCTTGTCTTCATTCAACAGAAATAAGACGTACAGGAATTTGATATTCCAAATTCATTCATCAGAATACAAATTGCCTCATAAATGTTCTTACTGATCTTTTGATTGGCAGATAGTACCAGCAAGGTGGTTGGAATTGGTGATCGTCAAATGTCAGGCAACTGAATGATATTTGAGGAAGACTAGGTTCTTTAATTTTGTTAAATTCCCAGAGGGTAGAGACCATAACTTGCTCATCTCCTAAGAAACCTATCCCTATGCTTTGCTCCTTAAATATTTGTCTAATAATTTCCTTTCAAGGAAGACTAACTAGAATAACAATTTTTTAAAGAACATTTCTAGTGAAAGTAATGTTACTTCACCCATCCCAAGGAAGCAATGAAGCCAGCTATCCATTGTGAAATAAATATAATCAGAGTTATTAAAGTGATCACTTATAATGATAATAACGATAAAACATCTGCCATGCAAGTCAAGATTTATTGGGCTGTGTATAAATTAGAGTCCCAGAACAGTCTGAAACTAGAAAGAAAGGGACTATCAGTAATCCACTGATCATTAACACAAACAAAATGCTAAGTTTTAGCCTTGACCCAAATTTACCATCTACCATTTTTTCCCACTGGAATTAGAGGATTCAGCATTATTAAAGCCTAATTAGAGTCTTTATCCTTCTCTGACCTATGTCTTCATACTTGTTCCTGGTGGGCTATTGACTGAAACTAATTGGCAAGTATTTCTGTGAAAGACAAATCCGTTACAAACTCTAGTGCCCATAAAAATCAACTGAGGTTACCTAAGTGCCTGATAAAAATGTGGTTTGCTGAGCTCCCCTGCAGAGATTCTGATTTGGCTGTCGAAAGCGCAAGCTTGGACAATGTTTAAAGCAGTTATTTCTAAATAGATGCTTATGTCAAACACACTACAAAATATTTTATGATGAGCATCTCTTAGGTACTGACACTGTGTAAATAAAGAATTTAATGCCAGTAAATGTCAAGGGCCATTTTTTGGGATTTCCTAAGCTGTGTCTCCAAATATCCACAAACTTCTCAATGACAAGAAAATAAAGAATGAATTCCAAAATATGGAATCCATACATAATTCTACTTACTTACCATTTTTAAAGTTTTGTTTTGAATTTGTCATATCAGATGTAGTACCCAAAAGATGACAATTTGGTTGATGTCATCTTGAGAACCTACTCTGACAAAGCAGATGCAGCCATATACATCATGCTGCTTTTAGGAAAATTTCCATTATTCTGTACCCACACCCTATAAGAAAGATGATATAGCTTGGAAAAAGTGTAGCCATGGACTATAAAAAAATCTAGGATTAAAATTTCCCTATAATGTCTACTACCCACATTCAGTCTAAAAGATTATAAAAAACAGTTAAAGAAAAAGAAATGTTCCATTTAAATGAACATAAAACAGTAGGCAGTAACAGCCTTAAAAGACCCATAATAAAGGCAATGACAATCTAAACAGACTTCCAAAGAACAAGAGCTATAAATAATATTTGTGCAGTGGACCTTATTATACACAACCCTATTCAGGTCTCCGAATAATTCTGTGAACACAGAAATATTTGTATCTTATCCTATGATAAAGTGAAGCTCACAGAGATTGGAGGCTTTGCTCAATAGCACAAAATTAGAAAGCAGAAGAGCAGGGAATTGCATCTAGATTTCCTAGATTCATATTTTACAGCAAATGTGCAATTCAAGATCTCAGAATTTCTAAATATCTAAATATCTAAAGCAATAGTTCCTACATGTATTTCATAAATAACTTTTTAATGTTATTCCTACTATAATGGTAGTTTTAAGTGCATTCATGGATATGTTTTCTTTATTGGCAAAAGAAAAGATGGATATGCAGTCAGAGTGCAGGGAATTGCAGATATCCAGATCAAACTTACCCTGATGAGTCTTCTACATGTACGTTACTATAAAGTAAAGAACGATTGCCCTGATATAGCCTCATATGTCTACCTAATATTTAGACTAAGCCCTTATAAAATAAACACAAAACTAAGTCAAAGCTAAGGAATAAATAATTAAGAGAGGGAGGAGAAGGAAGGGCAAGAGGAGGGGGAGGAGAGGCAGTCACCACCACCATTGCCACCATTTCCTAGTTAAAGAGGAAACAAAGGTCTCTCCACATTGCAGGCTACCACTTGTCTTAAAAAACTTAGACATGACTTGGGGCACCAGGTGGCTCAGTCAGTTTAGCGCCCGATTCTTGATTTGAGCTCAGGTCATGATCAGACAGTGCATGAGTTCGAGTGGGGAGCCACTTGGGATTTTCCTCTCCTTCTCTCTGCCCCTCCCCTGTTCACGCTCTCTCTGTCTCTGTCTCTCTAAACAAACAAACAAACAAACAAACAAACAAACAAACAAACTTAGGCATGACTTAGAAGTATTTTTCCTTTCTGAAATTTCTTCTTCCAGGTTTCCAGTAGGAATGTAGGCCATCTAGAAGAATGGTTGCACATAGATGGGTTGCATTATTGAATCAAAGATTTCATTGACATCTTGATGGATAGGAAGAGGAAAATAGGAAATAGTTGTTACTAGTATCTTCCACTTACATATGAAGGAAGTTAAGTAAGATCACACAGATTTAAGTGATAGAGTCAGAATCTGAACCCAGGCAGCCCAAGCCCAGAGCCCACATCCTTAACTACTGCATTACATCACCTTGTTGTTTATTCTTCTCTTGCTTTCTGAATTGGTTAAGCTGCCATAAAGCTCTCTAAAGGAAATACATAAGCAGTTGATCTAAAGGGTTTCAAATAGTTTTCCAATAGTAAAATCTATTCAGAAAATGATAAAATGGTAAAAAGGATCTCAAGTATCATGTAGTCCAGACCAACCAACATCCATTTTGGAAGCATTATTTAAAATAGCAAATAAATTTAGCTGCTTGTTCAGTATCTTAGAGCAAGTTAGTGGTCATACTGAAACTCAGAACTAAGGTCACCTGACAATTCAAATCACTATCCTCTGCTCTCCATGGACCTTTATTTATATACTAGCAGTAGTGGATCAAGTGTAGCACTCCAGTATATCGATAACCGTAAGGTTGTAACCTAGTCTTTAGCTGTTCCTATCAGTTGTGGTTCTGGAAAATGTTTACCCTATGGAATTGTGGACCCCACCCCCATACTGTGAGGGATCCCTAGATATCTTAGTATCTATTCTACTTCTATTAATCTACTTCTACTTCTAATAATCAAGACAAGGCTGGATCCTACAACACGCTCTCTACTCTGAACATCATATAAAAGACAGATGTAGAGATGGAAATTTTTAACACACTCTACCCTGATGTCTGATAAAAATGTAACACCTTTGTTTCTCACTAACTGGTTTAATCTTCCTTCCCCCTGAGCCTTACACACAATGGAGTAGTTGGACACAGAGAGAGAAATAAACTTTAAATTTGCTGAAAAATTCTGTCTATTCCAGTTTAAACAATCTCTTCTATTCAGTCACTTTCTGGTAAATTATTAGTCTTTTAGCTTTATTCCCTCTCTATCCTTCTCCAAAATGATTTAACATGGTATCTGGGAGTATAATCTGTGCAATTATAGATGCAGGGGTAAAGTGGCCATTTAGTCTATGTTGTATTTTGAAACCCTTGGCAATCTCAGCAGCAGAGTGACTGTATGGTCAAATCCCAGAGCTGTCCTTTTCAAGCTGTGTTGATGGCAGTCAACACCTCTAGTTGAGGAGCTTGCAACCCTTTTATCTTCACCCTAAGTAGTGTTGTACTGCAGACTCTCCCAGTTCTGCTAGATGAGCTTACAAGGTCCCAAGGAAACTTCCACAAAAGCAGAGCTTTGCTTGGGGCTCGCTCTTCTCAACTACCTAATAACTCCACTCCCTGATGCTATAGTCTCACTCCCCTACCTGTGGGATGTTGCATTCTGCTAATTCTCTCCTAGATGCCTGAAGTCTTTCCCAGACTGTGTTTAGAAATGTGTCCTCAGCTTTCATGCAGAAGAGGAGAAAGTAGAACCATTGACTCACTTCCCTACTTCCTGCAATCCTTCAGGACCAAATTAAGTAAGCCTCTTACCCACTCTTTTGAGGAAAAATGTCTAAGATACAGTCTCAGCTTTTTGCACCCTGGTTTATTGTACAATTTTATGATGGAGTTTCTCAGGAATAATTCTTGATATATTCATGAAAGCTAAATGAATTTAGAAAATCCTCTTCTCTTCCCAATTCAGCTTATTTTCTTGATTATGATCTTGAGGATTGAAAATGCTTCTCTTGATTTAAGAGATAAATATTGATTTTACTTAGCATTGATGCTAACACAATCTTGATCATGCAATACAGTCCCCACATTAAACAGATACCTCTGGCTGTAGGAAGGGATGATCGGAACAAAGCAATGGGGAAAAACACACTGATATATTTCAAAACTAGTATTACATTTACCACAGGAAATGAGCTTAAATTTCAGGCAGTAGACAGTCAGTATGAGGAGAAATCATGGCTCACCCTGAATTTCATGCAGTTTTCTCTGAAAAGTCACAAACTAAGTCATTAGCTACGTTTCCAATGTCTGGAAAAGTGTGTAAATTTTCAGTGACTCTTCCTTGCTCCCTGACCACATTGGTTCCTCTCCTAAGGGGGATGGAGTCTTTCACTTGAAACTTTGCTAAATCTCCTAGAGCCAAAAGAAGCCTTCACAACTCGGTCCCAGAAATTAATAACTGGTGAATAGCATATTTGTCACTCTTCAGAGCTTCAGATGAAATATAAAATGTCCACTCTTATTCTGGAAAAAAATAAAGATGTAACTGGGTAAGTTCCTTTGTGGAAAAACCCCCATTACCCAGGCTTTCCTTGATATCCATAAGCATGTTTCAAACAGGGTATTTGTAGTCTAAATGAGTCAGATCGTCAAAACTTTCTATCATCTCGTTAAGAAAAAAACACATCTTGTATCATTTCAAACTGAGAAAACTTTTGTTTTATATGACACAGAGCAGGTTAAGAACTTCATTTGTTTTGTATTATCTTTGAGAATCATCACTGAGCCCCCTCTCCTTTAATTAAATTAATTATACAAAATAAATTTTTGACGAAGAAAATAAAGTATTGGATTTTTTCTTTGTAAAAGTCTTTTTTAGTAGGAAGGGTACACTTAATACATTTTTTATACTGAAATTGTCAAATGTTTGAGCTCAAGGTTGAAATTTCCAGCAGTGAAGGCTAGTGCAAATCTGCTGATCTAACGTTTGAGAACTAATATATGTGCCCAGCATTGAATAAAGGTAACATCAGGCCCTTTTCAAAATTTATGATCTTTCATATATTTATGTGAAAATCATTGTGAAAATCATTGTGAAAACATTGTTGAACCTTTTGATTATAACAGCAATATCAGCTTATTGTAATAAATTTAAAACTAAAGAAAAGCATATCAAAAATAGAGACTAGTTGAAGACCTACCATGCTATGCAATAACAACTTTTACTATTCTGATATATATCATTATAGATTATACATAGTATGTGTTTATGTATACATTGTTTTTAATTACATAATATTCTACTAAATTTATTAGCTTTGAAGTACTCATAGCTCGCTCTCCCCTCTCCATTCCACCAAAACTGATATGTTTGTTTTTGTTACCACAGATACTAAACCGCCCCAGTCTTTTCTAGATTTTATTATGTAAAATCAGAGAAATAAGTAAGAAAAAGCAAAAGTGGAAGAACAAAGACAGGTGATTTACTTCAGAGAAGGCACAAATATAAATATAAGGATGAAAAGAGCTGGGAAACCAGTCATCATCCAGGACCAGTGACCAGGCACCATTTAGTTGGAGGGTATTGAGAGTGGTGAGATGTACAGATAGGACTTTAAATATATTTTGTTGTGCACTGAGAATTTTCATTTCATACCATAATTACATACTAAGTTTTGTACTGGATTCTGTTCTTTGATCCAACAGTGCTCAAAATAGAATTAATTGGCCCTCATTTATTCAGGTTATTTGAAATATTATTTTTTCTACTTAATATATTATTAGACCTTGTCAATAAGATTAATCCTTATCATTTTTAAAAGTTTCAAAGTAATAGTCACTCTGTATATTTTAAGAACTATTTAAACACACCTCATCTGGCACAATTTTAAGCTGTTTCCAATTTTCAAAAGTTAACAAATTTATATATAAAGCTTTATAGTTTCCCAATGATTCTATTAGAGTTATTTCCTAGAAGTACAATTTATGGGTCAAAAGTAATACACTCATTTGGTCTTTTGATACCTGTTAATAACCCTTCAAAAAAATTGTACATTCCTATTAACCATTGAGTGAGAGGGTTAAGTTTCCCACACCCACACCAGTACTGATTATCTTCACTTTTTTTTTTAATTTGCTTATTGAACTGAGAAACACAGAAGTGGTAGAAATTTTTAAATTCCATTGCTTGATAATGACACAGTACATCTTATCATAAATTTATTGACCAAAAATTATCATTGACATTAGGATGTGCTGGAGAGGCCAATAATTCTCATTGAAAATCCAGGGAGTATTCTTATCAATTACTTAAATTGTTTAAATAAAAACCTGGTTAAAATAACATAGAAAAGAATGTACTACATAGCAAAATAAAATCTAATAGAATGCTAACCCTCCCAGATGAATGGCTCTATTAAGAGAATGCCTTTTTATATACTAAATCAACTTTACCAGAATAATAAAAACTCCTTAAATGAATGTCTATGAAGAAAATAAATAGTATAGTAATCAGTATCCAAGTAGATTCTCTTGCAGGTCAAATAATTATCTATATTTTGAAAAGAACCTACTTTTTTGTGGAGGCACAAAATGAATAATTCCAATATATCCTTTTAGCAAACAGCTCTATTTTATAGTTTTATAAAGCCTCCCCCCCTTTTTTTAACATGGCCATTACATCAAAGTAAATACTTCTCTAATAGTCTTTCCTATAAGAACAATTCATATAACTTTTCCTTTTCAAGAACTTTCAATCCTTTATCCAGTCTTAGCAAGATTGGGGACCACACATTTCAATAATATTGTCTACATATAGTGACATATCCTCAGTATATCATTATTTTGAGATGTAGAGAGAAAACATTATGCTTCTGCTGTTTCAAGCACCTTATTATTTGTTTTATTTTTGGTTTTTAAAAGAAATGATAGTTTCACATGTAACATATCAAGTTTTTAGGAGTTAATACAGAATTTTTAACAACTACAACAGTCCCTTAAATGTTGATGTCCAGGACTCCATTCTTGACCCTCTGTTTCTCTTCTTTGCAGTGATCTTAAATTCTACCCAGAACAAACTCAATATGTCCAAGAAAAACTCATAATCTTTTTATCACCTATCACCACTACATACACACATAACAAACCTGCTCTTCTTCTCAAATTGTTTTCTTGAACTGTTGTCCTATTACAAACAAGTAAAGTTATCCCAGACTTCCTTTCCAACCCCCAACATTGAATTGGTCACCAAATGTTATTGGTTCTGTTCCCTAAATGTCCTTTTAATGTGTCTTTTCCCGCATGCCCATTGATGTACCCTTAATTTAGATGTTGATTACTATATTAGCATTCTAAATTTCTTTTTTGTTGTTCTGTTTTTCTAATCTAAACTCTAGCTCTCCCCTAATCAATTTTCCTTAAGGGTATCAGAATGATCATTCTAAAATTCAGATCTGATTTTACACTGACCTTCTAGAAAGCATAAGCATAGACTTTTGAAACTCCTTAGCTTGACACACAAGTCTCCATTGATTCTGATCCCTCCCTACTCTGCAGTTTGACCTCCCAGCACTCACCTACACACATCCTAGCTGTCAGCAATTCAGAATGGCTTGATGTTCCCTGAATTTACCTCATTCTTTCTCCTGTCAATTTCTCTGCATGCATTTTTCTCCTGTTCCAAGACTATTCTTCTACATTTTGCCTTGGTAATGTAGACCCTTCAAGACTCAATTAAAAATGTATCTCTCCCAAACAAGACATTCCCTAAAATATGTCACTGAATAGGTATGTTTCTCTATGATTTCACAGGAAACTGTGCTTACTCTTTTTCCCCTATTAAAGGGAGATCTGCTTGACAAAAAGGCCTCTTTCTTCCATACATGTGTCCCCAGCATGTAGCACAATGCCCAGTTAAAATAAGCCCTCAAAAAATGCATATATACAATAAGGATCTCCTGTCTTACGGTCATTTAAGCAGGGGCTAGATTTCCAACTGTCATAGATAACTTAGAAAAGGTTGAATGGAGAAACTTAACAGAAGACAATGGAGGAGGGGAAGGAAAAAAAAAGAGGTTAGAGAGGGAGCGAGCCAAAACATAAGAGTCTCTTAAAAACTGAGAACAAACTGAGGGTTGATGGGGGGTGGAAGGGAGGGGAGGGTGAGTGATGGGTATTGAGGAGGGCACCTGTTGGGATGAGCACTGGGTGTTGTATGGAAACCAATTTGACAATAAATTTCATATTAAAAAAAGAGAAAAGGTTGAATGGGCTCAAATCTGTTTAGAACACTTAAATTCTATTATATACATAATTCAATTAACAAAACTAATGGAACACTGAAAATATTTAGTTACTGTCAGTACCAAGTAGTTGCTTGGGCAGGGGTTACTTTTACCTTACCCCTACCATTAGTCTCTCAAAATCATCCTAAAGTAATACAGACTAAGTAAAAATATTTGCTTTATGGGAAATACAGCTGTTGGAAGGCAATTCTGCAATGGGTCTTTCTTTTTTTTCTACATTCTTGTGAATGGAGATACCGATAATTTTTGCTCCAAACTATATTTCCAAGGATGTTTGTGTAGTGAGCAATTGTGGAAGAAAGAGATAGTGTGACCCTCTGGAGCAAAGGGTAGGTTTTCTTACTTTCCAGGATAATAAAGATAATGTCTCCCTTCAGAACAAACGGCAGTTTTGTTTGCATTCCTTTATAAAACATCGGAGTTCCCTAAACTTGAGGTTCCTCAGGTGTGATGAAACCCACCATATGTGCAGCATGAAGGTCCCTTCCCTTCACTTTCATGGTATTGGAGAACAAAAGGACATCAGTCAAGCATGTATCTCATGTGACTTGCTATATAGTAGGTAATAAAGCCTTCTGTTTTATCCTGGGTGTCTTGTTACTTCTTGGAGCATTTGTAAGACTATAGCAAGCTAACATGTTAGACTGCAAACAAGATACATTCTCAGGACCATCACAGTTCTTAAAGTCACTTTACAATAAGCCCTACTCTTCAAACCAGATTATCATTCCAAAGCCCATCCTGTAAAAAAAAAAAAAAAAAAAAAAAAAAAAAAAAAAAAAAAAAAAAAAAACAACGTAAAACAAAAAACTTCTGGAACAATTTCCATCCATAGATTACCATGAACACTTAGTTAACCAGCTGCATGTTAGGCCCTACCACCATCTAAACACAGAAAATAACCGTGATCAAGCAGGATTCTTTTTATCAAGAATATACTACTTCTTCATAAATCAAAAATCATGATTCTTCCCCTTGACCCAGCTCAAGCTACTCACATTCGCCTGACTGGTTGATTGCAGAAGGACTTCCTTTCTCTGTCTTCTCAAGAATACTTACAAGAAGCAGCCTTGTGCTCTTGGAGGATATAGTTGATTAGGCCTACAAATTGTCAATCATATTCAGCATTTGCTCAGTACAACCTTCACCTGTGACTTGATTAAATTATTTTGGGAGATGCCTGGGGCTCATTGATGCTGAAAGCGTGAATCAGCTTTTTATTTTCTGTAGGGCATAATAATACTTTATCACTAGAAGGTACTAAATAAATTTTTGTTTAAAATACCAAGTAATTTAAACCATTTTAATTCACTAATGAGAATATTAGCGTCTTTAATTCAAAACTCAAGTCTTCTTTGCAAAGCCTGGGGTTTTAAATAAAAAGCTAATATTTATTGATGAATTGATAGGGAAGCAGTTTAGCACAGTGCTTAACAAACCTAGACACACAATGGAATCACTCAGGATGCTAAATTTTTTAATCAGAATCCCCGGGAAGCAGGTCAAAATAATCTCTAGCTTGGAAACTCTTCCCCAGCAGAATCTGAGAAGTAATAAGAATTTGAATTTTTTGCTAGATGATGCTGACCATGAAACCTTTTGGAAATAATCATTTTTACACTCTATTTTCAATAAGATTTGCTAAACAAAACCACGTGTAGTAACTAATTTCCAAAGCAAAAATTTCATTTTAGAGCTTTGGTTCTCATGCAAAAGTGATTCTTAATATCAACCAAATTTGACTCTCATCTTAATAGTTGTGGTTTTCTTGGACACTAATTGAAGTATACATCACAACTACTTTATTATTAACATAGTAACTTTTTTAAATGTTTTATTTGGCATCATAATATTTACATGTATTTGAAAAAGTGTATGTGTATATGAGTGTATGTGAAAGAAAAGCATATCTATTCAATCTGTAGATTATACTTGGTGTACCTAGAAATTCTCTGAGTACTTTGAATATCCTTCTTGCCCCTTCCCAGGTATCTGGAGACACAACACCAAGAGCCACTTTTCAAGAGGATATAGTCCAAGTTTAAAAGTTGAGTCTTTTGCCAGTTAAAAATCATCAGGACATGAGTTGAAAAGTCATTACATAATAGCATACTTTTCTTATTATAATACTTAAGTACTCAAACTTGATACAGCATCTTATGATCTGTCCTTATCACAGCCCTCTCAGATAGATACCATTTACCCTCATTTTCTAAATGTGGATACTGAGATACAGAGAAGTTAAGTGAATTGCTTCAGGTTTTCAAGGACATAGTTAAAAATTTCAAATTCCCTGACTGGCAGTTTCTTGTCTGATACACGACACAGCACTGCCTCTCTCAGGCCACTAAAGACAAACAGAGAGAAATGTCAGAGACAGGATGGTGAAAGCTTGCCTTTGACATTGGAGTGTGTGCTTCATGACTATCCCAGAGTGGTAGTATAGATCTCTTACTGATGAGATCAAACGGGACGTTACATTTAAGAGTTAACTTCAGTGTAGATGGAAGAAGATTAGATCATTTTCAGAAGAAAACAGCATTTGAGAGAAGAGGCCTAAAGATCAAACTTGTCAAAAACTTGCTATGAAGCTGTGAAAAAAAGGAACTTAAAAAGCAAAAAAGAAGTAATGTTATTAGAATACACTTTAGGGACTGCCAAACTGACCAACCTGTTTAGGCTGAATTGTGCCCCCTAGAATTCGTATGTCAAAGCCCTGACATTCTGTCCAAGTCGGAGTGTGACGGTATTTGCAGATAGGGCCTTTTAAAGGGTGTTTAAGTTAAATAAAGTCGTAAGGGTGGGCACACTCCATTCTGTGGATACACAGAGAGACACGGGGGATAGGGGGGAATGCATGTGCCTAGGGACAAGCACGTGAAGAGGCATAAAGAAGAGGGCCATCTGCAAGCAAAGGGAGAAGCCTCAGGAACCTGCCAGCACCCTGATCTTGGACTTACAACCTCTGGAACTGCAAAACATCCATATATTTCTGTTGTTTAAGCCTCCCAGTCTGTGGCGTTTTGTGAAGACAGACCTAGCACACTATCACAGCCAGTTTTGTAGATTAATCTAGGAAGGTAAAGGAATATCCCTAAGACCCTAGTGGCACAGTTTTGCATTGCTGCACTTCTCGGGTCCTTTCCCGGGCACCGACCTGTAGCAGGCCTCACCCATACCCTCCTGGGACTCACCTCTACACAGTAATACTGACATCTAAGGTTTGTCTGAGAGTTTGTTTCTGATTTCATGTTCCCTTTCAGCCTGCATACAGAGCACAGATAGTTAATGCCCTGAAAATGACTCTACACAAGTAATACACAGGGATTTGTTAGCTAAACACTCCAGATTCCTCACTCCTTGGTTGGGATAACTATGAGGCTTCTTTCTACCATCTCCCAGAATTCTCAATGGACTTAAGCTCCAATTGCCCACAATAGTAGCTGGCTGGATGATGCACCTCTTTGAAGGATTCCTTCCCTCTCTGCTATACTTTCCCATTTCCTTAGCAGTGATTTCTAAGGTCATCTCCCAAATAGTCTACTTTCGCTCAAATCCAGAGGAACCCAAGCCAAAATACTGTCTCCACATCCCACTGGCCTAAATCATCATCCCTGCTGCTACACTTGAGATCAGGTGTAGGCAACTTCAGAAGGACCTGAATAATCTCTAAAGCCTCTATTAGGCAAACAAAATTCTCCTTTAATAACAGTATAGTCCTCCCACCTTTGTAAGAGTCCTAACACTTCAATTATCTTTAAATTATCTTTCAAGATGTGTCCATCTTAAAATTACCTCTCTTTGTTGACTGTTTCCTCTTGTTCCATAAATATGCTCATGTTTGTCCCATTAAAAAAAAAATAACCCTTTCTTGACTCTGTGGCCTCCTCTAATTTCTGCTGAAGTCACTGGAACATGTCTGGCACAGGATCCAAGAAGGAAAGTGACAAACCTAATGGACAACTTTTGATTTTTACCTTATACGGAAACTTTAATGCAGTCTAAAGTTTCATTTCTTTTTCTTTATAGCTAAGATTTTTGACATCATTTCTTACTCCAATATCAGAAAGTCATTCTCCTGTATTTTCTTAGAGTTTTAGGTTCAGCGGTTCCATCTATATTCTATTCCAGTTGGAATTTATTTTGTTTACGTACAAAACTTTCACATATATGACAAAGTTGAGCACTCGTTTCTGAAGTTCTTCCACCCAGCTTCTTTGACTTTTCTCTCATGTGACTCCCCTTCTACATTTATAACCACTCATTTATATATGAATCGTGTTCTTTATCCTATCTGGGAATTACCCAAGGCCTGGCCCTTGGCCTACTCTTCTTGTTATGTCACATTCTCCTCTGAGCAATCTTATCCTCAGATTTATATTTATACCCTTGTATTTATACATTTCCTATTGCAAAGACACCTTAAAATGAACAAATGCAAAAAGCTTATATTTCCCATCTCACCAATAAAACTTTATGTTTCTCCAGTATTCTATTCTAGTCTGATTAATCATACTACCATCTACCCAATTACCCATGTCAGAAATCCAAGAGTAGTCTTAGATTTTTCTCTTCATTTTTGCCCCAAATTACACTTTAATAAAATAATCATCAAATTCTGTTTATTTTACTTCCCAATATGTATGGTACCATTTACCTTGGCCTCATCTACATCTCTCCACTATCTGGTCAATGCGTTCATAATATTTTGCCTAGATCGTTTACATACCTTCTGGTTTTGATACTGGCCACTCAAACCCATCCTTTGGACTGCCCCAAAGTGGTACAATAGTGGTAGAAATTACTAATTCTCACCAATATTTCCAACTCTTCTTTCCCACTGCACACTGAAAATCTCCATCCTTTTCAGACCTCTTATAGTTCAGAAAGGTCATGACTTCTTTGGGAAGTGGTATATGTGGGGAAGTGGTTCTTTCCAGGGGAAGGTGATGAAAAGTCCATGTGTAAGTATCCAGTCTGGATTCCTCTATGTTATCAATCAAAAGAAAAAAAAAATTGTCTTATTAGCCAGGGTTCCTCGGTGAATATTTAGGTCTGAGTCCACAGTTCCTCCATCCAAAGTCACAAAGATTTGGGGATTGATTTGTTACCACAGCTTAAAAGCCTACCATGACTGATAGAATACTTAAAATTGTGATCATGTCACTCTCCTATATAAAATTGTTCAGTGTTTTCTTATTGTTCTTGAAGTGTGCTGTAAACGTCTTACATAGAAAAAGGACTTGCAGATCTGGCTTCTGATTATCTTCAATACCAATGCTCAGAACCTTCATTTTATGTACTAATATACTGAATTTTTGTTAACATCCTATACAATTCATACCTTCTCATTTTGTCCATACTGTTGTCTTTATCTTGAATTCTTATTTTTCTGTTATTTAATTGGATAATGTCTATTCAAACTTTAAGATTCCATTCAAGTTTCAGCACCATCAATAAGTTTTCTTTAAACTTTCAAGATGATTGTAAACTTCTCCAGGCAGTGTTTGCCATTTATCTTTTTTATCCTAAGTTTCTAGCACACTATATTATATTTAATAGGTACTCAATAGATGTTTCTAGATCATCTCATAAAATTATTCTAAGACAAATAATTACAAATAAAAGTTTTAACCATTTAATCAGACTTCTTTTCTCCAAAAAGCCAAAATGCATCATTTTTATTCATATATGAATTGAATTGATCAGGTTTTTTTAAAAAATAAAATAAATATAGTTAATAACATAAAATTGTTTCAGTGTATTTGTGCCCTTTGTTTACTTAACTATCCACTCATTCAATACACATTAAGAAGAGATGGGGCATCCGGGTGGCTCACTTGGTTGAGCATCCAACTTTGACTTAGGTCATGGTCTCACAGTTTGTGAGTTCGAGCCGCATATTGGCTTGCTGCTGTCAGCCTGTCAGCACAGAGCCTTATTCAGATCCTCTGTCCTCTTCTCTCCACTCACTCCCAATAAATAAACAAATATTTTTAAAAAGAAAGAAAGATAATCATTAAGGATCTTACTAAGCACTGGAAAATTTTTAGTCATTTAGTCCAAGAAACCATAGCTATGCCCTAAACTGACTTCTTTATTTGTTCCCCATTTCTATCTTTCTCTGCTTCTATTTTTTCTTCCAAACAGCAGCCACGGTGATCCCCTTTTAAAAATTGAGCATTTATCTCAGTTAAAGAAACTGTCCAATGGATTTGCATGTTATTAGAAGCAAAATACAATATCCTTATTATATTGCATGATAGCTCAAATGGTTTAAACCCACTACCTATCTGATATCGTCTCTTTCTATCCTTTTCTTGTTTACTCTGATCCAGCAACATTCTCAATTTGACATCTCTCAAACATACTGTTATGAACTGAATTGTGTTCCCTCCAAACTTCATATGCTGAAGGCCTAACTCCTAATGTGACTTTATTTGGAAACAGGGCCTTTAAAGGGGTAAGTAAGGCTAAGAGAGGTGATAGAACATTGATAATATTCTAGTTCTTGTTATGGATGCTAGTTATCCATATATGTCCTCTTAAAACAAATTGATTCTTATGACATTTTAAGTTTCAACTGAAAAATTACTGATAGGGGCGCCTGGGTGGCTCAGTCAGTTGAGCTTCCGACTTCGGCTCAGGTCATGATCTCATGGTCCGTGAGTTCGAGCCCTGTGTCAGACTCTTTGCTGAAAGCTTGGAGCCTGGAGCCTGCCTCGGATTCTGTGTCTTCCTCTCTCTCTGACACGCCCCTGTTCATGCTCTGTCTCTCTGTCTCAAAAATAATTAAACATAAAAAAAAGAAAGATTACTGATAAAAGTCATTGATTGACCTAAAACTTAACAAAGTGCCTCTCTGATCATGTTATTTTTTAATATAAGAAGTCTAAGCAATCATGTAAATCAGGACATATTTGAGATTGAATGAGAATGCTATTAATAATTACAACAAGACCATCTTAGGCAAACCACAACATGTGGTTACCTTATTAAATACCCCGAATGATTCTTTCCTTTAGTCCTGCCATAATTACATATCAACACAATTTGTCAACTTTTTTCTCACTTCTTTTAAGTCTTTTGAGGACTGAGATGAGGCCATAACATCTTCAAATGCCCCAGAATAGTTAGAAAAATAAAATTTATAGTATCAGTACAGAAATTTAAAATAACAAACTTTGCTCTATTAAGATCAAAGTCTTTGATACCCGAGAGTATTCAAAACCAAATCTTCAAGAAATATTGATTGTGATAATTAAGAATGTTGACAATAATGTGGGAGTGCCTGGGTGGCTCAGTCAGTTAAGCACATGACTTTTGATTTCAGCTCAGGTCATAATCTCTGTTCGTGAGTTTGAGCCCTGCATCAGGCTGTCTGCTGGCGATGTGGAGCCTGTTTGGGATTTTCTGTCTCCCTCTCTGTCTGCCTCTGTCCCTCCATCTCTCAAAATAAATAAATAAATGTTAAAAAAAAAAAAGAATTCTGAGAATAATGTGAAAAGTAGGGTTAAGACAGAAAGCAGAAGAACATTATAAAGTCCCGAGAAAAAAGGAGGCAAAGGGTGGCATGACTGTAAAAATATAAAACCACTTCCAAAGGAAAAAACAAAACTATTTTTTTGCATATGTGTGAGAGTCTTTTTGTTCAAGAATCATGCTCACTATTATAACTTACCCACTAATCAACCTAAAGGTAGCAGGTTATACAATGTCACAGGAGGAAATAATTTTTGTGCCAATTTCTGAGTTATTAATTTCTCAGGAATTTTTACAGCAAGTGAGAAGTGGTAGTTGAAAGAAAAAAATTAAAACTAATTTTTAGTGGGGCACCTGGAACGCTCAGTTGGTTAAGTGTCTGACTTTGGCTCAGGTCATGATCTTGTGGTTAGCGAGTTTGATCTGGGCATGGGGCTCTGTGCTGACAGCTCAGAGCCTGGATCCTGCTTCAGATTCCGATTCTCTCTCTCTCTCCCTCTCATTCTCTCTCTCTCTCAATAATAAATAAAAATTTAAAAAATTTATAAAAATTACTTTTTAGTGGTCTAACAGGTTAATTCTAACCAAATCAAAGGGAAGAAAGAGATTTAAATGTGTATAGGTTTCTATTGTACTAGTGTACGTTGTTAGGATTAAAGGGCAATAGAGGAGTAGGAAGTCTTCCAAAGCAGAGGACGACATGACATTTTAAGGTACCATGGCACACAAGCGACTAACATCACAGAAAGCAGCGTTAGGATGGGATTCAGCCAAGCAAAGTGTTAAGCTCTCATTCCTCATCTCTTACCGTGGTCTCCGAGGCAGCTCCCAGCATGGGTTCTCCATCAGAACAAGTCACTGGAGCATGCTCCCTCTCCACGTTCTCTCTTTTGGCCTCCACAGCCTCAGCCTTCCCACTATTGGCACTGAAACTGGTCAAGCACAACTTTTAAAAAAATAATGGTTCAATTGATCTCTTAATCGTTGATGAGATACCTTCTGCGGTGCTCTGAATTATTGTGGTGTTGAGCCCTTTGTCACTCCTGACCTTTAGCGGCATCACTTCACATTGATTTTCACCATTTCTGATGTGATTGGAATGAGAGAAAGTCCAGCAGGAGCAAAAGCCCATCCACAAGAGCGGCTTTTCAAATATCTATTTATAGCTCACCTGTGCAAAAGTGAGATTTGAATCTGATTAAGAAGAATCAGGAAAATCCCTTCACGTTTTCCCAGTTCCCCAAATAAATACAAACACTCCTCATGGGAAGCCTCTAACAGGCCTTATCTGTTCTCACAAACTTTTATCTCTGTTGATCCTAGGCTCAGTTACATGAGAATATTCTACTTGTGGAAACATCACTCATCAATTCTTTCCAGCATGAAAAGCATGTATAAAGTGAGCACCTGAGCTGTGCCCCAAGGCAAAATTAAACATTCCCTCTCCTACTAAATGATTTTCTGTCAGCTCGTGTGTTTGGCACCCTTGGGAAAGGCAGAGATTCATTTATAGAGAATTATGCTGCACAGTCATAAATTTAATCCACCAAATCAATAGCATTTAGATTTTTTTTAAAAAGATAACCAAGGTGCTATCAATAAGGGGGAAAAAATCTCTGGTCTTTACAGTTAGATCATTTGCACAAATCTAATTATTTGGCCATTGAAAAACCACAGTGTTATAATCCCAACTGGATATGTTAAACCCTTAGAATGTAAAGCCTGAGAAAGTGTCAATCAGAAAACTTCCAAGAACGATTCATCACCACTTTCAGGATATGACGTTAATGATAGTCTATCTCTATACACCAGACGTGAAGACAGCAGATAAGTGGCTCTAAACCGGCTGCAGTGGTGATCAGATAATGCGGTACATTCATTCCTCTCTGTCATGAATCACAGAGTTTTATACTATCCACTTAATATCCTCCTGCGTTTTACAGCCTAATGCAGGAATGTCAAACATTTTAATTCGCCAAAGGACAAATGAATCATAAACGTTACAACCAGACACAAGTCTCACTGTTTATAGACATGCTGAGGTGGCAGAGATATGACCCTTTCATTTAAAACTAGCATTGGATTTCTGACTGATGCAATTTTTGACACAGAATTCATGCATTTCTGTGCTGCAAATGAAAAATTGTTTCTGTCACAGGTGGTTGGGAATGGACACTTTCAGAGGCCTGTCTTTAAAGGCTATTTCTTCACCCACAAAGATTTATTTCTTGGCTATCTGGGTTCTCATTCTTACTACTACTGATTCGGAGATGTTATAGTACATTTTGGTACACCGACACAAAGAGAAAAAATTGTTCTTCAGCTGTCAGTAAAGAAAGTTCTTTCAGTGTCTCTGGTCTGTAACTCGACACTGAGATTTGCAGTCTCTGCAGCTGCAGGCAGAGTTTGGGTGAGGGAGATGAATTGTGCCATTATAAGAGTTTAGGCAGAAGCACACATTACAAATTAAGCTGAAGGAATTTCTGTGCAGCTATCTTCAGGTGAAGGGTAACAGTAGTCTACTAGATTCATAATTTATAATCTCTATTTGGAGTCAGAGAGCTGTGTTTCCTCCTCAGTAAACTGCAGATAACACTAGCATTTATTTCAAAATATATCATGAGAATTAAATAGGAAAATGTTTAAAAGTGCTTACTTAAAAAAAAAAAAAAGACTCCTGTACTCTGTGTTATACCAGGAATGGAAGTTGCTACCACCACTGTCAATAAAGGCATTAACCAGCTCAGCTCTCAAGTAGCAATTTCTTATTTCTACAACATCTGTTGTTTGTTTCTCGAAATGTTATTTTAAGAGAACAAGTGCCAACAGCAAACACACAACACTAAGACTCTGTCCAAGAACTTTTATTTCTACCGCAAGTGGAAATGGCAAACTATGATTTAAGTGCAATTAAGAAAACTTTATTTACTTACTAAAAGTCCAAAACATCTGCAAAATACATGTGATTAAATTATTTGACAGATGAAGTGATCTCTAATAAAGTTTATATAATTTGAGAGCAGAGATAGAAGTGGAACTTGATGCTGGAGCCATCTTTAAACCCATAGTTAACCTAAATGAAATGCACTCTTTCAGCCTATGTACTATGACAAGCAGTCTGTGAAGAAGAACAAAATAAAAAAATCATCCTATGTTTCCAATACTACACACAATTTTAACTGGAGTTTAAAAGAAAAAGAGAAAGAAGAGTAAAGAGAGGAGGACTTTATATGAAACTTGAAAATACAACTGTAAAAGAATGATGTTTTAGAAGTAAGAATCAAGTTAGGGTTATTAGGATACTGCCAATTATTTTTTAAATGATTTTATCATTTGTTATTCACTCTTTTACATATGTGAGCTGAACACCTATAGGTTCCACACTCTGTGTTAAGCTTTAGTGGAAAAAAAAATGAGAGATACCACTCTGTGTACAACTCAACTGTATTCTTTCATAGGACAGAAATATGTAAACAATTGCCATAAAGGATAAATTTGTGGATAGAGGTGCAGTGATGGGAAAATGCAAGATGGGAGCTATCACTCTGCATAGAAATATGGGAGAAAGCTTCCTAAAAGGAGGGAAGGTTTAGAGGGTGAATGAGGATTCACTAGACAAACAGTGGGAAAGAGGGAGCGATGGATGATTATACTCCAAATAGGTGCAAAAGTACAGTATCCCAAGTAGAATAATGAATGATTTGGGGTCCCCAGACAGTGTTCAGGATGAAAGAAAAGAAGGGGCATTGGTAAAAAGCAGTAAAATGTGAAATTAGAGAGAAAAGAAGAGCTTAGGTGACTGCAAAACCCAGCCTAAGATACAAACAACCACATGCCTGGAAGAAGAATGACAACAGCTAGAAGAGACTGAAAATTATCCAGCAATATCACCTTCATTACGTGGTTCAGCTTCACTGAAGACATAAAAATCTCTGGGATCAGGCAGTGTAGAGTAGCACACAATTATTTGTCCAAGATTTATTTAATTTTCAAATTACATTAATTTAATTTTAATTCCAATATAGTCAACATGCAGTATAATATTAGTTTGAGGTGTACAATATAGGGATTCAACAATTCCATACATCACCCAGTATTCATCATGACAAGTGCACTCCTTAATCTCCATCACCTATTTCACCCATTCCCCCACTCCAATATTTAGATAAAAGGGAGTATATGTAGTAATGAAAACATCTCAAGGAAAGTACAGTTTGGAAAAAAAGTTTGCTAAGCTAAGTATTATCTAGCTTTCTGTCAAACACAGAATATAAGCACATCTCTTAATTTCCCCATATGCACATGATACTTGCAACCAGCTCCATCAGCCAACCATATCAGCACATTATGAAGAAGCACTGATTTAAAAATAAATAAACGAAATGAATAATTCCAGAGAGAAAAATTAAAATATTTCCCACACATACAATTTTAGAGAAAGCTTCTGAGATTATAAATCTAAAATACCTCTCCTGATTTCTGCTTTTACTCTGATACATAAAGGGCTTGGAACTCATCAGGTCCATCATTTCAACAATAAAAATCTGGGAAAACTGAAAATCAATAACCATGTCCATCTATTGGAGAACTGAGTTTGTGAGATCAAAAAACACCCAATATTTAAAGAGGCAAGTATATCCAGAGATACATAGTGATGCAATCTGCTTATCTAGAATAGAAGCTACTAGAGCCATAAATTAATAGGAACAAATGTATGTTAATTTTTGTAAATTCTGAGAAGCTGAATGTGGACCAGCATGAGAGTAAGAAACTTCATGGATTGTAATCTCAAGGGCATCCACATATTTTTGTGGGCATTACCATCAGGAAACCACCAGGTTCACATGGTGAGATCATGGAAAGAGTTCCTCTGGTCCATGGCAGGGAGATGTAAAAAATATCTTTAGTAAAGCATGACAAGAGCACTCTCCAAACAGAAATCTGCTTTCCAAGGAAAACTATTTGCTAGCACATAATTTGGACTTTATCCCTACTGGGGAAAGGGAATTTCTCCCTGCTAGAGATCCCTGCAAACTTCCTGTCCCCTACAAGGATGAAAATATATATACTCAATGGGTTTCAAGGAAATACATTAAGACACATAATGCAGGAAAGAGAGAAAGAGGCAAGATCATGTAAAGGGAGACATACCAATTCAGGAAAAACTTGTGAGGCCCACAGTACCAAGTCACAGGTCCACTAAAAATCTGAAATATAATTTGAAGATTGCACAATGTGTCTTTTCCCTTGTACTGTCACACTACCTCAGAAAACATAACAGCATTATAATCATTGATTACAGCTGAAAGAACTACAAGACACAGATTGTCTCTAGAGAAGAGTGTTTTCAGAAGCCCAAACTAAGAAAGGGAAAATAAGACCTTAGAAGAATGTGAAGCTTCTATCAATATTAAACATTAACAATAGCCCAATTTCTTTTTTTAAATTTTTTTTAACGTTTATTTATTTTTGAGACAGAGACAGAGCATGAACGGGGGAGGGGCAGAGAGAGAGGGAGACACAGAATCGGAAGTAGGCTCCAGGCTCTAGCCATCAGCCCAGAGCCCGGGTGGGGCTGGAACTCACCCATGGTGAGATCGTGACCTGAGCTGAAGTCAGTCGCTTAACCGACTGAGCCACCCAGGCGCCCCAACAATAGCCCAATTTCTAACCAGAATAATACTCGAGATCTATTGGCTCCTATTCCTATTAGGTCTCAGTTTCTATTGCTAAGTACATCATGTCCAGCTTTCAACAAAAAATACAGGACATTCTAAAAAGCAAGAAAAAATGGAGTCTGAGAACAAAACAAGCACAACTCAGATATGATTCAGATTTGGGAATTATCAGAGAGGGAATATATATTAAATGCAAATAATATATTAGAGAATCTAATGGAAAAATAAACAACATAAAAGAACCAGTTGGTATGTACTACAAGCAGAAAGGTGGAATTCTAAAAAAGAATAAAAAATACTGCAGCAGAAAGTAAAAATGCATTTGACAGGCTCATCAGTAGACAGGACATGGCTGAGAAAAGAATCAATGAGCTGAAAGGTAGGCCAACAGAAACTTTTGAAAACAAAATACAAAATAATGATAATAATAATAATAATAATAATAATAATAATAATAATAATAGTTTCTTAAAAGTTTAGAACATCCAAACACTGTGGGACAATTTCAAAAAGCATAACATATTTGTAATTGGAATGCCAGAAGGAGGGCAGAGCAGAAGAAATATCAAAATTAATAATGGCGAAGAATGTTTCAAAATTAAGGCAAACACCAAAACAAATACTGGAAACTCAGAGATAAAAAGCAGAATGAATACCCAGAAATCTATACCTAGGCACATAACAGCAGAATCCCCTCTCCAAAGACAGACAAGAGAGAGGGAGAGAAGGACAGAGAAAAAGAGAAAGAGAGAGGAAGAGAGACATAAAGAAAAACACAAAGACAGAGAGAATCTTGAAATAAGATAGAGTGGAAGGCAGAAAAAGCTGACCTATAAAGAAACATGGAAAAGAATTTATAGCAGATTTCTCATCATAAATGATACAAGCAAGAAGAGAGTAGAGTGAAACACGGAAAGTCTTGAAAGAATAGATCTATCAACCTAGAATTCTAGATCCAAAAAAAAATATATAATTCAAAAGTAAGGGAAAATCAGTATTTCATGGACTGAGTAAATTTGTTGCCAGCAGATGTGCCCTCAAGAAATGTTAAGGATATTCTTTAAGTAGAGAGAAAACTACATAACTAAGAAAACAGAACATTGGATTTAAGAGAGGGAGAGAGTATGGAGAAATAATAAATGAAAAAATGAAGGTCTTATGTTTTGCTTATTATTTTTTTAAATTTTTTTAATGATTATTTTTAAAAGAGAGACAAAGACAGAGCATGAATGGGGGAAGGGCAGAGAGAGAGAGAGAGAGAGAAAGAGAGGTATAGAATCCAAAGCAGGCTCCAGGATCTGAGCTGTCAGCACAGAGCCCCACGTGGAGGGGCTCAAACTTGCAAACCATAAGATCATGACCTGAGCTGAAGTCGGATGCTTAACCCACGGAGCCACCCAGGCATCCCTTGCTTATTCTTAAATGATGTAAAAGATAACTTTTTGTTTAGGGTAATTCCAGGGGCTGCTGGATGGCAGGTCAGGTCATGATCTCACAGTTCCCGAGTTCGAGCCCCATGTCGGGCTCTGCACTGGCAACGTGGAACCTGCTTGGGGTTCCCTCTCTCTTTCTCCCTCTCTAAAGATAAATAAATACGCTTCAAAAAAATAAGTAAAATAATTCCATATTGGCTAACACAATGAATGGATAAGTGACATGGGTGACACTAATGTCATAGGGGCAGAGCAGAGAAATTGGGAATACTCTAAATACCTGTACTGCACATGACATGGTAAAGTGTTACTTGAACATAGAGATAGATTGGATACAAATGTATTTTGCAAACTTTAGGCCAACCACTAAAAATGCAAAATAAAAAAAAGGAAAAGAAAAAAAAGGAGAGGAAATGATATGGTAAGAGAGTAGAAAAAATGGAATAATATGAAACAGTTGCAAACAAAAGAAAGAAGAAAGAAACGTAAATACAAAGAATAGAATAGTTGAAAAATATGGTAGTTGTTAATTCAACTGTACCAATAATCACATTAAATTTGAATGCTCTAAGTATACCATATAAAACATAAAGATTGTCAGAATGGATTAGGAAAAACAACTAATTATGTATTTAACTACAAGAAACCCACTTTCAATACAAAGATTCAGATAGCAAAAACTAAAGGAATGGAGAAATATATACCATGCTAATAGTAATCACAAAAAAGTTGTACTATCTATATTAAATTCAGACAAAGCAAATTTAGCTAAAAGAACTATTATCAAGGATAAATGGCTACATTATATAATGATGAAGGAGTTGATTCACCAAAAGACATAGCAATATTTAATGTGTTATACCTACCAATTAAGCATTAAAATCTATGAGGCACAACAAAAGTCTTCGAACCACAGGAAAATAGATAAATTCACTATTATAGTTAGAAGCACCTTTTTTTTAATTGATAGAACAGACAAAAACTCAATAAGGATATAGTTGACCTGAACAACAGTACCAACCAATTTCATATACTTAGCATGTGTAAAATACCCCACCCAACAACAGCAGAATGCAGATTCTTTTCAAGTTCACAAAGACTAAGCTAGAAAGACTATATATTGGATCATAAGACATACCTTAACAAATTTAAAAGAATGAAAATACATATGAAGTATATTGTCAGCCCATAATGGAATAAACTAGAAATAAGTAACAGAAAGAGAGCTGAAAATCCTAAACATTGGAGATCAAATAACATACTTCCAAATCACTAATAGATCAAAGAAGAAGCAAGAGAAATTTTTAAATATTGTGAATGTTAATTCAACTTATAAATTTTGTGGGATGCAGCAAAACAAAAATAGTACTTTGAGAAAATTTATAGTATCAAATGGATATATTACAAAAGAAGTAAGATCTAAAATGAATAACCTAGGAATCTACTTTAGGAAACTAGAGAAACAGAAATAATGTAAGGCTAAAGCAAACAGAATAAAAAGAAATAAAAATTACAGTAAAAATCAGTGAAATTGAGAACAGAAAAATAATAGTGAAAATAAAAATAAAAAGCTGTTTCTTTGAAAAGGTCAATAAAATTTACATTTCTCTACCCATGCTAATCAAGAAATAAAGAAATAAAAGAGAAGTAATTACTACTGATCCCATGATTATTAGAAGGATAATAAGAGAATGCTATGGAAAGCTCCCTGCCTACCAATTTGATAACTTAAATGAAATTGACAAATTTCTTGAAAGACACAAACTACTAACATTCACCTAAAAAATAAATAGATAATATGGATAGATCTGTATCTACTAAAGAAATTTAATCAATAATTAAAATCTTCAAAAAAGAAAGTGCCAGGCCCAGATGGTTACACTGGTGGGTTCTACCAGACATTTAACAACAACAACAACAACAAATAATAATAATAATAATAGTAATAGTAATAATAGCAATTATCCACAACTTGTTCTAGAAAATAGAAGCAGACCTAACACTTCCTAATTCATTCTGTGAGGCCAACTCTACTACCAAGATCAGATTAAACACATTGCAAGCCAGAAAAATAACAAATTAACAAACCTAACACTTCCTAATTCATTCTGTGAGGCTACTCTACTACCAAGATCAGATTAAACACATTGCAAGCCAGAAAAATAACAAATTAATATCTTCCATAAAAAGAGATGTAAAAATCTTCAATGAAATATCAGCAAATCAAATCCAGTTATGTATACAAAGAATTATAGATCATAAAAATGTGGGTTTTATTCCAGCTATACAAGACTTTTTTAATGTTTAAAAAAAATCAATATAATCCACCATATCAATAAGGTAAAGAATAAAAACCATATGAAAATCTTAATTGATGAAGAAAAAATCATTTTAAACCAAAAACTTTCAACTGTCAGAAATAAGGACTTCTTAAAATTAACAAATTTCACCCCCCAAAATCCTACAGTTAATATCACAATGAATGATGAGAAACTGAATGCTTTTTCCCTTAAGATCAGGAGCTAGGCAAGGGTGCACTCTCTTAACACTCTTATTCAACTTTGTACTGGAAATCATAGGTGGTGCAATAAGACAAGAAAAGGAAATAAAAGGCGTACAGACAGGAAAGAAAGAAATAAAACAGTTTTGTTCGCAGATGACATGATTGTTTATCTAGAAAATCCTCAAGAATAACAAAACAAAAAACAAAACAAAAAAAACTCATGGAAAAAATACACAATTACAGCAAGGTTGCACAAAGTGTGAAAGTTAATACATAAAACTTAATTGTTTTTCAGTAATGAATAGTTGAAATTTGAAATTAAAAAACTGATTTGAAATTATAATAGTATCAAAAATGAAAATCCAACTAAAAAATATTTACAGGTTCTAACGTCTAAACCACAAAACTCTGATGAAAACTTTCAAATAATATCTAAATAAGTAGAGAAATAGTCCATATTCATGGATTGGAAAACTCAAATTGCAAGGATGTCAATTATTTCTACTTGATACTTACATTCAATACAGCCCCAACCAAAATTCCATCAAGCTACTTTATAGACATCACCAAACTGATTTTAAAATTTAAAGATTAAGGGTGCCTGGGTAGCTCAGTCAGTTAAGCGTCTGACTTCAGCTCAGGTCATGATCTCATGGTTCGTGGGTTCCAGCCAAGCACTGGGGTCTGTGCTGACAGCTCAGAGCCTGGAGCATGCTTCAGATTCTGTGTCTCCTCTCTCTGCTCCTACCTTGCTCGTGCTCTGTCTCTCTCTCTCAAAAATAAACTTAAAAAAAGTTAATTTTTTTAATTTAGAGTTTATATCTCTCTCTCAAAAATAAATTTTAAAAACAGTTATTTTTTTTAATTTAATAGTTTTATATGTATGGTTTATATTAACGGTTTGACCATCAGTTGATAGACACTATACCAAAACAAAATCCATAAAAGAAAAAAATGATAAAACAAACTTTATTAAAGTTTTTAAACTCTGCTTTGAGAAATACACCACTAAGGGAATCAAAAGACAAAAAGTCAAGAATAGGGCAATGCATCTGAAAGTCGCACATTACTAATTTTAGGTAAGACCTACTATAAAGCTATATAATCAAGATTATGTGGTGCCGGTGAAAGACTAGACACATAAATCATAAAGGGAGCCCGAAACAGACTCACATGAATATATTCAACTGAATGTCAAAAGGACTACAGGGAGCTCAATGGTATAAAGATAGTCTTTTTAACAAATGATTTAGGAACAAAGTGATGTCTGTAATATTTCCCCTTCCTCAAGATGTCCACATTCAAATCCCCAGACCCTGTGAATATGTTACCTCACATGATGAAAGGGACTTTGCAGATGTGATTAAGTAAAGAATCTCGACATGGGACATTATCTTAGATTATTAAGATGAGTCCAAGTAATCATAGGAGTCTTTCATAAGAGAGAAGCAAGAGAGTGAGGGTGAGAGAAACAGCCTTGACAACATAAGCAGAGATTTGAATATGTTTGCTATTACTGGAAGATGGAGAAAGTGCCCATGAAACGAATTCAGGTGGCCTCTAGAAGATAGAGAAAAGCTAAAAAGACAAGCACAAAGATTCTCGCTCGAGACTCTAGAAGCAACATAGCTTTCAAAGCCCATTTGGATTTCTGATTGCAAGAACTGAAAGAAAATAAATCTGTGTTGTTTCAAGCCACTAAATTTGTGGTATTTTGTAATAATAACAATAAGGAAAAAAATACCTACAAAAAATAATGAATTGTGACACAAACCTTACACCTTTCATAAATATTAAGTCAAAATGGATCATAAACCTAAATGGAAAATGCAAAATTATAAAGCTTATACAAGAAAACAGAAGAGAAAATTTTTGTGATCTTTGGTAATTTTTAGATACCATGCCAGAAGCACAATCAATCAACAACAATAAAAACAACAAAGGATAAAAAGAACTTTATTAAAATTTTCAAACTTCTGCTTTGAGGAATGAACTACTAAAAGAATCAAAAGACAAGTGTGGTATACTAAATAATGCCTCCCCCCCCCCAGGATGTCTATATTCTGAAAATGTGTTACCTTATATAGCAAAAGGGATTTTTGAAGATATAATCAAAGGTAAAATGGGGAGATTATCCTGGATTATCTGGGTAGTCCCAGTGTAAACACAAGGATCTTATAAAATGAAGGAAGAGTCAAAGTCAAAGAGAAAGTAAGATGCTATGCTGCTAGCTTTGAACATGGAGAATGGAGCCATGAGTCAAAGATTGCAGCAGGCCTTTAGAAGTTAGAAGATAGAAGGAGGTGGACTTTCCCTAAAGTCTCTACAAGGAACATAGTCTACAACACCATTTTTGTATAACTTCTGATCTCCAGAACAATAAGATAATAAATTTGTATTATTTAATTCACTCTATTTGTATGATTTGTTATAGCCGTATTAGAAAACTAAAATCACAAGCCATGGCCTGGGAGAAAATTTATGCAAAAAACATGTCTGATAAAAGACTTGTATCCAAAATATACAAAGAACTCTTAAAAATCCATAATAAGCATATAAAAATTCAATTGAAATCTTAGCGAAGAGGGGCACTGGGGCGGCTGACTTTGGTTAAGCGTCTGACTTGGGTTCAGGTCAGGATCTCCCGGTTCATGGGTTCAAGCCCCACATCGGGCTCTGTGCTGACAGCTCAGAGCCTGGAGCCTGCTGCAGATTCTGTGTCTCCTTCTCTCTCCACCCCTCCCCCACTCATACTCTGTCTCTGTCTCTTTCTCAAAAATAAATAAATGTTGGGGCGCCTGGGTGGTGCAGTCGGTTAAGCGTCCGACTTCAGCTCAGGTCACGATCTCGCGGTCCGTGAGTTCAAGCCCCACGTCGGGCTCTGGGCTGATGGCTCAGAGCCTGGAGCCTGTTTCCAATTCTGTGTCTCCCTCTCTCTCTGCCTCTCCCCCGTTCATGCTCTGTCTCTCTCTGTCTCAAAAATAAATAAACGTTAAAAATTTTTTTAAATAAATAAATGTTAAAAATTAAAAAAAATTAAGAAGCAAAGAACTAAACAGACACTTCACCAAAGAGACAAGCATGATTTTTCAAAAGCATGTGAAAAGAAGCTGAACTCATTAGGCAATTTCAAATTAAATTAACAATGAAAAAATAATAATAATGAATTGCCACTGCACATCCTAGCAAAAAAGCTAAAATAAAATACCTGACAGTGTCAATTACTGGCAAGGATGCAGAGCAACAGGAGCTCTCATTCATTGCAGGTGCCTTGATACAGTCCTCTGGGAAGACAGTTTATTAGTTTTTTTTTACAAAGTTAAATATACCTTGCCGTATAATCTACCAGTTGCACTCCTAGGTAAGCGTCCAACTGATTGGAAAATGTATATACAAACAAAAATCTGTGTATGAATGTCACAAAAGGTTTATTCACAATAGGCGAAAACTGGAAGCAACCAAGTTGTCATTCAAAAGGTGAATAAAAACAAAGCAGGATATAAACAAGACAGCGAAAACCCATACAATGGAATTTTATTCAGCAATAAAAAGAAATGAGCTATCAAGCTAAAAAGATACAGATCAATCCTAAATGTATATTGCTTAATGAAAGAAGTTAGTGTGAAAAGACCACCTACTATGTGATTTGAATTACATGACTTTCAGGAAAAAAATGAAAAATTATATAGCTGGTTAATAGATCCTTGGTTGCAAAGAGTTTGGAAAAGTGTGGTTTATTAGGTAAAGCACAATGGACTTTTAGGACAGTGAAACTATTGTGAATGGTAATGGATAAATAACACAATGCATTTGTCAAAAAATATATAACTTTACAGGAAAAATAGTGATCCTTAATATATGAAAATCTAAAAACTCATTTATGAGGTCAAGTGATCTCAGGAGGGAATGCAGAATGTCGTGAAATTGCTGGATTATAAGGTAGTTCTATTTTTAACTTCTTGAGAAAACTCCATACTGTTTTCCACAGTGGCTCTACCAGTGTGCATTCCCACCAAGAGTGTACAAGGGTTCTTCTTTCTCCACATCTTCACCAACACTTGTCGTTTCTTGTGTTATTGAGTTTAGCCATTCTGACAGGTGTGAAGTTACATTTCATTGTAGTTTTTTTTTTATTTTTTTATGTTTATTTTTGAGAGTGAGACAGAGCAGGAGTGGGGAGGGACAGAGAAAGAGGAAGACACCAAATCTCAAGCAGGCTCCAGGCTCTGAGCTGTCAGCACAGAGCCCGATGCCGGGCTCGAACTCATGGACTGCAAGATCATGACCTAAGCAGAAGTTGGATGCTTAATGGACTGACCCACCCAGACAACCCTCATTGCAGTTTTGATTTGCATTTCCATGATGGTAAGTGCTGATGATCATCTTTTCATGTGTCTCTTGGCCATCTGCACGTCTTCTTTGGAGAAATGTCTGTCCATGTCTTCTGCCCATTTTTAATTGGATTATTTGGGGGGTTTTGTGATGTTGAGTTGTATAACTTCTTTATATATTTTGGACATTAACCCTTGATCAGATATGTCATTTGCAAAAATCTGCTCCCATTCCATAGGTTGCCTTTTAGTTTTGTTGATTTCTTCCTTCACTGTGCAAAAGCTTTTTATTTTAATGTAGACCGTGTTTTTCCCAGTGGATTTTCTTTCCTGGTTTGTTGAAGATTAATTGACCATGTAGTTTACAAAGTACAAATCTTTCACCTCCTTGGTTAAGTTTATTCCTGGGTATTTTATTATTTTTAGTGTAATCGTAAATGAGCTTGCTTTCTTGATTTCTCTTTCTGTTTCTTCATGATTAACGTATAGAAATACAAAGGATTTCTGTCATCAATTTTGTATCCAGTGAATTTACTAAATTTATTTATCTGTGCTAGTAGTTTTTTGGTGCAGTCTCTAGGGTTTTTTTATATATAGAACCATATCATCCAAAAATAATGAACTTAGGATTTCCAGTACTATGTTGAATAAAAGTGGTGACAATGGCCATCCTTGTCTTGTTCTTGACCTTAGGGGAAAAGCTCTCATTTTTCCACATGGAATATGATGGTAGCTGTGGGCTTTTCATATATTGCATTTATTATGTTGAGGTATGTTCTCTATAAACCTACTTTGTTGAGGGTTTTTTATCATGAATAGATGTATTTGTCAAATGCTTTTTTTTACATCTATTGAAATGATCACATGGTTTTTACTCTTTCTTTTATTAATGTGATGTAACACATTGATTGATTTGCAAATATTGAACCACCTTGCATCCTAGGAATAAACCGCACTTGATCATGGTGAAAGATTTTTTTACTGTATCATTGAATTTGGTTTGCTCATACTTTGTTGAGGAGATTTGCATCTATGTTCATCAGAGATATTGGCTTGTATTTCTTTCTCTCTCTTCTTTTTTTTTTTTCAGAGTAACTTTATCTGGTTTTGGTAATGCAGGCCTCATAGAATGAATTTGGAAGTAATCTTCCCTCTTCTATTTTTTTCAAATGGTTGAAAAGAATAGATATTTACTCATCCTCAAATGCTTGATGGAATTTACCTGTGAAGCCATCTGGTCCTGGACTTTTATTTACTGAGAGGTTTTCGATTACTGACTAAATTTCATTGATGATAATAAGTCTGATCAAATTTTCTATTTCTTCCCAATTCAATTTTAAGAAGTATTATGTTTCCAGAAACTTATCTATTTTTTTCTAGGTTGTTGGTATACAATTGTTCATAATATTCTATTAAAATCCTTTATATTTCTGTGGTGTGGGTTATGATTTTTCCTGTTTAATTCATAATTGTGTTTATTTGAGTCACCACTCCCCCCTTTTTAATAAGTCTGCCTAAAGATTTATTATTTTTTGAGATTTTCAAAGAAACATCTCCTGGTTTTGTTCATGTATTCTACCATTATTTTTGTTTTGTTTTGTTTTTATAGTTTCTCTTTCATTTATTTCTGTGCTAATCTTTACTATTTCCCTCCTTCTACTCGGTTTTGGTTTTCTTTTTGTTTCTTTTTCCATTCTCTTGCTTCTTGATATAGGCCTGTATTATTAAAATCAGAAAAGCTTTTGTCGCATTCCCAAAATTTTGGACTGTTGTGTTTTCATTTTAATTTGTCTCCATGTATTTTTTTTTAATATTCTCTTTTATTTCTTGGTTGATCCATCCATTGGTTAGTAGCAAGTTACTTAATACTTAACCTCCATGTATTTGTGGTCATTCCAGTTTCTTACTTGTGGATTGATTTCTAGTTTAATAGTATTGTAGTTACAAAAGATACATGGTATGACTTCGGTCTTTTTGAATTTGTTGAGGCTTGTTTTGTAGCCAAATATGTGATTATTCTGGAGAATGGTCCATGTGCACTTGAAAAGAATATGAATTCTGTTGTTTTAGGATGGGCTTTTCTGAATATATCTGTTAGATTCATCTGGCCAGTGTGTCATTCAAAGCCACTGTTTCCTTGTTGATTTTGTGTTTTTATGATATGTCCGTTGATGTAAGTGGGATGTTAAAATCCCCTACTAATATTGTATTACTATCGATTATTTCCTTTATGTTTGTTATTAATTACTTTACTTTAAGTATTTGGGTGATCCCATGTTGTGTGCATAATTATTTATAATTGTTATATTTTCTCATTGGATTCTCAGCTGAATGATTATATAGTGTCCTTGTCTCTTACAGTCTTTGTTTTAAATTCTACTTTGTCTGTTTCAACTATTGCTACCCCAGCTTTCTTTTCATTTCTATTTGCCTGATAAATGCTTCTGCATCTTTTCACTTCTGATCTGCACATGTCTTTAGGTCTGAAATGTGTCTCTTGTAGGCAGCATACAGATGGGTCTTGTTTTTTTTATCAATTTTGTCACCCTATGTCTTTTGATTGGAGTATTTAGTCCATTTACATTCAAACTAATTATTGATAGGTATTACTTATTGCCATTTTGTTACTCATTTTATGGTGGTTTTTGTAGTTCTTCTGTTTCTTTTCTTGTTCTATTCTCTCATGGTTTGTTGGCTTTCTTTAGTAATATACTTGGATTACTTTCTCTTTATTTTTTGCTTACCTATTACTGATTTTTGATTTGTAGCTACAATTTGGTTTGTATATAACACTTTATCCTTATACCAGTCTATGTTAAGTTGATAGTTGTTTAAGTTTGAAGTCATTTTTTATGCCTCTCCTCCCCACATTTTAGGTATATTGGGCCATACTTTATATCCTTTTATTTTGTGAATCACTTGACTGATTTTTATAGATATACTTATTTTTACTGTTTTTTGGCCTCCTATTTTTCTTGCTCCCACTTATGGTCCTTTCTTTCTACTCAAACATTCACCTTTAACATTTCGTGTATGGCTCGTTTAGTGGTTGAGTTCCTTTAACTTTTGCTTGTCTGTGAAACTCATCATCTCTCTTTCTATTCTGAATGATACCCTGGCTGGATTACATATTCTTGACAGTAGTTTTTTGTTTTTTGTTTTCTGTTTTTCTTCTCCTTTTATCCCTTTTAATATATCATGCCACTCTTTTCTGGCTTCCAAAGTTTTGGCTGAAAAAAATCAGCCAAGAGCCTCATGAGGTTTTCCTTGTATGTAACTGTTACAGCTTTTAATATTCTGTCTTTATCACTACCTTTTGCCACTTCAATTACTATGTGTCCTTGTGTGGACTTCCTTGTGTTGATTTTTTTTTAATTAGCCTCCATGCTTAGCATGAAGTCCAACATGGGGCTCAAACTCACGATTCTGAGATCAAGACCTAGCAGAAATCAAGAGTCAGATGCTTAACCAAATGAGCCACCCTGGCACCCCATCCTTGGGTTGGTTTTATTGGGCAGATCTCTGGGTCTCCTGAATCTGGATATCTGTTTCCTTCCCTAGATTCAAGAAGTTTTCAGCTATTTTTTTCTTCAAATAATTTTTGTCACCTTTTTTTTTTAACTTTTTTAGTGTTTATTTTTGAGAGAGAGAGAGAGAGAGAGGGCGGGGCAGAGAGAGAGACACACACAGAATCTGAAGCAGGCTCCAGGCTCTGAGCTGTCAGCACAGAGCCCAAAGTGGGGCTCAAACTCACAAACTGAGATCATGCCCTGAGCCGAAGTTGGACGTTCAACTGACTGTGCCACCGAGACACCCCTATACCCTTCCTTTCTCTCTTCTGGGATCCCTTTATGTGAATATTATTATGCTTGATGGCGTCCCTGGGTCCTTAAGTCTATTCTCATTTTGCACCTGCTCAGCCTGATTATTTTTCATTACTCTGTCCTCCAGGTCACTGATTTGTTCTTCTGCTTCATCTAGACTACCATTTATTCCATCTATTGCATATTTAATTTTATTTATTGTGTTCTTCATCTCTGATTATTTCTTTTTTATGTCACTGTTTAGGGTCTCACTGAGGTACTCCACTCTTTCCTTAAGTTCAGTTAGCATCTTTATGATCATTATTTTATAGTCTCCATCAAGCATGCTACTTATATCTGTTTCACTTATGTCTTTTGCTATGATGTTGTCCTTTTCTTTCATTTGGGGTATATTCCTCTGTCTTCTCATTTTGTCTAACTCTATGTATCTGCTTCTGTGTGGTAGGAAAGAGTTACATCTTCTGCACTTGAAAGTAATGTCCTAATGAAGAAGAGGTCCTGTAGTACCTGCCATGTAGTGTCCCCTGTACACCAGAATCTTGTGCTTCATGGGTGTCTTCTATGTGTGATGAATGTGCCTTGCTGTTGTGGTTGAGCCACTTTTTTTTTTTTCCATTCCAGTTATCGATAGTGACTCTTGATTCTTATGGGCATGTTTCATCCCTGTGGTGTTAGTGAGCCAGTCTTGGGATGCCTAGGGCTTGAGTTGAGTCAGAGCAAGAATTTACTAGAAATGTAGTAGCCCCAAACTTCAGAGTGCTTTCCCTATGTTGTCCCCTGGGAAGCTTCACTGGTGAGCAGTGCCTGCAGTCAGATCAATTGTCTGCCTCCGGTTCCCTGCTAGGTCTCCTTGTGACTGATGTGTGTAGTTATCTTTCCCTCTCTCTGGGGTAAGAGTTAGTTTGGAATGGTGCTAGCCACTGTAGGAGCAGCTTGCACACTGACAGGCCTATGGCACCACACTTTATGGATTCTGGCCAAGAACAGATTCAAGAGGGCATATCCACCTAAGCAAAGCATGGCAGGAGGGGGTGCAGCAGAGCTGTGGTGTTAGCAAGTTTTGCAGACAACCATTCCTCTGTGGGAGGGCCAAAGCTGGCTGTCTGGAGTGGTGGATTGGCAGAAACACGGAGCTGGGTAGGCAGAAGTGCTAACAGTTAGGTAGTGAGTTGCACATGTGGCTGTGTGTTTATGCTGGGAGCTGGGGGAAGTAAGTGGTGCCTTCCAGCTCCTTTGTTCCTAGAAGTGTTCCCCACTGATTTCTATCCCTCCAGGACACATTCTGAGAATAGTAAATAACTCCTCCCTACCTGCCCCAGGTGTCTTTCAAACTGCTGCTTCTATGCTATGTCTCCCTGAGCTGTTTGTTGTGTTGTTGTGCTATCTCTTTGAAGGAAAGGATTCAGTTTTCCCTTTCCCACCAGCTCGTCCAGAGCCTAGCCTGCTGTTTTTTTTGGTTTTGAAATTCGGCCCTTCTGGTTTTCAAAGCCAAATATTATGGGGATTTGTCTTTTTGTTCAGGCTGCCCAGTGTGAGGGTCTGTTTCTCTTCCTTCTCGGTGCCTGCAGCATCCCTCCCTCCAACAGGTAGTTTTGCAAGCCTGTTTACTTCCCAGGCATGCCTTTGCCCTTCTGACTCTCTTTGATATGGCCTCTTCTCTACATTTAGTTGTGGAGTCTATTCTGCCAGTCTTCAGGTCATTTTCTGGGTTACTTACAATGATGTGAGTTCTATCTAGTTGTATCAGTGGAAGGTGGTGAACCTAGGGTCCTCCCACTCTGCCATCTTCACCAGAAGCTCTATTATGAGGTTTTCTTATAGCTACACACACACACACACATTTCAAATGGTCATTACATTTAAAAGTGAAAATAATGAGCTAAAACCATGAATAAGTTCTGGATGAAACAGTAAAATTTTAAACCAAAAGAAAGTGATAAATTATAATTATTTTCAAAATATACAAGAAATTCAATAAAACCATTAAAATTATTTTATGAGCCATTGAAGAGTCTGTCAATGAGAAAAGAATACAATAACTTGCTCATACAGCAATTTCAGAAAATATATTGGATAATATTTCAGTGACATAACAATATGTAGCATAATCCTAAGAAATTATTTGATCTATGTAAGTACAGTAAAAGGTGGGAGAAAAAGTTTTCATATAAAGTAAATGTGCCAAGCACTTCACTGGGAATTTTATCTATAACATACTCAAACTAATCAAATAAAATAGGCACTATTATCTGTCCTTTATAGATGTGTGTGTAAACCCCTGGGTAACAAACTTGCACAAAATCATAGGATCTGAAAATACTTGAACAAGGATTCAAATCTTAGACTGAAAAATTCCAAGGTACATGTTGTTTTACTCCCATTGTGCTATAAATTTTTCTCATAGTCTTTTTTAGTATTTAACTATTAAAGCTATGAAGTATAAACTATAAAACATTTTACTTTTATTATATTGGTAGAAATTTATGATATCAGTGGTTTTGTGAACTCCTTTTTTCCAATTTTTTTGGAAGTATTCTGCAGTTAAAATCCTAAGAGTTTTTAAACCTTGTTTAATATTATGAATGTTTAAGAAAATTATTTTAATAATCAAATGCATATATAATTTTAATCCATTACTTTTTTTTTCCAGGTACCTCTTACCTTTTCCCCTGGCAGGCATTAAAGATTACAAAGATTTATTTTTTTAATCCTACTTATGTGAGAACATCTTTCTGCTGATTTCTTGCATGAACACAAAGTTTAGAAAGTTTAAGTTACAATTTTTTTTTCCCTAAACACCTCCATGTTCCTTTTCCCCCCTCTAATATTTAATGTTGTTTTTAGTCAGATTATGATAGTTTTGTCTTCCTTTGTGTTTAAAGTGGACTTATACCTGTGAGATTCATCACGCAGCTTGAATATGTTACCAGATTACACCTGACGGCCATTGATTTTTATTAGCTTTGCCTTTAGTTATTTATTTATTACTTAAAATTCTTATTTATTTTAGTTTGACCATTATTTTTATTCTTATTATACTATTTTCCATTGTACTTTTTCATTGTTTTATTTAAGCTCTATTTAGATTTGGAAAGAAATTGTGTTTTCATGCTCATAGCAATACAAGAAAAGTAAAGGTGAAGTGCCAAAGGAGGAAAGTGAGAAAAGTAAAAGACTAAGGATTTAGAACCAGAATAAGGGTAAGTTTGAGCTCTAGGTCTGCAACATACGAGGAATATAGTTTAGGACAAATATAATTCCAAAATTCACTTTTCATGTCTATAAAATGATTATGAACCCTGATCTATAAATTGTGTGCATTAAATAGGAAGCCAGCTGTGACAGTATCCAGCACATTGCCCCATTCAAATGACCAACCATTAGTGAAAAGGAAGAAGAAAGACATTTTAAGCATGAGCTATGATAAGTAAAAAAATTTATATTGTGGAATTTAGTACTGTTAGAAGACTGCTGAGAAATCTGTGAGAAAAATTTTATTAACATATTGTCAAAAAGTTTTATTCAGCTGTTTAAGAACAGCTCTCTTTGTTCTCTGAGATTTTGTTTGGTTTGTGATCATATTTTACTGTCACACTTTAATTATCATAAAAGCAATTTTTAAATGAATGTCTGCCTCTTTTATTAGGGAATAATAGTAATTTTGATCTCTGTGAAATATGAATTCAAGTGTCCTTCACGCTTCAAACATAATGTACTGATTCAGGCCCCATTGTCATTCTCACCTGTCTATAACTATAGGAAACAAAGCTGTTTTTATTCAAAACAACAGGAGCACAAATATACCAACCCTGATATCTGGTGCTGTCGTTTTACAATGCTGCAGTCTGAATGCATTGTCATTTAATAGCACCAACTAAATTGATAGCTATTTTTTACAATTCAAAAAAAATTATACTAACAGGGTTTGAAGCCATGAAGAATTATGGTTTGTAATGACCAATTTTAACATGTTTTATAATCCATCAAAATGGGAATATTACCTTAGGGTACAATTTATTTTTCCTTATCATAAAATTCTACCATAGTTAGAACAGTCATATAAATAAAAAAATGAGTCCCTTGCAGAGGTAATGAAAGAAAAACTATTCCATCTTCCTTCTGATGTTTCACTCTAGCTTTTTTGACAGCTGAAGACACCAAAGTGCAATCAAATGCCTTTAGCACAGTAATGAAAAATGTAAGCATTAAGCAAATTTGTCCACATGAAATAATTGACAGTCATATAAAGATATTCAATTCAGAGATTTATAAAATATAAGGATCTGATCTAAATTAATTTGAAATTGCAAAGCATGAGAAGCATATGCTATTTGGCAAACTAAGGAAGTAGATTCATGTGTTTTCTATTTGTATTTATACTGTCTACATTTATTCCTTTTTAAAAGAAATAGAAGTACAACACATGTTATGATTTTTAAAGAATGTTCTTAGCCCTGCTTCTCTGGTATTCTTTTGAGATAATAAATAAGCCTGTTTTCTGAGCAAAACTTCATACATGAGAAGTGGAAGCCAACGAGAAATGAAAAACAAAGACATAGAATATTGATGAACTGAATCAAGTGATTTAGATCCGCTTTTTTTTGGAATGTCCCTTAATATCAATTGAACACAACGGCTTACTTCTGCAAAGGGAAAAGTGATTTAAATTTAAGCATGTTTATGAAAAAAAATTGTTTTCCCCTTTAATAGTGACCTTTTATTCAAAAAAAAATTTAGTGATACAACAACTCAGAATGAGGATTTTTTTTTCTTTAAAGTTTAATTTTATTTTGTTAGAAAAAGAGAGTATGAGCAGGGAAGAGGCAGAGAGAGGGAGGGAGAAAAAGAATCCCAAGCAGGCTCCAGCACTGTCAGCACAGGGCCCAATATGAGGCTCAAACTCTTGAACCACAAGATCATGACCTGAGCTGAAATCAAGAGTTGAACGCTTAACCAACTGAGCCACCCAGCTGTCTCCAGAATGACGATTTTAAAAAACAAGGTAATTTACTCATTAGTTAATGAGTAATCCACGCTAATGAAACTCACTCTTTTAAGCTTAGGATTCTCAATATGATGAAAACAATGTAAGTTTGCACCACAGGATGTTAGACCACAATGTATATACAAAGAATTTTTCTACATAGGCAGGATTACAGTGTTGGGGATCAAGATAACTAATTATTCTCTCTGCCTAAAATTATAGTCACTCTAAAAGCAAAAGAAGTTTCTTGACCAATTGGGGCGCCTGGGTGGCTCAGTCGATTGAGCATCCGACTTCCACTCAGGTCATGTTCTTGTGGTTCATGGGTTTGAGCCCCGCATTGGGCTCTGTACTGACAGCTCGGAGCCTGGCGTCTGATTTGCAAATTCTGTCTCCCCCTCTCTCTGCCCCTGCCCAGCTGATACTCCGTCTCTCTCTCTCTGTCTCAAAAATAAATAAAAAATTTAAAAAATTAAAAAAGAATTTTCTTAACCAATTGATAGAACACTATAAATGATTTCTACTCATTTCAACAAAATTTTTAAAAAGACATAAATATTGAATGTGATGTTAGAAAATCTGTCTTCTTTCAAAAATATGTAAAAAGCCAAAAATTAAACTTTATTTGCACTAGAAAATAAAACACCTGCTTATTTTCATTCTTCACTGTTGAGAAAATACAAAATGGCTGATGAAAAAGTCCAATGAGCTCTTTTTCTAGGAAACCATTCATCTGGAGTACAGCTTTTGCATAGCTTTTCTTTATTGGCATTTTACGTCAATATCAAATAAGTTTGAGGCGTATTCAAGTTTTCATTATAGCAATGTCTCCAAAGATTTTGTGTATTTGAAATCTTTTGTTTTATCATTTGCATAATTCATTTACATCAGTAGCATCCTGATTAATTTCATTTTATGGCCTAGGGGTATAACAAATGCTCTTTTTGTTTTTATTTATTTGTTTTCCTTCTAGTTTTTTTGGAATCTTTCTAACAAAGTAGAATATTGTAAATCCTTGATTAGCATTAAGCCCACCATTTTTTTTAAATAGCTTCTCACTCCAGGGGTTTATGAGCCGTCAACAAAATGTGAGGAAACATGAACTAATGTTTGTTGAATTAGAAAATTCTGAGATTTTATATGCATTGTAATTTATTCATCACAATAGTACAGCAAAGGTTTTGTTTTATCCCTAATTTATAGGTGATAAAACAGAGTATCAGAGACATTAAGTAACATGCCTAGGGATGCCTGGGTGGCTCAGTCGGTTAGGCGTCCGACTTCCACTTAGGTCATGTTCTCACAGTTCGTGGGTTTGAGCCCTGCATCCAGCTCTGTGATGGACAGCTTAGAGCCTGGAGCCTGCTTTGGATTCTGTGTCTCCCTCTCTGTCTGCCCTTTCCCCACTCGTACTCTGTCTTTCTGTCTTCCAAAAATAAATAAACATTAAAAAATTAAAAAAGAAAGAAAGAAACTTGCGTAAAATCACATAAAATTAGAAGTAAGAACCAGGTGAATTAGCCCAGATCTACTTAGCTCTAAAGATTAAACAATATAAATACCAAATCTAACTAATAAAAGAAAGGAAAACATGATTTTTCATTTAAAAAGGCACAAAAATATTCAGTAAAAATGACTAGATATTTGGAATAAAAAAAATAGGAGGACTAGAAATACAAGGGAATTTTTATAACATGATAAAGTGTATTTACTGTTAGTCTAGAGCAAACATCATACCAAATGGTGGTTTTACGTAGAAAGTCTCTTTTAAAAATCATGAGCAAGACAAAGACTGATGGTATCACTATTTCTATTAAACTTTGCCCATAAGGTAGCTGCCTCGAATTAAGAAAATAAACATACACTTTTTAGATTGATACAATCTCATTTCTTTTTTATTTTGTTACTTGTGCACTAGGTGTCATAACCAAAAAATTATTGCCAAGACTCATGTCAATGTATTTTGTTTTTCCCTGTTTTCTTCTGTGATTTTTATCATTTCAGGTCTTACATTTAACCCTTTAATCTATTTCAATGTAACTTTTATGATCATTAAAGACCATAAGGGGTCTAGTTTCATTCTTTTGCATGCAAATATCCAATTTTCCCAGCACAACTTGTTGAAGAGACTGTCTTTTCTCCAGTAAGTATTAGCTCCCTTATCAAATATTAGCTGGCTATACATTTGGGCTTATTTATATACATCTGTTCCACTGGTCTATAGGCTTGTTTTCAAGTCAGTATCATACTATTTTGATTATAGTAGCTTTCCAATATAGTTTGAAATCAGGAAGTATGATGCTTTTAGCTTTATTCTTCTTTCTCAGGATTGCTTTGGCTATTGGGGCCTTTTGTGGCTCCATATAAATTTTAGGATTGTTTTTTTCTATTTCTGTGAAAAGTGTTATGGGAATCTTGGTAAAGATTGCATCAAAAGTATAAATGTAACATCTTTGGAGATTATGGACATTATAACATTTTTAATTCTTCCAATTCATGAACATGGGATTTCTTTCCATTTGTTTGTGTCCTCTTTCATTTCTTTCATCAATAGCTGATAGTTTTCAATGTAGAGATTTTTTTACCTCCTTAGTTAAATTTATTTGTATTTTACTGTTTTCATGCTATCATAAAAGCGGTTGTTTACCTGATTTCTTTTCCAGTTAATTCATTCCTAGTGTATAGAAATACAACTGATTTTGTATCCTACCACTTTTATGAACTCATGGATTAGATCTAACAGTTTTTTGAGAAGAGTTTTTAGAAATTTGTATATATAAAATCATGTCATCTGCAAATAGACAATTTTACTTATTTCTTTCTGATTCTGATGCATTTTATTTCTTTTTATTGCTTCATTGCTCTGGCTCAGATTTCCAGTACTGTGTTGAATAGGAGTGGTGGTAGTGGGCACTCTTGTCTTGTTCTTCATCTTAGAAGAAAAACCTTCAACCTTTTGCTGTTATGATGTTATATTTGAGCTTGTCATATCTGTTTTTTATTATGTTGAAGTATCTTCCTTCTGTCTCTAATTTGTTGAGTTTTTATCATGCATGGATATTAACTTTTGTCATATAGATTTTCGATATCTATTTAGATGATCATATGATTTTTATCTTTTATTCTATTAATGTGATGTGTCACATTCATTGATTTGTATATGCACAATATCCTCGTGCATTATGAATCATCCCAGAGATGAATCCCATTTGATAATGGTGTACAATCTTTTAATATGTTGTTGAATACAGTTTACTAGTTTTTTCTGGAGAATGTTTACATCTATATTCATTAGGGATATCAGCTGGTAGTTTTCTTTTCTTGTAGTGTCCTTATCTTTCTTTGGTATGAGGGTGATGCTGACTATGGAAGTGTTTCCTGTCCTTCAATGTTTGGAAGAGTTTAAGAAAAATTGATTATGGGGCACCTGGATGGCTCAGTTTCTCAAGCATCTGACTCTTGATTTGGGCTCAGGTCATCATCTCAGTGTTCATGGGCTCGAGCCCCACATCAGGCTCTGTACTGACATCATGGAGCTTGGGATTCTCTCTTTCCCTCTCTTTCTGCCCTTCCCTAACTTGTGCACACTCTCTCTTTCTCAAAATAAATCAGTAAACTTAAAAAAAAAGAAGAATTGGTTTTTCTTTAAATGTGTAATGAAATTAATTAGTGAAGCCTTCTGATCCTAGGCTTTTTTTTTTATTTTATTTTTTTTTTAACGTTTATTTTATTTTTGAGACAGAGAGAGACAGAGCATGAACGGGGGAGGGGCAGAGAGAGAGGGAGACACAGAATCGGAAGCAGGCTCCAGGCTCTGAGCCATCAGCCCAGAGCCCGATGCGGGGCTCGAACTCACAGACCGTGAGATCGTGACCTGAGCTGAAGTCGGACGCTCAACCGACTGAGCCACCCAGGCGCCCCCCTAGGCTTTTCTTTATTAGGAGACGTTTTATTACTGATTCAATCTCCTTACTAGTAATTGGTCTATATTGGAGATTGCTAGAGGTGGGGGTGGAGGGTGGGAAAATTGAGTAAAGGTGATCAAAATGTATAAACTTCAAATTATAAGATGAGTAAGTTCTGGGGATATAACATAGAGTATGATGACTATAACTAACAACACTCTATTGCACATTTGAAAATTATTAAGAGTATATCTTGAAAGTTTTCATCACAAGGGAAAACATAACTAGGTGAGGAAATAGGCATTAAATAAATTGATGTTAGTAATCAATTCACTATGTATACATATATTAAATCATTATAGTGTACATTATAAAGTTATGCAATGTTGTATGTCAATTACATCTCAATAAAACAAGAAAAAATTTTAATTAATAGTCCAGCTGAGTAACATAAAATTCTCTGTGAAAACCCTAAGAAGAATTTCTTAAGGTATGACAATTATTTGAAGCTTGTTCATTTTAAGTTTAATTTGTATCCCAAAGTAATATTAATAGTCAAAAAACATTCAGAATTGAAAATGTATACCATTTACATAATAGAAAAAACAAAACTGGAAATATGTTCATTTACTAACAAGCAAATTAACATTATTTAGTTTATTTACTTATTTTTCTAATATGAAGTTTATTGCCAAATTGGTTTCCATACAACACCCAGTGCTCATTTAACAGGTGCCCTCCTCAATGCCCATCATCCACTTTCCCCTTCCTCCCACCCCCCATCAACCCTCAGTAAAGTCTCAGTATTTAAGAGTCTCTTATGGTTTGCCTCCCTCTCTTTTTTTCCTTCCCCTCCCCCATAGTCTTAAGTTTCTCATGATCCACTTAAGAGTGAAAACATATGGTATCTGTCTTTCTCTGTATGACTTATTCCACTTAGCATAACACTCTCCAGTTCCATCCACATTGCTAAAAAAGGCCATATTTCATTCTTCTCATTGCCAAGAGTGTCGCTGCTTCCTGGAGTTTCTTTTGAGGAGAATTTTTCTGTTTCATCATGTTCATCATGTTCATCAGTTGATGGACATTTAGGCTCTTTCCACAATTTGGTTATTGTTGAAAGTGCAGCTATAAAAATTGGGGTACAAGTGCCCCTATGCATCAGCATTCCTGTATCCCTTGGGTAAATTCCTAGCAGTGCTATTGCTGGGTCATAGCGTAGATCTATTTTTAATTTTTTGAGGAAACTCCACGCTGTTTTCCAGAGTGGCTGCACCAGTTTGCATTCCCACCAACAGTGCAAGAGGGTTCCTGTTTCTCCACATCCTCACCAGCATCTATAGTCTCCTGATTTGTTAATTTTAGGCACTCTGGCTTGAGGTGATATCTCAGTGTGGTTTTGATTTGTATTTCCCTGATGAGGAGTGAGGTTGAGCATCTTTTCATGTGCCTCTTGGCCATCTGGATGTTTTCTTTAGAGAAGTGTCTATTCATGTCTTCTGCCCATTTCTTCACAGGATTATTTGTTTTTCAGGTGTGGAGTTTGGTGAGATCTTTATAGATTTTGGATACTAGCCCTTTGTCCGATATGTCATTTGCAAATATCTTTTCCCATTCCCTTGGTTGCCTTTTAGTTTTGTTGATTGTTTCCTTTGCAGTGCAGAAGCTTTTTATCTTCATGAGGTCCCAATAGTTCATTTTTGCTTTTAATTCCCTTGCCTTTGGAGATGTGTCAAGTAAGCAATTGCTGCGGCTGAGGTCAGAGAGGTCGTTTCCTGCTTTCTCCTCTAGGGTTTTGATGGTTTCCTGTCTCACATTCAGGTCCTTCATCCATTTTGAGTTTATTTTTGTGAATGGTGTAAGAAAGTGGTCTAGTTTCATTCTTCTGCATGTTGCTGTCCAGTTCTCCCAGCACCATTTGTTAAAGAGACTGTCTTTTTTCCACTGGATACTGTTTCCTGCTTTATCAAAGATTAGTTGGCCATACTTTTGTGGGTCCAATTCTGGAGTCTCTATTCTATTCCATTGGTTTATGTGTCTGTTTTTGTGCCAATACCATGCTGCCTTGATGATTATAGCTTTGTAGTAAAGGCTAAAGTCTGGAATTTTGATGCCTCCCACTTTTGTCTTCTTCTTCAATATTACTTTGGCTATTAGGTGTCTTTTGTGGTTCCATACAAATTTTAGGACTGCTTGTTCTAGCTTCAAGAAGAATGCTGGTGCAATTTTGATTGGGATTGCATTGAATGTGTAGATTGTTTGGGGTAGTATTGACATTTTGACAATATTTATTCTTCCATTCCATGAGCATGGAATGTTTTTCCATTTCTTTATGTCTTCTTCAATTTCCTTCATAAGCTTTCTATAGTTTTCAGCATACAGTTCTGTTACATCTTTGGTTAGGTTTATTCCTAGGTATTTTATGCTTCTTGGTGCAATTGTGAATGGAATCAGTTTCTTTATTTCTCTTTCTGTTGCTTCATTATTGGTGTATAAAAATGCAACAGATTTCTGTACATTGATTTCGTATCCTGCGACTTTGCTGAATTCATGTATCAGTTCTAGCAGACTTTTGGTGGAATCTATTGGGTTTTCCATATTTAATATCAGGTCATCTGCAAAAAGTGAAATCTTGACTTCATCTCTGCCAATTTGGATGCCTTTGATTTCCTTTTGTTGTCTGATTGCTGATGCTAGCACTTCCAACACTATGTTAAACAACAGTGGTGAGAGTGGACATCCCTGTCATGTTCCTGATCTCAGGAGGGAAAGCTTTCAGTTTTTCCCCATTGAGGATGTTAGCTGTGGGGTTTTTATAAATGGCTTTTATGATGTTTAAGTGTGTTCCTTCTATCCCGACCCTCTCAAGGGTTTTTATTAAGAAAGGATGCTGAATTTTGTCACTTTTTCTGCAGCGATTGACAGGATCATATGGTTCTTCTCTTTTCCTTTATTAATGTGATGTATCACATTGATTGATTTGTGAATGTTGAACCAGCCCTGCAGCCCAGGAATGAATCTATTCTGAATGACAATCTTGCTGGATAAAGGATTCTTGGCTGCATATTTTTTCTGTTCATCACATTGAAGATTTCCTGCCTTTCTTTTCTGGCCTGCCAAATTGCAGTAGATAAGTCTGCTACTATTCTTATGTGTCTACCTTTTTAAGTTAGAGCCTGTTTATCCCTAGCTATTTTCAGAATTTTCTCTTTATCTTTGTATTTTGCCAGTTTCACTATGATATGTCATGTAGAAGATCCATTCAAGTTATGTCTGAAGGGAGTTCTCTGTGGTTCTTGGATTTCAATGCCTTTTTCCTTCCCCAGATCAGGGAAGTTCTCAGCTATGATTTGCTCAAGTACACCTTCAGCCCCTTTCTCTCTCTATTCTTCTTCTGGAATTCCTATGATACAGATATTGTTCCATTTGATGCATCACTTAGTTCTCTATTTCTCCCCTCATACTCCTGGATTTTTTTATCTCTTTTTCTCAGCTTCCTCTTTTTTCCAAAATTTTATCTTCTAATTCACCTATTCTCTCCTTTGCATCTTCAATCTGTGTTATGGCCACTTCCATTTTATTTTGCACTTCATTTATAGTATTTTTTACCTCCTCATGACTATTTCTTAGTCTCTTGATCTCTGTAGCAATAGATTCTTTGCTCTCCACTCTGCTTTTTTCAAGCCCAGAGATTGATTTTATGACTATTATTCTAAATTCTTGTTCTATTATATTGCTTAAATAGTTTTTGATCAATTTGTTAGCTGTCACTGCTTCCTGGAGTTTCTTTTGAGGAGAATTCTTCTGTTTCATCATTCTGGGTAGTCCCCGTGGTAGCTCCAAACTGGAGGGCACTTCCCCTGTGCTGTCCAGAGAAACTTGTTTTGGGGGAAGTCACAGTTAGACTCGATGTCTACCCCCAGCCCACTGGTAGGGCCACAGACTGGTGTGTACCTTATCTTCCCCTCTCCCAGGGCAGAACTCTCTGTGGAGTGGTGTGGCCCCTGTCTAGGCTGGTTGCACACTGCCAGGCTTGTGGTGCTGCTTGGATGGGTTCTGGCTAAGGGCATATTAGCAAGGTGCACAAGGGCGGGAGGGGCAGGCTAGCTGGCTTTGATGTAGGTGGTCCCCTGCAGGAGGGGCCCTGCAGCACCCAGAGGGAGGCAGGTCCATAGGAGGGATGGATCCACAGAATCACAGTGTTGGGCAGTGCAAACAAGTTCAGTGACAGGAACCGGTTTCCTTTGGAATTTCAGCGGGGAGGTGAGAGAGGAAAATGGTGCTTGCCAGTGCATTTGTTCCCCTGCTGAGCTGAGCTCTTTCTTCCGGGGCTCAACAGCTCTCCCTCCCGGCGTTCTCTTGCCCTCCCTGCTCTCTGAGAGCATAGCTGTTGACTTTTAACATTCCAGATGTTAAGTCCCTCTGGCTTTCAGAATTCATGGAGTCTGCCCCTCATCTTTTACAAGCCATACTTCAGGGGCTCTGCCTTGCCAGGTGGACTGCCCCTCCACCTTCCCCCTCCCTCCAACCAGTCCGTGTAGCACGAACCAGCTCTCTGCTCTTCCTACTCTCTTCTGTGGGCCTCTTGTCTAAGCTTGGCTCCAGAGAGTCCATTCTGCTAGTCTTCTAGTGGTTTTCTGGGGTACTTAGGCAGATGTGGGTGGAATCTAAGCGATCAGGAGGACGAGGTGGGCCCACCATTCTCCTACACGGCCATCTTCTCTCCCTCCCTCAACATTATTTGCTTTAAACCAAAAAAAGTAAATAGAAAAATCATGGGGTTTTTTTTACATAAATAAAGAGAAGGAAAATAAGTAATAGATACAAATATGGGACAGAAAGAATCAAAAGAATCATTGGCTGTAGATAATATGGCTGTCTACAAAGAATAAAAAGTATCTATATATTGGATCAGGGAAAATGGCAGAGTAGGATGACTCTAAACTACCTCGTCCCATGGATACAACTCAGTAACACCCAAATCAAGTAAACAACCCAGAAATTGACGTGAAAACTGGAAAAACAAATTCCCCACAGCTAAATTTAGAAAAGAGGCCACAGTGAGGAAGGGACGAAGGGTGGAGATACGGTCTTAGCTAAATGGAACAATGGGATGTCTATGGGATGAAGGGACACCACTGGCATGCATAGAAAAAAGAAACAGAGTCTCAAAACAGGGAGACCAAATGGGGAAGACAAATCCCCATAACATTTGGCTTTGAAAACCAGAGGGGCTGAATTTTGTGAGTTCTTAAAATCAGCAGGGCTTAAAACTTAGAACTTCAAATTTCAGCAGGCTGTGGGAGAGCCAGGAAAGCAAGAAGAAACGGAGTCCCCACCCTTAAAGAAACAGCAAAGCAAAAACCCTGCAGAGATGGAGCACAAAAGCAGCAGTTTGAAAAATACCTAGAGGAGAGATATTTGTTTACTAATCCCAGAGTCTGTGGTGGAGGGGCAGGGATAACTAGAAGACTTGTTGAGGAACAAAGGAGTTGGAGGGTGTCATTTCCCTCCCCTGCCACCCATCATAAACACACAGAAAGCTGCAGTAACAGGCTCAGCACCAACATTCACTACCTAACTTGCTAACAGTGCATGCTGCCCATGTGTTCTCCTGTGGATATGCCCCCATCCAGCCAGGATTCTGCTCCAGTTTTCCTCCCACAACAGAACCACATAAACTGCCCGACATGCTTCTACTGATGTACCACCTCCAATCCTGCCTGCCTGGATCCTGGCAATTATAGGTCTCCTTTTGTTAGTGAAGAACTTTCTGGTACCATGTGACCCTCTCTTGCATTTTGCCACAGTTTGGTGCCACTGCATCTCTGGCAAATGCCTGTTATGACTCAACTCAAGGCAAAGGCAGCCCCAGGCTGGCCCACTAACAACAGAGAGACAAAACCTGCCCATAATAGGCAAAGAGAGACACTGGAGATGACTGGACTGAAGGCAAAAGTGGCTCAGCCACAAAGCAGGGCACAAATAACACACATAGGAGACACCCATGAAGCTCCAGATTCTGATAAAAAAGGACATTGCACTACAGGGTACTAAAAGAACTCTTCTTCATAAAACCACTAGTATCAAGAGCAGAAGATACAGCTAATTTTCCTAACACAGAGAAACAGACATAAAGATTTAGATAACATGAGAAGACAAAGGACTACATCTCAAATGAAAGAATAGGACAAAATCACAGCAAGAGACCTAAGTGAAACAGATAATTAATATGCTTGATAGAGAATTTAAAGTATGAAGATATAGGACTTGAGAAAAGAGTGGAGAACCTCAGTGAGATCCTTAACAAAGTGAAAGAAAACACAAAAAGAACAAATCAGAGATGAAGAAATCAATAACTAAAAGTTAAAAGTACATCAGATGGAATAAGTGGTAGACTAGAAGAAGCATAAGAATGAATCAGCAATCTGAAGGACAGAGTAATGGAAAGCAATGAAGCTGAACAGGAGGAAAAAAGATTAAAATAGAGCTAGGGAACTCAGCAACATCATAAGTAAAATAACATTCACATTATAGAGCTCCCAGAAGAAGAGAGAAAGAAAAGAGGACATAAAATTTATTTGAAAAAATAATAGTGGAAAAATTCTCCAGATCTGGAGAAGGAAGCAGATATCCAGATCCAGGAGGCACATAGATCCCCCAATAAAATCAACCCAAGGAGATCCACACCAAGTACATAGTAATTGAAATAGCAAAGGTATTGATAAGGAAAGAATTTTTAAAACACCAAGAAAAAAAGACAAGTTACATGTAAGGGAAACCCCATAAGTCTATCAGTTGATTTTCAACCAAAATTTTGCACACCAGAGGGAGTGGCATGATAGATTCAAAGAACAGAAAGGAAAAAAAAAAAGCTGCCTAGAATACATAACCCAGCCAGGCTATGTCATTGAAATCAAAGGAGAGATAATGAGTTTCACAGACAAGCAAAACATAAAGGAATTCATGACTACTTAACAAGCTCTATAGGAAATTTTCAAAAGGATTCTTTGAGTGGGAAAAAAGATGTTAAGTAGAGGAGTATGAAACTGAAAGTAAAAGCAGCAAAAATATGTATATCTATAAAAATCAGTCAAGTTATTCACAAAATAAAAGGACATTAAGTATGACCCCATATACCTAAACTGTGGGGAGGAGAGGAATAAAGATTAACTTCAAACTTAAACAATCATCAACTTAATATAGACTGCTATAAGCATAAGATGTTATATACAAACCAAATTATAACTACAAATCAAAAACCAGTAATAGATACACAAAAAATAAAGAGAAAGGAATCAAGAAAGCCAACAAACCATGAGAGAAGAGAGCAAGAAAAGAAAGGAACAGAGAAGAACTACAAAAACAATCACAAAATGAATAACAAAATGGCAATAAGTACATACCTATCAATAATTATTTTGAATGTAAATGGACTAAATACTCCAATCAAAAGACATAGGGTGAAAGAATTAACAAATGCTGCCTACAAGAGACTCATATCAGACTAAAGACACATGCTGATTAAAAGTGAGGGGATTGAAAAACATTTATCATGCAAATGCAAGTGAAAAGGAAGCTGGGGTGGCAATAGTTGTATCAGACAGAATAGACTTTAAAACAAAGATGGTGACCTTGACAGCCCATGGAGGGGAGGAACCCACTGAGTTTCCCTTTGAATGAGGAAGTTTACACCAAAGCTTCATTCCTGGAAAAGCAGGACAAGATGGCAGTTGCTGGCAGACATTCACATGGACAAGTCCTATCACCATAATTGACATCAAGGCCCTCTATGGATCTTGGGGAAATGGCAGGGTAGGAAGACCCTGAGCTCACCCTATCCCACTTTTTCAACTGGATATCTTTCACATCCAAGTCAATAAACTGGAAAGGGATCTGAAGACAGAACAAACTCCACAACTAAATATAGAGAGAAAACTGCATCTGAAAGCTTAGGAAGATCAGAAAGACTCAAGAAGGCTGCCCATAGGAAGGAGGGAGCTATGTGTGGTGAGGGCAGAGAAATAGTCCTTCATACCATGGAGCTCACAAGGGGAAGACTAATCTTCATAACATTTGTCTTTAAAAACCAGATGAGTTTAATTCTGTGAGTTTGTAAAACCAGTAGGGTTTGGAACCTGAAGGTCTGGAGGTCAACTGACTCAGCACTGGGTGAGTCAGAAGGGCTAGTGATAGCTGTTCCCCACTCTTGAAGAAATAGCAGCCTGCTTGAAAGGCAACATAAAAACAGCAGTTTACACAGCACTGGGGGCAAACAGGAAGCATATCTGTTTCTTCCATTTTCTGAATGTGTTGAGGGACTTCTCAGAAAATGAGGGAGCTGGCAGGTGCCAAATTCCTCCCTAACCCCTGAGCACAAGCAGAGACACCTGCAAGAAGCAGGGCTGCCCCGATACATGCTACTTACCCTGCTAGCAGGACACCATGCCCAAGAAATCTCCTGAGAACTCACACACTCCAAGTCTGTTGGCTTTGACCATGGAGTGAAAGCACATGGGCAAACTGCCCAACTGGCCTGGTGCACAGTAGCGACAGTGCTCAGTCCACATCATCTACACCACACCCAGCATATTGCCCCCAGTCCCCTTCATGTGCCTCACCCAGCCTTTCACCCTGCTGTCACACTCTGCCCAGCTGTGTACCCCCAGCCATCTTTGCACCCCAGGGTGCCCTAGCACGCAGCCCCTAGCCACTGTAGTATGTCAGGGGATCTGGCATAAGACTAGTGTCCCAGTATAAATTTTGCTAACACCACCACCCTGCTCCCAAGTTCCCCTTCAGACATGCTACCCCACAGCTGGCCTACGTGGGTCCCACTAATACCACAGAAAGCAAGTACAGCCCTCAGTAGAGAGTCAATGCTGATGCCTGTACAGAAAGGAAATGCAACTCAGACACAACAACAGGGAATAGGGATATTAAAGTTTCAGTTTTGGTAAACTGGGGACACTGCACTACTGGGCACTCTAGGACCTCTTCTTCATAAAGTCAATACTTTCAAGAGAAGAGCTTGAGAGAAGAGTGTCACACAGCTGACACTCTTAACATAGAGAAATAGATACATAAAGACAGACAAAATGAGGAGACAGAGAAATTTGTCCCACATGAAAGAACAGGACAAGGCCACAGCAGAGATCTAAGTGAAACAGATATAAGTAACGTGTGTGATAAAGAATTTAAACCAATGATCATAAGATTACTCACTGGACTTGAGAAAATAATGGAAGACATAGGAACCTTAACACACTAATAAGGAATAACATAGTAAAGATAGAAAAACACAATAAATGAAATGAGAAACACACTTGATGGAATAAACATCAGGTTGGAAGAATCAGAGGGACAAATTAGTGACCTAGAAGACAGAGTAATGGAAAGTAATAAAGTTGAGTAAACAGAGAGAAAAGAATTATGTAATGCAAGAATAGACTAGGGAATTCAGTAATTCCATCCAAATGTGATAGCATTCATATTATAGAATACCCAGAAGAAGAGAGAGAAAGGAGGCAGGAAATTTATTTGAAGAAATAATAGCTGAAAATTTCCCTAATCTTGGGGAAAAAACAGATACCGAGAACCAGAAGGCACAGAGAGCCCCTAACAGAATCAACAAAAACAGACTTACACCAAGATATTTTTTTTAAGGTTTATTTATTTATTTTGAAAGGGATAGGCAGAGAGAGAGGGAAACACAGAATCTGAGACAGTTTCCAGACTCTGAGCTGTCAGCAGAGCAGGATGTGGGTCTCATAGCAATGAACCGTCACATCATGACTTGAGCTGAAGTCAGGCATTTAACCGACTGAGCCACCCACGCACAGCCACACCAAGATATATTGTAATTAAATTTGCAATATATAGTGATAAAGAAAAAAATCTTAAAAGCAGACACAAAGACTACAAGACACAAGTAGTTCCTAACTTACAAGGGAAGACCCATATGGCTAACTGAAGATTTCTCAACAGAAACTTTGCAAGCCAAGAGTGGCATATTCAACATTATAGATGGGAAAAATCTGCAGTCAAGAATACCCTATCCAGTAAAGATGTTATCCACAATAGAAGGAGAGACAGAGTTTCTTAGCCAAACAAAAACTAAAGGAGTTCATAACCACTAAACCAGCCCTGCAAGCAATATTAAAAGGGGAGTCTTTGAGTGGAAGGGAAAGACCAAAACTCACAAAGAATGGATAAGAGAAAATCTCGGTAGTAAAACAAGTAACAAAATGGCACTAAATATATATCTATCAATAATTACTATGAATGTAAATGGACTAAACCCTCCAATCAAAAGACATAGGGTGCCAGAATGAATGAAAAAACAAGAACCATGTATATGCTGCCTAGAAGATATTCCTTTTAAGCTTAGAGACACCTTCAGTTTGAAACTGAGGGAATGGGGAAACATTTATCATGCAACTGGGTGTCCAAAGAAAGCCAGAGTAGCAATACTTTTATTAGACAAACTAACTCTAAAACAAAGAAAATTGTAATAAGAGACACAAAAGGGCACTATTATAATAAAGAGAATAATCCAATAAGAAGATCTAACAATTGTAAGTATTTATGCTCCCAACAAGTGGCACCCAAATACATAATACAATAAAAAACATAAAGGAACTAATTGATAATAATACAACAATAGTAGGGGAATTTAACACCTCACTTACATCAATGAACACATCATCTAAGTAGCATATAAACAAGAAAACAATGGCTTAGAATGGCACACTAAACCAGATGAACTTAAGATATACTCAGAATATTTTACCCTAAAACAAAAGAATACACATTCTTTTTGAGTGTACACAGGACATTCTCCAAAATAGATCACATATTAGGCCACAAAACAAGCCTCAACAAATTCAAAAAGACTGCAGTCATACCATGCATCTTTTCTGAACACAATGGTATGAAACTGGACATCAGCCACAAGAACAAATTTAGAGAGAACACAAATACAAGAAGGATAAACAACATGCTATTAAACAATGAATGGGTCAGCCAAGAAATTATAGAAGAAATCCAACAAAAATAAAAACACAGCCCAAAATCTTTAAGATGGCAGCAAAAGCAGTTCTAAGAGGAAAGTATATACCAGTACAGGCCTACATCAAGAAATAAGAAAAGTCTCGAAGACACAACCTAACATTACACCTAAAGGAGCTATAAAAAGAACAACAAATGAAAACTAAATCCAGCAGAAGTGGGGAAATAATAAAGATTAGAGCAAAAATAAATGATATAAAAACTCAAGAAACAATTTTACAAGTCAAAGAAGCCAAGAGCTTGTTCTTTGAAAAAAATCAACTAAAATTGATAAACGTCTAGCCAGATTTATCAGAAAGAAAAGAGAAAGGACCCAAATACATAAAATCACAAATGAGAGAGGAGAAATAACAACCCCCACCATAGAAATACAAATAATTTTAAGAGACTATTATGAAAAACTATGTGCTGACAAATTCAACATAAAATCACAACATAAAATCACAAATGGGAGAGGAGAAATAACAACCCCACCACAGAAATACAAATAATTTTAAGAGACTATTATGAAAAACTATGTGCCAACAAATTTGACAAGTGGAAGAAATGCTAAAAAAAACATGTAAATTACCAAACCTGAAATAGGAAGAAATAGAAAACTTGAAGAGACCGATAACTAGCAAAGAAATTAAATTAGTAATCAAAAAACTCCCAACAAAATCCAGAGCCATATGACTTCACAGGGATATTCTACCAAATTTATTTTTATTTTTCTCTGACAGAGAGAGACAGAGACAGAGCATGAGCAGGAGAGGGGAAGAGAGAGAGGGAGACACAGAATCTGAAGCAGGCTCCAGGCTCTGAGCTGTCAGCACAGAGCCCAACGTGGGTCTCAAACTCACAGACCACGAGATCATGACCTGAGTTGAAGTCAGTCCCTCAACCGACTAAGCCACCCAGGCGCCCCGAAATTCTACCAAACATTTAAAGATGTTAATACCTATTCTTCTCAAACCATAGAAGAAAAGGAAGAAAAAAAATAGAAAAAAATAGAAACGGAAGGTAAACCTCCAAATTCATTCTACAAAGCCAGCATTTCCCTGATACCAAAACAAAATAAAGACTCCACTATAAAAGAGTACTGCAGGACAATATCCCTGATGAATATGGATGAAAAAATTCTGAGTAAAATAATTAGCAAACTGATACATTAAAAAATTCATTCACCATGACCACATGGAATTTATTTCTGCTTTGCGATGGTGATTAAATAGTCACAAATCAATTAACATGATACATCATATTAATAAAGGAAAGGATAAGAGCCATATGATCATGTCAATAGAAGCATAAAAAGCCTTTGAAAAAGTGCAACATCCATTAATAGTGAAAACTCTCATCAAAGTGGGCTTAGAGGGAACACATCACAATATGGTAAGGCCATACCTGAAAAACTCACAGTCAAAATCATCCTAAATGGGGGGAAACTGAGAGCTTTTCCTCTATGGTCAGGAAAAAGATGGGGATGTCCACTCTTACCACTGTTATTTAACATAGTACTGGAAGTCCTAGCCACAGCTATCACACAACAAATAGAAATAAAAGGCATCCAAATCAACAAGGAAGAATAAGACTTCACTATTTGCAGGTGACTTTATACACATATATAGAACCCAGAAGATGTCACCCCAAAACTGCTACAACTGATAAATAAATTCAGTAAAGTCACAGGATACAAAATCAACACACAAAAGTCTGTTTCATTTATATAATGAACAATGAAATGACAGAAAGAGAAATTAAGGAATCAATCTCATTTACAGTTGCATCAAAAAGAGTAAGATACCTAGGAATAAACCTAACCAAATAGGTGAAAGTCTTGTACTCTGAAACTATAAAACACTGCTGAAAGAAATTGAAGATGACACAAAGCAATAGAAAGATATTCCATGTTCATGGACTAGAAGAACCAATGTTGTTAAAATGTCCATACTACCCAAAGCAATCTACAGATTGATTGCAATCCCTATCAAAATATCAATAGCATTTCTCACAGAACTAGAACAAACAATCCTAAAATTTGTATGGAACCATAAAAGATCCTGATTAGAGAAAGCAACCTTAAAAAGGAAAACAAAGCTAGAGTATCATAATCCAGACATCAAGTCATATTACAAAGCTGTGGTGATCAAAACAGTATGGTACTGGCACAAAGATAGACAGAGATCAATGGAACAGAGCAGAAAACCCAGAAATGAACCCACACTATGTGGTCAATTAATCTTTGACAGTGCAGGAAAGAATATCCAACAGGAAAAACACAGTCTGTTCAACAAAAGGTGTTGGGAAAACTGGACAGGATCATGCAAAAGAATGAAACTAGACCACTTTCTTACACCATACATAAAAACCAATTCAAAATGGAATAAAGAACTAAATGTGAAACCTGAAAACTATAAAAATCCTAGAGAAGAGCACAGGCAGTAAACTTTTTGACATAGACCATTGCAACTTCTTTCTAGATAATGTCTCTAGACACAAGGGAAACAAAGGCAAAAATAAAGTATTGTGACTACATTAAAATAAAAAGCTTCTGCACAGTGAAGGTAGCAATCAACAAAACTAAAAGGCAGCCTGTGGAATGGGAGAAGACAGTTGCAAATGATGTATATGATAAAAGTTTAGTATCCAATATATGTAAAGAAGTTATATAACTCAACACACAAAAAAAGAATAATTCAATTAAAAAATGAGCAGAAGACTTGAACAGACATTGTTTTCCAAAGAAGACATACAGATGGCCAAGAGACACATGGGAAGATACTGGAAGATCACTCATCATCAGGGAAATGCAAATCAACTCCAATGAGATATTGTCTCACACTTGTCAGAATGGCTAAAATTAACAACACAAGAAACAACAGGTGTTGGTGAAGATGTTGAGAAAGAGGAGCCCTCTTGTACTATTGTTGGAAATGCAAACTGGTGTCTTCACTCTGAAAACAATCTGGAGTTTCCTCATAAAGTTAAAAATAGAACTACCCTATGATCCAGTAATTGCACTACATGGCATTTGCCCCAAAGTTATCAAAATACTAATTCAAAGGGATACATGGACCCTGATGTTTATAGCAGCATTGTCGACAATAGCCAAGCTATGGAAACAGCCCAAGCGTCCATGGACTGAGAATGAATGTATAAAGATGTGAAAATTACTCAGCCATAAAAAAGAATGAAATCTTGCCATTTGCATTGATGTGGATGATGTTAGAAAGTATTATGCAAAGCAAAATAAGTCAGTCATAGAAAAACAATCCCCATATGATTTCACTCATATGTGAAATTTAAGAAACAAGCAAAGGAGAAGAAAAATAGAGGCAAACCAAGAAACAGAGTCTTAACTATCACATGATTTCACTCATACGTGGGATTTGAGAAACTCAACAGATGAACATAGGGAAAGGGGAGGAAAAATAAAATTAACACAGAGAGGAAGGCAAGCCATAAGAGACTCTTAAGTACCAAGAACAAACCAAAGGTTGCTGGAGGGGAGGTGGATAGGGGGATGAGTTAAATGGGTGATGGGCACTAAGGAGAGCACTTTTTGGTATGAGCGCTGGGTGTCATATGTAAGAGATAAATCACTGGGTTTGACTCCTGAAGCCAAGGGTACACTGTATGTTAGCTAACTTGAATTTAAATTAAAAAAAGAAAGAAAGAAAATAAGGTATTTGTGGGAGAAAAAAGGAAAATAAAGTGATGGTTACCAGAGAGGAGGGGAGTGGGGTGACGAATGAAATAGGTGATGAGGATTAAGGAGTGCATTCATTGTGATGAGCACCAGGTGTTATATGGAAATGTTCAATCAATATATCACACACCTGAAATTAATATCACACTGTATGTTAACTAACTGGAATTTAAATAAAAACTTTAGGGGTGCTGGGGTAGCTCAGTTGGTTGAGCATCCGACTTCGGCTCAGGTCATGATCTCACAGTCCGTGAATTCGAGGCCCCGCGTCGGGCTCTGTGCTGACAGCTCAGAGCCTGGAGCCTGCTTTGGATTCTGTGTCTCCCTCTCTCTGACCCTCCCCCATGCATGTTCTGTCTCTCTCTGTCTCAAAAATAAATAAGCAAGCATTAAAAAAATTTTTTTTAAAAATAAACTTTAAAAAAATAAAACAAGAGACAAAGCAGGACATAAAGGTAATGATCCAACAAGAAGAAATAACAATTGTAAATTTTTAGGCACCAACATTGGAGCACCCAAATATATAAAACAATGACAAACAGAAAGGAAGTAATTGAAAGTGATATAATAATAATAGGTGACTTTAACACCCTACTTACATCAATGTAGAACATCCAAGCAGAAATTAGGAAACCATGGCTTTGAATGACACAGTGATCAGATGTATTTAACAGATATATTCAGAATTGAATCTCTTTTCCTTCCTTTTTGGTAAAAATATCCAGTCAATAGGGGGCCTAAGTGGCTCAGACCATTAAGTGTCCAACTCAATTTTGGATCTCACAGTTTGTGGTCAAGATCTCAAGGTTTGTGGGTTCAAGCCCCTCATTGGTGTCTGCACTGACAGCATTGAGCCTGCTTGGGATTCTCTCTCCATCTCTCTCTCTGCCCTCCGACTCATGCTCTCCCCCTCTCCAAGTAAATAAATTAAAAATAATAATAAAAATAAAAAAATAAAGATTAAAATAAAAAAATTTGATATACAAATTACAAGAATTAGTAAGAGAATATGTAATTTGTTAGATATACAATCAAGAATCAGAAAGCACTGGCAAAAAATAAAAAAACACTGACAAAAAATAAAAAAAAATGTTTAAATATATCATTTATAGATGTGGAGAAACAGAAACCCTCTGGCACTTTTGGTGGGAATGCAAACTGGTGCAGCTGCTCTGGAAAACAGTGTGGAGTTTCCTCAAAAAATTAAAACTAGATCTACGCTATGACCCAGCAATAGCACTGCTAGGAATTTACTCAAGGGATACAGGAATGCTGATGCATAGGGGCACTTGTACCCCAATGTTTATAGCAGCGCTTTCAACAATAGCCAAATTATGGAAAGAGCCTAAATGTCCATCAACTGACGAATGCATAAAGAAAGTGTGGTTTATATACACAATGGAATACTACATGGCAATGAGAAAGAATGAAATATGGCCTTTTGTAGCAACACGGATGGAACTGGAGAGTATTATGCTAAGCGAAATAAGTCATACAGAGAAAGACAGATACCATATGTTTTCACTCTTATGTGGATCCTGAGAAACTTAACAGAAACCTATGGGGGAGGGGAAGGGGAAAAAAAAAGAGGTTAGAGAGGTAGGGAGCCAAAGCATAAGAGACTCTTAAAAACTGAGAACAAACTGAAGGTTGATGGGGGGTGGGAGGGAGGGGAGGGTGGGTGATGGGTATTGAGGAGGGCACCTGCTGGGATGATCACTGGGTGTTGTATGGAAACCGATTTGACAATAAATTTCATATTTAAAAAACATAAATATGACTTACCATGGCAATATATATGTAGATATATAAATTACCTAAGGAATATTTGACTAAAAATATTTAACATCTTACATCTAAAATGATAGCATTTTACTGTAGTACACCAAAAAAGACTAAATGAGTGGAAAATATATCATAATTATAAATAAGTTGATTCATAACAATTCAAGTTCTCTCCATAGTGATTAATGCCATTGCAATCTTGTAGATTCTTGTAAAACTGTTAAGTTCATTTTAAAATATACATAGAAATGCAATGACAAGAATAATAAGATATTTTGGAGAAAAAGAAAAGTGAGCAAAGGACGGGCTTGGCCTAGAAGCTGTAAAACATTATTTAAAAACTATAATTCAAGCACTTTGGCGTTGATGCATAGACAGCTACATTGGTCAAAATAGAGGAGGGGTTGACAAACTCCAGCCCGTGTGCAAATTCTGGTCTGTTGTCAGTTTATGTAAGTAAATAAGTTTTTTAACACAGCCATACTCATTCATTTTCATATTGTCTATGGCTGCTTTAATGCTAAATGGCAGATTTGAATAGCTGCAAGAGGGATTATAGGGTTTCAAAAGCCTATAATGTCTGCTATCTACCCTTTAACAGAAAAATTCTGCCTACTCCTAGAGAATCTAGAAACAGACCTATTTACATATATGAAAACATGATGTATGATAAGGGAGATAGATGGTGCTGCAGGTAGGTGGGGGAAAATAGACTTTTCAATGAATAATTCTCAGACCTTTCATTTTATAGGCCATAGGTCATTCCAGTACCATCATCACTATCTTCTTAACCTGCTTCATATCACACTCTATTTATTGTCTGCCCCACCCCTCACTGGAATACTAGTTTTATAAAGACAGAGATGTTGTTTCATAAGCTGCTATATCTACAGCTCCTAGAATACACATAGTAGGTATCCAGTTAATTTTTGTAAATGAATAAAGGCACAAATGAGATACCACATAGTAAACATAAGAAGGACAAAAAGTAAGATCTAAGAATATCAAGCATTGCAAAGATATTATATAAAGGAAGTTCTTATATAATGATGGTGGAAGTATAAATTGGTGTGAGAATTTTAATATGGGTCATCTACAACACATTAAACCAAATTCCAAGTGGTTAAAGACCTAAATTAAAGATCTACAATTTTTAATAAAAGAATATCTTCTTTATTCGCACCCTGGGGCGCCTGGGTAGCTCAGTCAGTGACTCATGATTTCAGCTCAGTCATGATCCCAGGATTGTGGGGTAGAGTCCCAAATCGGGCTCCACACTGAGCATGGAGCCTGCTTAAGATTTTTTTTCTCTCTCCCTCTTCCCCTCTCCCTTACTGTCTCTCTCTCTCTCTCTCTTTTTCTCTCTCAAAAATTAAAAAAAAGAAAAATATCTTCGTGAAGCCAGAATAAGAAAGAATTCCAACAATGCTTAAAATTCATAAAGCTTTATAAAGGGAAAGATTTTGTTGAAAATTTTTATTATATTCAAATTACTAATCAGGAAAATGACAGTGAGTCTGCACATGCTATGCTTGCAACATAGAATTATCTTCTCTCAGATTATCTGGATGGCTAAATCCTATACCATATCAAGTTCCCTCTGAAGCAAACACTGAGACATAAATTTCACAGCAAGCGGTTTATTTGGGAAATGGCATAAGAACAGGTAGATTAATTTTTTGAACAAGAAAGTGAGCAGATTGTTGGTATTGGCAACTGGGACTCAAGCCCTCCAGGGTCCTCTGAGAGGCTATGTGGGGCAAAGAAGCTGGCACATTGGACCCTACTCTCATCCATCATTACCTTAAGGTTACTCCTCAGATTATTATCTCCCTAACACTTCTGGTATGACCCGCATGCAGATCAAGCACAGGCCTGCAGCCACGGAACACCCCCAGGCAGACCCCCATCTGTTGCAGGATCAAGCCATCAACTACACAGAAGTGGCAAGTGCTTGAGGGGACATGGAGACCTGGACTTCTGTACAAATATTAGCTCATCAGAGTGCTTTGTCTGATCACCCGCATGAAATATTATCCCAGTTCCATAGTCACTGTTTTCTTAACTTGCTTCATATTATACATCTCTTTATTTATTTGTTCCTCACCTGTCTTTCCTCCTTACTAGAATGCGAGTTTCATAAAGACAGAAGTGTTGTTTAATAGGCTTCTCTATCTCCACCACCTAGAATGATTTTGGTGTTCACATAGTAGGTATTCAGTTAATTTCTGTAAAATAAATAAATGCACAAATGCAATGCCACTTCATAAACATTAAGGGTGACAAAAAGTACAATCTGACGATATCAAGCATGGCAAAGAGATTATATGAAGGAAATTCTTAAATGATGTTAGTGGAAGTATGAATTGGTGTAAGGATTTTGAAGACCAGTTTGGTATCAACAAGCACAAAGGGAAATACACTTACTCTAAGACCCGGCAACACAATGGTATAGCAAAAATCTCACTCCTGGTTTATAGTTTCTGCCAATGTGTAGGAGACATATACAAGGATGTTTATAAGAGAAACATCATGAGCATATTATTTGTTGGAAGTCCTTTTATAAGTACCAAGCATTCTTGATAGTGCCTCAAATTTATAAATTTTTCTTTCTCCTTCTACCTAATGGATATAAATATTATGAGAAGAGCAACTTAGATTTGTAAATCACTTTAGAATTTACAAGGCATTATTTCACTTCATGTCCGTGACAATCCAGTGGCATCAATGGTGCTAAGGAAAGACTAGTAGAAAAGACATAATTCATATTATCAAGGAGACTTACTCTACTTAGGTGAATAATCTATAGACAATATTAGGATTTCATTTTATAGATAAGAAAATGCAATCGCAGAAGTATTAGTTGCATTCTCCAATGATAGGAAAGTAGTTGGTATAGTCAGATTTTAAATATATTTTCACACTAAATCCATGCTTTCTCGTTACGGTAAACTGGCTATATTTTTAGTAACAACAAAATAAATATCTCAGAGAAATTAAAAATTAAATGCAATGAATTTTTAAAACGCTGGTGGTTTCTTATATAAAACTAAAGCCAAATCAGAAAAAAAAAAAACCTCTTTCTATCCTTATGAAAAGTCTTAGAGATGTTCATGTAAGATACAGAATTAGAAATCTGAGTTTTCCACTTATGAAACTGCAAAGACATATAAGCATATTCCACACTCCAACATATATTTTGTTTTCACTGGCAATATTTACACAACATAACATTGTTTTTCCTTTTAAGTGGTTATGTTTGAAATTACCGATTTTTTTAAAGCTTAAAGTTAAAAAATACACTATTAAAGAAAACAGGGAAATCATTGCTATTTTTGCTTGTTTTTAATCCCTTTGTTTAATTCTAAATGTGACAGTGTTATTTTGTTGTAAAGGCTATTAAAGGATTAGAGAATGGAGTTGAAATCCAAAGATCGTGTGCAAGCCAGGCTCTAAAATTTCTATTATGTCTTTCGGAAAGTGCTGGATGAGAACTCTGCTACAATAGTTAGTCCAAGATATTACAGCTGGAAAAATTGTCTTGCATTTAATTCCACATAATGGAGTTGCTTTATTAGGACTCTTCAAGAAGGATCACTTGGTATTTCTAGCAGGTTTTGAGCCCTGTGGTCCTCTAAATGTGAAACTCATTGTGGTAGAGAAGCAAGAGTAGAAAGAAAGTAGAGGAAGTAAAAAATCAGAAAAAAAAAAAAAAGAAAAAGAAACCTTTCTTTGGCCATTAAAAACAACAACAACAACTCCGATTCAGTTCCAAAATTTTCCATAACTAGTTCTGTGGTTGTGGACAAGTTTTCTAAAATGGGCCGAATTCTGTTTTCTCATTTGTAAATCAAAATTCCTACCTTATCTATAAAAAAGGTGTACTTTTAGGATTGGAAGAGCTAATATATATGACTGCAGTTTTAATTTATACAAAGTTTTCATTGAAAATACTATTATAATAATATGAAAAAGGCTTAACTCACATAACTTCTTGTAAGTTTTAAATAAGTTAATGTGTGTCAAAATTCTGTCATTCATTCTTGAACAAATATTCATTCTATCTATAAGTACAACTGAGTACATGTAGTCCTGCGGGTCTCATGTTAGATACTGAAAATATATTAAACAGGAAAGTACAGTTTCTTTAACTCAAAAATTCTAGCATGTGAGAGACAAACAAGCAAATTAGAATAAAAAACATTCTGCTAAATGCAGTGGTGGCTTTAGAAGCACTTACAACTGGAAGACCTTACATATGAGGTGATATTTGAGGGGTGCCTGGGTGGCTCAGTCGGTTAAGCGTCTGATTTCAGCTCAGGTCATGATCTCACAGTTTGTGAGTTCAAGGCCCTCGTCAGGCTCTGTGCTGACAGCTCAGAGCCTGGAGCCAGCTTCAGATTCTGTGTCTCCTTCTCGCTCTTCCCCTCCCCTGCTCGTGCTCTGCCTTTCTCTCTCAAAAATAAATAAACATTATTTTTTTTTTAAAAAAAAAAGAGGTTATATTTGAATTGGATCTCAAAGGAGGAGGAAGTTTACGCAGGCATAAATACAGAAAGTCCAATTCAGTTTCAGAAAACAATATATGCAGAAAAGCATGTGGCAAGAGAGATGTGCTATCTTCTAAAGAAATCACATGAAGTTTAGTGGAGCAAAAGAAAAATAAGCAGAAACTAGTTTGTGAATCACCTTGCATGTCAGAGAAAGAATTTAGAACTTTATCTTGAAATGATGGGTGGTTAATGAACAATTCTAAGGAATGAAATGAAAATTAGGTTTGTATTTTTGGTAATGGCACTCTATATACACCATAGAAAGAATCCGCTATGTAGGAAAACACCTGGAGTTTAAAAACCAGTTAAAAGACTATTGCAATAAGCAAAGTAAAACATAATGAAGATCTCAACCAAAATATTAGCATTGAGAGTAAAAAGAAGGGGTAAGAATATAGAAAAATCTGGAAGGATTATCAATAGGGACTAATTGGAGAAAAGGAAAGAGTCAAGGGTGGTGTAAAACCAACAATAAAGGGGCACCTGAGTGACTCAGTCTTTTGAGCATCCAACTTTGGCTCAGGTCATGATAGCACAGTTTGTGGGTTTGAGCCCCATGTTGGACTTAGTGTTGACAGCTCAAAGCCTGGAGGCTGCTTCAGATTCTGTGTCTCCCTCTCTCTGTGCCCTTCCCCTGCTTGCTCTGTCTCTCTCTCTCTCTCTCTCTCTCACTCTCTCTCAAAAATAAATAAACATTAAACAAATTAAAAAAGAAAAACCAACAATAAAAAGGACGAATGGGTATGTTTGAGTTTATCTTGAAAGAATGAATCATGTTTAATTTACTGATCACTTTGGGGTGCCTGGGTGGTTCATTCGATTAAGCGTCCAACTTCCACTCAGGTCATGATTTCGCGGTTTGTGATTTTGAACCCCGCGTCGGGCTTTGTACTGACAGCTCAGAGCCTGGAACTTGCTTCCGATTCTGTGTCTCCCCCTCTCTCTGCCCCTCCCATGCTCCTGCTCTATCTCTGTCTCTCAATAATAAATAAATGTTAAAAAAAATTTTTTAATGTTTAATTTACTGATCTAAAACCTAGATACCTCTCTCTATATATATGTATATGAAAATATAATTTTTATATATATGAATATTACTATATATATTACTATGTGTTTTACTATATATATATATAGTATATATATACTATACTATATAGTATATACTATAGTATAGTATATACTATATACTATATACTATAATATGGTATATACTATATACTATACTATATACTATATACTATAGTATGGTATATATATATATATATATATATATATATATATATATATATTACTATGCATTTTGGTCCAATGATAACTTCCACTTCCTTTTCATTGTAGATTATTTTATTCAGATTTATGAAAATTTTTCTATCCTGATTCTGTTAGATCTGATGTTGCACTAAAAACTAGCTGTTGCTTCTATTGTTCTATTCTACTTACTTCTTGACCTTTTTATCCTGTCCTATGACCTCTAAAGATTTACTTACTAGAAATTTTTAAATATTATTACATACACCTAAATAAAGTTTAAGATAAAGATGTTCTTCCTACAAAGAAATATTTCTGAAAAATATTAATTCTGCCACACTATTCCAAAAATGGCTTCTTTGCTACCATATAATCAGATTTGTTCTGTACCTCTGACATATAGCCCCTCTTTGGAAGGGTTTTTATTCTGCACCATGAGTCTTGGCAGAAAAAGAAGAATTTTTAGTTTTAGTATGACCTTTAAAAATCTCTGCCACATCACAAACATCTTAAGCTTCATGATTTAGCCAACAATGTGATTTCAAATGCTGTCTCTAGATACAGCCTTTTGGGCTTTTGAAAGTTAACAGGTTCACACTGCAAGTCAAGGTGACAGTATTATTAATATTATGTTATTATGATTAGTTTCTGACACAGAAGGACTTTACATAAACAACATTATTTAACATATTTAACATCATATTTTGTTAACTTTTTCAATACAGTTTAATAGCTCGATACAATGATAAAATGGCATCAGTGTCTGATAAATACACATTGGATACATTAATGAATCAATTAATATCAATATTGTGAGACAATTGGTTGTTTTTATTCAGGCAATTTAACATGTGTCCACATGATACCATATAGATATTTTTTAAATCTCAGGGGCACTTATCAGTCATAGTTCTTGCTGACAATTAATAGATACCTACTCTAGTTGTCTCAAGTAGCGTTAACAGAATCAAGGGCGGGCTTGACAAAAAAGAAGCAACTATAACAGGTCTGGGGTGAGCCAGTGGGAAAAATATTGCATCACTCTCTGTAACTCCTGTGCTGTGTACCATTGTCATTGTTTCACACAACTGCCACTGGGCACCACTGAAGTACCCCAAGCTGCTATTGCCAGCTACCACAGTATTTTATTAATTTTTTCCTCTTTGTATCATTCATTCAAGTGACAAAGGGAGAGATGTGAGAGATATTTTTGCAGGAAGAATTTGGTCGATTGGCCACAGGTCACATGCCCAAACCTTGGCTTCCAGGACTTTTGCTCTCAGGTTCTCTGGTGGGAGATGGGCATTGCATCCCACCAGTATTACACACAGTACAGATTACTCCATAAATGGGAAGGAGAGAGTATGTTACGATGTAAAAACACAGTATGTTAGGGAGACAGTAGTTATAGGGTTCCCTCTGTGTGTGTGGTGTCTATGTGTGTGTGCAGAGCACAGGGAGAGTGGTAGGACATTAACAAGGCTGCACAATACCATTAAAGCTATTACTTTTACAACATCACTTATCACAGTGAGTCACAGTGTCTGTTTCCTCAAATGAGTTCCTTCAGGTCAAGGAAGATAAATGGACTCTTTAAAGAGTGATATTAATTATATTAACAATAAAACAAGTTGTTTCTCCTGTACTTACTTGGTGCCTAATATATATATATATATATATATATATATATATATATATACACACACACACACACATATATGTATATATATTTATAAATATATTTTATATAAGAATTTTATGTAAGAATTCACATATGCATGATTTTAAGATGTTCTTTTGGCATTTCCCATCTAATTATTTTTTAAGATCATATCATGGTGGCCCCTAGTCAAAGGGGGCTTATGAAAATGAAACAATAATTGTTTTTTTGTTGATTCCAAATACTCCCTATCCCAAAATGTGTTTGGGTCATAAACTTCCAACAGTCCCAAATGCCCACTGCATGCTGGAATTTTACCTAACAATCATGTGTGCCTTAACGTCTGAAACTGACAGTTTGGTCCCCTGAGTGTAATAATGGTCAGGAGACAGCGTTTAGTAGTCTTTTGTGTTGTTTTTAATAGAAATGCATTATCTTTACCTGTCTAGCAAACTTCTTTATAAATTGTTGTTTTGTATTTGTGGCCTTTATAAAAATGAACAGTAGGACTCATATCATATTTGAGAGCTCAAAGTTCAGCCAAAAATTCAATTATGTAAATTGGAAAACTAATGCCAGCAAAATGAAAGCTAACCACTCAATGTTCCTTAACTCAGGTCGGGGGTAGGGGTTGCAGGGCTGTAAATAGGGAAAGGAAAAAGCTTTGCTGTAGCATTGAGAGGAGGATAAACATTTGTTATATTCCGTCTTGCAGTAATAAGGATCATCATCTGCAGCCCCTTCCATCCTAAATATATCTGCAGCCATCATTTGAGCCATTGATCTGCCAGTGTGCTTTGTACTCTCAAGGTGGCTATGCCTCACAAAGGGCCCCGTTCTCTCATTTGTGTGAGTATAGATTTGTACTGCTGAACAAACAAAACAAGGCAGAAAACAAGCAATCAATGAACCCTGGGGGTAGGGTTTAAAAGACAGACAACTGGATGATGGCTGGGCATTGGCACATAGGCTAAAGGGTTTATTTCTATGAATGCACACTTCAGTTTGAAAAAAATATTTGGAAAACTGGTTTTAGATGGTGTTAAGAGATAGCTATATTTTTTTGTATTTTGTTCTGCTTTAATACTGGCTTTGTGGATTCTATGAGACTCAAGAGAGGCATCTCAGAAGCTGCTTTGGGGAGAGGAACATAGGAGGTTAGACTCAGAGGTCCTCATCACCTTACCTTACCATCACAGCATTTCTTTTATCTGTTGAACATGTTATCTCTCCACTTAATTGAGGGATAGTTTCCTGTGCTAAGAAACTTTTTTAAATCACCGGTCTAGTTCAAGTAAATATTTCATTTTATAGTTGGCGAGGCCAAAGAGTTTAAGGTAGTAGACCAAGGACTACAGCTGGTATTAACAGAGCTGGAACTAAAATCCTATTCCCCTTTCCCAGCCTATGTGTTTACCACCAGGTCAAGTTACCTTTTATTCAGTTCACTAAGTGGTAGTCATTCCATCCTTAATAGTCAACCAAAGCACTCTAAGCAGACAAATTTGAGAAAGGGATTTTGAACTCTGTTATTGTTAAAGAAATAACAAGGATATTTGATATAAGAAATATTTGATATTTGATATATTTGAATAATAAGGATAAAGATAACTAGAATTATTAATCTGCAAAAGACATGAAGATATGTATGAAAGTCTTCTGTTAAAATCATTTGTCAATGACTCTCAAATTTGTCTCAGTTACACTTTATGGAAATATCTAGAAAGAAAAGAATATTTCTATGTACAAAGAATAACGGCTGGGACGCCTGGCTGGCTCAGTTGGTTAAGTGTCCAACTTCGGCTCAGACCATGGTCTCACAGTTTGTGAGTTCAAGCCCCACGTCGGGCTCTGTGTTGACAGCTGAGAGCTTGGAGCCTGCTTCAGACTCTGTGTCTCCCTCTCTCTCTGCCCCTCTCCCGCTTGAGTTCTCGATCTCTCTCTCTCTCTCTCTCTCAAAAATAAATAAATGCTAAAAAAATTTTTTAAAGAATAATGGCTAAAAAGAGGAAAAGTATTATAAACAGAGGAAAGAACATATAAAGGTAGGAAAGCATGTTAACTGCATTGATATATTTATCAATGAGGGAATAAATTAAAGTCAGTGAATGATTAAAGTAAATGTGCTCAGGTGATATTGACAGACACTTTTGAATACAAGACGTGATTCACATAAGGTACTATCTTATCATTGTAAGAATGCTGACATATGAGGAAATGATAAACACCCAGAATGCTTTTCTGTCTACAGGTTAATACCTGAGGTCTTCCTGTATAAGGAAAAGTTTAAGTGATCTTTTGCAGACAGTTATTTCCTTACTATAACCATAAGGACCATAAGCCATTTGCCAGCTGAGAGGACAGTTTATGCCACTGTCTTCACTAAATGGCATGCATATTTTACAAGCTCTTGCCTGTCTGGTTTGTCTGAATAACTGATTCACCTTTGAGTCCAGGCAACTACGCCGCTCAATTTTAGTCAATCAGGGTCCATTTTTCATCCTGTTTTCAGGTCACATTCGCTTTATTTAAGGTAGCTGTGTTGGATCAGCTAAAACGCAAAGCATTCGATGAAAGCTTTAAGCATGTGACCACAACTTCAAATAAATATGTCCGACTCAAAGCGTTACGATAAAGTGCCACACATTCACACACATTCAATCAGACTATAGTTCAGAAGCACTGCTTAAGGAGATAACCGTTGTCCATGGTGTCAATTAACATTTCAGGTCATTTGAATAAGGTCAAGCATAAAGAGGCTGTAGCATTTTATCACAAATCTTCCATTTTATCACAGATCTTTCCATTTATTATAAGCTAAACATAGTTCAGGTTAATATTTTTAAAAAGAGGAACCTAACTTGGGACCCTTCCATTTTTCTTTCACAGTAACTATGTCAAATCTAATAACTAATAACCTAAAATGTAATTAGGGGAATGAATGGCACAAAACCACTGGCCTATGAGAATATTCTATTAATTGACTATATTGCAATTGCTTAAATTATTCCCATCTCCTTGTCCCAAGGACATATAATTGAATTGAAAACCATTGTTGTGAAATGAAAAGTTGGAAAAACAGCATAACATGGAAAATCCACATGATGCTTTTTTTGAAAAGGCAGTTAGGATCACCAGCCCTCTGACAGAACACGGGGCATCAGCGTTAGCAACAGGACTGTGACACAGCCCAAAAGTAAGAACTAGCAGAGTGGAAGGCAGACCCAGAGCACAGTACTAGCAGGGAAATAATTTAAGTAGAAGCTAAGAAGAACAGCATCTAGGGACAGTGATAAATTTGATATATGTCTAAAAGACAGAGATAAGAGGGGACTTTGTGGTCTTTGCACTTTGTTATTGATCTGCTTGCTGGGCTATTTAATGTGTCTGGTAATAATACATTATTTCCCCAGCTTCAGACTTAAAATGTGCTAGTAAAAATTAATAGAGTAAAGACTATTTTTCTCCTTTCTTGTGCATTTTTACTAGACTGCATTTGTCATGGGAATAGTAAGAAGTTACACACATTAAATAGCCCTCTTATGAGCTATGATGATTAGTAGTTTCAGCATCAGCAAAAGGGTGTGGATAATCCTGACAAGTTAACAAAGAGCCTTCATCCTACTCTCTTGAATTCTAAGCATCCTTTACTGCATGAATTTGTGGAGTGAACATAAGCTTTGAGTCAGGCAGACCAAGCTTAAGCAAGTTATTTAACCTCATTCAGCTCATCATAAAATGGGAATAATAAGATGTAACTCATAGAGTCATTGGGAGGATTATAATGATAGAATGCTGCGGAGAAACTGCTTAACAAGTACCCGCTGCTCACAAAATGGTAGCCATCGTTATTGCCTAAAGAAGCAGACCATAAAGAATAAATATTTATAAATTAGTGGTCTAAATCCTGGTTGTGCATCAGAATCACCTGTGGAAATATTTTAAACTAGAGACGTCATCCAATAAATATTTATTCAATAGGCACAGCACAGTCATCTCTATTTTTCAAAGAACTCCATAGGTGATCCCTATGATCAGCCAGGAGTGGTAGCCACTCTTTTAAAAGTATTGTCCATAGTCAAAGAAGAACTCAAAACTTTAAAAGTGGAGAAGACTTTAACAGTCAAAAACTCTTCTGCTTTTCTATTTGCCATCATATTGTATACATCACATAGGAAAAGGTATGTATATACATATAAATGCTAGCAGTTGCATCTCACAAAGGAGATGTTCCTAAGTGAAACATAAATATTTGAATCAACTACCAGATGCCTAAACAACTTCATCTTGGTATGACTCTGAGCATTGCTAACTCTGTTAGGACCGTGGTCAAAAACACAAAAAAAACAGGAGTCTGAACTCTGGCTTGTGCTTGAACTCTGGCTTGTGCTGAACATCTGGCTTGTGCTTCTGCCTTGGATTCAAGAGTTGTAAATACAACAGGTGCAAATTCTCACGCACTCCATACACAGCACTGCTTCTCTCCAGCAGCTCTACTTTCCCTTTATGTTTCAGAGCAGCATCTGGTACCTGACAAACTTCATAACCACAACCATAGTAAAGAGAAGCCAGAATTGAAAGAAATCCAATATTAAGCTAAATGCCATCATGTCTCTCAGACTATAATGATGGAATACATCAGGAGTGAGGGAGAGTGGTAGATCAGGTATAGGAGGGCTCAGAGCAGCTGAGATCAACCGTATTATTTAAACCTGAATCAATGAAAACAGTTTAGGGTAACATTTAGGTTTTTATTCTACGTATTCTTTTTCCACATGAAATGAAGGAGACATATTACTTCATTAAATATTACTCTCTTTGGATACTGTCAGGAATGTTTGGTTAAACCACTACCATAAACATATCAAAACAAACCTGTTGGAGACTTATGAATGTTCTCCATTCAGTCATTAATAATAAGAAAAATGGCAGCAATCACTTATATAATGCTTAATATTTGCCAGACATTGTTCTTAGTGTTATTCATATATTAACTCATTTAATCTTGACAACTACCGTATGAAGTAGGCCATGTTTTTATACCCCTATGTGGTGTGCCACCCAGATTCTCCTTTAGGAAAGAAGGACATATTTCCCCCAACTGCTAGAAGATGGCCCTCAGCAATCAGCTGTCTTTGGAGATTGCCTTCACCGAGGAATACTGTTTCACCCAAGATCATACCTCCTTCCAGAGTCAGCTCTGATCCAGTGATTAATTATAATATGGGTATAAAGTCCTGATCCTCTTGCTGGAAGTTGGGAAAAATGCAAGGCTATCCCAGTTCCATATCTCTCCATTGATTGTCTGAAAACTTCCTTGGAAATGCATCAGAGCTTAACTTCTCTCTCTGTCCAATCTTGCTTCCAATCTTTTCTATCCATATTCCCAAGAACACTTCCTAATAAATTTCCTGAACACAAACCTCTGCTCGGTGTTAGCTTCCCATGGGATATAATCTGCAACAAGCCACTTAGGTAATTTGGTCATCTTGATAACCCCTCAGAAACAGATGTATACCTGACATATGCTACTGATGCTGCTGAACTTGTCACTTAGCATTTCTCATTGTCTCCTTCCCTCTCCACTTCTCACTTGACTCTAAACAGAATGTTAAGATTGGGCTGGTTGCTTAGTGACCATCTAATTGGGCTTTTCTCTGTAAGAGAGACTGCATCCTAGAAAGCCTGGTATTCCTATGTCTAGCCTATAAATATTGCTAATGCTTAGAGTTCAAATTTCTGAGTCCAATAAATCACAGATAGGTTAGCAGGAATACCAACAAGACTGGAAATTTATGACTAAGAAACTGTCTCTCGCTTATTAGCACAAGGAACTGGAATTTAGATTTTTGTTGTTTCACTATTTTGCTAATTTTGAGATTATAATAAGTCATTTTCATTGTTTTCCACCAATCTTCCCAATTCCATAGAGTTGTACAAATGTAATTCTGCATAATCTCTTCCTTTGCCTCCCATTATTTTCTTCTCTCAGTATATTGCTTTCTGCTGAATCTTTTTTGATAAATTTCTTCTTACTCATACACCAATCATATAGTACTGGTTGGGTCATCATGTTATTATATTACTCCATCTCACTGGCTGCAGATGATGACTCCAGAGTGAGAATTTGATCTATAGCAGGCCAATAAGTTTTCCCCCAGCATTTTCCTGGTTGGAACTGAGTAAGAACATTACCCCAGCTCTAAGATATAGCCATCATGCACCAAATCCTTCAACTCATGGAGCATGCTGCTCTGTAATGTGACAGAATAAAGACTATGAAAATGAAAGAAAGTACCAAGGATGATAAATACCTAATTCTAGTAGTTTCTAAGGTTCACCTATGGCTCTCTTTCCCAAAATGAGTTTATTTACTCTTCAATTCATTAACCTTCCTTATTATTTAATTAAATATTTATAATTATATTTGTATTTATAATTATATTTAATGGTGACTAATATAAAATTAAGCTATATATATATATGTATATGTGTGTATACATATATATTTATATAAGGGAAGTTTGGTTTTCACATTTTTTAGAAACCTTAGAAAACATCTTATTTATAATAAAACATTACCATCTGGTGGTATTAATTTCAAACTGCAGGCAAAAGGTCCTATAGGGTCTTATATCTAACAACCATTTCCTCTATAACTTTTTCATTCTCTCCTACGGACACTGTACAAAGAACTATTGCTGCAAAAATCTTTTATGCTGAGCCATTTATATTCTAAAAATAAAATATATAAAACTATTACATTATGTCAAATGCTATAATAAAATTTGTAATATAACCTATTCATTAATTAGTTCAATTGTTATTTATTAACACCTAGTATGTATCAGATACTGTTCTAGACACTGGGAATACATCATTAAGAAAGACTAGCAAAAGCCCTGCCAACATGATGTTTATGTTCTAGTGTAAAAGAAGGTAGAAAACGAAAAACAAAAAATGGTAGTATATTGTGTCATAACATAATGAGTGATTTACATAAAATTGAAGGGTATAGAGAATCTTAGAAATAAAAACATAAAAATTAAATAGAATAATCAGAGAAGGATATGCTGATATCTTTGCTGATATCTAAACAAAGACCAGAAGGACATGAGAATGTAAACCCTACAGCTGTTTGGAAAAAGGCATAGAGAAGAAAAAGTGCAGAGGCCCTAGTGAAGGAGCTTTCCTGGCATGTTTCAGGAACATTATAGAGGCCCTTTTAGCTGGGATAGAGTCAGAAAGAGAGAAAGAAAAAGAAAGTAATTCATAGAGGAAACAGGGGAGACAGAATGTATAAAGCCATTAAGGCTCCTTCAGGACTGGAGTTTAAGTGAAGTGTAAGCCATTGAGAGGTTTTGATATGATCCGTCTTATGTTTTTAAAATGACAGTTTAGGCTACTGTGATAAGAATAAAATATAAGATGTAAAAGCCCATAATCAGAAAGACCTTTAGGATAGTGATACTCAAATTGTCAGTTAACAACTAGATGAGAAATCTGTGCCAAAATATAAACGAATATACTGCTTCCTGAATTGAGAAGATCTTGCCAAGGGAAAAGGTTGACTGAATTACGTTGTATCTGTAATGATACTGTTAATTTATATTATGGCATAAGCTCCTCATCTCCTCATGGACCAACAGGCTATTCAATGGCTCATACTTTGAGAAACACTGCTTTACGATATTATTGCAATAACCTGAGTAAGAGACGATGGTGTCTTAGACCATGGTAGTGGTATGGGTGAAGAGAAATTACTCTTTTACATATAAATACAAGTAGATAGATAGATAGATAGATGTCCACATTCTCACATGATTTGCTAATGAATTAATTACAGGGTATAGAACAAAGAAAAAAGTCAAAGAGAACATGTTTCTGACTCTGAGAAACTGGAGCTGCATTTACTGAGATGGGAAATACAGGAGATGGGAAAAGTTTGGGGAAGAAATCAGGATTTCAGTTTGGGGCACATTAAGTGTAAATGTCCAAAGAGATAACAGGTAGGCAGTTAGATATAAGATGCCAGAATTGCCCTGAGGGCAAGGTTAGGCTAAGTATATACCTGCTTATATGCCATCAGCATATATATGGTATTTAAAGCCTAAAACTTAGATGATATGTCCAAGTGAATGAGTGAGTGATATCTATTCTATATGTATAGACTAGAGCAGTGATACAAGAACTAAACTCTGGGACACTTTGAAATTGAAAGGTCTAAAACAAGGGCTGTCAAACTATGGCCACTGGGTCAAATCTAGACTATTTTTGGACAGACCACAAGCTATGAATAGTTTTTACATATTTTAGGGGTTAAAAAAAAAGAAGGGGTGAATATGCAACAGAGACCACACCTAACTCGCAAAATCTAATCTGTTTACTATGTGACCATTAAAGAAGTAAAGTTGGCTGACCACCAGTCTAGAAGATATAAGAAAATGTGATCTGTAACATAGAAAGAAAACCAGTGTGGAAATCAAGTGAAGATAGAGTTATATGGAAAAGCCTAGACTGGAGACCTTGACAACATAGTGTCCAAGGAGTCATGTGAATCAAATCCTGACTGGGAAAAGAGGGGTTACAAAAAAAAAAATAAATAAGGAACATTTTCCAAAGAATTTTCTATAAATAAGATCTGAGAAATGAAGCAGTCACTGGAAGGGTAAGTGGGTTTAAGATTATATAGATAGATTAGATATAGATATATATAGATATAGATGTATTAGATATATAGATAGAGATGACATAGGTGTATTTAAATATACATTTTTGAAATTGGGAGAAATTGCATCTTATCTTTATTCCTATGACTACAGGATCAATGGAAGTTTTATTACTGCAGCGTTGTCAAAAGGCCAATTACTGTAAAGAGTTTCTTGAATGTGTGAGAGATAATGCAATCTAGTGACAAGTAGATGCTTTAGACAGAATCATGAGTAGTCCCGTCACAGTAACAGGAAGAAAGGGAGAATGCACTCTATGGTCAAGAAGGCTGTCAAGGGGAAAAATTGCTTGCAAAAATTATATTGTGATGGATTCTATTTTCTTAACAAGTAGAACAAGGATCATCAACTGAGAATAAGGACGAGAGAAGGGATGTTGGAAATTTTAAGAAAGAGCAGATTAAAATACTTGTTCCTAAGATTGAGAGATTAAATGACTAGGAATTATAATATCTTTGCCATCCAACACTAACGGACAATTTAAAATAACCAGTCATGAATTGAAAGTAGAACAATAATCATGGTCTACTGCACAGAAAGTGGATTTGAGTAAGAGGGGAGCTTGGTTTAACCAGCCTTGAAGTTTTGTCAACTGCATACAACAAATCAAAAGGGGGCAATTAGTTGGATGTGATAAAAGAGAGTGATCATGAAATCTAAGCTGAGTAAGAGAGAAACATGGGCATGAAACATATAAACATTTGCTGAGTTTTACACTTACGATTTATGCATTTTCTCTATGTACATTATACCTCACTACACGTGCTTACCTAAATCTAAAAGAAGAAAGAAATAAAAAGAAAGAAAGAAAGAAAAGAAAAGAAAGAGAGAAAGAAGAAAAAGGAAGGAGAGAAGATAGGAAAGAAGGAAAGAAGGAAGAAAAGACAAAATAAAGAGGACTCCAGCAGGATAAAATATAACTAAAAAGAGAAAACATTAAATGTAGGCATTCTTTTTAGGAGGTTATTAAAAAAAAGACAGAGTGAGCCATATAGGGGCAATAAGAAGAAGGGATAGGTTCCAATGGAGAATATGAAAAGACTTAGAAAGAGGGGCACCTCGGTGGCTCAGCCAGTTGGGCGTCCGACTTCGGCTCAGGTCATGATCTCATGGCCCATGAGTTTGAGCACCGTGTTGGGCTCTGTGCTGACAGCTCAGAGCCTGGAGCCTGCTTCAGATTCTGTGTCTCCCTCTCTCTCTGACCCTCCCCCATTCATGCTCTGTCTCTCTGTGTCTCAAAAAAAATAATAAATGTTAAAGAAAAATTTTAAAAAGATTTAGAAAGAATAGTTTCAGAGCGATTGAACAAAGAATGTATTAGCTCATTTTAGGAATTGTATATATGTTACAGTCAGCAAAGCTGCTCATATTACCATTCACATCAGTCATTTGGAACTAATGGAATGGAATCCAATCATATTTCTAATATTTTCAGAAAATAACACAAAGAATCAGAATTCAAAATAGTCATAGAAAAAGAGACAGATTGTAAAACAAAGTAAATTCAATTAAACTAGATAGCCTTGGGAACAAAATCCAAGTGTACAAATTAAAAGGAAGGAATGGTTCTTAGGCCCAAAGTAAATGAAAGTTGAGTCTTACCTCATATGTAATATGTCCATGGACCAAATAATTTATAAATCTAAGAACCATAAAATCCAAAGAAAATCTGCATCTTCTGATTCAGTATGGTCTGGTGACCAATATGTGGCAGTAAAATGGGAAGGAATGGGTAGGTTGTATCTGCCGTGCATACAACATTGCACAGACAATGGTAAGGATATAGGCTTTCTTCTTGGTATCACACCAAACAATACAGTTCAAAGTTGGCTGCATAACTATAAGATAGAGATCATGAGCAAAAGCTAAAGAAGTTCATTTATTCTTCCAGGAATTTTTTTTAGAGTGTTACTGAATATTGATGATTAAATACAGGACAGGCTTTTCCCAACCTGTTTATTTTAAATTCTTTTTGCCCCTTCTGAACATAGGCAAAGAAGTAAATTTGATCTTCAGTTTGTAGAATTAATTATAAATGTCAGGATATGGAGAGAAGATAGAGAGTAGAATGTCCTGATGGAACAAGGGCTGCCCCTCTCCTTGCTTCTCTCTACTTCAGCTTTTAATAGGTATAGTTTTCTCTGCCTATAAATTAAAGTGGAGGCATATTGTGTCACCAGCAGGCCAGAAGGCAGCTCCTCCTGTGCTGTCAGGTTCATAGTCTATTCCAGCAACAATGGCTTCAGCTGCTACCCACAGGGAATTTTATTATATGGAGCCTCATTTCCTTGCCTGCAAGGCAGTGCTGAGCTTGCCCTGCCAGGATAGTCTTCTTCCTGCTGTTGTTTCTCAGCTTTGAACATCATTTCATTGCTTTACACTGTTTCCACATGAATTTGGAGCTTTTCTTCTTCCTGTTTCCTGTGTCTTGCTGTGTCTTCACACATACCCTTGGACACTTAGGACATCAACAGCACCACAGAGAGGGATGTGATGAAGTCACCTAGGAAGAGCTACATCTAGCACTTGCTATGTGTAAAACTTTATCTTGCCCAGAATATGAATAATATCATGCATTCATAAGTCTTTTCTAGGATTAATCAAACAAAACTTGAAGAATACACAAAAACTCATCTTGAAAATTGGAAAAATTTCAGTCCAAATTTCATGATGTCAAAGATATCTCCTGGATTCTGTGAGACTGAAGTTAGAAATCATATAAGGAGACAATTGACTCGCTTCAGCTTGTTTCTTGTATGTCCTAGCTTTAGTCATTTTGCACAATAGGTTTATTGAATTGTTCACTTCAGATCCACTTCCTTTATCTGAGAATCTCTGGGATAGAGAATCCATGGGACATGATGATCTTTGTAATTCTTGATATTATTCTCAAAGGTTGGGAAGCTCCTTTGCAATACACCCATGATTTAATGCTAACCCACATAAAATCTAACTCCCAAATGCTTCTAGGAGGAATTCTGTTCTAACTCACAGTGAGTTTTCTAAATTTTCGTCTTTCTCTATCCCTGCAACCATCCCCCTAGTCTATTCTCCTAGCTTTTTATTTCCCACGTAACTAAAAAGATGGAACAATGCTTTAGACATTTATTGAAATGTGCATGTAAATAGCTAAGTGAATTTATAGATTACATTTTCTGGTTTAAACTAAATCTTATTAAAAAGACAATTGAATTAAAAGTAGTTCATGCAAGTCTTGTAAGTATCTATCCTCCCCTCCTTCCCAACACATTTTGGAGAAAAAGTCTTCCCTAAAATTAATCACAGAGATTTCACACCAATGAAGGAGCAAAGGTGACCTTCTACAAAGTACTCAATTCCCTACATTTTATCTTTTCTATTCACTGCTGAAGAGGTAAAATCTCTACCATGAGAAACTGCTTCTAGAAATCATGGCTTGAAATTTGGGATGTTCATTGCAGGCATTTTTATGCTTTCAGTAAGTTGCACCCCATATGGCATAGCATTAAAAATTCATCAGTAATGGGAGGAGTTAAGATAATTGAGGAGTAGGGAGACCCTAAGCTTGTCTCATTCCTTGAACACAGCTAAAAAAATATCAAAATCATTTCGAACACCCAAGAAATTGATCTGAAGACTGACAGAACAAAACTGCATAACCAAAAGTAGAAAAAAAATGGCCACGTTGTGGAAAGTAAGGGCTGCAGAGAGTTGAATTGGGAGAGAAAAGAAGTGCAGGTGCTGTGAATGGAAGGAAGTCCTGATAACAAAGAGAGAGGGGCAAGAGAGAAAGGGAGAGAGAAAGGGAGAGAGAGAGAGAGAAAAAAAAAAGGTGTATGCAGGCAATTGCACAAGAAAAACTCTTCCTGAAAACCATAGACTGGGAAAAGGAGAGGGGCCAATTACTATAAGTTTTTATAAACACAGTACAAAGTCTGAAGCTTTGGAGGTCCGTGACATTGCCAGGGTCATGCCAGTGGCCTTGGCAGTACTCCAGTGGGGAAGGGGGGCAAAGACCAAGGAGTGGGCAGTGTGGTCTAAGGATCCCCTGGGTAGCACAGGAGAAACAGTTCCCCCAATTGGAGTGCATTTGGAAGTGGAAGCACAGGGGCAAAAAGAACCAGAAGCACCAACATGCCACCCTGTTTCTTAGAATAGGAACAAAAGACACTGGGTGAGGGCAGCAAACGTTGGTGCCAGCTTTGTGCTGCACTTTACCATAAACTCCAAACCACTGTGAAGTCATGTGACCACTTTTCTGGGAAAAAACGGGAAATGGCAAAGCACTGGTGAGACCCTCCCCTGGAACATTAGCATGGGTCCCCAACCAGTGGGTCCCTAAAATTTGGAGTTTGGACTTTTGAAATCCAGCCACACACCTGAGATAAAACACATGAGTACTAGGCTGCCTGGCAAGCAGACAGCTCTGACACAGGCAGGGTGAAGGCAAGGATCTGATGGAAGCCAGAGACAAAAGAGAGATGATTGTTTTCTCTTCTGTGAAAGCTTCCTGAGGAGAGGCCAGTGAGAACTTCCCACTCCAGGGATGAGAAAGTGTGCAATGCCATTTTTGCCCCAGCCCTTCAGCACTGACTGACTTTAGTGAGGGAAACAGGGTCACCCACTGGAAGCTGGAGCTGCGTACACTAAACCCTGCACCCCTTGTTCCCTGCAGGTGCATCTCCACTAGGGCAAGTCCACCTGAGAATCAGAGCAGCAGGCCGCATCCTCAGAAGACCAGTATAAACCCCTCACATGCACCAAATTTACCGATCATAGAGTGTTCCAGAGTGTCAGCTCTAAGGGAAATAAGATCTAGCTTCCTTTGTTTTATTTTGTTTTGTTCTGTTTTTGGGTTTTGTTTTTGTTTTTGTTTTTGTTTTTGTTTTTTGATCTAGCTTCTTTTAACAAGCAGATCAAAACACACCTAGGATCTAGATTTTTATTTTATTTTATTTTATTTTATTTTATTTTATTTTATTGTTTGTTTGTTTGTTTTTGGATATCTCCTTAATATAGCCATTCCTTTAAGGAGCAGGAATACAACAGGATTCCCTAACATTCACACACAGAAGAAAACTAGTAATTTAGACAAAATGCAAGAGGGAGGAATTCACCCCAAAAGAAAGAACAGGAGGAAGTCATAGCCAGGGATTTAATCAATACAGATACAACTAAGATGCCTAATCATAAGGACACTAGTTGGGCTTGAGAAAAAGCATGGAAGACACTAAAGAATCCGTTACTGCAGAGAGAAAAGAACTAAAACCTAGTCAGGCCAAAATTAAAAATGCTATACAATGAGATGCAAGGATGGATGAAGCAGAGCAGCGAATCAGTGACATAGAAGATAAAATTATGGGAAATAATGGAGCTAAAAAAAAGGGTAAGTAAAGGCAAAATCAGGGCAGTAGAGTTAGGGAACTCAGTAACTCTTTAAAGTGTGTAATATTCATATTATAGGAGTCCCAGAAGAAGAAGAGAAAGAAAAAGGAGCAGATTTACTTGAGCAAATTGTAGCTTAAAACTATCTTAATCTGGGGAAGAAAACAGACATCCAAATCCAAGAAGTACTGAGAATTACCATTAAATTCAACAAAAGCCAGCCGTCATCAAGACATGTCATTGTCAAATTCACAAAATACATAGATAAGAAAAGAATCCTGAAAGTAACAAAGAAAAAAAGTCCTTAACCTACAAAGGAAGAAAGATCCAGTTTTCAGCAGATCTGTCCACAGGAACTTGGTAGGCCAGAAGAGAATGGCAAGATATATTCAACACGCTGAATGGGAAAAATATGCAGCCAAGAATAGTATCCAGAATGGCTGTCATTCAAAATAAAAGGAGAAATAAAGAGTTTCCCAAACAAAAACTAAAGGGGTTTGTGACCACTAAATCATCCCTGAAAGAAATATTAAAAGTGGACTCTAAGTGAGGAAACAAAAAGACCAAAAGCAACAAAAAATAGAAAGGAACAGAGAACATCAGCATAAACACTAACTTTACAGGTAACACAATGGTACTAAAGTCATATCTTTCAATAATCACCTTGAATGTAAATGGACTAAAGTCTCCATCAAAAGTGAGGTGATGGAGAACCATCTATCATGCCGATAGCTGCCAAAAGAAAGCTGGAGTAGCCACACTTATTACAGAAAAAACAGATTTTAAAACAAAGACTGTAACAAGAGATGAAAAAGGGCATTATATCATAATGAAGGGGTCTATCCATCAAGAAGATCTAACAATTGTAAATATTTATGCTCTCAACATGATAGCACCCAAATATATAAATCATTTAATAACAAACATAAAGAAACTCATTGATAATACTACAATAACTGTAGGGGACTTTAACACCACACTTATAGCAATAGATCATATAAGTAGAAGATCAATAAGGAAGTATTACTATTCTTGATAAAGGCCCTCAACAAAGTAGATATAGATAGAGCATAGCTCAGTATCATAAACGCCATATGACAAAGACCCATAGCTAATATCATCCTCAATGGAGAAAAACTAAGAGCTTTTCCTCTATGGTCAGGAACAAGACAAGGATGTCTACTCTCACCACTCTTGTTCAACACAGCAATAAGACAACAAAAAGGAATAAAAGACATACAAATTAGCAAGGACAAAGTCAAACTTTCACTATTTGCTGATATCATGATATTCTATGTAGAAAACCCAAAGACTCCACCAAAAAATTTCTAGAACTTGTACATAAATTTAGAAAAGTTGCAGATATAAAATCAAAATATAGAAATATGTTGAATTTCTATACAACAATAATGAAGCAGCAGAAAAAAGAAACTAAGAAATTAATCCCATTTATAATTGCACCCAAAACAGTAAGATACCTCGGAATAAACTTAACCAAATAGGTAAAAGATCTGTACTCTGAAACCTATAGAACACTTATGAAAGAGATTTAAGAGGACACAAAGAAATGGAAGGAAATTCCATGTTCATGGATTGGAAGAACAAACATTGTTAAAATTTATATACTACCCAAAGCAATCTACACATTTAATGCAATCCTTATCAAAATACCAACAGTATTTATTACAGAGATAGAACAAACTGTCCTAAAATTAGTATGGAACCACAAAAGACCCCAAATAGCCAAAGCAATCCTAAAAAAGAAAAGCAAACCTTGAGGCATCACTATTCTGGACTTCAAGCTACATTACAAAGCTGTAATCATCAAGACAGTATGGTACTGGCATGAATACAGACATATATATCAATGCAACAGAATATAAAACCCAGAAATGGACCCAGTCAATGTATACAGTCAACTAATCTTTGACAAATCAGGAAAGAATATCCAATGGAAAAAAAGACAGTCTCTTTAATAAATGATGTTGGGAAAACTGGACAGCAACACAGAGAATGAAACTGGACCACTTTCTTACACTATACACAAAAATAAATTCAAAATGGATGAAAAACCTAAATGTGAGACAGGAAACCATCAAAATCTTAGAGGAGAAAACAGGCAGCAACTTCTTTGACCTCGGCCATAGCAACTTCTTGCTACAACGTTGCTGAAGGCAAGGGAGGAAACAAAAGCAAAAATGAGAAATTTGGGCTTCATCAAGATAAAAAGTTTCTGCACAGTGAAGAAAACAATCAACAGAATAAAAAGTCTGCCTACAGAATGTGAAAAGACTTGCAAATGATATATCTGATAAAGGATCAGTATCCAGGAGTGCTTGGGTGGCTCAGTCAGTCAAGTGTCTGACTTAGGCTCAAATCATGATCACACAGTTTGTAGGTTCAACCCCATGTTGGACTCAGCACTGACACTGCAAAGCCTGCTTGGGATTCTCTCTCTCCCTCTCTCTATGCCACTCCCTGACTCATTGTTTTCTCTCTCCCTCAAAATAAATGAATATTTTTTGTTAAAGAAAACAAGGTTAGTATGCAAAATCTGTAAAGAACTTATCCAACTCTACACCCCAAAACCAAATAACCAAGTTAAGAAATGAGCAGAAGACATGAACAGACATTTTTCCAAAGAAGACATCCATATGGCTAACAGACACATGAAAAGATGCTCAACATCACTCACCATCAGGGAAATGCAAATCAAAACCACAATGAGGTACCACCACACACTTGTCAGAATGGCTAAAATTAACAATACAGGAAACAGTTGTTGGTAAGGATGCAGAGAAAGAGGAACACTCTTACACTGTTGGTGGGAATTGAAACTGGTACAGCCTGTATGGAAAACAGTTAAAATGTTAAAATATTAAAAATAGAAATACCCTATGAACTAGCAATAACACTACTACATATTTACCAAAAGGATACAAAAATGCAGGTTTGAAGTGATACATGCACCTTGATGTTTATAGCAGCATTATCAACAATATCCAAACTATGGAAAGAGCCCAAGTGTCCACTGACTGAGGAATGGATAAAGAAGATGTGGTATATAATGGAATATTATTCAGCCATAAAAAAGAATGAAATCTTGCCATTTGCAACAATGTGAATAGAGTGTATTAGACTAAGCAAATGAAGTCAGAGAAAGACAAATACCATATGATTTCACTCATATTTGGTATTTAGGAAACAAAAGAGATGAAAAAGAAAACAGAGAGGGAAACAAATCTCAAGAGACTTTTAAGGATAGAGAATGAACTGAGGGTTGATGGAGGGAGGTGGTTGGGTTATAAGCTACGTGGGTAATAGGCATTAAGGAGATCACTTGTTATGATGAGCAATGGGTGTTATATTAAGTAATGAATCACTAAATTATCCTACTGAAACCAATGTTATATGTTAACTAACTAGAATTAATTAATTAATTTTTAAGTTTATTTTTATTTTATTTTATTTTATTTTATTTTATTTTTGAGATAGAGAGAGACAGAGAGTGCAGGAGGCTCAGAGAGAAGGGGAAAGAAAGAAAATCTCAAGCAGGCTCCATGCTGTCAGTGCTGAGCCTGATGCAGGGCTCAAACTCACAAACCATGAGATCATGACATGAACTGAAGTCCAGAGTCAGATGCTTAACTGACTGAGCCAACCCCCCTAACTAACTAGAATTTAAATAAACATTTGGGGAAAAATAATCCATCAGTAATTGGTAAAAGCCAATTACTATCGTCTTGAGAAATGACTCAGATTGTTCAGCAGTTGTCTTATGTTGAAGCAGACACTAAATAAAATGAAGACTAAAAGAGAAAAAATAAAAATAAATAAAAATGAATAAAAGTAGTTCACGTAAATGAATCAACAATTGAAAATAATATTCGTAAAACATCACGGCAAACTAAGAGAAGGACAAAGACAAATACAAGCTTTTTATCAGTAACACTTCAAAGGATAACAATGATGATTTCATTATATCTGAAAGAAGTTAGCAAAAACAATAAAATCATCAAGAAGACTACTTGAAATGTTGATTTTCTCTGTTTTTAATGAACTTGAGTGTATAGTGTACCATTAGATATTGACTAATTCTTGTAAATTATATGTGTTACATAAATAAATATATGCATATGGAATATAGGTACTTGTTTTTGTCTCTATTGTTACAGGTATCATGCAAAAATGTTCAGAGATCTTTGTAGTATGGGTTTGTTAGATACCATAGGGTAGAGATCGAGTTATCTCTGCTATCAAACTTATTTGATGTTGATCAGAATGCTTTCTGGTTCCACCTCTGAATATTTCTTGCTTTCAGACTCCCTGGTATGATGTTCATTCCTTGATAACTGTACCATTTCTATTAGATAACCCTACTACCAACCCTCTGCCAAGGTTAATAACCACCTCTGTCAGTCCACTTTTCAGGTATCTCACTCCACCGGTATGATTGGAAGTCATCCCCAAACCTGCCAATTAGTTTTCCTCCAACATCTACATTTCTCAGATGGACATAGCTAATTTCCCAGTTTGTTATTCTCTGGTTCTCTAGCCTATCTAACTAAATACCTCAAGCCTCTGTTCCAACATCCTATAATTTAGCTGACATCTACAAGATATAGTGACTGGAAGATGATAAAGAGCATATCCATTATAGATATTTGACTCCACAAAAGGAAAGCTAAAATGGGGGACTGATTGAGCTTTTTATTGATTCTTCTTTTCAGTTGATTGATTACATTTTTACCTCATTAAATGCTGTAACTCAAAACATTAACTTTTAAATGGGTCAAACTAAAATGCATATTTTAAAATTCAAAATATATCTGTCAACTTTCTGTGTGCTTGCAAAATAAACATTCCCCTTTATTGTCATTGCTATTGTTTACTTTTAAATACCATGCAGGGTGAAGCTTTTATATTAATGAAAATATTTTTTTCTTATTTTATAAAACCCTAATATATTTTTACAATTTATCTATCCTTCCTTTCTTTATTGGCAATGTTTGAGTCCATCTGACATTCCATGAAATAATTCCTACTGTTCTAGCTTTTGAATTTAACTTCAATTGAAATACTTACAAAACACACTTCAGAACTAATTTTTATTTTTCATAAGCAAATGAATGTGAAATTAGCATTGGGTCAGCAGTGAAGACATCCTCTGCATTTGTCACTGAAAAGCACAGTAATAAAATATAGTCTAAATGCACTAATTGACATTAGTGCATAATACAGTCAATTCCCAGTTTACTGGGATCCTTCATGTAGGTACATTTTGTTTGTGACTTTGATCCATAATCATGGCAAAATCAGACTTTCCTCTAAAACAATTCTTTCCCTGAAGTAGTTCTAGCTGTTAGACATGGACAGTGATGAACTCTAAATGACTCACTCCTGAACATTTGGGGAAAATACACTCAGATCTTCCTGAAAGGAGTCTTTAAATTTTTTTTGCTAAATTTTCTTTGTAAATAAGAGGTGAATAAGAGGTTTTTCATTTCTAAATATCAGAAATAGATAATTTAGTAAATACATTTATAATATTCTTTATCGCACACCGAAAGGCTGATATGTGCAGTCTGACTCCCGTCCCAGTCTGTTTCCCACAAAAGCAAGATTGTTGAATTATGCTCCTTTTTTAAGCCATAAACTCTTGGATTTCAATTTGGACACAATAAGGAAGGTTATAAAAGATTTTTATGATCTTTTTCCTCCAGTCTCAGAGCCAGTTATTGTGTTCTTTGTATATGAAGCAAATTATTCAAGTATTAGTCATTTCCCTAGTTATTAGCTTCTTGCTCAAACTGCGTTAAAATAAATTGTGGCCACATTTGCAGTTAATGTATTTAGATTCATTTTCTGTAATGTAGCTACAAGTAGTCAAACTACAGTGCTTAATTGGGTGACAGTATGGCGGATTATTTCTGACAGAGGATGGGTTCTAGGTCTGATGTCAAAAGTGGTCATGGTCAAGATGAATGGGGCAAAAAGTTCCTTTGGGGCAATAATTGGAGATGCAAAAGAGAAAGTTGCTAACTCAGATTTTAAATTTCCATAAATGCCGAAGGCATATATACCCAAAGACGTGAGCTTCCTGAAGTTGTTCCTAGTTGCAACCTGGGTGAGCTTCTGTCATGTTGGGAGGCAGAAATTTCAATTATCTAGGCTTGAAATGTAAATACTTAGACTTGGGTATCAGCACTTGGAATAAAAAAGAAGGAATAGATGTGAGAAGTATGTTAAAGAATTTGGCAAATTGATTTTTCTAGGAACAATAGTCAAATTTGACTGGCAGTTTGGGAGATGTATGACGTTATTAATTAAAAGGGAAGTCAGAAAGGAGAGAGATTTAGTGAAGGAGATGATAAATTTGTTTTAAATGTGTACTGACAGTGGCAATAAGACATACAAATAGGGATATCAAACAGGCACTTGTGGGAGTTCAAGAGGACAAAAAAGGTAGTGATAGCCTTTTGTGTCTTGATCTTTAGTATGCAAAAAACAAAGCAGTAAAGTAGGAAAATGTGTTTGTGCACAATTTCAAGTCTTTTTCAAGACTTTCAGTGAATGCCTGAATTAGGTCTATGACACTCTCTAATCCATTCACTCCTTGATTCAGAAAGCATTTATTGATCACATGTTTTATATCAGGGATGAGAATGGCAGAGAAGCAACATATTTAAGCTCTTTCAGAGGTAAAACCAACAGAATTTTGTTAGAGTAGACTGTAGGAAAGACTTTCCAAAAACGTCCAGGCTTCTTAACGCATTCATAAAAATAATTTTAGAAGCTGACCGGAAAAAAGCATAGAGAAATTAGCATTTGAGTCCGCGGGGACAAACAATTCAGAGCTATTCCTCCAGTACTGTGATACCCTGAGTGGACTGATATCCCTAAAGTCTTTTGCTTGTCTTTGAGACTAAAGAGTTTTATCAAATCAAAAGAAAATTACTCCACTCCAGGTCATTCATTCATTCATCCATTCAACATATGTTTACCTCACATCCATTTGTGCCTGGCACTGTGCAAGTTGTGCTCTCTCCTCAGTGGTGTTTACAGTGTTGTATTTTCACCTGTGACAGATCAAACCATCTCTTAAGAGCATGTCCAGGTCCAGGACACTCTCCTGATTACCTGTTTTCATCCCTATTACCCTAACCATTATTTAGATATAATAACATCCTTTTAGTGAAGAATTAAGACCTTCTGAGACTAGGAATTCAAAATGCCCACTTAAAACACTTGAGATGGATGAGTATACTCTATCTAGTGTGTTTCCTTGAAATAGAAAAACACTATAAGTTGTATACCATTAATTTTTTATTAAGATTATTTTTTCTTGGAAACACCTCATACACAGGTAATATAACCTGAAAATGTTCTGATTCAGAAAGAGGTAGTCTCTAATCTTTCAAAGTAGTAAGACGGTAAAGACCCTCAAAAACATGAAATTTTACTGTGGGAGTTTTGTTTTCTACTAAAATTTCTAAGAATGTATATTCAGGCTTTAAAATGAAAGCGTCTTTCTTATAAGAGAGCTTTTTTCCTTGCTGAAAACTCAGTTATGCATCAGTATCAATTGAAGGCAAATGTTCACTGACATTTTGGACAGTGGTTTCTCTATTTGTTTTTAGATTCGACCTAAAAATAACCCAAGAAATGCAGGAAAATAACTTTTGCATGCCTGTAGGCAAAAGATCATCCTGTTCAGGGAAAAAGGCTACTGAGTAAATGGCTTTATCTTTTAATTGGTTAAATTCCCACCTGTTTTGTTGTGGTGTACCCTTTATAAAGGTTAGAACTTCCATCTGCCTACCCGTCCATCGGAGATTCAGGAAAGTCTCAGCTGCAGATGCGGTAGTCCCAGGGCAAAATGAGGGTAAGCTGAAGCTGCTTCCCTTCCAGTCAGAGAAGACAGCATTTTCTTTTAAAAAGGCTTTTTTTTCCAGTCAGTCTTTTACTAGCAGCTCACTGGTTCCATAAATAAAAAGCAGCATCCTCTATAGAGTGGGCTTTCCCGTAGGTGACCTTGTGAGAACATTTCACAACAGCCCATTCCCTGAATTATGTATCTCTGGAGACCAATCAAGATCCCTTCCTTCTTCCTTCCATTTAAATTTTAACAAAATTTCAAGATGAGAATATAATGCTTACATGACATCTGGATCATATCACCGAAATATTTTTTTTATGTTCTCACACTTTAGAAATTGATTAAGTTGGTCCCCAACTCTATAATTAGAGAAAGTATATCTTTAAATTCTAACAGGAGGCAAGTGCAATTTGGTCTAGAATTGTGGAATGACTAAGCCAGGCCATGCAGCTTGCAGATCTAGCTTAGACTGCCTTTTTACTAAAGAGAAGGATGAGATGAGGTTGATGTTAAGAAGAACTCATCACTTTTTCAAATACAGGAAGGAAACACATGAATGATTTATGTCAAAAAATTATGTAAGTGGTGTAAATCGGTCATAAGCTATATGAAATTAGAGATGGTGTATATTTATGCCTGCAGTGGCCAACACAATAATAGAGATGACAGTAGTGGTGGCATAATAACTGTTAATGAAAAAGAAGAAAGAAAGAGAGAGAGAGAGAGAGAGAGAGAAAAGGATTATAGATTCTCTTGTAGTCTGGTGGAAATTAAAGATACTACTAGATAAAGGACCGTAGATAACTATGCAATAATGACTATAAATTAGAGCAGCTATCCTTGGCTAACTCATATTCACCAGAAGCTAGTATTCTGATAGATACACAAGATATTCCTGTGGTGACCAGTGCACTTTCAGTACAAAAAAGAGAGAAATTTCCTATTGTTTAGATCAGTAGTTACAATTATTTCCTTTGTTTTCAGAAATGTCTAATAGGAAAAATGATCCCATAATCTGGGAGGACCAGACTTAATATCTTAGTAACCAGGGAGAGGTTAGAATAGGTGGGATGTGCTTTTGAAAAAGAGCCACAAAGAGGTAAATGGTATCTATATCCAAGCAGTCTTGATATTCTCACTAAAGTGACATTGGCGACTTGAGAAAAATAGAAGATTTAAAGAAAATATATCCAAATAAATTTCTTTAGAAACAATTAAATGAATAAAATATTTCTAGTTATCAATGGACCAGACGAAATTCAATAGCATGAATATGTAGAGATTCATTAAGAAAAATATGGGTTTTCCAAAGATATATAAACTAAGAAATACAGGCTAAAAGAAAGATGACCGTAGGGACTGAGGAAACTCTAGGCATAGAGGAGTACAAGGGATTTAATTGTACTTGTTAGCCAGCACATTATGAAGATGGCTTATGGTGGAGAGAGAGGCAGTTGAAATCCAGAAGGAGTAATAAATTGAAACAATAACAAAAAAAGTGTTGTGAATGTAAAATATAGCTATTCATTTATAGTGAGTAAGTAGGAGAAGTGAGAGGCATAGAAGTGGTCATAAAAAGAATGATCATAGATCTTAAAGGTTGAGTGACTCTAAGGACAGAAGAATGCGTGCACACACATTGTTAATGCCAGCATTTACTAAGGATTTACACAACATGCCAAGCTTTGGGCGATACTTTTAGCAGATAATTTCTCACTTAGTTCTAGTAACGACTGCATTATAAAGATACCGTAAGTAAATCTTACATATGAATAAACTAAGGTTTACGGAGGACAACTCTCTCAAGGCCATATGGCTAGTAAACCACATTTTCTAATTTAGGTCTGTCTAACTTTAGAGTTGATATTCTTTATCACTCAGCTTTGTTCCACCCTCTATGGTAACAACAATGAGTTGCCAAATATGAAATAGTGGTGAACATCACCCTGACAATTTTGTGTAATTGTGAGATTAAAAGGGTTTAAGGATTATCAACACATGTTAAAGGTTAATGGCAGAGGAAGAATAAGCACAAAATTATAAAAAGGGGAAAAGGGAAGAGACAAGGATGATCCTCCCCCAAAATAGACACCATAGGCAAAGGAATGACATTCGAAAGATAACCAGTGTGGCAAAAGAGTGACCCAGAAGGACACAAAAAGCAAAGATTAATATATGGGTTCTAGAAAGTAGGGAACAAGGGATTTTCATTGGGGAAGTAAATATGATGAGAGGGAAGTAAACATATATGAGAGGGAAGGAGAGAACTTGGGGGTTTCAAACAGTGTGTTTCTCATAAAAGAGAGATGCACAGATCCAAGTAAGAAGCAGTGGGATGGAAGCAGATGTGCCGAGGAGTGGAGTTGAGGCTGAGTGGAGTGAGGGTGGAATTCTGCCTTCAGGACTCAGAGAGACCTGTGGAGTCCCCTTCATCCACTTACCAGTTCTGTGACCTTGTGTCAGTTACTCTAGCTCTCTTGTTTCTGTCCCCTCATAGACAAAATGAGAAGAAGAAATAGTAAAATCCCACAGAGTTGTTTAAATTTCTGTGATAGACCACCACATTCTAAGAAAGGTGGAACAATAATATCAGAAGCTATGCCTTCTGATTGCCTGTGTCCCATCACTCAAACTTTAATCCACTTGTATCCAGTTTCAGCAGGATTAAGTTATGTAAAGTTTATTGTCTCTGCTTTACTAAATATATGAAATTTCCTAAAATAAAAAGGCTAAAAATATGTGATTATCTAGAATCCCATAAATCAGCAACATTCTCTGCAAAAAGCTACCTGGCACCGGTTTCTTCCCTCTAAGAGAAATAAAATCTATTTTTTTACCTTACAGTTTTCTAAGAAGTGTGGTTTTATAAATGCCCTTGTTAATGTGTTTGCTCTCCGTAGATTCCACTGTATGAATCATATGAAAGAAAAATGCTGGGGGTGCCAAAAACTTGAAACCAACTGTCCACTGCTGAGATGCTAAGTAGGCAGGATTGCTAATTCATTATGCTGCCTTTGTCTTTATAGAGGTCACCATTACAGGACAATCCGGAAAGAGGTGATACCTACCAGCGAGTAGTGATTATTCAGTGTCATGGTGTGAAAGATCACACCATGTGAACTTGAGCCAAAGGTGCTGATTATAGAGTGGTGTAAAAATAAAATGGGTCAGAGCCAAAAATATTGCAGCAACCTAAAGAATGAGAGCATGCTTCACTTTGATGGTTTGCTTAGTTCTTTCAAAAGGAAAAGTCTTTTATTTATTCCTTCACTGAGTCAGTCCAATAATCACTTATGGAGTGTCCTGACACTGTTCTGAGTGCTGGAAATACTATGCTGAATTATGCTGACGTGATGACTGATTTTGAAGGGAAAAAAAAAAGTTTATTTTTTAGACATACAGATAATGTACTGCTATGATTTGAAGGAGCCAAATTAATAATAATGCTTTTCCTAGCCCTCATTCTAATATAGTAGAGAAATAGATAAGCAGTGAGGCAGATGGAGGTCAAAATGTCCGCTCTACTCCTGCATCCCTGATAAATGGGAAGACTGCGCCCCAGAATCAGGTATGTACCGATCCAGGCAGGTATGTACCTTCCCTGGCTGTCCCCCCTAAACGACCTGTTCCTGAAAGACTTGTAGGCATGGAGGAACAGAACAGAATCCTGGAATTTACTATCTAATGCAAAATTGATTGCCAAAGCAATTGTGTCAATTACATTAGTGCCAGCAGGGTCGGAGAAGCTGCCACTACAATTCATCCTCCCAAACACTCAGGATGATATACTGATTACAATGCGGCTCAATTGAGCACCCTTCCCTGGGACTCTTGCTTTTTTGCAATGTGTCTTTGCAACTCTACTTATCAAGAGTCTGTGTCTCTAGTCCTAAAATCCGGGTTGGACTTGAGATTTACTTTAGCCAAAGGAATATGGCAAAAGAGATGGTGTGCCTTTTCCAAGGCTAGACTTAAAAAGGCCTTGCATGTTTCTCCTTTTTCTTTTAGGAACCCCAACTCTGGATAAGAGCAAGCGTAGAACAATCTGAAGTTAGCCTGCTCAGGATGAGATATGATGCCGAGCAGAGCTGAATTTGCCCTAATAACATCATCCTGGCCCATCCAGTCCCAGCCCGCTCAGCAACTGATGGCTACCACGTGACAAACCCAGGAGAGATCAGCTTAGCTTGAGGCATATAAGCAGAATAAAAAAGCTGTTCTCCAAAGACCTGCATTAAGGCACTAATATTTTAAGATGTTTTGTTATACGATTCATTAATAGCTTGCTATTGTCATACTTATTTTTTTTAATTAGAATGTGATAGCTCTCAAATGGAACACATGTACACGTTCAACAGAAGATATAAACAGGAACAGACCGTGCCATGACTGTTTTGTAACAGTGAAACAAGAACAAAAGCAGAACCAAAAGAACTCTGCTCTCAGGACTCAGAGAGACCCGTGGAGTCCCCTTCATCCACTTACCAGTTCTGTGACCTTGTTTCAGTTACTCTAGCTCTCTTGTTTCTGTCCCCTCATAGACAAAATAATAAGAAGAAATAGTAAAATCCCACAGAGTTGTTTAAATTTCTGTGATAGACCAGCACATTCTAAGAAAGGTGGAACAAACTAAATGTCAAAAAAGGGATTTAAAAAACTGTAGTATATTGACACAACTGGAATATTACTCATCATTACAAATGAATAACAACTGATACAAGCATCATCATGAATAAATTTTAATTTTTATTAAGAGAGCAAATCGCAACAGTTAAAAAGACTCATTTGATATAAGAATAAAACTTAAAAGGTATTATTTAGAGATACATACAGGTGGGGTAAAACTATTTTTAAAAAAGCAAGGGGATGATTAACACAAAATTCAGGATACTAGTTATTTCCGGTGGGGTAGGAAGGAGAGAAGATTGGGCTGGAGCACATGAAGGTCTTCAAAGGTCCTGAAAATGAGGTTTATTTTATGGCTTTCATTAATTCCATATCTAGGAGTTGGATTCTTTGTATGTACATTTTATAATAAATAGTGTTTTAAATAAGGTGCATTAAAGGGGAACAAACATGGAAATGAGGGAACCAGTTAGGAGGTTACTTTAACAGTCCACATGAGATATGGTAGTTTGGCATTGCCTATTAATTGTAGGAATGAATAAATGTAGATAACTTAGAGATTTGCAGCTCTACCAGTTGCTAGCTGTGTGACTTTGGACAAGCTACCTCACCTCTCTACTCCTTATTTTGTCTGTTAAACACAGAGAATTTTAGTAATGAGTCATAGATACAGAACTCTTAGAAAACTCTGGAGCTAGTACACTCCAGGCATTCAGTAAATAATGAATTGCTTGGCATAGGTTCAATCACCATTTTAAGAACATTGAGATGCTGAAGCATAGACAAATAATATTTACCAGTGTCTCTAAAGACCATGTCATCAGCCAGATGGAGGAATTAGACTTATTTATTCTAAATCTATGCAAGTTCAGAAATAAATGACAATTTTTGTGTGATCCTAAGGGGTAAAACTGTGACCCAGAATCCGATTCCAAATGAAGAACTTTCAAACAAGAAGAGTTACAGATAGTAAACAGTGAAGTGATCTGCTTTATAAACTAACGAGTTTCTTGCTAAAGGAAGGATTCGAGATGAAAATAAATAAACATTCAATAGTGTTGATAATGGAGGAAGGAAGGATATCTGCCCATACTCAGTGGGATCCAATGCAGTATTCTAGAGATACAAGATGGGACTCAGTCTCAGACAAAGTAATAAAATTTGGGCAGGGGCCAGTGCCTCTGTCAGTAGCCTAGAATATAGGACTGATCAGTTAGGATCTGGAATAATGGGAAGTACAATGGGTCAAAACTAAAAACTGGGAATCAACCAAATAATTGGAATAACATTTAGAAAAGAGACAGAAGATACCAAGAATTGTGTTTCTAAGGGCCATAGTGGTGCTTATAACTCTGAAGACACAAGGGTTTAACCTGTTTTTTTTTTTTATTTTTTTAATGTTTATTTATTTTTGAGAGAGAAAGAGACAGAGCATGAACAGGGGATGGACAGAGAGAGAAAGACAGACAGACAGACAGACAGAATCTGACACAGGCTTCAGGCTCTGAACTGTCAGCACAGAGCCCCACACGGGGTCCGAACGCATGAACTGTGAGATCATGACCTGAGCCAAAGTTGTAGGCTTAACGGACTGAGCCACCCAGGTGCCCCAGGTCTGACCTGGTTTTTGGTGAAGAAAATCTCCGTAGTCACTGTAGGGTCCAGGAGATCTATATAATACCAAACTCCATACCTGAGATAAAACAAACTGAGAGGCAAATAACACGGATACCAGTCTTTAAGTATGGTACTATATCTACTGCTAGATTTACAATTATTAAGGAATTCAGATGACAGAGCAAGGGGGAAATGCCGTATTCCATGGCAAAAAAATACATGTTCCAATTATCAGTAGCATCTGACTGGTAATCTGTTTTTGGCTTAAGCCTTTCTGTAACCAATTACATAATTTTATGATACGCTGATTTTGTGTTGTCAAAGTTCAAATGATCCAAGTAAAATTATTACTAAGCAACTTATTATTTCACTTAATAAAACAAAAGCATCCTCAGGGATAGATTTCCCATCATAAAATTTGTATTTCAATTTCTTTGCTTGTGAAACTTTTTAAAAATAAAGAATTTTGGTATAATTTTACAAACTAATAAATCCTTAAAATCTTTACATAACTAGTTTGCTTTATCCCTGAATGACAAGAAACTTCTCTGAATAATTTACACAGAACCCCAAATTTGAGTTCATCCTATGAGTTAAAACAATATTCCTCTAAGATTGTATATGTATGATTTCTAATATTTTCAAATTATGTTTGCAAATCTATTGTTTGTATTAGTTGTAAATTACTTTTCTAAGACATAAAAATAATAGATATTTTCAAACATCTTAGTTGTGTTTATCCAATTATATTAAATAAATACTTGTTGATTAAAACTTTATGTCAAATACTGTATTGGACAATAAAGATTGAGCAATAAACAAGACAGACACAATCCCTGCCACCTGAAAGCCTCAAACCAAATGGGTAATACAGATAGGACAACAACCTAAAAATTTGATGAGTGTAATGAAACCATCCTATTGAAATATATAACAAAAGGTGTTAATTGGGGCTTAGCGAAGTTACACAACTTCCCATAACTAAGTGGTGAAGCAGGCATTGTGAATCTAGTTTCATATTATAAAACACAAGACTAAGCTATTTAACTAATATTTATGTTCATTACATAGAATTTGGAAAATGCAGAGAGGTATTAAATTTTCTATTAGTGTTTTGATTGGGGGGGTTAATTTATTTATTTTTTAAAAAATTAGACAATACAGTTTCCTGATACAACAACAATTCTCTTTTATTGTTTGAAATGGTATACAACAAAATGCCCTCCTTTGTCTTCCAGTCACCCTGTTCCCTGCCCCAAAGACACAGGCTGTACTCAACTACTTATATATACTTCCAGAATGTCCCATGCATTCTAAAATATCACTTCCATATAAAGAAATAGAAAGTACTCTACCAATAGTCCACACCATGCTTTTTCATGACATTAATATGTAATTGAACATATCAGTAGGAAGGTAGATGATAGATTGATAGATGATAGACAGATAAAGATAGAGATATAATTGCTATAAACTGAATGTTACTTCCCCCGCCCACAAGACTCATATGTTGAAATCCTAATACCCAACTGTGATGAGATTAAGAGTGGCGCCTTTGGGAGGTGATTAGGTCATGAGAGTGGAGCCCTCATTATTAGGTTAAGTATCTTTATAAAAGAAGCCCTAGAGAGTTCCATCACCCCTTTCTGCCACATTAAGTTACTATATAAGCCACCCATCTACAATATTTTGTTATAGCAGCCCAAATGGACTAAGACAATAATTCTTTTTGATAGCCTAAAATGGAAACTCCTCAACAAGCTCCCCATGAATGGATACACAGATTGTTTATTGTCTTTTGGTCTTATAAAAAAAAACCCTGCAATTAAAATCCTGAACATGCGTGTAAGTCTGGAGATTGCATACCTAAAAGTGGAATTGTTGGTGCAAAGGGTGGATGCATCTCTTATTCTGAAATAAATAGCCAAATTTCCCTCCATTTGTTTGCATCAGTTAATACTCCCACCAGCAATGCTTGAGATTCCCTAACTCGCCATACCCTTACTGAGTGCATTTTCAGAATTTATACTATTTGGCCAAATAGATGAAAAATGTTACCTTGTATTTGTAACATTACAGATGAGATTGAACAACGTTCTTTTGTTTAAAATGAAATTTATTTATATTGACTGTTAAAACCCATGTCATCTGAATATTATGCTGAAGTTCTCGTTCCTCTTGATTTGAATGCACTTGAAATATATTAAATAAATTAGGTTTTTGTATATGATATTAAGTGAAGCACACTTTTACAGACTTTCTTTTATCTTTGACAGAGGTGTTTTATATAATGAGGATACTCTTTGAAATTTTTAAATATTCACATTTATCAATCCTATCCTTTCTGGACTAATTCTATCTTACTTAAATAAACCTATCCAGCTATAAGGTTAGTCACAATAAGTCTCCCATGTTTTCCTATAATACTTTTGTGATTGTTTTTTTATATTTAAGTTTTTGATTTATATGAGAGTTTATATACATGGACTGTGAGAAGTAGGAATCTAATTATATGTTGTTCAAGATGATAATTATCAAACTATTTTTGCACTTTTGTAAAATGTACTAAGTGTCCATATGAATTTTGGTGTATTTACAGATTTTAAAATTTTATTCCACTGATAAATTTGTATATTGCTATATTGGTACCACTCTGAAAAATTGTATTTTTATTATATGATTTAATATGCTAAATGCCCATTTTATTTAGTTACTTTTATTTTCTTAAAGTTCCTTTGTATCTTCTTCCACATGAGCTTTAGAATTCTTGTACTTAGTTCAAGAAAAGAAATACCTTCTACTTGGCAATCAGGTTAAAATTTATATTGTAAATTAAGTTTTTTGGTTTGTTTTTGTTTTAAAGAGAGATGAAAAAATCTTGTTGGTATTTAATTATAATTATATTAAATGTATGAATTTATAATGTTTTTTTCTTATGAATTCAATTAAGCATCTAAGTTATTTTGGGAGAATAGACATTACAATATTGAGTGTTTCATCCAAAATGTATCTCCCCACTAAATCATGTGTGTTCTTATGTCTTTCAATATTTTTTTGACCTACACAGAGCTTCAAAGACATTTTCTAGGTATTTTATATTTCTTATTACTTACTGATGAGAATTTTTCTATTCTAAAATAATCACTGCTAAATTTCTTTTTATACATTTATTTGATATCTAACTTGTTTAAGAAACTCTTATTATTTCTATTTTTTTAAGTTATTACTTTGAGAGAGAGGGACAAAGTGTGGGGGAGGGGCAGAGAGAGAGAGAGAAAGAATCCCAAGCAGGCTACACATCGTCAGCCTGGAGCTTGATGCAGGGATCAACCATGAGATCATGACCTGAGCCAAAGTCGATACTTAACCGACTGAGCCACCCACATGGCCAAAACTCTTAATATTGCTAATAGTTTTTCAGTTACTCTCTTTTGTTAAGGTTTTTATACTATACATAAATATAGTTTCATGTGTATTTTTCTTTTCAATAATTATAATTTTTAATTACTGTTTCATGACCCAGAACATTTGCTGTGAGTTATTGAGCAATAGTAAAATAATAGTAGTGAAAGAGAAGTTTTTGTCCATTTTAAGTTTCAAGGGAAATGTCTTTAGTGTCAATATAAAGTACAGAATACATAAACATAAGAAAGATTATGTTGTAAAACATCCTTCTATCACTAGTATGCTAATTTTAATTCAGAAAAGGACATTCAAGGTTTCTGTTTTGTTTTGTTTTATTTTGCTTTTAGACATCCAGTAAGAAGAGTTGTTTTTTTTTTCTTGTTACATATTGATATTGTAAAATAAAAAAACAACTGTGAAAAGAAAGAGAATATAAAAATATTTATGTTCATTTAGTTTGCCACAATTAACTGATCATTCTCTCTACAAATATTAAATGTATGCATATTAGGTATGTCTGTGTTCAGCAGACATTCAGTAACATTTGTCAAGAAGACAGTTAGAATTTACTCCCATTCTTTCACTTTTTTTTTAATTTTTTTTATTTATATATGAAATTTATTGTCAAATTGGTTTCCATACAACACCCAGTGCTCATCCCAAAAGGTGCCCTCCTCAATACCCATCACCCACCCTCTCCTCCCTCCCACCCCCCATCAACCCTCAGTTTGTTCTCAGTTTTTAACAGTCTCTTATGCTTTGGCTCTCTCCCACTCTAACCTCTTTTTTTTTTTTCCTTCCCCTCCCCCATGGGTTCCTGTTAGGTTTCTCAGGATCCACATAAGAGTGAAAACATATGGTATCTGTCTTTCTCTGTATGGCTTATTTTACTTAGCATCACACTCTCCAGTTCCATCCACGTTGCTACAAAAGGCCATATTTCATTTTTTCTCATTGCCACGTAGTATTCCATTGTGTATATAAACCACAATTTCTTTATCCATTCATCAGTTGATGGACATTTAGGCTCTTTCCATAATTTGGCTATTGTTGAGAGTGCTGCTATGAACATTGGGGTACAAGTGCCCCTATGCATCAGTACTCCTGTATCCCTTGGATAAATTCCTAGCAGTGCTATTGCTGGGTCATAGGGTAGGTCTAGTTTTAATTTTCTGAGGAACCTCCACACTGCTTTCCAGAGCGGCTGCACCCATTTGCATTCCCACCAACAGTGCAAGAGGGTTCCCGTTTCTCCACATCCTCTCCAGCATCTATAGTCTCCTGATTTGTTCATTTTGGCCACTCTGACTGGCGTGAGGTGATATCTGAGTGTGGTTTTGATTTGTATTTCCCTGATAAGGAGCGACGCTGAACATCTTTTCATGTGCCTGTTGGCCATCCAGATATCTTCTTTAGAGAAGTGTCTATTCATGTTTTCTGCCCATTTCTTCACTGGGTTATTTGCTTTTCAGGTGTGGAGTTTGGTGAGCTCTTTATAGATTTTGGATACTAACCCTTTGTCCGATATGTCATTTGCAAATATCTTTTCCCATTCCGTTGGTTGCCTTTTAGTTTTGTTGGTTGTTTCCTTTGCTGTGCAGAAGCTTTTTATCTTCATAAGGTCCCAGTAATTCACTTTTGCTTTTAATTCCCTTGCCTTTGGGCATGAGTCGAGTAAGAGATTGCTACGGCTAAGGTCAGAGAGGTCTTTTCCTGCTTTCTCCTCTAAGGTTTTGATGGTTTCCTGTCTCACATTCAGGTCCTTTATCCATTTTGAGTTTATTTTTGTGAATGGTGTGAGAAAGTGGTCTAGTTTCAACCTTCTGCATGTTGCTGTCCAGTTCTCCCAGCACCATTTGTTAAAGAGACTGTCTTTTTTCCAATGCTCCCAAATACCTAGGTGAAAACTGTCAAAAACTGTGTACTGATAGGCATATTTGTTGGCTTTGTATAATTTTGTAAGGAATAAATTTGTATCTGTTGAACCCTTACTCTACGCATGAAAGTACAGTGATGGGAATAAGCAGGAAGGCTCTGAAAAAAAGATTGCCTGGATTCTAAAGCCAAGTTCTCCCACTTGCTAGGTGTCATATTATTTCATCAATTAAAGGATGCACACTTTTTAATATTTTGACATCTCTGAAATTGGTTTGCTTCTTGAAATCAATGATACAGTCATAATTATAAACTAGAGTTTTGAAAATGAAATAATTATACACCTTTCAAGGACTGGTGCAATAGAGTCAATAAATTAAAATATGTTGACTTTGGATATAAGTGCCATCACCTATAAAATGTAATTAATATAACATTAATGTTAACATTAAAGGTTAATGGTAAAATATTAGATATGCTATCGCAGAAGGCATTTAGTAAGTTCTCAATAAATTGATATATATTTGCTAGTGCTTAAAGATTAAAGATTCCATGCACAAAGTGCTTGATACCATATTAAGTGTACTTTATTAAGTGCTAAGCAAGAACAAACTAGATACTTTTTAATGTTTCTTTTTTTTAAGTTTGTATTTATTTATTTTGAGAGAGAGGGCCTGCATGAGTGGGGGAGGGGCAGAGAGGGAGAGAGAGAATCTGAAGCAGGTTCTGCACTCGCAGTGCAGAACCAGAGGAAGGGTTTGATCTCATGGACGGTGAGATCATGACCTGAGCCGAGATCAAGACTTGGTCGCTTAGGTGACTGATACTTTTTAATGTTCTCTTAAATGTAATCCACATAACAACATCATAAAGCATATTACTATCCCCATATAATAGGTAATAAAAGGTAAAATACACAGTAAGTTACTACCTGAAAATCGAATAATGAATGCAGCAAAATGATGATTCAATTGTAGATCTTTTTCTGAGTTCAGTAGTTATCCCTTTCACATCAAAAACAAAACTGCTTACAATATATAGTGATAATAACTAAAGAGATACAATTCCTTAATGTCCTTTATGGCATTCAAGCTATTTATAACAGGAAAATGTAAATCCTTAGAAGTTGTAAACACCATTAATACTTTCATTGGATATTTTCTCTGATATTATATTCATGGCTGAAAGATTAATCCATTTGAGAAAATCTATGACAAATTTCCAATTAAATCCAAATAATTTCATTTTCTAAAATTTTACAACTTCAAAAGGTTTTAAATCTTAAGAGTATTTAGATATATTTATGTGTAAGGGTAAGGTGTGTATTTATCATATTTTAGTAAATAACTGAGTGACAAACAGAAAGCAACACAGATGTAAATGTTAGGGGCAATTTCTTTTGATGTTGACATAATCATTTTGGCCAATCACAAAGTTGATTACAGAAAAATGTCCACGGATTGCCTTTAATATATAAATCTTGACTAAAAAAATGGTATCCTATTTAATATATCAGGCTTACTAAAATGTGTTTGTCTGCTGACACATTGTGATATAAATTGGTAGGATAGATTATAAGAAATGCTGAGAGGCTGAGTTCCTGAAATCTCTGAAATATTCATCATCAATTTTTTAATCTGCTATTTAGTAACCAAGCTTTCATATCATGGTGGCCAAACTGAATATGTAATTCATGGAATAATGAAATGTCAAGGAAAAGGCAGCCAATGACTTGCTTATTTAAAATATTGTTTCATTAAAAAGTGCCACTTTAATGTTTCTTTCTAATAGTGACTGTCCTAATTCTAATAGTGACTGTCCTAATCTTCTATCAATATCTTAATAGCCTTATATTTGTTCCCCCAAATTTACCTTCTTCTAATAAATTACTCTTCAAGAGCTTCGCATCTAATTACATATTTGAACTTATTTGTAATATCAACTTATAATGAAGATGAAACCTTATTAGAGCAAGCAGTTCACTGCAAGTTCAAACACTGAGTGGCCATAACTCAGTAATTCAGCAAGCTGATCTGATGCTCAAAAAGTGATGAAACGCAGAACCAGTTCATGCCAATACATGGCATCCTAATGACGGCTTTGAACTTTCCCATTTAAGACTCAAATCCTGAGCCAGAATTTCAGATCTTTTAAAATTTCTGCTCTTATCCTCCTTCTGCCAACAGGAATTCATTATCTATCCACTAACAGCAAATAATTGCACAAAATAAACAGGGAGTTAATTAATTGGTGTAATAAACACTAAGTGATTCGTCTTAACTCACTAAAATAGTAATGGGAGCCATTCTGCCCTCCTATTTATCATTGAAAATTTCTTCCTAAAGACATGAGAGGAATGTGCTTTCAGTAACATGAGCACAGATGGGCATATCTTTATGATGAAATTGGACCCTACTACTAGGATTGATGACTCACACTACTGCATTTTCCCTCACTGAGAAGGAACTCAGTGATATTTTGCTTCTGTTATTAGTTTTCATTCCTAAATAACTGCATGGAAAGACTCCTCACCTAAGATGAAGAAAGATCTCATGTATTAAGATGAACTTTGGAAAGCTGAATTTAAATGATACAACCTTTGCCAGCTACCCTAGTCATGCCTCTAACCCAAGTTTTCACTGTTTTCTCTGTAAACCAAATGATTGGAAATTAAAATTGTCAAGGCCCTTTCAATGCTTTAAAAAGAGAGTTTAAAATTCTAGTCTAGTTGGAGTGCCTGGGGGACTCAGACAGTTAAGCATCCAACTTCAGCTCAGGTCGTGATCTCATGGTTTGAAAGTTCGAGCCCTACATGGGGGCTTTCTGCTGTCAGCACAGAGCTTGCTTTGGATCCTCTATCCCACTCTTTCTTTGCCCCTCCCCCGCTTGCACTTTCTCTGTCTCTTTTAAAACAAATAAGTAAACTAACTAAATAAATAAATAATAAAATTCTAGTCTAGTGTTTGAAGAAATAAGTAATTGAAATAAAAAGAAGATCAAGAGGGAGAGGGCAGAGAGATTAAATTTGGATAAGTACAGGCCACAAGAAGGGAAGGGGCTCCAATTTGAGTTTGTGACATTTTCCGAAGGACTAAAGGGTAAAATAAATCTTAGAGGACTCAAGAAGAAGTATTGCCTTCAAAACCAAAGGATGCTGAGTCTACTGGGGAAAAAGAAAAGTCATTAACACTGAGCCATTGCTAACTTTGTATTCTGGACAAACAGCAACATATCTCATAGCTACGTTATCAAAATTATGTCTCGCCCTCAGGAGTGGATTATCCTCTTACTCCTTATGAGTTCTAAGATAACACTGCAGAACAAGAAGAAAATCCTAATTTTTCTTTTCCTCCAAATATCCTTAATGTTTACAGCATCTTACACATACTTTTACAATCCTGCTAACTCAAAGAGACATACTTTATCCACAAGAGACTACAGATAAAAAAGAATTCTGCTACTGTGAGTGTTCAGAGTATGAAGTTCTGGCTTCCAGTTCAAGAGAGCCCCCATATTCAAACAAGAATATAGAAAAATCATTTAGCTATCCATTTACCGTGATATGAGAACAACTCAAGAAAAGAGCATGATGAAATTGTCAGCTTTAATCAACAATCTGGGAAATCTGGGAGACTGAGGAACTTATTTCCCTGTTTTATAGAACTGTTTGCAGAACATTTTAGGAATAACAAAAATAACTTCTGCTTTACTGTTCTTTGAGACTGAAGTCTCTAAAAGTATTTGATAAAAGGTTATCTTGTATCTGTGGCAGTAATAGGACAAATACTGAACACATCAAAATTGTGAATGTGACAAATACTATGACACAATTGTACAATCACAGTGACATATACAATAAAGTATTCGAAATAAAGAAAAACACTCTGACAAGACTGTCAAGTGCAGACACTTTCATATCAAAAGAGACAACAAAATACGATCACAGCACAGGAAGAAAATTTTAAAAAGGAGAGGAGAGCACAAAAAGGCCTTGGAATCAAATGCCAAGATTTCAAAGTGAATTTAACAGAAAGCAAGACTGATGTGACTTTGGCTACAAGAGTGACAATGACATAATCAACACACCCTTGGGGGGAAAGAAAACAATGATTGGTTTTATCAGGCGGAGGAGAAAAATAACATCCAGAAAGCAGTGACAGAGGTTATGGTTAGATGCTCAGCCACCAAAGAAAAGCAAGGGTCTGCCCTATCTGTGAGAGGGCAAGCAATGTGATCATGGGCTCCTTGGAGCACAGGATGTACAACAAACCCAAAGAATACCATGACATGTTTCTTATGTTTTTTTCAGTTGGGAAACTGGGTTTGTGTCTATTACTTTATTTATGTTTGATGTATATTGCTGGAAATTAAATACCACAGTAGTTCTCAATGGAAGTCTGTCTCTAGTCAGCAATAGCAATGCGTGTATTTTGGCTAAGAAGTTTTGTGTGACCAATCCATAGAGCAGTAACTAAATTATTTGTAGGGGAAAAAAAGGCAGTTCTTAGCAGTTGACATGTTGGAGACAATAAAACTCGGGCTCTGAGTTAGGTTATGGCCAAACAGGTTTGAGCTGAGGAGTTCTAAGGTGAAGAGAATAGAAATACAATGATCTAGCAAAGTGTTAATGGGATATTAAGGGGATAAAAGTAAGAATATTTAAAATCACTGGAAAGCCATGAACAAAATACTTTCATTCACAAGATAATCATGACCATTATCAAAAAAAAGCAGAGAAAATCAATGGAATCTGCGTGTCTCTTCACTTCTGTTCTATTTAGAATCAAATTAAAACACACTGGCTCCCTCTCTACACTATATGTATCACTCCTTTTACTCCTAAGTAATTGGAAAACCTCATCCCAGCCTCAGAAAGAATCCCACCTTTGTTGAGCTAAACAAAAAATCTGAAGTTGAAGGAAAGATGAAAAGGTGTTTTTTTTTTTTATTCTACCCCTTACGTCACCTCAGTTTTCTGCTTCTCTGTCCCACAAGACATCAACTGCCTCTTGCAATTGCCCCTTATATTTCATCTGGCAGACCTGCTTGAACCCTCACATTCCTTAAAGTGGATTATCTACATGGCAAAGGATTTCCTCTTGTTATTATTAGTCAGCTAACATAAAATTCCTTTGATATCTCACTATGATGTAAACCACCAGGGTTAAGATTCAGAAGAGACAAAGGTGTGAAAGAGACAGACAGCTTCTCATTTACTCTACCTAATCCTCATTGGGCAGGATGGTATTGTGATTAATACTATAGTCCCTGAAAGTAGACTTCCTGGGTTCAAATCTAGGCTGGCTTCACATTATTTGTGTGATAGTTATTTGTCTAGTTTTCATTATTTAATATATCTTGGCCTCAGTTTCTTCATCTGTAAAATGGAGATGGCTCCTACTTCAATGGAACTATCGTGCGAGCTAAATGAGAAATTACACGCAAAATGCCCAGTACATAAAAAGCCTTTAATTAAAATTAGCATAACGGTATTACACATGACTTTTTCTCACTGTCTTGGAGTTTAAATTGAGGGTCAAAAGGCTAGGAACATTATCAAAGGTATTTGGTATTTCACACCCTAAAATAAGGCACTAGACCTTCCTAGAGTCAGTTTGTGGAACAGATTCTGCCAGTATTAATAGCCCATTGCCAGCCCCAAGCTAAATAAGGGAAGATAAGGGAGACTTCAGGAAGTTAAAGTGAACTATAGCACAGACTTCTTTACAAAGAGTTTGTGGAGGTCTGTGGCAGGGAGAGGGTTGCTTGTCTACAGCAAACCTCAAAAGAGACCCTCAGAGAAATATTTACAGAGTTTGACACATGTTTCTGAGGGTTATGGAGACATCTGTGGGTACACAGGTTGTACCTGACTTATGACAAGAAGCCTAAAAGATAATAAGAGATTGGCTAGAGTGGGCAGAAAAAGGAGAGAGGGCTATAAAAGAACGAGGTGCCCATTAACTGATGGCAGAGCCCAGGGTACCAGATGTGGACTGTGTAGAGTTGGAGAGGACAGTGATCGATCTTGCACAGCACACCTACCCGGAAGAGCTTTCTGCATGGAATGGAGTGAGCTCTGCAGAAGGAGGCTAGAGGTGAAGCTAGAATACAAATTCCAAGGCAGAGGCCATGGCTCACAGCCAGAAGAGGCACCACTTGTGCCAGAAACTTCAGAGAGTTTCTTGGGGTCCCAGGGGCAGGGGAGAATGGTATAGAGCTGCTCTGAGAAGTCCTCAAAGATGCTCCGTGCAAGAGAAATCTGGAAGTGTGCATCTACCACACTGAAAACTCTAGTGCCAAGTACTAATTGTACCCCACCAGTTGACATTTTTCTGTCTTTACCCTTCTTTTCCTGGATCCCCACTATTCCTGGGCCTGGAATTAGACAACCAGATTCCCTGTCCTCATGTGCTAGGGCTAGGCCCACTTCATGCTTGTGGTGTAGGCCTCTTTTTCTTTTACTGTTTATTTATTTTTGAAGGAGAGAGAGACAGGGTGAGTGGGGGAAGGGCAGAGAAAGACGAAGACACAGAATCTGAAGCAGGCTCCAGGCTCTGAGCCATCAGTGCTGAGCTGTCATGACCTGAGCTGAAGTCAGATGCTTAACCAACTGAGCCACCCAGGTGCCTCTGGGTCTCTTTTAATAACGTTGCCCCTTGCTCACAAGAGTGTCCCAGTTTAGATAATATGCTAATGCAGTCAACATTCTCTAGAAGAGACAGAAAAATCCTAGTGAGTGAAGAATGAGGAGGAAAGAGCAATGTGGGGAAATTATGAGCAGTCTACCAAGTCTTTCTCCCTTGCCTTTTCCTACTACAGAACTCTAAGAATGAACCAAACCCTAGGGCAGAAGAGAGCTTTCCATTAGATGACAGTCTAAAGTTTTGGGTTTTTCGGGCGCCTGGGTGGTTCAGTCGGTTGAGCGTCCGACTTCAGCCAGGGTCACGATCTCGCGGTCTAGGAGTTCGAGCCCCGCGTCAGGCTCTGGGCTGATGGCTCAGAGCCTGGAGCCTGCTTCCGATTCTGTGTCTCCCTCTCTCTCTGACGCTCCCCCGTTCATGCTCTGTCTCTCTGTCTCAAGAATAAATAAACGTTAAAAAAAAATTTTTTTTTTTTTAAAAATAAAGTTTTGGGTTTTTGTTTTTAAGTAAGCTCAATGCCCAATGTGGGACTTGAACTCACAACCTTGAGACGAGGAGTCACATGCTCTACTGACTGAGCCAGCCAGGCATATCTAGAGTTTTTATATATAAAAGAAGCCTAAGGTTTTACTTCATGAAAGCAAAGGGAAAAGCTATTCAACTTGATGGAATTTTTATCAATAAGGGAAAAAGAAGTTTATTTAATAGGTTTGCAAAGAACTGGGGGAAAGTAAAACAGCTTTCTCACTCAGTCCACTGTAACCAGGGCCTTCAATACACAATTTTGCATCACATATTATTTTGTATTTGACAAATATTAACCACTGTGCCACTAGGAATATAGTTGTGCACAGACAAGGTGCCCGCACTCATGAAGCTTACGTTAATTGATGAGATAATAAACAAAAATAAACATAGCAACAAGTGATGTAAACATAAAAAATACCAGATAGTGATACTTTACGCACAATTAATATAAATGGATATGATAGAGAATCAGTGCGTTGTTAATTTACTTGCAACGCCAAGGAAGGCTTCTCTGAAGATCCTGTAATTAGCTGAGGACTAAATATAAAAGGGACTGAGTTATGCCGAAATCCAGAAGACCATTCCAGCAAAAGGACAAATATTCTTAAGGGAAACAAGCTTGAAAATTTTAAGGATCTAGTAGACGTCTACTGTGGTTTGAGCATGCTGGAGAAGAGAAGAGGGATAGTATATGTTTTTGTAACCTCATTACTTTATATGTCCATGGTAATAGAAGAAACCCAGGATAATTTCTAAAGTTTCAGCTTGAGCAGCTGGGTGGGTAATGGTGTCATTTACATAAACTCAGAAGATTGAAGGAGAAGCAGGTTTGGAAAGAGGGGGCTATTGTTAAGGTGCCCATGAGAAAGTCAAAGGTTTGTATCCAATAATTGGAGGACACGGGCCTTTAATTAAGAGCAGACAACTAACATTCAATGGGTACCTGGGAAAATCTCTAACTTAGAGAATCCAGAACAAACAAAGATAAGTTTAAATTTGGAAGAAAAGTAGAATGTTCATAAGAAACAAAACATTCAATATAAAATCACAATTAAGATCCCCAGAAAATGAAGATATGGTACTGAAAATGAAAAATTCAAGAGACGATTTGAAAGACAAAGGGAAAAAGGTAAGAAAATACCCTAGAAAGTTCAATAAACAGACAAAGGCAAAAAACAGTAGAGAAAAGACAAGAAATTAGAGGTCCTGTTCAGGTATAATATGAGTTCCAGACAGAGAATAAAGAAAAGGAAGAGAAGAAAACTGTCCCCATGCATCATTCAAGAGAATTTCACCAAAGTGAATTTAAAAGCCTAGGACTTATTAACAGCTCAATATATGCCAGGTACGAAGTGCTCAACTCTGAGTAGTTCATTAAATCGTCACAACATCCTGTGTGATGGGTTATTATTATCACTTCTATGCAAAAGATCAGATATCCAAATGCAATATTTATGGAGAATAAATGAAGACAATGAAGTCTACAAAAGACAAAAAGGAAAATTATGTCTAATATTGAATTTTATATAACTGAGAATGAAATAAAAATATTTCCAACAGACAAGCTCTTGAAAAAGTTAACTCCCATCACCCCCTTTCTTCACAGCTAATAGAGGTTGTGCTCCAACAAAGTGAAGGAACACATGGAATGCAAAAAATAGGGCTTTTAGCAGAATAAAGGAGAAAAGAAGCCCTGGGATGCTGATAAGGGAGTTCTCAGAAGACCCCTCCACACGCCCAGTGCCAGGGCAACCAGATTAGAAAGCTCAGAAAGAGAGCTTCAAAAACTTGAAACTGCCAAATTTTTATATCATCTAAATATATTGAGATTTAGACAACTGACAGGATTTGGGGTAGAATTAATGATAACTAAATAGAAATCATTTTACATGAAAATGAGACAACTATTAATTTATAAGGAAAAAAAGTTTGCACCTTAAAGACTATGTGTTATAACTTTGATAAAAACAGAGACCAGCAAGTACAGGAAGGAGGGAGAAATGGAAGAGAAGGAGGGAAGGAGAGAGGGAGGTTCAAGAAACTGGCTATTTGAGGCACTTGGAAGGCTCAGTGGGTTCAGCGTCCAACTTCAGCTCAGGTCATGATCTCACAGTTCGTGAATTCAAGTCCCACATCTGGCTCTCTGCTGTCAGCACAGAGCCCACTTTGGATCCTCTGTCCCCCTTTCTCTCTCTGCACCTCCCCTGCTGGTTATCTCTCTGTTTCAAAATAAACAAATGAACTTAAAAAAAAAATATGGCAATTTATGGTGTTAATTATTTCAGCACATAATTTATTTTTTTAAGAATTTTTTAATGTTTATTTATTTTTGAAAGAGGAGAGAGACAGAGCACGAGTGGGGGAGGGGCAGAGAGAGAGGGAGACAGAAAATCTGAGACAGGCTCCAGGCTCAACTGTCAGCACAGAGCCTGACGCAGGGATCGAACCCACGAACTGTGAGATCATGAGCTGAGCCGAAGTCAGATGCTTAACCAACTGAACCACCCAGTGCATAATTTAATACATTACCAAATGAATGCTTTAATAAATGGCTTACATCTTAAAATGATAAAAAAAATACCCTGAATTACCCTCAAAACCCGAAATCCATTATTTAATTTTTTTTTCTATTTCCCTGATGCTATTAAACATTACTCATCCCCAAGTAAAAACCTTTGCTCAGCAGACACCATCCTTGAAAGTTACTTTTCGTTGTTCATTGTTTCTCTACCCATCTGCTCCATGTCAGTTCAGGTAGGAGGACTCGTGCAACTGAAATCTCCCTCAGAAAACAATTCCCCCAGCAGGTGTTACCTGTGAAGAGTGTGACTTCCCCCCTGATATCATACAATCTGCCTCTCCCTCACACTGTGTACCTTGTGAGAGATTCCTTCTCCCACATGCTCCAATCCCAGAGGCCACTGAACTGAATAGCAAATGGGCATGAACTAATGTAGACAAAGCACTTATATCCCAAGCTGAAGGCAAACACTAGCAAAAGTGAAAAATAAAATTGTTTAGGAGCAGCAAAACGTCCAAATGGATATTTTAAAATCTGGTGGATTAATGTCTACTCCAAATGCATAGCTACATTCCTTGCAAGACCAAAGAGCATGAAGAACAACAGTATTAATGAATGTTCTTCTCAAAGCAAGCAGTGCGGGTCTCAAATATCTCTCTCAAAGCTTCGATTTCACAAGTTCCTCATCATGCGAGCTGTACAGAAATGAGCTACAATCCTCAGGATCACCTTTCGATGGGCTCAAATCCCAAATGTGCTTGTATAAAAATTAAGAAGGCAGCAGAGACTAGAGTGGAAACACAGATAGATTTTCAGAATTGTGCCTTGTCTTTAGGGTATTTGGATCCAAGAGGAGAAATCCACAGACTGTAACACCATTTGTTTGCAGCATAAATACCGTCAGTGTGGTTCAGTCACATCTACAACACTCCATCTGCCAGCTGTGAGAAAGAAAAGGAAAGCAATTAGGCATATTATTAATCAAGGCTTGAAGTGGCAGGTTCAAGCACCACATGATTCATGATATGTGAAGAAAGATCTAGATAATGTGTTTTCTTTAACTGAAACGCCATAGAAAAAATTCGGGATTCGTTTTTAAGTTTTTGACTTATTTATGGGATAGAATGACTGACCACCCAGTTACAGAATTACATAGCAAATTTATTGGAACAGAATCAGTTTTTTCCTTAACACACATGCACACATACGCATACCATTAATAATTCTTTGTCTCCTTTATGTGCCACCCCGCATCCTTCTCGTCCCCCAGGATTTTCACCCTCACAATGACGAGAAACAGATGAAACACCAAAAGGACTAGGACTAGGGAGACAGAATTCTCTTCTTCTTCTAATCACCAAGCTTAGACTGGCAGGTAGGTGGCTGCCTACTAGTACGATGTCAGTCTGACCACCTCCAAAATAACTGCTCTACTGCTCACGTATCTAAGTGGTCAATGAGTAAAAGACAGTGATTATACCTTCATTTGTTTGGCTGGGACAAAAGATGGGTTCTGCTTCTTATTGTAATATGAAGGTCCATGGGTGGTATTACACTTTAAGCCCCCTCGGTCACTACTGAAAAGTTTGTCATTTCACAAGAGCTGGTAGAGAGAGGAAAGAGGGAGGACATAGAAAGCACCAGGGGCTGAGAGAGCTAGCCTGTGGAGGACAGACAAGGACACAGAAAAAGGATTGTAAGGTGCAAAACACAGATGTCACCACGGCCCACAAAACACTGTCTTCTGGCCCCTTCCTACCTCTCCCGTTCTGTATTCCTGTCACTCACAGCAATATAGCCATTCTGGCTTCCATTTTTAGATTTTCAGTTTCCAGTTTCTAATCCTCTTAGGACCCATCCATATGCTGTTCTTTTGTCCATAACACTACTCCACACGCACCTGGCCAACTTCCAATGATCCTCAGAGCCTTAAATGTGGCCTTCTCAAGTAATGCTTTTCTGAGTCCCCCAGACTAAGCCAAACAATTTTATCATGCAGTCTCATGATAAAACGAACCCTCCTGGAATATTAGCTAGTGGGTTAGGCAGCAATGTTTTGAGATTCCACTCTATGGAAAGCATATTTCTAGATATGTGACTTATCTGTAAAGTTTCTGACCTCTGGGTTCTGCCAATCAAATATGGGAGTCAAATGAACAAATATAACTAAGACATTAAATCTCCAACAGAGAAAACCCATACATGAATGTAAGCTAATGCAGCTTAGAGTTTGGTGATGAACAGTACATAACTGAAGCCAGATGGCCTGCTTCAGAATCCACTCAGTCTCAATCTTTATCAGCCATTACTTCGGGCATGTTATTTTACCTCTCCATGATTCATTTTTATTATCAGTAGAATGACTGTAAGAAAAGATCCTGCTTTTTAGAATTGTGTTCATTTTGTAAATATGTGTCCAAAGTGCTTAAAGACAGAAAGCCTGGGATAGATGTATATACTTATATAAATATTTTATATTTATCATATTATAATGTTTAATATAAAATACTTTATTATATTACACTTTATACTACATGTTATTATATATAATTACTATAATTATACATGAATATATATTTATATATTATAGCTAAAATTTAGTGAATGCTTAATGTTTTAAGCTAAATCCTCAGCCCTAAAAAACTCAATTCCAAAAAGCTGAGGAAATGCCAAGGTGAAGGGACCTACCAGCATCTAGCTAATCAGAGAAGTTAAAGTTCATCAGAGAAGGGAATCTGAAGGAAAAATCCTGAAGGACGAGGGCCACACAGCTTAGTGTAATGCAAAAGAGTACATTTTCAAAAGGGACAAAAAGAAGCCTGTAAACTCAGAGACAGAAGTGACTAGGCGTGTTTAGATGAAAAGATGGTTTATTCTATCTGAATATGTGCACCATGGAATAACACCAGTAAAATGAGCAACAGGAGTTGAAGGCCTTGGGGCAGATGCCGGAGAATTTGGTTCAAGAGCTAATTAAGAGCTACAATGGTTTCCTGTGCAGGGAGTAATCTGATTAAAATAATTTAGGGAAATGATAATTGTTGCTTTAATTAGAATGGATTAGAAAGGCTGAGAAATTGTCCAGCTATGATTTGATCAGCAGCAGGACTCAAAAAGAAAACTATGAAAACTGAGAAGGTATGTTTCTGGGAAGAGATGCAACAGAATTGTATTGCAGAAGCCTAATGTAGACTAACAGAAAGGATATAACCTAACAAGGATCAGGATATACTGTTATACTTGTTTGTAATAGAACTGTGTACTTTATCAATATTTAATGCAGTTTATAATTCAATGCTCTGATCTTTTTGTTGAGAGAAGAAAAATCTTCTCAGACCAGTGTTACTCGGTAATAGAATCTCCCGTATCCTTTTTTAGCCAAATTGCTAGAACAGCCTGCAATGACTGGTGACAAATTAGACCTATCAGACATATCCGCTACTTTGAAGACATTAGCCGTTAGGAGCTCAGCTGACTCACCAAATTCATTTTACATAGCTTACCAAACAGCTGTCAGACTTCAATTGATTTTGTGTCACTTGAAATCCAAGAACTTAGAAGTTAAAAGAACCATATCACAAGGTTGACACCTTAATCTTACTCACCTCTGATTCTGTGACTGACATTATTAAGAGATTAATGAGCACTTGTTCAGTGCTATTTTTATGCCTATGAACACTGTGTTCACTATCAATTCTAGTTTATCATCTGTACATTTGGTCCTTTTCAATTATCAAGTGACCCATATTCTTAAAAACACTCCATGTTTTGAATATCTTATCTATAAGATGGATAAGAAACCATTCTTTTGGTGATAAATTACATCCTGACACCTCTCAGGAGGAAAGAGGGGAACAGTACTTTGCATTGAATACAATGTGTTGAGTGACAAGATTTGCAGAAATTGCTTCACATTTTATCTCATTTAATCTTTTACTGAATTCTATGATGTAAAAATAACTATTGCTTTTTCCCAGGTGGAAGTGCAGAGGCTCGGGAAGGCTGAGGACCACACTTAGTGTCACGTGGCTAATAAACGTCCGGGTTAAAACATGAAGTCTGTTTTGCAAGCCTTGAATGCTTTCATATGATGCTGCCTCTCTCCTCCCCTTCTCAAGGACAAACATTCCTTGTCCTCAGAGCATGGTCATAAATCACACAGTACCACATCCACTGCCAAACTACAATCAGGTGGGAGAGATAACCAGCCACACTGTCAACTAAGAAAACAATCAAAGGGGCAGCCAACAGCCAGTGAGGCAGAGATGGACTGTCCTCTTGATCCAGAGAGAAAATCTACTTGCTCTGTTCACAGATTCTAAGTGTCACCCTAATGCTTGTGTGATGTGTAGATGAAGATGCCACAGGCCATGGCCCTAAAGGCTTGAAATTTAATGGATAAAGCGAACCTCCAAACAGTGGACCCGTGTAAGAATGAAGGAGAAAGCTGCTGTTTTGGAGAATACAAATGTTTTCTATAAAAGGTGCTTTGATGGGAAACTAGGGTTTTATTTAAATAACAATAGAGATAGGGCTTTCTTAGTAAGTGGAAAAAATAGCAGAAACAACAACCACAGAGGTACAAAATGACTTGGCTTGCTTGGAAGGATGAGCAAGCCAATGTAGATGTAGTATAAAGTGTGTTTGTGTGTGCATGTCTCTGTATGTATATGTTGTGCTCTGCCTGTGGCTAATTCCACGACCCCGAATACACACTATTAAATTTTAAGTTTCTTTCATGAGCAGAATGAAGTCACTGAAGGGTTTTATACAGAATAGTGACATAATAAGGACTACATTATTATTTTCACTATTACTAGTATTATTATTACTCACAGTAATAACAGTAGTCAATAATAACCAACTTTTGTTAAATGCTTATGAAGTACCAGGCACTTCGCTAAGCACCTAATATGAATTTTTCATTGATTTCTTACACTGGTCTCATAAATTAGGAATAATTTTATTTCTGTTTGATAATGATGGAAACCAAGCCTTAGGGAAATTATCACTCTCTCAAGTTTTCACTGATAGCAAGAGCAAAATGTATTTTGCCTCCTGCTATTACACTTGAATTTGTCTTTCTACAGAATCTATTCTTAACTACCACGCTCTACTGTCCCTGCATTACATATAAAAAATGAGGTATGTAAAGGGGCAAGCTGGATCTCAGTGAGACTCAGCGGAAACAGCAGTCATTCACCATTGGTAACAGGTATTTTCACTTCCTTCCTGTCTTCGTGAAAATTATTACAAAAGCAACTTAAGCCTTCTCCACAGTTTTCTGTAGTTGCTATTCATTTCCTTGGTTTTCTACATACTGAAAACTGAAAAAAATATGCACTCCCTGGAGATAGAAGAGGAAAATTGAGATTTGTGATATTTTGCTTTCTACTAGTATTTAAAGATCTCAATGCAATGTGCCAACATTTTCTCATTCATTCTTATCTCAGTGAAAGAGGAAGGGCAATTTCACTGATTAAAGGATGCTGTTTCTACTAACTGCATCATTTCAGTGGCTCAAAGAAGACATATGCCAAGAAATTTTCTAAGGTATGGTGGAAGTCAGCAATACCATTGACTTTAAAACCCAGGGCTAGCAAACTCCAAGTTGGAGCTTTAACTTGTTAGGTAAAACATACGAAAAATCTCTTGGTTGAAAAGAAAAACAGTGAATTTACATTCTAGCCAATTCTGAAGGCAGAGCTTTATTTTTTATAAGCTATCTCTTTGGCCTACTGTTTTGTTTTGTGTTTTTGTTTTTGTTTTTGTTTTGAAACCAGATACTAAGGACAGTGTCAGGATGGGAATGGAAGTGGCCATGTAGACTATGGCGGTATTCCTGAGTGTAGTGGATAAAAGCCCCAGCTTTAACCATATATCTGCCATTTATTGGCCAAATGATCTTGAAAAAGTCATTTATCTTTGCTGTTCTTTTTTTAAATTTTTCTTAACGTTTATTTATTTTTGAGACAGAGAGAGACAGAGCATGAATGGGGGAGGGTCAGAGAGAGGGAGACACAGAATCTGAAACAGGCTCCAGACTCTGAGCTGTCAGCACAGAGCCTGACGCGGGGTTCGAACTCACGGACCACGAGATCATGACCTGAGCCAAAGTCGGCCGCTTAACTGACTGAGCCACCCAGGCGCCCCTATCTTTGCTGTTCTTAGAACAACACTGGTTTTAAGACACAACTATTAAATGAAGGCATGGAAGTCAACTGTTTCAAAGTTCCTTTTTAGTTCTCATGTTTATCATATCCATTATACCATAAATTGATTTTCTAGAAGTATAACTAACAATCTCCATTAATTCAAATTGAAGAAACATGCATTACAAATGTCAGTATTCTAAAATGCCTGCAGGAGAAAGGCAGGTAATGTAAATAAATGTTACAAGATGGATAAAAGATAATAGGGAATTTATGTCCTCCCTTCATTCAAATCACATTTTCAAAGTCACATTTTTTTTAAGAACATAATGTTAGCCAAGCAAAGGACATCTGCAGGCTAAAAAATGTTCAGGCTCTTATGCAAAAGTTAGATTATATCATTTGATCATTCAGTTGTCCCCAGCTTGCTGCTTCATGTGTGTTTTTTCTTTTCAAACTTCTCAAAATAATCATCTATCTCTCCAAATAAAAAAAAAAAAAAAAAAACTTGGATTCATCTTATTTCAGTCTGCTTTAAATCAGGAATATATATTGCCTTTATTCATGTCTTTTCTTACTAGTTGATTTGACTCTGGTGATCTATCTATCCTTTACCAATATTTACTTTTTTTTTTTTTTTTTTTTTTTTAGAGACAGAGAGAGAGAGAGAGAGAGAGTGAGGGAAAGGGTAGAGGGAAAGAGAGAGAGAGGGAGACAAAAAGACAGTCTCAAGCAGACTCCACACTCAGCATGGAGTCCTACATCGGGTTCTATCCCACAACCCTGGGATCATGACCTGAGCCAAAATCAAGAGTGGGATGCTCAGCTGAGTGAGCTGAGATGCCCTTTATGAACATTTACTTTTTAGGCTCCTGTGAACCTATCACCCTTGATTGTCTTAATCTGACTTCTTCTAGATCTCATGTGTGGGCTTCTCATCTTCTCTGATCAACTCTCAACCGTGTTTCCTCTGGCTCTTGTTTTAGCCCACTAGCCTTCACTCTACATGCTCTCCTCAAAGACCTCACTCATGTGGATAACATTTATGCCTATGTTAAAACACCAAAATATTCCTGAAACACCATATCTAAACACCATATCTAAAACACCATATCTGGTTGTGTACTTCAGTGTTTTACAGGCACCTTAATCTCAATGCCCAAAACTGCACTTGTCATCTTCTCTGCCCTAGTTACAATTCAGTCAACTCAGCTCCAAATCGATTCTTCTTTTCCTTGCTTTATGATACTGGATCTGGATTCTGTAAACATCTCTCCTTTGTCAGGCAGCTTATTGTTAGGCTTTGTTAATAGAGGGTAATGGAGGGACATTGCAAAGCTGTAGGAGAAGCAAAGGATTTCACTTCTAGATTCTAGTGTGCAGTTTTTGTTTTGTCACCAGCAGATTGGTGTGTGTGTGTGTGTGTGTGTGTGTGTCCCCAGTATTGCTTATAATATCCCTCACGGAACTATGGCCTACACTCTCCAACCACCCACCTGGCTATTCCTATGTACCAGCTTGTTGGTTCATAAACTGGTCCCTGTACATGGAGGGCATGGAGAGATGGAAGAAAGAGGAAACCACTCGAGACTGGTAGGCAGCAGGTTTAATACATAAGGGAACCTACATAGGAGTCTTATCTTGAGCGCCTGCAAGACAAATAGATCTTTGCACCTATCTACCAGAATCTTAAAAGTTTATATAAAGGCTTTAATTGGGTTTAGTCATGTATACCTTCCAGATGGTCTCAACAACACCTTAATCTCTCAAGGCTATGACCTCAGAACAGCTCCCACTGTGGGAATGGTGGGCAGAACATAAATTCCAAAGACAAAAGATAGAGTGAGGAGTCTTCAATTGCCTGATTCCAGCTTTCATGTCAACCAGCTATCACATCCTCTTGATGACCTCCTCCAGTACAGCTTAAGCCAGTGACCTCTGGCAAGTCTTTCCAGCCACTTGGCAGACCACTCTTATAGACCACTTCTGACTTTCAACCTTTGGCAAATTTCTTACAACCAGCAAGCTACATATTCCTGTTGCAACCACCTCAGTCCAGAAAGATTTGACTCTCAGTCTTGGAGTGAGAGAAATGTGCTAAGTTCTGAGTTCTTTCTTGTTTGTTGTCCCTAAGCCCCAGAGGAAGTGACAATGTTTTGTTTTTGCTACTAGTAACTATACTAAACTATACTATACTATACTATACTATACTATACTATACTATACTATTACTGGTGTCATTTGTCCCGACTGAACCCTTACTGATGCAAAATTAATACCAGAAGTAGTCCCAGGAGACAGACACTCAAAGATGAGATTTGGGGACATGTTTGGTCCTTCCCTTAGATTTGAATATGGTGCTGAACTACTTCCCAATGCAAAAATATATGTTGATAATGCATGGCATGCAGTGGCATCACATTTAGTCATAGTATCACTGTACTTGCTTATGATGAAGTTCTAATTTCAGTTGGACTAGATGTCTTGAATGGTCATGTGGCTGCTGCACTTAGCTGCAATAATGATAACTACAAAGACTGTAGTATGGATCAGAATCTCCTGAGTCCCAAGTATACTTGAATGCTTACAAGGAAACAACAACAATAACAAAAGAGATCTCTTATGGATTGATATTATTGAAAAATTAAAATCTAAATTTAGTTGTGCAGGTTGAAGGATTAAAGCATCATTAAATTCACATTCTTCCCAAATTGTACATTTAAATATTAGAACATTGATTAGGAAACAATAGGCCCTTAAAACTCTGAATGAAGATGTCAGGATGGATCAAATAAAACTGAACATCTTGAACCGCCAAGACACATTGAAACTCCCTTCTTAGCAGAAATAGCTTAGATTCCTGTGTCTGAAGAGACTACTCTTCCTTTGCCTGAAAACTGGTAACCTCACCTGGGGCAGATGCCTTGTAAGGTTATGCTCTAGGTATCAGCTACATGGTATGACCCAAGAAGAAATAGCTTATACTCCAAATAATTCAAGAATGTGTTAATAGTTTTCAGCAAAACCCTGGGGAATATATGTGGGAGGATGGAATATAACACAAAACCAAGCAAAAGACATTCATATGTTTGCATTTGCATTGTTAAATAATCTGAATTTAATAAATGATACTCATGCACCTAGAAGTAATATCTTACTTGGTTGGTTGATTGAAACTAGGATTTAATGGCTATGTTTAATGAGAATGAGATGTTGGTACTTCCCTTGAATGATGAGTACAAATTCAAAGCTTATAGAGATGGGAATTTTGGAATGGATTAATGTGTGATCTATACAGCCACCCACGAAGGCAACCCAGAAGATGCTCCCTTCACTATGCATTGCCAATTACATTACTAAGTATAGCATATTTATCCTTTTAAATCTCTGTGGTTCCTCTTCTTAGCCAGATATGACAATGCAATTGAGACGGGCTCCTGATTTCAGTGAAGATGATAAGATTCCCAGAGTGGCAGGGACCAAGTGGCAAGACTTATCTGCCAAGGACAAGATGAACATGTTTGCCATCAACATCAGCAGAGATATTCCAGTAATCAAAATATTTTGGTATTCAGGGATCTCTGACAGTAACATAGCTTTCCTAGGAATGAAACAGATGGGAGGCCTACAGGGACACAATTGGAACCTATGTAACTGAAAAAAACTCTATGGGCATATGGGAAAAGTAAACATCTAGACTTTCTGGGGATAATTAAGCATGGTGAATTGTCAGTAATTTCTTAGGGGCTCAAAATGTGACTGTGCCCCATGAGTCAAAGTGGGGATTTATAGTGGTAAGGTAATAAAAGGAGTCTTAGCCAACATCTGAATGATAATGGGCTCAATAATTACACAGATTCACCCTGTTTTTTGTTTTCCACAGTCCCTGATTGTGTAATTAAAATAGACATACTTGGAAATTGGTAGAATACCTAAACTGACTCTTGGACACATAAGGTAAGGTCCATAGTAGAAAGGGCCAAACTGAAAGCCCCTGGAATTTGCATACCTACCAAAGTATTGACTCAGAAGCAATGTTATATCCCCAAAGGAATTCAAAGATTACTGCCAACACTGAAGACTTGTTAAGATGCAGGGATGGGTAATACCTATCACATGTTCACCTAGTTGGTTGGTGAAGAAACTTGTTGCATAGATATTGGAGGACGACTGGAATATCACGAGCTTACTCAGATAATGAACATAATTGCAGCTGTTTTCTCAGGTGAAATATCTTTACTTGAGTAAATCTACACACCTCTGACAGTTAATATTCAGCTATTGATATGGCTAGCATATCTTCCCATAGCGGTGTATAAGGACAAATAAAAGCAGTTTTATTTTACCTGAGAAGGGCAAGAATACACCTTCACATTCTCACCTAAAGGCTTGCAGGAGACACCTCTTAGAGATGTTGACCATGTCAACATTCTGCAAAATATCCCATTCTTCCACTACGGATGATTGAAACTGATAAACAGGGAGTAGCAAATACCTTAGATTCCTTAGTAAAACATGCAGTCCAGAGAATAATCCCACAAAAATTCAGGAATCTATGACTTCATTGCAATTTCTAGGGGTACAAACATGTGGATGGAATCCTTGCTAAGGTGAGTTGCTACATCTCTCACCATCTATCATGAAAAATAGGTACAACACAAAGTCAGTCTTTATGGATTTGGGAGGTAACAGATGCCATAGATAAGTGTGTTACTTTGATTCATGTACTGAATCACCAGGAAATTTGACAAATTTGAGGAAAAGAAGATGCTGCAACAAGTCCAGACTACAGTGAAAACTACTTTTCCACTGTGGCTTTTTGAATGGGTAGATCTAATTACACTTAAAGCATTTTTGGCAAATAAGGATGTTATAGGGAGCCTTCTATACAAATAGGAGAATCTCAAAAACCGTAAGTTTGGAGCAACTCTATGTTTCTTCTGCAGATTATTGCCTTTCTTAAAAAAAACTGCTTAACATCAGTTGGCTATGCAATCTGAGCTTCCTATCAAAAACAAGTTTTGGGGATGTTTGACAATAGTTTATCATCAAAGAGAAAGAGTTTAAAAGAGACTGAGTTCACACATGTATAGAAAATATAAGTTGATGGGGCACCTTGATGGCTTAGTCGGTTGAGCATCCAACTTTGGCTCAGGTCATGATCCTATGTGTCTTGAGTTCAAGCCCCACATTGGGCTCTGTACTGACAGCTCAGAACCTGTGGTCTGCTAAGGTTTCTGTGTCTCCCTCTCCCTGGGCACCTCCCCTGTTCACACTCTGCTGTCTCTCTCTCACACACAAAAATAAATAAACATTTTTAAAAAATTAAAGAAAGAAGATATAAGTTGCATGAGCAATTAGCTCAGACTTCTTATAACAATGATTCATGCTGCATTTCTTCTCCTCACTTAATTTATACCTATAGCCACATAGAGAGGTCCATAAACAGGAAGAAATAAAGTGGATGGATGCAGTAGCAGAGTCAAGGATGACAGAAAACAACAGCAGTAAAGGAAAGTATTCCCCGTGGGCAGAGTTCAAATAGTGAATTTAGTTTTCCACTTTGTCGGGACTAGAAGATGGCTGACTCATAAGCAGTTTTTTGATGGTTTAGTTGGGATGAAAATAGACTTGGAGGGAACAGGGATGGAAGAGAGTGACAATGTCTGGAAAGACATATATGGATGAGCCTTGAAGAATAAGGAAAATACTATAAAAATATTGTTGTCCCATGTGAATGTTTGCCAAAGGAGAATTTCAATAGTATAGTGGACAAAATTATACAAATATCAGTCATTCCTTACCCCCAGCCACTTCATCACAAGGTAAATGAGCCCATGTAGAAAGTGTTCTCAATCTTAGGGATGGAGGCAATGCTTGGGTTCAAAACTTGGAATTTCTCTAACCAAATCTGACCTAGATGCTACTAATGCTAAGTATCTATTCTGCCAACAGAAACGATCAACCCTGGGGGATCTTCAGTCAGTGGGGGAAAATCAGTCAGTGAATTGGTGGCAGTTGATTATATTGGATCTTTTCCATTATGAGGAAGCAGAGATTCATCCTCGCTGAAAAAGACCCATATACTTTGAATGTGGATTAACTTTCCCTGTACATAATGCTTTTGCCATCACCACCATTCACAGACCTATGATATTTTGCAGAATGTTGGTCCTGATTACTCACTGTGATAGTATTCCAGAATTGCTTCTGATCAAGTAAACCTTTCAAAACAAAGGAGTGTATAGATGGGCTCATGCCAATGGAATCACTGGTCTTTTCTCTTTGCTTGTCGTTCATCTATATTTATTTATACATTGACTTTATTCTTCTTCTTTCCCTTACTATTTTTATATACAAGTTGTTGGAGATCAACTTTAAAATGTAATCTTTAGCACTGACCAAGAGGCACTAAATGTCCCCTCAGTTTGACCAGGTTTTAGACAGCTTTCTTTCTGACTGTAACCCATTCTACCTCCAACTTTCCATTTCATTTTTTTTAATTTTTAATGTTTCATTTATTTTTGAGAGAGACAGAGAAACAAGTACGAGTGGGGGAGGTGCAGAGATAGAGGGAGACACAGAATCCAAAGCAGGCTCCAGGCTCTGAGCTGTCAGCACAGAACCTGATGTGGGGCTTGAACCCACGAATCGTGATATCATGACCTGAGCTCAAATCGGATGCTTATCCGACTGAGCCACCCAGGTGCCCTGGCAAATTTCCATTCCTTAAAACACTTACTTTAGAAAAAGTGTTATTCTTTCTCTGACCCTTTCACATGATATCTTTTTTAAAACTTGCCAATTTTGCAACCCAGGAATTTCTTTTTCAAGGATCTAGGAGCCATCCTTTTAAAATATAATCATCAAGGCAGAGAGCACTTTCATCTCCCAGTTTCTATTGGAGAGTAGAAGCCTAAGTTCTTTAACCTTCATTTGAGCTGTTACAGTAGTCACCTAATGGTTTCCACTCTTCTCCTTCAAATTCATCCTTATCTCTTGCCTCTGAATATTCTATTTAAAGAAGAAATATGGGTATGTTACTACTTTTCTACCATCTTTAAATTGTACTCATAACCTAAAGTGATACTTACTTCTCAAACCCAGGCATGCCTATTACCACACATACAGAGATGTACCAATAGGAATTCAAAGTATTAACATGGCACATCTTTCTGGAACCAATTTTATTCAGATATTTTTGGAAGTAATGTAACAAGCAAGTAATTTTTAAAGTGTTACTATATTAATAAGTAGGTATGTAATGAAATAGAATCCAAAATTCACATGAAATTTTAGACCAACTGATAACTAACTGATTTATTGCTATCAGTGCAGTATTATTGCAGTCTCTGTTGTTAGGTGCACTTCAGTGTGGAAGATGAAGAAGCACCAATGGACAGAGTAAAATCCAATCTCTATAATATTACATAGATTGCTGTCAGTGAGTTGTCTTCCACCTATAGTCCAATCTCATTTGCCAGAACACTGTCTCTTTACCTTTTTTTTTAATGTTTGTTTGTTTATTTATTTATTTATTTATTTATTTATTTATTTATTTTGAGAGAGAGAGAGAGAGAGAGAGAGAGAGAGAGAGAATAAGCAAGGGAGGGGCAGACAGAGAGAGAATCCTAAGCAGTCAGCACAGAGAGAATCCTAAGCTGTCAGAATGGAGCCCAATGTGGGGCTTGAATTCATGAACCATGAGATCATGACCTGAACCAAAACCAAGAATCCCATACTTAACCGAATGAGCCATCCAGGCGTCCCCTAGAACAGTTTCCTTAAGCCTCACCTCTTAGATGTTTAGAATTGCTTTTTCTTCTACAAATGGAACATAATTATGTAGCTTCATGTTGTCATTGCACATTTTGCCCTCACTTAAACTGTATGCTTCGTGCCCCTATACACCAAAAGGCTTCTTCCAAACTCATTCTGTATTCATCCTTTAATGTGAAATTTATCTGTCACCTTCATGTTTCCCTAGCCCATGGGAAAACTAAGCTAGGATCCCTCCTCTTTGCCCACAACTACAACTGTACTTGCCATATTGTATTCAAATCACCTTCTTACATATTTATCTACTTATTTAAACAGGCAAGTTTGAGGCGTAGGAACTGCATATCATCTATGTGTTATTCAACTATATATCCCTGGTGTATACTATCATATCTGTCAGATGGTTAATATTCCAAAAAATATTGCTTGAACTAGTAATGAACCCCATAACCAAGCGTGTATTAGGTGCTTTCATAGATATAACCTGAGTTTGATGATAAACAAATTTTTAAAATTAAGAATCTAAGGCTTTCAGGATCAATGACTTCATCTTAAACTATGCATTCTCACTGGGGGTAATAATGTCACTAAGGGGATGAAAATTAGCTTTGGGGAGGAGGAATATATTTTAGTGATTACAATGGCTCTCCACCTGAAAAAATATTATTCTGACATTCAGTGTCTTGGAGATCACTCAGTTACCAATGACTTTAAGTTCATGAAACATGCATAAAGTGTATTTAAGATCAAAATATGCACAAAATGTACTTAGATCAAAAATAAATGGCTGTGATTGGAAGACTATTTCCAGATTGATTTACTTAATCATAAATCATATCATGAGGAGCTGTACATGTCTATTGTCTGCCATTGGCTGCCTTGTGAATGTTGTTTATTCCTCAGAGATTTGGTGTGTGCCATGGACTTTGAAAATAAATAACTGTATATATTTTATTATTTAATTTTATAAATGTTATTCAACCAAACAATATTTTCCCCAGTAGTCGAAAGAAAAATGTTGATAATATTTGGATGAATATCTAGCAACTAGTTAAAAGTTCTTTCCTTAATCTCAAGTCAAAAGTATGTTCACTAAAAAATAATTTTAGGAATTTATTTGTTTTACTCTTCCTGGAAAAGTAACTGTTTTGAGGGATTTTTCTAAAATTTGATTGCATTGTTATTATTATTATGTATTTATATAAATTGCTAATTTATACATGCAATTTGATACATTATAATTTATATAAGTAAATAAATTACATTAAAAGTTACTCAACAAATATAGTTAAAAGTGATATGCTAACTTCTCAATTTTTAAATTTTCTTATAACTTAAAAATGTTATTCAGTTATTCTTAACTTTTTTTTTTGAATAGAATAAGTCTTCTGCTTACTCATTTTAAGTATGAAGCACAGATATATGTATAGTATATAAATAAATATACAGTATTTCTGATATTATTAAAATTTTCTGGAAGAGTAATTAGGAAAACATGTAAAAAAAGGCTCCTTAGTAGGGCAGTAATGAAAAACTAGGCTGAGAAACAGAGTCTTAAATTACACAGTCAAGAAGTGTGGAAGCCAGCATTCAATCCTATTTTTTAGCTGCAAATCCTTTTTTAAATCTCATCCCAGCTGGCTCCTGGCAATCAGAAATCTGATGGAAAAGTCATTCTACCACAAAAGCATGTTGATTTTTCCACCTCTGCCTAGGGCCCCTAGTGCTCTCTTAATGGCCTATGATTCCCTGCTCAGTAGAAAAGCATTTTCTCTGCAGTCATCCTGGGAAATGCTCTTCTCAAGACCAAATACATTGCAAATCACAAAAGACCTAGAGCTTGACTTAAAATTCTATAATGCCTCTCTGGCCATCTGTGCCAAATAGGAGCTAATTAAAAACCAGTTTAAATAAAGTAAGTCCATATTAAAAGGGGGGTCACCTACAGGTGGGCCAATTCACTCTTCTAATTAGTGTCTAGGCCTAGCAGGCTGCCCACTGAGCATGCATCACAAGACATTCAACAACCATGTAGGTGAACAAACCTGAATTCTATCTTGCAAAACAAACAGACAAACAATAAGCTTAATTCCTTATATACAAACCAGCAATGTCTTCCTATTCATCTTCCCCACTTCCAAAAAGCTTTAGTGTCTTGGAAATCCCTAATAGCTTTTCAAAAAGAAACTAACATGTCTTAGACCCCATTTGGTCATTCTACCATGAATTACACAAAACCAGAGAAATGCAACATAGGACAAGTTACCCCTTTGTAAATTGAAGCTAAAAATACTAAATAATGAAACGCTATCCAGTTAATACAATGTGAAAGATACACAACATAAAATAGCAAATTGTAGTCTGCGGACATTTTGGAAAGCTGAAACTAGTGACGAAGAGTAAGAAACCAGTGACTCCAAGCCAAAGGCTGTTTTGAGGATGTGGCCAATCCGGTCAAATCTTATAAAGTTACCAACATGTTTTGTTCGCAATTATCCTGTCAAGTAAAGATTTAGAATGGATCCTATGAAACAGAGCCCCCAGGAAACTACATGGTGAAGACACATTGTTTTAAACTAGACATGTCTGTATTTCCTGGAAGAAGTAAGAAAATAGACTTTGAAGAAGATAATTAAGAGCTGGTTATATACAACCTCCACTGCAGTAGGGTTAATTGGGAAAACAATGTGTTACAAAGTGATTTCCACCCAAAGACATTCTTCACAAGAATATAGCAGAAGTAGATATATATGTTTCAAGACAGTTCACAACATCTCTCAGTTTGGGGTTGTGTTACTTTACTTTAATGAACATTTTGGCTTTCAGACCCTTCTAGCCACGGGGCTGTTGCATAGAAGAATAATATCTAGTTTCTCACAACTCACAACTAAATGGGATATAAAGCCATATAAGTCAATAACTGCAATAAAATTTAATAAATGATACAAAAAGAGGTATATGCAAAGTGTTTTCAGAGTAAAGAGTAGTTAAGAACTAAACATTCAGGAAAGTTGCAGTTTTGCAGAGGAAGTCACGTTTGAAATTCGTCTTGTAAAATGAATGAATAATTTTTTTACATGAAAAAATCAAGGAAAATATTTCTGGTAGGGACTTGCCAATAAAAAAAATAATGAATGTGTGTAAGAAAATTTGAAATAATTAAGTCTGTCCAGATCAATGGATGTCTCTGTGGGTAATAAATGAAGCTGGAGAGGGAATTTGAGGTTGACTAGATCACAAAGAACTAAAGTGAACCAAATATAGGTATATAAGACTTCACTTGAAATCTGAATCAATCCATAATGATATAAATAAACAAGTGAGTAAGTAAGAATGAAGAGACAAATATCTTACGCAGAAAAATTCCAAAGATATTATGGAGATAAATCTATGTAATAAGTTATGTTAATAAATAGGTATCCTTGATATGATGTAATAATGAAAATAGGACTCTATCTCTGTGATCTTTCTCCCAAAATCCCATAATCTCAGTCTAATTAGAAAAACCTGAGACAAATATAATTTAATACTTCTCTTAATTGTCAAGATCATAAAGAACAAGTTTGAATTATTTTCTGCATCTATTGAGATAATCACAGGACCTTTATATCATTTGTTAATGTGATGTATCATGTTGATTGATTTGCAAATATTGAATCATTCTTTCATCCCAGGAATAAATCCCACTTGATTGTGGTGAGTGATTTTTAGTGTATCTTTGAATGAGGTTTGCTAGTATATTCTTGAAGATTTTTGTATCTATGTTCTTCAGGGATATTGGCCTATAGTCCTTCTCTCTCTCTCTCTCTCTCTCTCTCTCTCTCTCTCTCTTTCTCTCTCTCTCTCCTTCTGTTTTTGTCTGGTTTTGATATCAGAATAATTCTGGCCTTGTAAAATGAATTTGGAATCTTCCTTTTCTCTTCTATTTTTTGAAGTAGTTTAAGAAAAATAAGTATTAACTTTTCTTTAAATGTTTGGTTGATGATTGTTTCCTTTGCAGTGCAGAAGCTTTTTATCTTCATGAGGTCCCAATAGTTCATTTTTGCTTTTAATTCCCTTGCCCTTGGAGATGTGTCAAGTAAGAAATTGCTGTGGCTGAGGTCAGAGAGGTTTTTTCCTGCTTTCTCCTCTAGGGTTTTGATGGTTTCCTGTCTCACATTCAGGTCCTTCATCCATTTTGAGTTTATTTTTGTGAATGGTGTAAGAAAGTGGTCTAGCTTCATTCTTCTGCATGTTGCTGTCCAGTTCTCCCAGCATTATTTGTTAAAGAGACTGTCTTTCTTCCATTGGATATTCTTTCCTGCTTTGTGAAAGATTAGTTGGCCATATTTTTGTGGGTCCAATTCTGGAGTCTCTATTTTATTCCATTGGTTTATGTGTCTGTTTTTATGCCAATGCCATGCTGTCTTGATGATTACAGCTTTGTAGTAGAGGCTAAAGTCTGGGATTGTGATGCCTCCTGCTTTGGTCTTCTTCTTCAAAATTACTTTGGCTATTCAGGGTCTTTTGTGGTTCCATACAAATTTTAGGATTGCTTGTTCTAGCTTCGAGAAGAATGCTGGTGCAATTTTGATTGGGATTGCTCTAAATGTGTAGATTGCTTTGAGTAGTATTGACATTTTAACAATATTTATTCTTCCATTCCATGAGCATGGAATGTTTTTCCATTTCTTTATATCTTCTTCAATTTCCTTCATAAGCTTTCTATAGTTTTCAGCATACAGATCTTTTACATCTTTGGTTAGGTTTATTCCTAGGTATTTTATGATTCTTGGTGCAATTGTGAATGGGATCAGTTTCTTTATTTGTCTTTCTGTTGCTTCATTATTAGTGTATAAGAAAACAATTAACAAAACTAAAAGGCAACTGATGGAATGGGAAAAGATATTTGCAAGTGACATATTGGACAAAGGGCTACTATCCAAAATCTATAAAAAACTTACCAAACTCCACACCTGAAAAACAAATAATCATGTGAAGAAATGGGCAGAAGACATGAATAGACACTTCTCTAAAGAAAACATCCAGATGGCCAAGAGGCACATGAAAAGATGCTCAACCTCACTCCTCATCAGGGAAATACAAATCAAAACCACACTGAGATATCACCTCAAGCCAGGAAGAATGCCTAAAATGAACAAATCAGGAAACTATAGATGCTGGTAAAGATGTGGAGAAACGGGAACCCTCTTGCACTTTTGGTGGGAATGCAAACTGGTGCAGCCGCTCTGGAAAACAGTGTGGAGGTTCCTCAAAAAATTACAAATGGATCTACCCTATGATCCAGCAACAGCACTGCTAGGAATTTACCCAAGGGACACAGGAGTGCTGATGCATAGGGACACTTGTACCCCAATGTTTATAGCAGCACTTTCAACAATAGCCAAATTATGGAAAGAGCTTAAATGTCCATCAACTGATAAATGGATAAAGAAGTTGTGGTTTATACATACAATGGAATACTACTTGGCAATGAGAAATAATGAAATATGGCCTTTTGTAGCAACATGGATGGAACTGGAGAGTGTTATGTTAAGTGAAATAAGTCATACAGACAAAGACAAATACCATGTTTTCACTCTTATGTGGATCCTGAGAAACTTAACAGAATACCATGGGGGAGAGGGAGGGGGAAAAATTTAGAGAGGGAGGGAGGCAAACCATAAGAGACTCTTAAAAACTGAGAATAAACTGAGAGTTGATGGGGGGTGGGAGAGAGGGGAAAGTGGGTGATGGGCATTGAGGAGGGCACCTGTTGGGATGAGCACTGGGTTGTATGGAAACCAATTTGACAATAAATTTCATATTAAAAAAAAAGAAGAAAAAGCCAGCAAATGACATTTTAGTGTCACAAACTTAAAATCTGGAAAAATAAAAACCAGCAGCCAGATCATCTGACAGTGGGTCTATAGATTACCATAGGACAGGTGACTCACAATTGTAGCCATTTCCATACATGATACAGTCGTATGAACGCATCGTCAATAAGTGAGCAGTTTCTTTCAATTATAGGAGGATTATAGATTCATTTGTCCGTTGTACATAGATGACAAACATACATCCTGTGTTTGGGGGGATAGTTTCAAAATCAAATATTTTTTCTATTGATTCCATAAATCATTAAAATATTCCAAAAAAAGTAATATTTCAGAATCTGTTATATTTCAGTCTGGCATTTTCATGTGAAGTAGCATAACATTCTTTGATAGACCATATTTCTTATTTATAAGATGTAAAGGAAGAGTCACTATACTGAAACTGCACCCTTGAAACTTAAACTTATGGTCTAGTTTCTTTTAAGAAACAAACAAAACAAAACACTTTACAGTGAAATAGTATTCATACAATAAAATAAAGTATAAATGTTCATATTAATAAATTATTATAATTACCAACAGGAAACCATTACCAAGGTCAAGAAATTTAGAACATCAACAGTATTGCTGAGGCTCTAAGCATGATCTTCCTGCTCACAAAAGTCTCACTGTCCTCAAAAAATAATTACTATCTTAAACTTATGGTGATCAACTTCTTGCTGTTTTTATAGTTATATTACCTATGTCTGTAATTCTAGGGATGCGGATTCGTATTTTCACAGTATGTATTATGCCTGCTTGTTTTTCTTGTAATTCTTCTAAAATAGTTTGGCTGTAGGATTCATCTATATTGTTGAGTGTAGGGGTGCCTGGGTGGCTATGTCAGTTAAGTGTCCAACTTTGGCTCAGTTCATGATCTCGTGGTTTGCGAGTTCGAGCCCAGCAAGGGCTTTGTGCTGATAGCTCAGAGCCTGGAGCCTGCTTTGGATTCTGTGTCTCCCTCTCTCTCTGCCCCTCCCCTGTTCATGCTCTCTCTCTCTCTCTCTCTCTCTCTCTCTCTCTCTCTGTGTGTCTCTCTCTCAAAAATAAATAAAGACTAAAAAATTTTTATATTGTTGAGTGCATCTGCATTTATTACTTTAATTGCCATGTAGTATTACATTATATGAAAATACCACAGCTCATTTAGTGATTCTACCGTTCAAGGATATTGCAACTTAGAGGTAATAATGAATATTTCATCTATTTTTGTGCATATTTTAATGCATATATTTACATATTTCTGTTGACTATATATCTATGAATGGAATTTTGGGGTTATAGATATACTTAAATTCAATTTTAGTAGATAACATAAACTATTTTCTAAAGTAGTTGTACCTATTTACAACACCAGCACTGTTTGTGATAATTCCTGTTGATCTACATCTTTGTCAACCTTTATTATTATCAGTTTTTTTTTTTAATTTTGGCCATTCTGATAACTGTGTACTGGTATCATACTCTGATTTTAATTTGCATTTTCTTAATAATTACTGAAGATGAGCAGTTTTCTTTGCTTAACCGACTGAGCCACCCAGGCACCCAGCAGTTTTCTTTGCTTATTTGGATATCCTCTTTGTGAATTGACTTTGTTTTTCTATACATTTTCTCTTCATTTATCAGTTTTATCCTCATTAATTTGTAGGAATTCTGAATTAAAAGTTCTTTGATGGTGAGGAGCCTAAGTGACTTGGTTGCCTAAGCATTTGACCCTTGATTTTGGCTCAGTCATGATCCCAGTGTTCATGAAAGCCCACATTGGGATCTTTTCTCTCCCTCTGTCTCTCTGCTCCTTTCCCACTCACATGTGCTCTCCCTTTCTCTCTCTCCCTCTCAAAAATAAACAAACATTTAAAAATTTAAAAAGAAAGTTCTTTGACAGTTATATATGTTGCAAAGATCTCCTCCCATTATGTGTTCTGCATTTTTACCCACTCAATAAATAATATTTAGTAAAGAGAAATTCTCAACTTTCCCATAGTCAATTTGTCAATCTTCTAATTTATCAGTCTTCTCCTTTATGGTTAGTGCTTTATATGTTCTGTTTAAAAAAATTTTTTACTACCACAAGATCATGGATATATTCTTCATTCATATTCTCAAAGCTTAGTGGTTTTGCCTTTAACAATTGGAATTGATTTTTGTATATAGTGGGAGATATGAATCAGGTTTCAATTTCTTCCAAGTGGATATCCATCATCCCAGTATTTTTATTGAAAATCTAATCCCTTTCATACCCCTGTGCAGTCCAATCCTTGTCATAAATCAGGTATCCATATGGAATGAATTTAATTCTGGGGGATCTCTCTTCTGCTCTATTATTCTTTTGTTCCTCTCATTGTGAGTATAAGATACTGTCTTATGTTTTGTAGTTTTTTATTAAGATTTGATACCAGAATAAGAACCCCACCTTTTTTCTTCTTCAAGTAGAGTTTTAGTTTTAGTTTAATTTTACATATTTATATATGTATCATATTTACATAATTATTTATATAATTATGTAAATATAATACATATTTATATAAATATATAATAATATTATGTTCCACTAAAAAATAACACTAAGAATTTGATCAAATAGATAATTCTGGAGAAAAGTGATATCATTTGATGTCTTTCAATCCATGAAAAGATATATCTCTTTTTTATTCAGGTGTTATTTAATTTTTCTCAATAATGTTTTAACTGCAAAGATAGTGAAGAAAAAATATCACAACCATTTAGGCAGTGAAAACAATTTAGTTATAAGAAAATAATGTAGCAAATTTTTCAGATTTCTCATGAATAATACAGCATATCCAAAGAAAACAGAGAACTATAAGTTTTAAGGAAAACATATCTTGATGCAAAAATTTGTATGTGTTGAGGGCACCTGGGTGGCTTAGTCTGTTAAGTGTCTGACTCTTAATTTCAGCTCAGGTCATGATAACATAACATGGTAGTGAGATCAAGCCCATGTTGGGCTCTATGCTGAATGGAGCCTGCTTAGAATTCTCTCTCTCCCTCTCTCTGCCCCTCCCCTGCTCATGCTCTCTCTCTCTGTTTCTCTCTCTCTCTCAAAATAAATAAATAAACTTTAAAAATAAATAAATAAATAAAGTAAAATGTATTTTGGGAGCCTTTGTGGCTCCGTCAATTTAACATCTGATTATTGAGTTTGGTTCAGGTCACGATCTCACAGTTGGTGAGATAGACCCCTATGTCGGGTTCTGAACTGACAGAGTGAAGCCTGCTTGACTTTCTTTCTCTCCCTCTCTGCCCCTCCCCTGTTCTCTCTCTCTCTTTCTCAAAATAAGTAAATAAACGGTTTAAATTTTTTTTACATGTGAAGTTCTTATTTGTGTGGCAAAATAAAACACTTATGAATAGTCAAGGCTCTGAAATAACCACTCATATCTTCTCTAAGAAAATTTCTTGGGGCACCTTCCTGGCTCAGTTGGTGGTTATACAACTCTTGATCTTGGGGTTGCAAATTCAAGCCCCACAATAAATATAGAGATTACTTTTAAAAAACTTAAAAAAGAAAAAAATTTCTTGTAGATATATTCTAACTGATAGAAATAAAACTCAAAATCAAGAACTCAGTAAAAAGAAAGTCAATATTTTAAAAAACTAATTTTGAGCTTTGAAAACAATAACATGTCAATTTAGACACACAATACTGAAAGTGTGATTTAAAAAATAAAATATTGCTTTTCGGACTTTTGGCTAAGATCAAGTGTAAAAAATAAAAGACAGGATCTTGAAAATAGTTTTTTTATTCTTTTTAATCAAAGATTCTTGTGGTAAACAATAATCATCTTAATAAAAATGTTTAAAAATAAAAAATAAAATAAATAAAAATGTATAATAATCTCTCTTATAAGAAATATATAGGAAAAGGGGAAAGATATAAGTATAGGAAAAACAAATTTCTCCTCCTAAATATGGGTAAGTCAATCTTTTTTAGTTTTTACTAAGATAGTTACTATCTTAAAAGAGATTAAATCTTAGAGATTTAAAATTAATAAATTTAAAGCAAGGATTAACTTACTTAAAAATAATTTTAGAAATTATAAACCCAGTAAGAGTTGGGGATATGGTGAAAAATATGACATAATTCCTGTTCTTAAGAGGAATATAGTCTAGTAATGAAAACAATTAATTAAAAGTTTTCAATGTCTTTTTGTAATATTTTATAATGTCTATCGGAATTATCTAATACTTCCAAAACAAAGCATTAAATAATTGTCAGCCATTTTTTCTCCTTGAATATAAAGGGATTGCTTTTGATTTTAATCCTAAAGCACAGTCTTGACATTTAATTTGAGATATAAATACGAATATATTTTAAGCATAAAATAATGTATTTATTTTGGCCCAACAAGGTTTCTTCTTTTATTGAAATATTAAATGTTACCAAATAATTTTCCACATGCTTAAAAAAAAAACTTTTGATTAGTTAATATGCTCATTGCATTCTTAGATATTCTAATATCAAACCATCCTCTATAGTGAAACAAACCTCACATTGGATTTTGATGTATTTTAATGGACTATGGTTTTAGATTAGTAATATTTAGACATTTTTACATGCATATTTACACAGGTAATTTATTTTTTGTGTTGTATATGCTTTCATTTACTTATTTATTTATTTATTTATTTATTTTGAGAGAGACTGTGTGTGTGAATGCGAGTGGAGGAGGTGCAGAGAAAGGAAGAGAGACAGAATATCAAGCAGTCTCCACACTGTCAGCATCAGTGCAGGGTACAACCTGGGCCTCAAACCCATAAACCATGAGATCATGACCTGAGCTGAAATCAGGAGTTGGACATTTAACCGACTGAGACACCCAGGTGGCCCTAATATTATTTTTATGAGCATCATTGTCTGGTATTTACAAAAGAATGAATCTCACTGATCTCAAAAACAATAATTTGGCACAGAAAATGCTTTTGCCTGTCACTTTAACAGCCAAGGGATGGTCTTTTAGATAACTTTCTCACTGTCTTACTTGGATATTTATTTTTTCTAATTTTACTGCATTTTAAAGTTAATTTTAATAATTCATGGTTTCCTAGGGATGATGTAGACAGTCTAAAGAATAGTGAATTGACAGTGATTACTAACTAAATGTAAGAGAAGAATGGAAACAAATCATTCTTCCAGTAGCTGAAGAAGGGAAATATGTGAAGTGAAAAAATCAAAAAATAACCTAAGATGCATTTTTTTCTCACTATAAAACAAACCAATACTGTTAGATACTTAGAGATAATTTCATGTCCCAGTTACTGTTCTGAACAGAGTAGCCATTCTAGATTCTTTAGGCAGTAAACTGCACAATTGCAGGGACACCATTTACACTGCAGTCTATAGGAATGATACTGTTGGAATTCTTAGTGTAAAAGCAGAGTGCCAAACATAATGGCTTTCATTAAAGCACTTTCTAGATTAATATATGTAACCCTCATAACAATCCTAAATAGCAAACACTTTTATTACCTCACTTCACAGATAAAGAAGCAAAGGTAGAGAGAAATTAATTGCGTTGCCTACGATCCCACAGCTACAAGGGTAGAGCCAGGCTTCAATCCAGCCCCAGACCACCACACTACTACACAGAAAATAAAGTTCTGTTGAATTAAACTAATCAGTACAGCATTAAAAACAAACTTCTGTAGGTGAAGAGGAAAGGAAGAAATCAGTTCAAGCAGAGTGAGGAAATGACACAGTGAAAGAAATAATATAAAACTGTCTTGAAGGAATGAGTGGAATTAGATGAAAAGGCAGGGAAAGCGTTCTTTAGATGGTGGGAACAATGGTAACAAAGCATGGCTGCACCCTGTTTTACCTATAAGAGTAAGTGACTGAAAGAAACGTGCAAAACAAAATGGGAATTACTGTAATCTACTGGTAGGTGAGTAAACTTGGAAGCATTGGGTATATAAAAGTAATTGGTAAGAAGGGTTGCAAAGGAAATAGGTCACAAAGGAAATAGGAACATCATGTGGGATGAGGAACATTAAAGTAACTGAAGGATTTTGCTATGGTATGGACAGTTAATTAGGAGGATTAGAAAGGAAATCCAATTGCAAAGTGACGTCTATTCTCACTGGCCCATCAGTTCTAATGGGGAGAAAAAAGGCATCAAGGAAATTACCAATAGGATATGATAAACTGATAATGTGATCATTAAAAAGAAGTAATAAGACAATCTCCTAGAAAACGCATGAACTGTGAGTAATCATTTTCCATGTTCACAGTTCGACCTCAAACAGTGGGGTACCCACATTTTTCAAGTGATAAAAGTTCCCCAAAGGAAAACTTGTTCTCTAAACAAGGTATCTTTAAACACTGGCATCACCTTGATGTGAATTAACAATGCTAACTGCACGAAGAGATACAGCAGCACTACTGAGCTCTAGAACCTTCAGTACATTCTGCATCCAGAGATGCATTGCCTTAATTAAGGCCACCATTTTCAGGGGAACTCCTAAAATCAGGTAAATAGAAGACGAGCAAGACAGAAAGCTTGTATAAAATCCATTTCTTTTCATAATTAATTGATGGGACAAAGAAGAAACAAAAGCCTTGTGACCTGGACAAATTACTTGAAATTTCATAGACTGGAATATAACAAGCTCTCTCAAGGACTTGAAGGAAATGTGTGTCAGGAAAGAAATTAAGATTTCCGCTCAGCTCTGTGCGAGGTATATGATCTCTACTAAGTTACTGTCTGCAAGTGTTTATAGTCACATATATCCATGTAACGTAAGTGAGCAAATTTATCCTGTCTTTTAAAATTAAAATATGTGTATATTTTAAATTTTATTCATTCGTTTGTTCATTCACTCATTCGAAAGCCCATTCCACATGAGGTTGTAGTCTTGGCTTTTTAGTGGAATTTTACCTTCTCCAATTTACCTCTAATTCCAAGTTTCTACTTCTACTGAAATGTTAATGCCCGATGTCATTCAGTATTTTTTTAATCCAGGCATCTCAGTTCTTTAACATGCTACATTGCCTCGTATGCTAATGTGTTGATTCCTTTAATCCCCCAAAGTATCCACAGTCTCCAGAGTACTTTGACAATAGACTTCAGGAAAAGCTTGAGGAGCAGAAGGTATGTACACCACAGACTGTGTAGCCTGGAAAGTTTCCAGTTCATTCTTACATATCCATGATTGTAGACATCTTCCTCCTGGAAAATTTTCAGGAAGTATTTTCTATTTGATCTTCAACTGCCACTACTTGAAATCTCTTTCCCACATTCTTCTCCATTCTATTCTGTCTCCCTTCTCTGGAACATTTACCATCATTCCTAAAATTCCATATCACTGGTGAAACTGAGAAGTTTAGTTCTTCCTTGGTTGTGTCCCAAACATCGTTCATAATCAAAAGCCTCATTAAATTGTATTCCTAAAGGAGCACCTGGGTGGCTCCGTTGGTTAAGGAATCAACTTCGGCTCACGTCATGATCTCGCAGTCTATCAGTTAGAACCCCACTTTGGGCTCTGTGCTGACAGCTCAAAGCCTGGAGCCTGCTTCAGATGCTGTGTCTCCCCCTCTCCCTCCCCCTTCCCCACTTGCACTCTCTCTCTTAAAAATAAATAAACATTAAGAAAAATTAAATTGTATTCCTAAAACATGGTAGCCTTGCTTCTTAGAAGTAATTCTAAGAAATACTTGGTATTATCAGACTTTTAAATATTTGAATGAGTACAAACTAGAGTCTCATTGAGGTCTTGATTTGTGTTTCCCTGATCGCCAAAAACAATATATTTTTTATGTACTGTAAAACTGTTTTAGATTTTATTGCATTTGGGTTTCAATTCAAGAGCTTTTTATGCCACTAGACCAGGGCATGTATTTGACATGGATAGTAAAATCTGAAAGCAAAAGGAACTTATATTTTGTCTGAGACCTTGTAAAATGTCACTCTCAGCATCACTGAATTTCAGTCATTTTTATATATAACTATACCATAATTAGTCTTATTTCTGTGATGTACATAAACATTTGAGAATAAACTTTCTACTTTATGAATGAAAATTATCATGAAGATGATCAATTGTATATATATATATATATCATTTAAAAAAATTTTAAGTATATTTATTTATTTTGAGAGAGAGAGTATGTGTGCATACAAGTGGGGGAGGGGCAGAGAGGGTAGACAAAGTCCCAAGCAGGCTTTGCACCATCAGCACAGAGCCAGATGTGGGGCTCGAACTCATGAACTGTGAGATCATGACCTGAGCCAAGAGAGTCGGACACTTAACTGACTACGCCACCCAGGTGCCCCTATATACAAATATATCTTAATCACATAGCTCTACACTATCTTCTAAGACTCCACTTAAACTTTTAAAAATCAAAGTTATTTTTGAGTCATAGGGTAGGTCTATTTTTAATTTTTTGAGGAACCTAGCACTGCTAGGAATTTACCCAAGGGATACAGGAGTACTGATGTATAGGGGCACTTGTACCCCAATGTTTATAGCAGCACTCTCAACAATAGCCAAATTATGGAAAGAGCCTAAATGTCCATCAACTGATGAATGGATAAAGAAATTGTGGTTTATATACACAATGGAGTACTACAGGGCAATGAGAAAGAACGAAATATGGCCCTTTGTAGCAATGTGGATGGAACTGGAGAGTGTGATGCTAAGTGAAATAAGCCATACAGAGAAAGACAGATACCATATGTTTTCACTCTTATGTGGATCCTGAGAAACTTAACAGAAACCCATGCAGGAGGGGAAGGAAAAAAAAAAAAAAAGAGGTTAGAGTGGGAGAGAGCCAAAGCATAAGAGACTCTTAAAAACTAGAACAAACTGAGGGTTGATGGGGGGTGGGAGGGAGGGGAGGGGGGGTGATGGGTACTGAGGAGGGCACCTTTTGGGATGAGCACTGGGTGTTGCATGGAAACCAATTTGGCAATAAACTTCATATATTGAAAAATAAATAAATTAAATAAATACAAAGTTATTTTTGAAAGGATCACACTTTTTCAAGTTGATGCAAAACTGTAAACTGATTAAAACTTAACATCAATTGTAAAATAAAGGCATACAAATATTTATATATACTTATAGTACACATATTTAAATGCTATTGAAAGATATTGAAATTAGTCAATTATGCTGTGACACAGAGCTCCTTGAGGTAGAGATTATATTATCTGACCACAGAACCCTACATCGGAAAATGAAATAAAATACATGAAATAGAATGTCACCAAAACACACTAGATTTTAATAAAGGAAAGTTGCCATCAAAAAGAACACAGGGACAGGCGTCTGGGTGGCTCAGGTGGCTAAGCATCTGACTCTTGATTTTAGATCAAGCCCTGCATAGGGCTCTGCAGTGACCGTGTGGAGCCTGCTTGGGATTCTCTCTCTCTCCCTCTATCTGCCCCTCGCCCACTTGCGCTGTCTCTGTCTCAAAATAAATAAATAAACATCTAAAAATTAAAAAAAAAAACCCACAGAAAGAATAGACTTAACTTTTGGTAAAATGGAAGCATAACTTACAATACCTCTCTGTCACCTAAAAAACAAAGTATAATTTCCTTAGCTTGATACTCAGATTGCTCATCGTCTTGCCCACAAACACACAGATAGATCCTCTATCAGATCTCTCACTCCAGTTTCCATTTTACACAATATTCAGTGAATGTCTTTGTGGTTTCAGGTCTTCTTGGCTCCACTCATACAAATTCCTTATCTGTTTAACAGGATTTTGACTGAGATAGATATTAAATTCGATGTAAGAATGATGTGTAAACTCAGGCCACAATTTTTCCAGCAGATATTGATAACAGGTACAGACTGGCCTCATTTCGCAACTGTCATGAATAGTGCTGCTTCTGAGCATTTGTGTACAAGATTTTGCCTGTAAATATATTTTCATTTCTCATGAAGTGGCACTTTTGTAGTTTTTTAAGGTTTATTTATTTTTTGTTTAGTTTTATAAGTTCTTTGTATATTTTAGATACTAACCCTTTATCAACTATGCCATTTGCAAATATCTTCTCCCATTCAGTAATTGTTTCCTTTGCTGTTTATTTTTGCTAACTTTGTTCTTTTTCACAATTGTTTTGACTATTCAGGGTCCCTTACATTTTCATGTCACTATTAAGATACACTTGTCCATTTCAGCAAAGATGGAAGTTGGAATTTTGATAAGGATTGCATTGAACCTGTAGATCAGTTTGGAAAGTATTACCTTCTTAACAGCATTGAATCTTCCAATTTATAAATACAAGATGTCTTTCAATTTATTTAGGCCTTATTTAATTTCTTGCAATGATGCTTTGTAGTTTTCAATGTACATGGTTTGTACTTTTTGTTAAATTTATTCCTCAGTATGTTATTCACTTTGATGCACTTGTAAATGCAATTGTTTCCTTAAATTCATTTTTGGATTATTTGTAATCTAGTAATTCTATGGGTTAGAATTTCAACATGAGTCTCACTGGGATAAAAGCAATGTATCAGCAGAATTATATTTCTTTCTGGAGGCTCTAGGAGAGACTGTGTTTATTTATACTTTCCATTTTCTAAAATCTGCTCATACTCTTTGGATCATGGCATACTTCTTCCCTCTATTAGCAAAAACAGTGGAATTATTCTTATATCATATAAGTCATGACTTTGGTTCTATAATCACATCTCTTTCTTTGACCCTTATCCTCAGCCACCTTCTCCTCCTCCTCCTCTTTCTCCTCCTTCCCCCTCTCCTCCTCCTCCTCCCTCTCCTCCTTCTTCTCCTTCTCATTCTTATTCTTCCTATTCTTATTCTTATTCTTATTCTTATTCTTATTCTAATTCTTATTATCTTGTTCTTGTTCCTGTTCTTGTTCTTCTCCTTCTAGTTCTTGCTTTCATTCTCCCTCTCATTCTCCTTCTTCTTTTTTTCCTTCTTCTTTTTCTTCCTTTTCTTCTTCTTCCTCTTGTTCTTTTCTTGGAGTCTTGTGATTAAAATAGCTTTACTTTGATAATTTAAGATAACCTCTATGTTTTAAGGTGTTGAATGTTTTAATTAGCAACTTTGATTCCATTTGCAACCTTAATTTTCTTCACCATATAGTCTAAAGTATTTAAGACTCCAGAGATTTGAATGTGGATATCTTTGGAAGCCATTATTCTACCTACCATGGCAGATATTCCTTTTGGAATGTTGCTAGGTTTAGTTTACTAGTATTTTGACGAGGATTTTTACACCTATATTCACAACAGTTATTGGTCTGTGGTTTTCTTATAATGTCATCGTCTGGTTTTGGTATTAATATTATACTGTCCCCACAGAGAGAGCAAGAAAATATTCTCTCTCTCTCTCTCTCTCTCTCTCTGTCTTTCTTTAAGTTTGAGAAGCATTAGTTTCAATTCTTCTTTAAATACTTGTACAATTTGCCAATGAAGCCGCCTGGTCCTGGGATGTTTTTAGAAAAAATTTTCTGACTACTGCTTTAATCTTTTTACTTGTTATTGGTCTGTTTTTGTTGTATGCAGTGTTCTATAGATGCCTATTAAGTATAGGTGGCTTATACTGCCATACAAGTCTTTTAATTCCTTTTTGATCTTCTATTTAGTTGTTCTACCCTGAAAGTGGGTATTGAAGTCTTCAACTATTATTATTACTGCTGAACTATGTATTCATTTCTTCAGTTCTGTCCATTTTTACTCCAATTATTTTGAGACTATAGTATTATTTGTGTATATACTTACAATTGTTTTATCTTCTTGATGGATTAACACTTTTATCTCTACAAAATGTCTTTAATTACCTGTGGTAACAAGATTTGTTTTAAAATCTATTATGACTAATATTAGTATAGACACTCCCACTCTCTTTGGTCTACTATTTGCATAGCATATCTCTTCCAATTGTTTTACTTCCAACCTATTTGTATCTTTGAATCTGAAGTGTTTCTCTCGATCTTCTTCTCAATCTTCTTGGCCCTCAGTTTCTCCCACAGGGGAAAGTCAGAGCATAGCAAGTGTTTATCCAGATTCTCCAGCCATGCAAGACATTGCTGATGAGGCCCACTTCTTTCTCATCCCATTTATACCACTGAGGTGATTGGCATGACAGAAAGACTTTAAGAGTTTAGGGGTAAAGCAATCAGGGCTTGAAACTGATTAAAAGGCTGTGGATCTCAGAATTTCCAAAATGATCCTAAGTAAGGACAAAGCTAGAAGCATCACACTTCCTGATTTCATACTATATTACGAAGTTATACTAATCAAAACAGCTTGCTACTGGCATAAAAACAGATACACAGACCAGTGGAACATAATCAAAAGCCCAGAAATGAACCCACAGATTATATTCAACTAATATTTGACATGTGCGCCAAGAACACAAAATGGGAAAATGATAGTCTCTTCAATCCATGGTGTGAAATCATTCTCATATATTTGTTCTTTAGATATCATTTTCTGGGGCACCTGAGTGGCTCAGTTGGTTAAGCATCCAACTCTTAGTTTCAGCTCAGGTCATGATCTCTCAGTTTCATGAGTTTGAGCCCTGCTTGGGATTCTCTGTCTCCCTCTCTCTCTGCACCCCCACCAACCCACGCTGCCTCTGTGTCTCAAAATAAATAAATAAGCTTTAAAAAAAAGAAAGATATCGTTTTCTTTAGGTTTTTTAATGTATTTAAAATAGCTAAATTAAAGTCTCTGTCTAGTAAATTCACAAAGGGCTTTCCCAATGATATTTTCACAAGGACTTCATAAAACTTCTTTTTTTTTCCTCTTTAGGGACCACTCTTTTTGTTTCTTCTAATAACTTTTACTAAAAAGTGAGCATTTTAAGTAATATAATGTGGCCATTTCGCAAATCAATTAGTTTCTTCTCTCAAGGGTTTGTTGTTGTTGTTGTTTATGTTGTTATTGCTGTTGCTGGGTATTTGGTAAGTTTTCTAAGCTAAGTCTGTAAAGTTTTTGTTTTTTATAGGGTCACTGAAGTCTCTGCCTAGTTGCCTTAATAACCAACTAATGATTGAACATAGATTCCTTTAAATACCTGTAACCATTAAGATCCCAGATTTTCCCAAAGCACTCTGTTGTCTGTTGAGTCATGGCTTTGCACATCTGTCTTATCTGTCACTTCCTTCATCTACAGAATCTCCAGGTCAGTCAGAGAGGTAAGAGTACAGGGCCTTCTGAGATCTTTCCTAAGCATGCACAGCCTCATGCATGTGATTCCAAGGACTTTTCAAAGAACGTTCCGAAGATTCTCTAGATATATCCAGAAGTTGTCCCTTTTAAGTATTTTGATCAGTTTGTCATTTGCCACAAGAGTTATTGCCTCAGGCAATTGCCACTGATTTATTTTCAACAAATGCCCCTAGAAAAATGCTGTTTACACTGGATGAGCTCTGAATCAGATTAAAGACAGACCTTCTGAGTGGATTTTCAAGGGAAGTGCCACACAAGTCAAATAATGATAGGTAAGAATAGGTCTTTGGAGGAGCTCCAATTCCATACACACCCCCCAGTGGCTGCTAGACAACTTTTCAACATGACTATAGGACTGTCGCTTTTCAAGAGATAAGAGGATAATAGGGTAAATTAAAATGCCACAACGCTAACCCTCCTTACCAACACTGAGCCATTTTTCTTGAACATTCACAAGACTATTGTAGACTTTTGGTTAATTTTGAGTTCTGCAAATGCTGATTTTTATCAAAATTGCTTTCATGAAGGAGGAAATTTTCAAAGGTTTTTACGCCATCATTTCTACTCATGTTTCTTTATAGAGACACTAGATGCTGGTACTCTGTGGTATATCATTTTAATCCTAAGGAGCTCTTAGATAAATTTTTCATGAAATTCCTGTAAAGAGTATATAGAAATGTAGACTGGATGATAGTACAATTAAGCAAATTCACAGATAGTATAACCAATGAATTGATTAATAAATTTGTTTAAAACTAGAAGGAGGTCTCCAATGGCTTTGTTTTTGGTTTTATATCACTCAGCTTCTGAACAATTTGGATAAATTTGAATAAATAAATAAGATTTTTAAGTCAAATTTTCAAAAGTAATTTTATATTTTTAAATGAGGCATCTTATTTTTTTAAATATTTTGATAGGCTGAACCACTGAGCAAATGTATTTCAGTGTTTTTAAATATGTTGATAGGCTCAAACAGTAACATGACCCAATAAAGTCTTTTATTTGACTTTTAAAATTAATTGCCTTTTGCATATTAGAAGGAGAAAGTTAATGGCAATCTGTGGTAGAAAAGGAAGAAGAGAGAAAAAGAAAAAAGGAAGAAAAGAAAACTAATAGTTTTAGTTGACTTTTGAAATGCTATGTGTTAACAATAGCGCAAACTTATGACTGGTATACACACATATGCACACAACTCTCAGAAATATTAATTCTTAAGATATTTGTTGAGCACATAATATGTGCAATCTACTCAGTTAGAGACTGTATTTACAAAGATTTATGGCAAAAGTACAGGCTTTGCCCTCAGTGAAATCATTAACAATCAAGATAAATTAAAACAAATCATAAAACAATATAGTAAATGTTACATTACAAATAAGCAAAAAGTGGTCAGGGAACACTCAAACAGAAGGATTAATTCTGTTCAAAGAAGTTTGGTGAGTAAGTACACTTTAACAGGCACACACAGGTTTGGAGAGCTTTCCAGTGACTAGAAACAAATTGGTGTGTATTAAGCATTTAGTATGTGTTCGGTGTGTAATAAAAAATCATAATAAAACAGGCATTTCTTGGCTTTGAAGAGCACAATCTACTGAGACACTTCTCACCAGCAGAGAGAACTTCCTAACCTCCTTCAAGTGAAAATTTGCTGAAGGATCTTAATCAGTAATTAAATTGGCAAAAGTACCCTCTGCAGATGACCTCCCTCAGTTTCACACTGGTGAAAAGTAAAACTTCAATTCACATTGTAACAATTTCTATGGAAATGTATTTGGGTGGATTAGACATGAACAAAAAAGATTAGAGTCCTATGCCACTACTCATAAAACTCTAATACAGTCAGCACAATCATCCGACTTTTAATTAAAGCTTTGAAAGTAGTTCTACCTCCATAATGTGCTAGATTCCTCCGAACTTCTTATTACACAAGCATTTTTTCCATCAAATGGCTACAGCAACTCTAAGCCCTGAACAAGATTTACAATATCACAGATTGGATGACAGATAAAGGCAAAAGCTAAAGATACTAAATAATTATTGGTGCCATCTGTACTCTTTGAAAAACATCCTTTGAGAGAGTGCATTTCCGAATCTCACAAAAATAGAATTTGTGCAAAGAAAATAAAATGTTAAATTTAAATTACATGAGAGAAAGGATACTAAGAATTCACAGGGAGGAACACAGATCTAATTTAGAAGAAATTGACACAAAATTATTTATAACAGGATAGTTTTTCAGATAAGCATCTACACTGACTGAATAGGTTACATTTTCTATTAATCTCTTCATATCAGACATAGCAAATGCCACCTAATCCTTAGTCATGCGGTCATTCTGATAGTTTTTCTACTCTACAAACTGAAATTTTGGTTACTCTTGACACTGGTACACAAATATTCAATGTGAAAAAATATATAGTAACTGTATATGCATATGGTCTTTTCAGATCTTTCTGCATCGATAGAGTTAATCATAAAAAAATGTAAGTAGATGTCTTTGTAAAAGTATCAAGTTTGATGATTATTCGAAACCCAGAACAGCATGTGTTTTCTTGGTTTCTGGCTCTTTCCTAAAGAGAGAGGAAAAATACCCCAGAATACCTACACACACATCTATCAGGGTTTCTCCAGAAGCAACTCACAGGAAGAAATGATAAAGAAAAAGAGTTTTAAGGAAGGTAGTTGCAGCAAGTGCACATTAGTATTTGCCAGGTGCTTATAAAATAGAACACACGTATTTTTACACAGAGCACTTTGCATGCACCCTGTTTTATTTAATTCACGACAAATACTCGAAGAGGATTGTTGTCGTTTTTAAATAAGAAAATTGAGTTAAATTACTTACTCAAACTCAGATCTTTCTGTTCTATTTCCATCATATCACACAGCTGATGAAAACCTAGAGAAGTGGTTTAATTGAATCACCGAAAAGAGAGAATCTAGAGCAGATTGGAAGCTAGAGAAATGCAAACAGTATCAACATGGAACAATTAAAACATGTTATACTTACCGTGTAAGAAGGTAAGATTTGAGAAGACTCATTTTAGAAGAGTGTAGCATTCTCCCAATGACAAGAGCTTAAAGTGGGAGGACCATGAAGAATGATGCCATTATCATATGTTGACAAATTTGCTATCCAATAAATCCTTTTTTACTTTTCAGAGTTGCTGTTGCAGTTTAGCAAAAAGTTTCAACTCCTTCGGAAGTGAAACTACTTTTACATGTATTTATTTATTTATTTATTTATTTATTTATATTTAAAACCAATTGAGTTAACATGTAATGAAATAATGATTTCAGGAATAGAGATTCATCACTTAAATATAACACCCAGTGCTCATCACAACAAATGCCCTCTTTAATGCCCATCACCTATTTAGCCCTTCCCGCCACCTAATATCTCACCAGCAATCCTCAGTTTGTTCTCTGTATTTAAGAGTCTCTTATGGTTTGTCTCCCTCTCTGTTTTCATCTTATTTTTGCTTCCCTTCCCTTATGTTCATCTGTTTTGTTTCTTAAATTCCACATATAATGAGCACATGTGTTTTTCTTACTGACTTATTTTGCTTAACATAATACACCTTAGTTCCATCCACAATGTTGCAAATGGCAAGATTTCATGCTTTTCATTGCCAAGTAGTATTCCATTGCATATACGTATCACATCTTCCTTATCCATTCATTGTTTGATGGACATTTGGGCTCTTCCCATAATTTGGCTGTTGTTGCTAGTGATGCTATAAACATTGGGGTGCAGGTGCCCCTTTGAAACATCGTTGTTGTTGTATAAAAAAACGGATAAAAACTCGTAGTGCAATTGTTGGGTCATAGGGTAGTTATATTTTTAATTTTTTCAGGAACCTCCATACTGCAGAGTGGCTGCACCAGTTTGCATTCTGACCAGAAGTGCAAAAGGGATCCTCTTTCTCTGCATCCTCGCCAACATCTGTTTTGCCTGAGTTGTTAATTGTAAACATTCTGACTGTTGTGAGGTGGTATCTCATTGTGGTTTTGATTTGTATTTCCCTGTTGATGAGTGAGATTGAGCATTTTTTCATTTGTTTGTTAGCCATCTGGATATCTTCATTGGAAAAGTGTCTACTCATGTCTTTTGTTCATTTCTTCACTGGATTATTTGTTTTGGGGTGTTGAGTTTGTTAAGTTCTTTATAGGGATACTAACCCTTTATCTGGTATGTCATTTGCAAATATCTTCTCCCATTCCATCAGTTCCCTTATAGTTTTGCTGATTGCTTCCTTAGCTGTGCAGAAGCTTTTTATCCATTTCCCTGAACTCTACAACTCTAACAGCCTGTTCAGTTTATGACAATGCCTATTCTAATCCCAAAGTATCTCTTCAGTCTATTTCTATCTCCATCACCACATTAATCTGGCCATCATTAACTCTTGGTGGACTTTTGAACAAATTCCTAACAGATTTTCCCACTTCAACTATTCTTTTTAAAATATTAACATAATTATCTGTTTGCTTAGGCATCTTATTTGCCAGACTCCTAGAGAAGGAATGAAATCCTCTCTGATATGCCACTGCCTCCACAGCACTCCACAGTTCATTTGTGTTAATGAATAAACCCACATACATTCATTCACTATTTTTTTATCTTGAAGTTGAGTGATCAGTCCCAAAGAGACAGTATTCATACTATATTTATTCTTCAGATTTGAGGTTATGTAAAGGGTATATTAGGCTATCATATGCACATTATTATCTAAACACCATTAAAATGTTCCTTACTCATCTGCATACATATTTTCTTACACTTATTATTTATTACATTTTGAGGCTGCATATATATTTTATTAATAGTCTTTGTATGTGAATAAAGCTCTTTTGCCATACACCAAAATATAATAGTTGTTTCAATTAAAAGCATTTATCCAATAATTTGAGTTGTGTGTTGACCTAATTATTTTTTTCATGAAACACCAACCTTACCTGAAAGATTATTAGCCAAGAAAAGGTGATTGGCTATTCAGATTTGGATATTTTGCAGACATTTTCTAAAAACTTAATACAGTGAGCCTGTCTCTTCAAGAAAACAATGAACACTACTCATGACTAATGAGAAAATTTTAGCCTTAAAAGAAAAATTATCAGTTTGAAAATGTTGCCTCTGCCTCTATGAGCATGACAACATCCCACATGCAATGAGGTAATGAGTAGGTGGTATTGGTGAATGTAAATTTCTGATATGGTATAAGAAAATGTGTCAACACTTAGAATAGCTTCATCACTCATGAACCAATATTTTCCAAATTATCAATATGTGATGTTACAAAAAAGGGGAAAAAGATTTATTCAAACTACAAGAAAGACAAATGGATTTAATATATATAAAGCCAAAAGGTTGTGGCTATGATTTTAGATTCCACATTACAACTAACTTCTAAGAAACTACCACTTGTCAGTTTTGGGTTAGTGTCAAAGGGAAATATCTATAATTATCTGGGGAAAAAAGCTATTATAATTCTCAACACTTTTAAAAATACATTATCTATGTGAGATAGGATTTTCTTCACATACTGTAACCAAAGCAATAAATGAATCCAAAATTAGATATGATAATCCAGCTATCTGCTGTTAAGCCAAGTATTAAAGAACTTTCCAGAAAAGTAAAGCCATGCCATTCTTTCCACAAAATTTTTGTTTTGGAAAATATAGTTATTTTCATGCAACTGTTATTTATGTTAAAATTTAACTCATATATTACTGTTATGTTTAATAGATTTGTAAATAAATACTTCAAAATTTCTCAGTTCTAATTTCTAATATCATACATAGAGATAACTCGCATAAACAAAGGCACTTGAGAATACTCAATAAACTTTAAGATGACAAAGGGGTCCTGAGACTAAAATGTTTGATGACTGCTGCCCTAGGGTAAGGGTTATGTTTTGTAATTAATGATAAAACTGAAACATATATTGCCTAATTAATAAAAGCTAACTTCTTGGAACTAACTGATTTTAGCAAAAATTGCTAACTGCCTTATAGAAAAAAATTCATTAAAGTTTAAAAAAGGACAACATAATATCAACACGTATCTTTTCAGCTACAATGTCCAGCAGATGACTGGAAATATTAAATATTCTAAAAATTAAAAAAAGGGCCAGTAATCAAGAAAAATGTTAGCAACAGAAACAGACAGATCCCAAGATGATTCATATGTCGGAATCAGAAGACAAGTACTTTAAAAGAGTACTAAACGTATCAAGGATCTCAACATATTCAAGGATTAAGACAAAGGAACACAAAGGAAATATCAGCAGCATAATAGACACCATTAAAAGAACCAAATGAAAGTCTATAGTGGAAAAGCACAACATCATAAAAAAAAAATAAAATAGACTTAAGAGTAGATTGGAAATGGCAGAAAAGAAGGTGAATGAATACGAAATGAGTAGATGAGTAGGAACCATCTTCCCAGAGGAACAGAAAGGGGAGAGAAATGGATAGAAACACAAAATAAATAGAGCCTCATTTTACACTGTATTTCAGGGAAGTGTAAACAATTGAAAGTGGTTCAATTACCTGCAGTTGGAGGCCCTTGGCAGGCTCAGTCAGAAAAGCAGTCTACTCTTGATCTTGGGGTAGTGAATTCGAACCCCACACTGGGTGTAGAGATCACTTAAATAAAAACCTTTTTAAAAATTACCTGCAGTTGGAATTTCAAAAGAAAAGGAGAGAGAGAATGGAACAGGGGGGAAAAAGTTGACATTATATGGCCAAAATTTCCAAATTTGGTAAAAAATACAAGTATCTTTGCATCCTGTGAGCAGAGAGTCATATCTATGCAGTTCATACTCAAATTACTGAAAACCAAAGGAGAAAGAACAAATAATAAAACATTCAGGGGTGGAGAAAATACATCTTACCATCAGGAAAGCAATGACAAAAATAACATGCAATTTCTCAAAGAGGGAACAAGAAAAAGGAAGCCAAAATCAGACGAACAGCATCTTTACAGCACCAGAAGATGTCTTAGAGGGGATCCAAAAGGCACAAACCAGTTATAAACTGGATTTTATCCAAATTATAATTGCTGGCCATTGAATACACCATTGAAACACATCATGAAAACATAAGCCTCACACATGGAGAAAGCATTTCAATTCACGTATCTGACAGAACATGGAAAAAACTTCTATAAATCAATAATAATAATAGAGACAACTCAGCTTTTCAAATGGGCCCAAAATTCGACCAGACACCTAGCAAAGGATGACCTCAAAATTATTGATAAGAATATTAAAATATTCTTAGTATTAGTCATCAGGTAGATGCAAATTAAATGATAACGTAATACTACATCACACTCACTATCACAGCTGAAATCAAAAAGGCCCACAGCACCAAACAGTAAGGATGTGAAGCAAGTGGAGTCTCATTTATTGTTAATGAGAATATAAAGTTAAGTGGTACAACCACTGTGAAAAACAATTTGGCCATTTCTTATGAAGTTAAATATATAAACGCATCTACTCCGTAATTCAAAGCATATATCCCATGTTGCCAAAAATTGGAAACATCTCAAATGTTCATCAGCAGGAGTATGGATAAACAAATCATTGTATGCTAATATAATGAAATACTTAGCAATATGAAATAAATCCCAAATCCATTATATTGACCAAAAAGCCAGACACAAAAGAGTGCATACTATGTGTTTTCATTAATATAGTACAAGAGAAGGCAAAACTAGTCTATGGTGATTGAAATGCGAATCACAAGGAAACAAACTAACTGTGAGGAATAGATGTTAATTAAGCTTATTGTAGTAATCATTTTGCAATATATACATCTATCAGATCATTATGTTGTACAGTTTAAACTTCTAGAATGTTATTTGTCAATTATATCTCAATCAAACTGGAAAATATAGGTTTCTTACAGGCATCTAGGAAGTTTTCTACGGTGATAGATATGTTCTATCCAGACTGGAATGCTTCTTACACAAGTGTACCCGTTTGTCAAAACCTCATAATATACACTGAAAATTGTTCTTGTACACAGACTTGAAGTGTTTGTTAATTTTACCTCAATAAAAAGAAAATTATCTTCTTGCCGAAGCATCATCTGATTGATCCTACTTAACCCTGAATAAACAATCTGCAATTATGACTCACTAATTCAATTCCCACCCCTACTTGAACCTAAATCTATGCCGTTTAAATATCTGATTCTTCATATATGAAATTGTACAATTGGAACACATGGGTTTATAGTATAACTTTCTCATATAAAATTTATATGGCCACACTTACTAAGTGTCATTCAAAAGTTAACCCAGAAGGCCTGGGTGACTCAGTTGGTTGAGCGTCTGACTCTTGGTTTCAGCTCAGGTCATGATCTTACAGGTTATGGGATTGAGCCACACATCAGGCTGTGTGCTGAGTGTGGACCCTGCTTGGGATTCTATCTCGCCTTCTATCTCTGCCCCTCCTCTGCGTGCATGCTCTCTCTCTCTCTTTCTCTCTCTCTCTCCTCAAGATAAACTTTTTTTCAGTGTTGAATAGTGCAGGTTGAATAATAGCTCCTAGACTGTGGATAACAATTGTCATGTATTTTTTAATATCCATAATACTTCCAAAAACAAGCTGTTCTAAAAAAAATCAATAATGGAATCTGATAGCAGATTATGCATTTTCATCTGCCTTTTACACAGCATCAAGATGATGTTGTAAGAGGGGGAAGGAGGGGTAAAAGAAACATATCTACCAAGAGTTAAAAAGCCCGGAGAGGTGACTGAAGATAAATAAATCCAGATTGGAGGAAGCAAATGTAAGAACGAAGCAGGTTTAGAAAACTAGATTTATAACGGGATAGTATTAGCAGTCACCACTTTAATAATATATGATTTTCCACACTCCTTGCTTGGATGGCAGGGAATATTTAGAGATATTCAAAAATTAAATTTTAATATTAGTATCAAATAATTTTTTTCAGGTTTCCAGGAGACATGTGATCTAACTGTATAACTCCATAAATCTGTTTGCTTGCACAAGAACTGTTCATCAATGGTGGTATTAATTCCATGAGATTCAGTATAATCTTAAATTCTAGTTTGACTTTAGCTTTATTTCAATTACTACGCTCAGAACAGCATAAATAATATCATTTACATTTATTCAAGTTTACGTAACACACTGTAGAAAAAAAGTAAAATGAGACAAAAATGATATATTATTTTATATTAGACACAAAATTGAATAGGATCTTCATGTTTTGAAATCTGGTTTTTCGCCTCTAAGTATATTCTGTTTTTGAAGTGAGAAAAGTGTGATCTATCTATATTCCTCCTTTTTGTAGAGCTCCATTAATTGTACGCCTAGAATGTTATGAGTGTAAAATTGTAATATAGAACAATTAAAGATCTTTTTGAACTTCCATAATAGAATCCTATAGTATGATCTCATTTGTTTTTGTTTCTTTGATCAGCATTATATCTCCAACCATGATTTCATGAATAAGACCTGATGATTTATTTCACTGCTGTGTTCGTTGTCTTCTATTGAACAAATATCCTATACTTTATTTATCCATTCCCCTATTAATGGAATTTTGAGTTAATTCTAGTTTTTTTTTCTTCTACATGTAAGGATGTTATGGACATTCTAGTTTTTGTTTTTGTTTTTGCTTTTTTTGGTTCCTAAATGTATGTATTTCTTTGAGGTATATATCCAATTGTTAAATTCTTTGGTCACAAGATATGCATTTGTTGAAAATAAATGATGTGATGGTACCAATTTACACTCTCATAATAGAGAATGAGAATTCAGTTGCTTTACATACTTGCCAACACTTGATACTATGTCTTTTTTGTGTGTGAATTGTGACTTTAATTTGCATTTCCCTGATGACCAATAATATTGAGCATTATTTTATGTTTATTAGCCACTTACATATTTTATTTTAATAATTTTGCCTGTTCAAGTGTCCTGAACACTTTTCTACGGGCCATCTTTTCTTTTACTCATTGATTTGTTGTTTTCCTAAATATTCTGGGCATATGTTTTACATATATAATATAATTTTATTTACTGCAAATATCTTCTACCACACTTTTTTCTTCAGTCTCTTTTCTTCATGGGTAGTCCTTTTCTGTATCCTTTTTGAGAAAACTTTGATTACCACAAGTCAGCTATTTTTAACTTCATAACACAGTAAAACTTAATTTTTTTTTTTACTTTTTAAATTTATATGTAAAATTTCCCAATAATTGATTTATGTGTATGGTATGAAGTAGAGGTAAAGATGCACATTTTTTCCATATGGATATATAGTTGATCCACATCTTGAATTGATAAGACTGTCCTCCATCCTTGTCCATTGGCAAATTTGTCATAAACCAATTATTATATATGTGGTTCTCTTTTTATTTTTTTCTTCCAAATTTTTATTTAGATTCTTGTTATTAAACATACAGTGTGATATTGGTTTCAAGAGTAGAATTTAGTTATTCATCACTTACATATAACAGTGCTCATCATAACAAGTACCCTTGTTATGCCTTGTTAATATTACCTCCCATTTAGGCCATCCCCCACCCACCTCCCTCCGTCAACCCTCAGTTTGATGAGTCTCCTACGGTTTGTTCCCCTCTCTCTTTTCTTTCCCCTTCCCATATGTTCATCTGTTTTGTTTCCTAAATGTCACATATGAGTTAGATCATATGGTATTTTTCTTTCTCTGACTTATTTGCTTAGCTTAACACACTCTAGCTCCATTCTTGTTATTGCAAATGGCAAAATTTCATTCTTTTTGATGTCTGAGTAATATTCCATTTGATGTCTGAGTAATATATATATATATATATATATATACACACACACACACACTCACACACACACATACATACATATATATCACATCATCTTTGTCCTTTCATCAGTTTATGGACACTTGGGCTCTTTCCATAGTTTGCCTATTGTTTTTAATGCTGCTATAAAGATTGGGGAGCATGTACCCTTCAAATATGTATTTTTTACCCTTTGTGTTAAACACTCTATGATCATTTCTTTACATTTCTATATATTTTTAAATCAACTTCCATTTAAAATTTTACTTTCGATTTCTATTTTGACTGACTTTTGATAAATTAACAGGTACATTTAATATCTTCACAAAATTGATTCTTCCAATTCATGAACATGGTTTATTTAGTCTTCTTTAATTTTTATTAGTAATACTATGCTGTTTTCTGCAGAGGCTCTGGATATCTTAAATTAGATCTTAAGCATTTAATGGGGCGCCTGGGTAGCTCAGTCGGTTAAGCGGCCGACTTCAGCTCAGGTCACGATCTTGAGGTCTGTGAGTTCGAGCCCCGCGTCGGGCTCTGGGCTGATGGCTCAGAGCCTGGAGCCTGCTTCCCATTCTGTGTCTCCCTCTCTCTCTGCTCCTCCCCCGTTCATGCTCTGTCTCAAAAATAAATAAACGTTAAAAAAAATTAAAAAAAAAAAAAAGATCTTAAGCATTTAATATATTTCAGTGCAATTGTAAATGGTAATTTAAATTATTGTATCTTTTAATTGTTTGAGTTTGCACAGAGAAACACAATTACTTTTGGATATTGGTCCTGTATTTAGGAAAATTTCTATATTCATTTATTAATTATAATAGTTTATCTGTATATTTTTAACTATATATGCAACCATGGCATCTGTGAATAATAAGGTTTTTTTCTTCTTTTCCAATTTTTTTCTTTGCCTTATTGTACTACCCTGAATCCTTTATAAAATGTTGAATAGAAGTGTTGACAGACATTCTTGTTTCATTCCCATTCTTAAGAAAGAGCTTTTTATGAATACTCTTTATATGGATACCCTTTGTATGAATACTTTTTATCATATTAAGTAAAGAGAGGTCTTTGGTGTCATACGCTTACTCAAGACAACTTTCAATAAGAATCATACTATATATATATTAGAAAAGAGGATACAGAATATCTATTATTTTGTAAAACTAGGAAAAGTTTTGGTAATTCTAAATTATCTTTCTCTAATCTTTTGTTTTGCTCCACTGTGTCTGCAACATCAATTTCTGATGCAATATCATTCAAAGTTACCAGTCAAAGTATCAAGAAATACTTGCCTTGATTTGTAAGTCTATCACAATATGGATAATCATTTCTTTTCTGTTAAAATGTGACTTAGCTCTTCTCCAGGGTTGTATGTCACCAAATAAATTTAATAACACTTTGTAAAATAGTCAAATACCATGTACTAACAATAAAATCATCTGTATGTGAAATATTCCATGCTTCACTAAGGAAATGATATGACTAATTACATAATATGCCCTTCTACAGTCATATCCTACTGAGAAAACAGTATAACAATAGGATCATTTCACCAACCTTTATGCCCTACCACAGATAATGTCCTATCAGTTTTTATCTTTCTCATTACTAGCTGTAAATGGAAGAAACCAGGTGATCAATGTACTTTTGTTCACTTCAGTAACCAGAGTAATTCATAGTGGCCCCAAAAGACAATCATAATGACTTAATATATTCTTTCTTTACAATTTTTATTTAAAGCTATATCATGGAAATTGGGCCTATAATAGTCAATGAAAAAAATAATTACTCTCTCTAGGACTCTGTGTCAATTTCTCATCTATATATGGATTTTTATTAATTTTCATTGTAATTTCACATATGCATGAAGAAACTAACATTTTATTGCAATTTTAAAAGGAGAGAAAATAAAAGTAAGTATCTTACTTGAAATGACCTGAGTGGTACTATGAGAAAAAAGCCATTTTCTCAAACTATGCACTGCTCTTCAGTTTTTAACTTCATTCCCTGAGAAGTATAGGAAATCAATAAACTCTGACTAATTATGATGATAATGTTACATGTCATAGAAAATTTATTGAATTAAAAATATATACATAAATGTGTGTGTGGTTTTTGCAAGAATATTTTATCAGAGCCATACCACAAAGAGCCAAGTGAGATCTTGTCTAAGAGAAAATGGTTATTTGATTAATTCATAAATGCAGTTCCTTTGGAAAAGTCTCCATCAAAATACACTACCACTGGAAATGTTTAGAGTCAGAATAAAATTTCAAATAAAACCAAAAAAATGCAATGAAAACAAACATTTTTTGCTAATAGGTTGAATGCAAGCAATATTTATTTTCTGAAAGAAAATGGCTTATTTAGCAAATGCTTGCCAACAGGGGCCCAATCAGCTGATAAGTGATGGAACTGAAAATAAAAACTAATTTTTTTGAACCCAGGTCAAAATTGAGAGCCTTAGATCATTCATCCTTTCCAAAAATACTGACTTTCTGAGAACAGAATGAAATTAGTTTACTTAAATGAAGAAAGAAAAAAAAACAACCTTTATTTGTTTAGAATCACTGTTTTGAATGCCCATCTTCTAGTCCACTCCCAATTTCAAGGGGAAAAAGTCAATGCTAGTTTCAGAGACTATTATATTTACAGTGATATTAAAAGAAAACCCTACTCACGACTGTCTACCTTGTCCCTGGCACTATTACAACCTAGAGGAAGAGAATTATCTATAGTACTGATAAGAAAGATAGTGCTAGCTGTTACACTCAATTCTTATCCACTGCTAAGTGGTTTAAGGCTAGTTTACTTGATATCTGACAATACTACCACCACTAGCTCTACCCCCAAACTCACTACCCATAGATTCATGGAAAACAAAATGTGTGATCTCAACTATCTGTCTGTCATCACCTAAACAAGAGCTTTATAATTTTACCAAAAAAATACTTGCTATGATAATAACATAATTCCTATTAGTTAAAGATATGATCTAGGATGCAAACGATAAGCAACTTTATGGACACCAAAATTTAATTTTCATACCATTTTCACGGGTCACAGAATACTATTTTGTTTTAAATTTGTCTCCAATCATTAAACAAAAAATGGAAAAGTTCATCTTATTCACAAGACATACAAAAACAGGTAGCAAAATGAGGTTGCCCATCAGACTTCTATTTGCCAGCCCCTGCTCCAGAGAACAGATTGGAGGTAGAAAGTGATAAATCAGAAGGTCCATTTAAAAGACTAACACAGAAGTTACATAATAGATGATGGTAGCTTAAACTAATGGTTTGCTGTACAGATGGAGACAAGTAAATGAAAGTTAGATATATTTCAGATAAAACAGTTATAAGACCTGGCTATGTATCAACTTTAAATAGACCATATTCTATACTTTTTTGTTTCTGGTTAATATGCTTCACATAAAATCTCTTAGGTTATTGAAGAATATCTTTTCAGTTCTCTGTTTGTTTTGTTTTGTTTGCAAGTTATCCGTGATATTGCTGACCTTGACTTTGATATTAGGGCCATGTTGCTTGTTACAAATAATATAGGATCCTAACACTTTAGGGCTAAAAGGAGTGGTTGGGGTTGGGGAAGATGTCATAAGGAACATGGGATTTGAACTGGGTCTTGAAGTCTGTCAGAGAAGGACAAGGAAAGGCCTTACAATTAGAGAAAACAGCTTAGCAATGTGTAAAGTTATAAGAATACGCAGTATTGGAGAATTTTCAAACATTCCCGTAAGAGAAAAAGCTATAAAAGAGTGAAATAGAAAAGATAATATTGAACTTGAGTATAGAGTACTTTTTAGGCCATCTTAAGAAGTTTATGTAGTTTTGTTAGTTTAAATCAAGGTTAAAGTATGGAAAAAGCCCTAAATATGAGTAAGAAAAGAAAAAGTCTTCTGTTTCTAAATATCTGCTCTGGTGAGCTAAAAATTCATAAAGCTCATAGCCTGCCTGAAGGCAATAATAAAATAGAACCAAAATACCAGTAAGACCTCATTATAGCCACTCTAGCAGTTAGAACCTTATTTCATGGAACAAAAATGCAACATTAAAACCTCACCAGGACAATTTAGAATCCTGCTCTTTTTAATTTCATGTAATGATTTTCTAACTATTTCAAAAATTGAACTAGCTGATCGATTCATAATACCAATTGTCATAATTTGTAATATCAACACATTGGTTCTGCATAAAACATCCAACCACCCAAATCCTCATAAATAAATATTCTATGATTAAAATATATCGTTTTCTAAAACAAAGGGAACTCTGTTTCCTTGTTTTCATATATTTTTTCTAAGCATCTTCATTTGATCCAAACTTTACAAAGTCATCCTAAAATCAGCATATCTAAGATGTATCTTAATATATTACTGTACAAACATGTTATTTTTCCCAACACAAACAAGTTATACAAGACAATATACTAGTAGTTATCTTAAGCTTTTCCTCACAAACAATCTATTACTGAATTCCAGATTTTATTACTAAATAAGTCTCAAGATTTTCTCTCAATGCCTGCCTCATTACCTCTGGTCTGCTTCAGATCCTTATCCAATGTAAAAATGCAATAGCTTCCCAACTATTTATTTCCTTTTTCATTCCTGCTTTCCTTCAATAATTCTGCAGAAATAATCCTTCAAAAATACAATTCATAACATATCATTTCTTTGCTTAAAACCCTTGAGCACTTTTGGTTCACTTAAAGAATAAAATTACAAGACAGGGCTAAAAGAGATGACTTTAATGAAATTGACTTGATCATTGTTTTCCAAAATTTTATCTTATACTGGGAGACAGAGGGAAAAAATAAATAGATAAGAAAAATCCATGGAAATAAATACTAAAATGAAAATACACCTGGGTGATTTCAAGCAAATTACAGGATGCAGTTAGTTAATGTAGTTCTTTTAGATTGTGTGACAGAGGTGAAGTTATTAGAGGTGATGTCCAAGTGATAATAAGGAATCAGCCATGCACAATATGGGGCAAGGGGATTCCACAGAAAAGCAACAGTTAGTGATTTCAAAGTTCTTATGGCAGTAATGGACTAGGCATGCTTAAATAAAAGAGAGAGGCTGTGCAGCTGAGCATGGGAAGCAGTAGGAAGCAGTGGGGAAAGAATTCTAACATGAGTTGGGAGAAGTAGGCAGGAGGTACATCATGTTAAAAACCTTTAAGAACATAAAAAGGAGTTTAGCTTTTGTTCCTATACAGTGTGAAACTGAGTAGTAGTAACATGATATGGTTTACATATTTAAAAATGTTTTTTTCTTGTACTAAGAAGGGAATGGATGCATAAGAAAAGAAACAAGGGAACTGTGGCCATGTAGCAAGGAATGATAATGACTTTGATAGACGTGATAAGGTGCAGATGAAAAGATACAGATGCATATGGAGGATGTTTTGAAGATACAGTCAATTGGAATAGTGAGAGAATGAATGTAGAGCATGAGAAAAAGGTAAACCTCAAGATAAATCCTAGATTTTTGCTTATCTTCTGGATAACAGATGTTGCCATTTACTCTGAAAAGAAAAGGTTTGGGGCAGAGTAGAGAAACAGGAGTTTTATTTTGAACATGATAATTATAAGACATTAGATTACCAAGTATATATTTCAAATAGGTAGTTACACACACAAGTTTGGGATTCTATGGGGACGTCCTAGATGGAGATAAAATATGGGAACAAGAGATGTACAAAAATTTAAATCCATTGGGATAGACATAATTTCTGAGACAAAAAAAAAAAAAAAGTATCCCAAAGTGGATTACTGGAACATTCTGGCATTTGAAAATTGAGTAGTGAAGATAATCTCATCCTCTCTTGTGTCTGGTACCTATCTCAATATGTCACCAGTGATCGCTGAGTTAAATTGTGTCTTCTCCATATCATAGTAGGAACAAATTGTATGAAAACCTTGATTTCTATACAAAAGTTTTATAAAAACTATCATTCCTCTTACATTTCTAGATAGGTTTATCATTATAACATATTATGATCTGGGAAAGAAATTTTGTTATTTAATGTGTTACATTTTTCCTACACCATCAATGAATCTGGTATATGGAATGAATAGTAAACTATAATTCAAAAATAATTCACCCCATTTGTGCCTAATAAAAATCAAGCAGAGCACAAAATCATAGTAATATGGCATAATTTTTGTTCTAAGGCAAATAAATATGTACAATGCAAACTTTTGTAAGAAATTTATAGGTTTCATCACAATCTGTTATACCCTTTAATATTATTGGTTAAAAAAAAAAGGTAGTTACTTCAGCTACACATTCAAACCTGCCATTTAGAGTGGAATTATAGGCTGAGGTCTCTTTCAAAATAAAACTTGTAGAAACCCTTCAGATCCACAGCTTGCATACAACAGGCCCTCTATGACAACAAAGTTAATTTCTCCTTCATTCATTAATGTATTATAATCATTCTTGCTTCTCTTCCTCTCTTTCTCCCTCTTTCCCTTCATCTCTCTCTCTTTTTTTCTCTTTGGATGCATGCATGTATGGATGTATGCTCACACTCACATATAATTCATATATAAATAGATTTAGATATGACAATATCATTCTTCCCTTTTTCAGAGTGAAAAGCATATATGTTTCAAGTCAACATTTATATACAATCAACGTAAGGTTTCAATATTTATACACATTATGATATGATCATAATAACAAGTCACAATATCATTGACTATATTCCCTATGTTATATACATCTCCATAGCTTGCTTATTTTAGAACTAGAAACTTGTACCTTTTAATCACTTTCATCTATTTTGCCCATCACCCCAACCCATTCCTTGCAACAACCATCACGTTATTTTCTGTTTTAATGTGTCTATTTCTATTCTGTTTTGCTTGTTCATTTGCTTTGTTTTTTTAGATTCCATATATAAGTGATATCATATGGTATTTGTCTTTCTCCATCTGACTTATTTCAATTACCATAATATCCCCTAGATCTATCCATATTATAGGAAATGGCAAGATTTCACTAGTATTTAAGGTATTTAATAATATTCCAGTGTGTGTGTGTGGTGAGGTGTGTATGCCACATATTTATCTATTCATCTATTGAGGGCACTTAGGTTGCTTCTATATCTTGGCTGCTGTAATTAATTCTACAATAAACATAGGGGTGCATAGATCTTTTTAAATTAGTATTTTTGTTTTCCTCGGATAAATACCCAGAAGTGGAATGCTGGATCATATGATAGATCTATTTTGAACTTTTAGAGGAACCTCCATATTTTTTTTCATAGTAACTGCACCAATTTGCATTCCCACCAACAGCACATGAGAGTTTTCTTTTCCCCATATCCTTGCCAGTACTCGTTATTTCTGGTCTTTTTGATATTAGCCATTCTGACAGGTGTGAGGTAATATCTCATTGTGGTTTTTATTTGCATTTCCTTGATGATTACTGATACTGAGCATCTCTTCCATATCTGTTAGCCCTCTGTATGTTTTCTTTGGAAAAATGTCTATCCAGATCTAATGTCCATCTTTAAATTGGATTGTTCATTTTATTTGATATTGAGTTGTGTGTGTTCTTCATATATTATGAATATTAATCCTTTATTAGATATAACATTTGTAAATATCTTCTCCCATTCAGTAGGTTGCCTTTTCATGGTTTTCTTTGCTGTGCAAAATCATTTTAGTTTGATGTAGTCGCCATAGTTATTTTTGTTTTTGTTGCCATTGCTTCAGGAGACAAATCCCTAGAAATATTGCTAAGACTGATGTTCAAGAGCATACTGCTTGCTTTCTTCTAGAGGTTTTATGATTCCTAGACTTACATTTAAGTCTTAACCCATTTTTTTAAATATTTGTTTATTTTTGAGAGACAGAGAGAGAGAGAGAGAGAGAGAGAGAGAGAGGAGTGGGGGAGGGGCAGAGAGAGACAGGGACACAGAATCCAAAGCAGGTTCCAGGCTCTGAGCTGTCAGCATAGAGCCTGAAGCGGGGCTCAAATTCACAAACTGTGAGATCATGACCTGAGCAGAAGATAGTCACCCAACCAACTGAGCCACCCAGGAGCGTCAAGTCTTAACCCATTTTGAAATTATTTTTGTATATGGTAAAAAAGTGGTTCAGTTTTATTTTTTTGCATGTAGTTGTCCAGTTTTCCCAACACCATTTGTTGAAAAGCCTGTCTTTTCCCCCACTGTATGTGCTTATACGTGTGAGTTTATTTCTGGACTCACTGTTCTGTTCCATTGGTCTACATTGTCTGTTTTGGGGCCAGGATCATACTGTTTTGATTGATATAGCTTTGTAGTATAGATTGAAACCAGGCTGTGTGATACCTACAGCTTTGTTTTTCTTCTTCAAATTTCTTTGGTTATTGACTTTTGTGTGGTTCCATGCAAATTTTAGGATTATTTGTTTTAGTTCTGTGAAAATTGCTGTTGGTATTTTGATAGGGATTGCACTGAATATGTACATTGTTTTGGGTAGTGTGGATATTTTAACAATATTAATATTTCTGATCTATGAACATGCAACACCTTTTTTTATTTGTGTCTTCAATTTCTTTCATAACTGTCTTATAAGTTTGCAGAATATTGGTGTTTCACCTCCTAGGTTAAATTATTTGCAGGTATTTAATTATTCTTGGTGCACTTGTAAATAGGATTATTTTCTTAATCCTTTCTAAGAGTTAATTGATTGTGTACATTTTGAAATGCTACAGATTTATGTATGATAATGTTGTGTCTTGCAACTTTACTAAATTCATTAATTAGTTCTAGCAATTTTTGGAGGAGTCTTTAAAGTTTTCTATATATAGTACGAGGTATCATCTACAAATAGTGACAGTTTTACTTCTTTTCCAGTTTGAAACACTTTTATTTCTTTTTCTTGTCTAATTGCTGTGAGTAGGTCCTCCAATAGCATGTTGAATAAAAGAGGCAAGAATGAACATCCTTGTCTTGTTTTTTATCTTAAAGGTAATGCTCTCAGCTTTTCATCTTTGAGTATGATGTTCATCATTGGTTTTTCATATGTGGTATTTAATATCTTGAGATGTTACCTCTATACCCACTTTGTTAAAAGTTTTTATCATAAATTAATGTTAGATTTTATCAAATGATTTTCTATATCTATTGAGATGATCCTAAAACTTTTATCCTTCTTTTTATTAATGTGATGTATATGTTGACAGATTTGCAGGTTTAAACCATTCTTGTATCACTGGAATAAATCCCACTTGATTATAGATTCTGATCATTTTAATGTATTGTTGAATTCACTTTGCCAGTATTTCACTGGGGATTTTTATCGAGGAATATTGTCTCCTAATTTTTTGTGTGTGTGGTGTCTTTGTCTGGTTTTGGTATTGGGGTAATTCTGGCTTTGTAAAATGGGTTTGGAAGTGTCCTTCCAGTTCAGTTTTCAGGAATAGTTTGAGAATTATACATATTAGCTTTTCTTTATTTTTTAAATGTTTATTTATTTATTTTTAGAGAGAACACAAGTGGGGGAGAGGCAGAGAGAGAAGGAGAGAGAAAGAATGAGAGAAAGAGAGAGAGAATCTGAAGCAGGCACAATCCTTAGCATGGAGCCCAATGTGGGGCTTAGTTCCATGACTGCGAGATCATGACCTGACCCAAAATCAAGAGTCAGATGCTTAATGAACTGAGCCACTCAAGCACCCCCATATTAATGAATTTTGATAGAATTCATCTGTGAAGCCGTCTGGTCCTAGACTTTAGTTTGTTGGCAGTTTTTTGATTACTGATTCCGTTTCATTACTAGTAGTCTGTTCAGATTTCCCATTTCTTTCTGATTCAGTATTGGGAGATATGTTTCTAGGAATTAATTCTTTTCTTCTAAGTTTCATGTTTGTATCAAATTGTTCATAGTAGTCTCTTATGCTCCTTTGTATTTCCGTGGTATTGAATGTAACTTCTCTTTCATTTCTGATTTTATTTGAGCCCTCTCTCTCTTTCATTCTTAATAAGTTTAGCTAAAGGTTTATCAATGTTTTGTTGTTATTTTGTTTCATTTTCTTTAGTTTTGTTTTGCTTGTCTTTTCAAAGAACCAGCTCTTAGTGTCATTGATATTTTCTAGGTTTTTGTTTGGTTTGGTTTGGTTTTTCATTCTCCATCTTATCTATTTCCACTCTGATCTTTATTATTATCTTCCTTCTACTAGACTTCAGTCTTTGTTTATTCTTGTTTATCTCTGGTAAATTTAGGTGGAAGTTTAGGTTATTTATTTGAGGTTTTTTTTGTTTAATCAAGTAAGCCTGTTTTACTATAAATTTCCGTCTTAGAACTGCTTTTGCTGCTTTGAACTGCATTTGGGGATGTTGTGTTTTCATTTTCATTTGCCACAAGGAATTTTGTTTCTTCTCTATTTGATTTCCTTGTGGAACCATTGCTTGTTTAGTAGCATGTTGTTTAGCCTCCACATGTTTGTGTTTATTCCAGTTTTCTTGCTGTAATTTCTTGTTTCATACCACTGTGGTCACAAAGAAGCTTGGTATGATTTCAATGTTTTCAAATGTAGTGAGACCTGTTTTGTGGACTAACGTGATCTATCTTGGAGAATGTTTCATGTGCACTTAAGAATATCTATTCTGCTGCTTTGGGATGGAACACTCTGTATATATTTAAGTTCTCTGGTGTGGTGTATCTATCCATTGATGTAAGTGAGGTATTAAAGTCCCTTATTTTCATACTGCTATCAATTTCTCCTTTTCTGTCTTTTGTTATTTGCTTTATGTATTTAGGTGCCCCTATGTTGGATGCATAGATATTTACGAGTATTATATCTCTTGATGAATTGATCCCTCTATCATTGTATAATGCCTGGTTTTGACGTTATTTACAAGTTTTTTTTTTAAAGTCTATTTTATCTGATTTAAGTATAGCCATGCAGCTTGCTTTGCATTTCAATTTGAATGGGATATCTTTCTCCATCCCTTCACTCTCAGTCCATGTGTGTCTTTAGATCTGAAGTGTGCCTCTTCAGCAAAAATAGGCTTTTGCTTTTTTTTATCCATCCAGCCACCTATGTCTTTTGATTGGAGTATTTAGTCCATTTATATTTGAAGTAGTGATTCGTAGGTACTTATTTTGTTTATCATTTTCTAATTGTGTTTGTAATTCTTCTGCTCTCTTCCCTTGTGATTTAATTTTCCTTATTGTTATGTTTATATTCCTTTTCTTTATTTTTTGTGTATCTATTGTGGGGTTTTGATCTGAGGTTACTGTGAGGTTCATATATATATTCTGTGTACATAGCAGTCTATTTTATGTTGATAGTCACCTAAGTTTGAGTTCACTTTAAAAATACAAAATTTTTAGAGGGAGCTAAGATGGCAGTGTAATAGGAAGGGCCCAGGTTTGTCTTGTTCCTCAGACACAACTAAATAACTATCAAATCATTCTAAATACCCCAGAAATCCACCTGAAGACTGACAGAACAAACTTCACATCTAAAGGAAGAGAAGAAGTCACATAAAAAAAGGTAGAAAGTGCAGAGACATGGTTCAGACCACAGGTGCTGCAGAGGGGAGGGAGCCATGGTCACACAGAAAAGTGAAAGAGAGATGAGCACACAAGGGAACATGCAAGAATATTTCCCCTAAACCATTGACTGGGTAAATAAGAGGGGCTGAGTTTAAAGATCAGTGGGCTTGGCTGAAATAGAGCCCTGAGGGTGCTGCCCTACTCTTGGAGATAAGGCAGGGCAGAAAGATTGAAAAAAGCTATATGAAGAACACTTGGGACACAGTGGGGAGATATTCGTTCTTCTTGGAGCATTTCCCTGAAAGCAAGTTTTCACTGAGAAACTTTCCAGGGCCAAAGAGTCAGCCAGTGCCATTTCCTTCTCCCACTCCTCAGCATAAACACAGTCACTTGCAGAAAGCAGCTTAGCTTGAACACTAGCTACCTAACTTGCTTAAACCAAGTCTGAAACCTCAGAACTCTGGCTTAACTGCTTCTCTCAGTCAAGCTTGCCTCAGACCCAGGATGGTGGGCCAGTTCACCAGAAACCCAACAGAAACCCCTGCCGACACCACATATCCTGACCAGAGAGTTCTGCAGGCTCCAGTTCTAGTGGAAGTAGTATCAATTTCATTTAACAAGCAAACCAAACTACACCCAGTTCAAACTCAGTACATTCCAGCCAAGGACCAAACACTGCCCACTGCAAGAAAGACCACTGGTCTAAAAGCTAGAACAGCCAAAACATAATAGCAGAGTGCACACAGCACACACTAGGGAAAAATACCCAAAATGCCAGGTCTTGGACAATATATGACCTCTTCTTCATAAAACCATTACTTTCAGGAGTATGAAATATAACATACTTTTCTAACACATAGAAGTCAGAGACTTAGACAAAATGCCAAGATGGAGGAATTCATCTCAAATGAAAGAACAAAATAAGGTCACTGTAAGAGCTCTAATTGAAACAGACATAAGTAACATGCCTGATGGAGAATTTGAAGCAACAATAATAAGGATACTCACTGGGCTTGAGAAAAGAATAGAAGACTTCAGAGAGACCTTTACCACAGATATAAAGGAGTTTAAAAAGAATCAATCAGAAATTTAAAAAAATATAATAACTGAAATTGGGAATAGTCTTTATGCAATGAACACAAGGATGGAAAGGCAGAGGAATAAATAAGTGACATAGAAGAAAAAATAATGGAAAACAATGACACAGAACAAAAGGGAAAAATAAGAATTATAGAACAGGAGAAGACTTAGGGAACTCAGTGACTCAAACGTAATAATGTGCATACCATAGGAGTTCCAGAAGAAGAGAGAGAAAAAGTAGAAAATTTATTTGATGAAATAATAACTGAAAACTTCCCTAACTTGGAAAAGGAAACAGATATCCATAACTAGGAGGCACATTGAAATCTCATCAAAATAAACAAAACAGATCAACACAAAAACATATTGTAACTAAATTTTCAAAATACAGCATGAAGAGAAAATCTTAAAAGCAGCAAGACAAATGAAGTCCCTAATTTACACGAGAAGACTCAGAGGCTAGCAGCACATCTCTCAACAGAAACTTGGCAAGCCAGAGGGAGTGGCATGATATATTCAAAGTGAGTGCTGAGTGGAAAAATCTGCATCAAGAACACTCTATCCAGCAAGGCTATCATTAAGAATAGAAAGAAAGATAAGGAATTTCCCAGACAACCAAAAACTAAAGGAGTTTATGACCACTTAACCAGCCCTGCAAGAAATATTTAAAGGGACTCTTTGAGTGGGGACAGAAAAACCACAGGTAACAAAGACAAAAAGAAAAAAGAAACAAAGAAAATCTCCCGAACAACAACAAAACAAGAAATAAGGTGGCATCTAATACTTATCTGTCAATAATAACTCTGAATGTAATTGGATCAAACACTCCAATCAGAAGACACATGGTGTCAGATGCATAAAAAAACAAGATCCATCTATATGCTGCATTTTAGAGTCTCATTTGAGACCTAAAGACACTGCAGACTGAAAGGGAGGGGATGGAGAAATATTTGCCAGGCAAATGAATTTCAAAAGAAAGCCAGAGTAATAATACTTATATCAGACAAAGTAGACATTAAAACAAAGACTGTAAAAAAGGCACTATATCATAGTAAAGGGGACAATCCAACAAGAAGATCTAATAATTATAAATATTTATGCACCCTACTTGAGAGCAGCCAAACATATAAAAAATAAATAACAGGGGCACCTGGATGGCTCAGTTAAGTGTCCAACTTTGGCTCAGGTCATGATCTAACACTCGTGAATTTGAGCCCTACATCAGTCTCTGTGCTGACAGCTCAGAGCCTGGAGCATGCTTTGGATTCTCCCCCTCGCTCTGCCTCTGCCCCACTCACACACTCTCTGTCTTTATTTATTAATAAATAAATATTAAATATATATATATAACAATTAATAACAAACATAAAGGGGGGGGCTCAATTGGTTAAGTGTCCAACTTGGGCTCAGTTCATGATTTCATAGTTCGTCAGTCTGAGCCCCACATTGGGCTCTGTGCTGATAACTCAGAGTCTGGAGCCTGTTTTGGATTCTGTGTCTCCCTCTTTCTCTGTTTCTCCCCCGCTCATTCTCTTGTCTCTCAGTCTCTCAAAAATAAATAAAGGTTAAAAAATAATTTAAAACAACATAAAGGAACTAACTGATAATAATACAATAATAGTAGGGGACTTTAACACCCATTTACATCAATGGCCATATCATCTAAAGAGAATATCAACACAGAAACAATGGCACACTGAATGACAAATTGGACCAGATGGACTTAACATATAGATATAAAACATTCCATTCTAAAGCAGCAGAATACACATTCTTTTTGAGTGCACATGGGACATTCTCCAGAATGGATTACATACTAGGTCATAAATCAGACCTCAACAAATACATGAGGATTGAGATCATACCATGCATGTTTTCTGACACAACAGTATGAAACTTGAAGTCAACCACGAGAAAGATTTGAAAAGACCACAAATACATGAAGGCTAAAACAACGTTCTGCTTAACAATAAATGCATCAACCAGAAACTTAAAGAAGAAATTAAAAAATACATGCACACAAATGAAAATGAAAGCATAACAGTCCAAAACCATTGGGATGCAGCAAAAGCAGTCCTAAGAGGGAAGTATATAGCAATACAGGCCTACCTGAAGAAACAAGAAAATTATCAGATAAGAAAAACTAACCTTACACCTAAAGGAGCTAAAAAAAGAGCAACAAACAAAGTCTAAGTCCAGCAGATAAAAGGAAATAATAAAGATTTAAGTAGAAATAAATGATATAGAAACAAACAAACCCAGAGCTGAACAGATAGATGAAAACAGGAGCTGGTTCTTTGAAAAAAATAATAAAACTTATAAATCCCTTACCAGACTTATCAAAAAGATAAAACCTAAATAAATAAAATCACAAATGAGAGTGGAAAAATGACAACAAACACCACAGAAACACAAACAATTATAAGAGATAACGAAAAACTATATGCCAATAAATTTGGCTCTCTGGAAGAAATTGGTAAATTCCTAGAAACATATACTATCAAAACTGAAACAGGAATAAATATAAAACTTGAACAGATTAATGAACAGAAATTTAATCAGTAATCAAGAATTCCCAGCAAACAACATTCCGGGGTCAGATGACTTCACAGAGGAATTCTGCCAACAATTAAAGAACAGTTAATATCTCTTCTCCTCAAACTATTCAAAAAAATAGAAATGGAAGGAAAATGTCCATGTTCATTCTAGGAGGCCAGCATTAACCTGATACCAAAACCAGATAATGACTCCACTGAAAAAGAGAACTGCAAGCCAATATTCCTGATGAACATGGATGCAAAAATTCTCAATAAATTACTAGCAAATGGAAACCAACACAACGTTAAAAGAATCATTCAGCAAGATCAAGTGGGATTTATTCCTGGGCTGCAAGTGTGGTTCAAATATTCGCAAATCCATCAACATGATATAACACATTAATAAAGGAAAGAATAAGGACTATATGCATGCTCCGCAATGACAGCTCAGAACCTGGAGTCTGCTTCAGATTCTGTGTCTTCCTCTCTCTGCCTCCCCCCTCCACCTCCGTTCACACTCTGTGTCTCTGTATCTCTCTCTCAAGAATATATAACATTAAAAATTTTTAAGAAAAAAACTATATGAACCTTACAATATATGCAGAGAAAGCTATTGACAAAGTACACCATCCATTCATGATAAAAACCCTAAACCATGGAGTTTTCAACGTAATAAAAGCCATACATGAAAAACCCACAGCTAATATCATCCTCAATGGGAAATACTGAGAGCTTTTTCTCTATAGTCAGCAATAAGGCAGGGATGTCCACTATCATCACTTTTATTAACATACAGATATCTGTTGCATTCCCATATACCAATAATTAAATATCAGAAAAAGAAATCAAGCAATCAATACCATTTATGATTGCATGAAAAACCATAAGATATCTACAAATAAACATAACCAAAAATGTGAAAGACCTGTACTCTGAAAACAATAAAACACCATTGAAAGAAATTGAGGATGACACCAAAAAATGGAGAGACATTCCATGTTCATGGATTGGAAGAATAAATATTGTTAAAGTGTCTATATTACCCAACGTACACATTTAATGCAATCTCTATTAAAATACCAATTTTTTCACAGAACTACAACAATCAATCCTAAAATTTGTATGGAACCACAAAAGGTCCCGAGTAGCCAAAGCAACCTTTAAAAGAACGATTTGATGGAAGCATCACAATTCCAGATTTCTGGTTAAATTACAAGCTGTGGTGATCAAAACAATATGGCATGGGCTATGACCGTTGCAGGCACTTTAGTGTGCAAGCTGACCTCCAGATCCACTGTTAACAGTCCAAACACTTTTGTTTATAAAAACTAAATTGTTAGAATTTCCCCTCTATAAATATTTTTTTGATACAGCTATGTTCATCCTCTTTCTTTCTGCCCAACATGTATTGCCCCAGCATTTTTGAATCATTATTGATTATTTTCCAATTGGCCTTTCTGGTTGTTTTTAGTATCAATAATATTTTTTAAAGTTTATTTTGAGAGAGAAAGAAAGAGACCACGACTGGGGAGGGGCAGAGAGAGAGAGAGAGAGAGAGAGAGAGAATCTCAAGCAGGCTCTGTGCTGTCAGCACAGAGCCCAATGTAGGGCTCAAAGTCACCAAACATGAGATCATGCCCTGAGCTGACATCAAGGATCTGATGCTTAACCAACTGAGCCACCCAGGTGCCCCAGTGTCAATAATATTAATAATGTTTCTTTGTAATTTAAACACATGCTATCTTTTTTATTTTCCTTACTGATAAAAATTTATTTTTAATTTTATATTCTACAGAAAAAACAACTAAATATTAAAAAGGTTTTTTGGGGGGTGTGAGGGAATGGGCATTACTAGGTTGAATAAGTTCTAGTTAACCTTGTTTGGAACAAAGCTTAAAAAGCAAAAGGGGACTTTTTAATGAGACTTATTATCTAAAAATTGGTTCCAAAGGTCAAGAGTATATACACTGTTCTAAGTACATCTTTATTTTTAGGGCACATGAGGCTCTCCTAGATCATGCTGTTTATAATCATTAATAGGATTACTTGCTTTTATGGACAATGTTGTCCTTTATAGGAATTTTTGAACTTATATTGAATTTCTGAAAATAATTTATAAGCTTTTTGAGCAATTATGGCATGGCTACAATTCTTTATCCATAACACAGGAGCCTATCATTTGCCTGTTGCCCTGCCAACAAGGTGAGTCATCAAATAAATGTCAATGTGCTTATAGCTAGCACTTCACTTCTGCTAAGCCTCTCTCAAATGTCTAGTGGTCCATGCTACCCATGAACTATGCAAGGAATAGATTGTGGAAAACATAGTTCCAGCTGATATAGGTTGACATAATACAAACACATATAGTATTTATCCATTTTAATTATTGAATAAAAATACACACTCCGCATTCTGAAATAGTTACACACATCCTTGCCAATTTTTCACAAAAGGAATAAAAATTATTTTACATATATTGAATGCTATATATTCCACAAATTGTCACTGTGTGAATTATGAGTGTTCCCAAGTCATAGAATAGCTAAGGAGGTAAGTAGACCTAGGAGAGATCATACAAATCATGTATTCTATTTTGTTATCTCTGTTGTATAATTAAGGAAACAGGTCTAGTGAGATGAAGTGAGTTGAACACAGTCTACAACCTTTTTCAATCAAGAACCAGAACGAGATAACATATGTCATATCTACCAGTCAAGTGTTTTTATATGTATTTCATGTTTTTTTATAGTTTAAAAACCACAAATATAAAATTAAAAGTATTATTATTACTTAGTGTTGTTATTATTTGTACTGAAATTTTTTCTTTTCCCTTCACTTGGGAAAAAGCAGAGGTTGAATTTTAAGACTGCCTCCACACAGTCTTTCCAAATCTAATATGATTTTTTTAACTTTCTCTATAATAATTTCTTCCTCAAGATTTCACAATTTTTTGCCTTATGTGTTTTTAACTTGTACAACTGTTGGAATTTTTGAAGTAGATTTATACATGTTTCTGCTTTGAAATCCATGGTGCAAATGAATTAGCATCAATAAAAACAACATGATTTCTTATTTATCTACAGAATCTCTACCTTCTGACTTAGACGTAAGTTCAGCTTTATATTGCTGTAGACATAAAATTATATTGGAAAGGGAAGCACACCTTAATGAAATCTGATCTAAAGTCATTCCCCTGTACATGTTATTTTTGCACTGACAGTGTTTTCTCCTGCATAAGCTGCATCACCATCCTTGTTCAATGTAGTCTTGACTGAAGTACTACCTAAGCATGGTAATTAGTTCAGAGAGACATAAATGTGTGAGCAAATAAGATAACATCCAGAGGACAAAATATCCTATTTATAAGACAAAATATAACCAATATGCTCTTACTTTAATGTAAGAAAATTTTCACTAATGTTTTCTATTTTGTGTTCAAATCCATTCTTATTCTTGTATATCAATATTTAAAATTTAGTTCATGTTGTGCTGTGATTGCGAAGGTGAAATGAATAGATTAGGAGTTGCACAGCTGTTTACGGTTTTGGTTTATAGCTCTGGGACATCCCATTCTTGAGACATTCCGTTCCAGTTCATTTTAACAGTAATTAGAAGTACCCCCATAACGAGGTACTTGCTGTTGGAAATAACTTCATTAGTTTGGGTGATTTTATTGGTTTCCTTTAGGGTGAGGAAGTAGCACTAATAGTTGTAATTTAATAGGAAAATTACTGAAGCAAGAAAGATTCCACTGAATCTTAAATGAGGCATTAGACAGAAATTTCCTTTCCAAATAATAAAATATAAGACAGCCACATTTACCTAAAAATTCTTATATAAATGATATGAATTAGCATTAAAAATCCATTTTGTTTAAATGTTTAAATATTGCTTCAATAAAATATTAAGTACATATACCAAAAAACAGGTAACGTTGGCAAAAATTTGTTCATTTAAAACATTCTTCACAATTTAAAATGAAGTAATGCCAACAAAATTGGTCTTTGGAAAATCTATCTTCCTTTAGATAAAAATTCACTTTTCTAAGCCTGCTCTTTTTTCTTGTTTCCATTCTTTTATTTCCCTGTTTTTCCCTCACATGTCAGCTCCCTAAGAAGCAACAATTTTTTGTCACTAAAAGAATTAATGGGTCAATATTACCACCTTTGGTACACACATGATTTTCTATCTGCAAAATACATTATAGTCATTTAGAAATCTTTCCTGTCATTTCCAATGTAGTTCAACATTACTTTCAATATTTTATAGATGACAAAATAGAACCAGAGAAGAATTTACACATGATTTCAAAGAAAATTAATGGCAAATTAGTAATCTGAGAATAACCTTCTATCCTTTTCTTGGAAGCTATATCATGATACCACAATCATTTGGACACAGTAATCTTCAATTATAATAGAGTGTTTTGAAATTTCAAAATGTGTGGAGTTCATAATGCCTGGGCTCTAAAATATAGAAGCAAATATAGGAGAAAGTTTGTATTTTGGCTTCAAAGTAGTCCTCAAGGGATAAAATGATAATCTTATATCAAAGGTGTGCTTCAAGATCTATGGATTGCCAGTTCCATGGAACAGGGACTATGTCTGTCATGGTAGTTTTTATACCCTAAGTATGCAGCACAATGCCTGAGTATAGCTATTTTTCCCATAAATATTGGTTGAATGTATATGGGGACAAATAAAAGAATAAATAAAACGAAATGTGAGCAACTCTACTGAACTTCAGTAGCTAGAGTTTCCCTCAATTTGTTGAAAAGCAGGGTGTCTATGAATATTCTTCTCACTTCATTTCCACATTTGACATTCCCAATCACTCTTTTCTACTTCAATCCAATTTCCACCTTCTTCACATTCCCCTTCCTTACCATGCAGAGCTCAAGAATAACAGACTCTTTCCTAATTACCTTTTTTTCATCTGTATTAAGGGATTTCTCACTTTGAAAACTTTCAGATCTTGGATCAGTAGACATCACTGACATTAATTGGAAATGCAAAATCACCATTCTAGATTGAATGATTTAGATTTCAAAATAAAAACACAGGGTGGGGGATACCTGAGTGGCTCAGTCAGTTAAGCATCTGACTTATGATGTCAGCTCAGGTCATGATCTCATGCTTTGTGAGTTTGAGCCCCTCATTGGGTTCTGCACTAACAGAATGGAACCTGCTTGGGATTCTCTCTCAATCCCCCTCTCTCATAACCTTTCCTGCGCTCTCTCTCTCTCTGTCTCTCAAAAATAAATAAATAAACTTAACAAAAAAAGAAAAATACAAGTAAAAGACAGTTTACTTGGAGTGACTCAACACTTCTCTGTGGTTAATAGTACTGTTTCCTAAGAAAGTCATGCAGAAAACAAAGAAAAGGAGAAGAGAAAAATAAATTGAGGACCACTCAGGAGAAGATGTATTTTGTGAAAAAAAAAAATACCTTACTCCTTAGATGTTTTCTCTTTGAAGTATTGGGAAAAGGGATCATTTTTTACATACCTTTAACTGTTTTGATGTCAAGTTGTAATCCCTTTTTGAAATTATTGCAAGTGCTCAGTAAAGAATGTCACATACTCTTACACAGAATTTACAATAGTCCCAGTATACCCAAGTAGAGAATATTGTAAATGGGAAAAGAATACTTTTACCTCTCCCATATTCACACTGACCCCAGTGGGGAAAAAACATCATTCTTACAGACTTCTCAGAAGATGACCAGGTAAGAGGATCCTAAGATCACTTTGTCCCAGAGACACACTTAGACAACAACCACATCAGTACAACTAGCCCAGAAAACAACTCAGATATTGGCAGAACAAACATTCCACAGTTAATTATAGAGAGGAGGCCACATCAAAAAGGCTAGGAGTGGTGGAGACACAGTCAAGAATCAAACTTCTGGCAAGACTAACCAAAAATGGGAAGGGCAACACAAACATGAATGGAGAGAAGCAGACCCCAGACCAGGCACTGCACACATGGGGGACCTACATTGGAAAGTTAAGTGTCCATAATATTTGGCTTTTAAAACCAGTGTGTCTGAACTTCTCAAGTTTTTATGGCTATCAGGGATGAGATCCAAGTACTTTAAAAATCAGCAGGCCTACCTCTGGCAGAACTGGAGAGCAATAGGAAATGAAGTCCCCACTCTTTAAGAGACAGCATAACAAACATAACAAACAACCCCACCGAGACACAACAGAGAAGCAACAGTTTGAAAAGCACCTGGGTTTATGTGAGATTTATTTACTAATCTCACATATACAAGAAGGACAGGAATCTTTAAGAGACTTCTCCAAAAACAAAAGAACTGGTGAGTGCCATTTCTCTCTTTCCACCAAACACAGATGGTTGGACACTGTCAGGAACTAGTGAGAACACTCTCCACCTACCTTGCTAAAACCACACACCCAACCCCTTCATGTCAGCCCCATCCCATCTTCCCTACTCAACAAGAGTTCCTCCAAAGCAGTTCCACCTCTCATCCTGTAAACAGCCCTGGCAAGGATAAGCACCACACCAAAATGACTCATGCTCCAGGGGAACACACACCTGCTCAACTGCAGCCCCAGCAGCCAAATCTTATAACATTGTATCTGCAACCACAGCAGTGATCTGATATGACTGCCAGCCTCACCTACCAACAAAAACATCTCAGGATGCAGCATAGGGACAGAGCCCTTCACTTTGGGGTCACTGCCATGCTGGAAGACAGAATGGGAGTAGGCATCGTGACTGCTGAATTTACCCACTAATGAAAGCTTCTCAAGGTACAGGGTAGGGAGAGTGCTCTGCAGTTTGGTGTGATGATAGCAACCAGCAAATGGGCTTAAGGCAGACATCATCTGGTCTGACTACTGACATCACCTAACTACAAGGTCATGGTGGCCCCAGACTGTCCCCTTAACAGCACAGGGACCAAACCTGGTCCACAACAGGCAAAGTAAGCCATTGCAGTTGACTGGAATAAAGGCAAACATGACTTAACTGCAACAGTAGTGTGCACAGAGTCCACATGGGAGACATTGGTTAAACTATTTGGTTCTGGTGAACAGGAGATATTGTGCTACAGGGCATCACAGGACCTCTTCTTCATGAGGCCACTACTTTCAAGATCAGGAGATGTAGCTGACTTTCTGATACAGAGTCAGGCAAAACGATGAGATAGAGGAATATGTCTCACATGGAAGATGAAGACAAAACCATAGCAGAAAAGCTAAATAAAATAAGGACAGGCAATATGCTGGATAAAGAATTCAAAATAATGGTTATAAATGTACTTATGTAAGTTGAGAAAAGAATGAAGGATCTCGAGAACTTCAACAAAGACATAGAAAATTTAAAAAAAATTGGAAAAACGAATCAAAGATGAAGAATTCAACAACTGAAATAAAAATGCACTGGGGGAAATCATAAACATATTAGAAAAGGCAGAATGGGCCAGTGAGCTGGAAGACAGAGTATTGGAAAACAACCTGGCTGAATAACCTGATATTAATAAATAAAACTAGGTTGAGAGAACACAGTGACATCATCAAGCATAACATCCACATTATAAGGTAACAGAGGAGAAGGGAGAGAAAAGGGGACAGAAAATTTATTTAAAGAAATAATAGCTGAAACTTTTCTTAACCTGGGGAAAGAGTAAGACATCTAGATCCAGGAGGCACAGAAAGCTCCCCTAAAAATCAATCAACCCAAGGAGGTCCACACCAAGACATATAATTAAAATGGCAAAAAAAAAATGGTGATAAAGAGAGAATTTTGTTTTATTTTTAATTTTTTTAATTTATTTATTGTTTTGGGGCATCTGGGTGGCTCAGTTGGTTAGGCATCTGACATAGGCTCAGGTCATGAGCTGACAGTTTGTGGATTCAAGCCCTGTGTCAGTCTTTATGCTGACGGCTCAGAGCCTGTAGCCTACTTTAGATTCTGTGTCTCCCTCTCTGTCTGCCCCTCCCCTGGTCGTGCTCTCTCTCTCTCCCAATTTCTCTCTCTATCTCTCTCTCTCTCTATCTCTCTCTCTCTTTCTCTCCCAAAAATAAATAAACATTAAATTTTTTTATTTATTTATTGTTAGTGAGCATATGGTGCAACAATGGTTTCAGGAGTGGATTCCTTAATCCTCCTTGCCCATTTAGACAATTCCCCCTCCCACAACACCTCCAAAAACCCTCTGTTTGTTCTCTATATTTAAGAGGATTTTATGTTTTGTCCCCTTCCTGTTTTTATATTATTTTTGCTTCCCTTCCTTTATGTTCATCTGTTTTGTTCCTTAACTTCCTCATATGAGTGAAGTCATATGATATTTGTCTTTCTCTAATTTCGCTTAGCATAATACCCTCTGGTTCCATCCATGTAGTTGTAATGTATACTATATCTTCTTTATCCATTCATCCATTGATGGACATTTGGGTTCATTGAGGTGTATGTGCCTCTTTAAAATGCCATACCTGTATCCCTTGGATAAATACCTAGTAGTGCAATTTCTGGGCCTCAAAAAATTTTACATTTTTTGAGGAACCTCCATACTGTTTTCCAGAGTGGCTGCACCTGTTTGCATTCCCACCAGCAGTGCAAAGTATATCCTTTTTCTCTGCATCTTTGCCAACATCTATTGTTGCCTGAGCTGTTAATGTTAGCCATCCTGACAGATGTGAGGTGGTATATCATTATGGTTTTGATTTGTATTTCCCTGATTATGAGTGTCTATTAGCCATCTGGATGTCTTCTTTGGCAAAGTGTCTATTCATGTATTTTTCACATTTCTTCACTGGATTATTTGTTTTGGGGTGTTGAGTTTGATAAGTTCTTTATAGATTTTGGATACTAACCCTTTATCTGATATGTCATTTGCAAATATTTTCTCCCATTCCATCAGTTGCCTTTTAGTTTTGCTGATTGTTTCCTTTGTTGTACAGAAGCTTTTTATTTTGATGAGGTCCCAGTAGCTCATTTTTGCTTTTGTTTCCCTTGCCTCCAGAGACATGTTGAGTAAGAAGTTGCTGCCCCCAAGGTCAAAGAGGTTTTTGCCTGCTTTCTTCTCTAAGATTTTAATGCCTTCCTGTCTTACATTTAGGTCTTTCATCCATTTTGAGTTTATTTTTGTGTATGGCGTAAGAAAGTGGCCCAGGTTCATTCTTCTGCATGTCACTATCCAGTTTTCCCAGCACCATTTGCTGAAAAGCCTGTCTTTATTCCATTGGATATTCTTTCCTGCTTTGTCAAACATTAGTTGGCCATATGTTTCTGGGTCCATTTCTGGGATCTCTATTCTGTTCCATTGATCTGAGTGTCTGTTTTTGTGCCAGTACTATACTGTCTTGATGATTACAGCTTTGTAATATGTCTTGAAGTCCGAGAATGTGATGCTTCCAGCTTTCGTTTTCTTTTTCAGGATTGCTTTGGCTATATGGGGTATTTTTTAATTCCATACAAATTTTAGGATTGTTTGTTCTAGCTCTGCGAAGAATGCTGGTGTTATTTTTATAGGGATTGCATTGAATATGTAGATTGCTTTGGGTAGTATCGACATTTTAACAAGTTTGTTCTTCCAATCCAGGAGCATGGAATATTTTTCCATTTTTATGTGCCTTCTTCAATTTTTTTCATAAGCTTTATATAGTTTTCAGTGTATAGATTTTTTACTTCTTTGGTTATGTTTATTGCTAGGTATTTTATGGTTTTTGGTGCAATTGTAAATGGGATTGATTCCTTGATTTCTCTTTCTGTAAATGGGATTGATTCCTTGATTTCTCATTGTTGGTGTATAGGAATACAACCAATTTCTGTCCATTGATTTTATATCCTGTGACTTTGCTGAATTCATGGATCAGTTGTAGCAGTTTTTTGATGGAATCTTTTGGATTTTCCATACAGAGTATCATGTCATCTGCAAAGAGTGAAAGTTTGACTCCCTCCTGCCTGATTTGGATGGCTTTTACTCCTTTGTGTTATCTGATCACTGAGAATAAGACTTCCAATACCATGTTGAATAACAGTGGCAAGAGTGGACATCCCTGTCGTGTTCCTGACCTAAGGGGAAAGTTCTCAATTTTTCCCCATTAATGATGATATTAGCAGTGGGTCTTTCATATATGGCTTTTATGATTTTGAGGTATGATCCTTCTATCCCTACTTTCTTGAGGGCTTTTTATCAAGAAAGGATACTGTATTTTGTCAAATGTTTTCTCTGCATCTATTGAGAGGATCATGTGGTTCTTGTCCTTTCTTTTTGATGTGATGTATCATATTGATTGTTTTGCAGATACTGAACCAGCCCTGCATCCCTGGTATAAATCCCAGTTGGTCTTGGTGAATAATTCTTTTAATGTATTGATGGATCTGGTTGGCTAGTACCTTGTTAAGGATTTTTGCATTGATGTTCATCAGGGAAATTAGCCTACTGTTCTCCTTTTCAGTGGGGTCTTTGGTTTTGGAATCAAGGTAATGATGGCTTCATAGAAAGAGTTTGGAAGTTTTCTTTCCATTTCTAGTTTTTGAAAGAGCTTCAAGAGAATACGTATTAACTCTTCTTTAAATGTTTGGTAGAATTCCCCCGTAAAGCCATCAAACCCTGGACTCTTGTTTTTTGGGGGGATGTTTTTGTTTACTAATTCAATTCTTTTACTGCTTATGGGTCTGTTCAAATTTCCTATTTCTTCTGTTTCAGTTTTGGTAGTTTATATGTTTCTAGGAATTTGTCCATTTCTTCCAGATTGCCCATTTTATTGGTGTATAAATGCTCATGAAATTCTCTTATTATTATTTGTATTTTTGCAGTGATGGTTGTGATCTCTCTTCTTTCATTCTTGATTTTATTTACTTGGGTCCTTTATTTTTTCTTTTTGATCAAACTGGCTAGGGGGTTATCAATTTTGTTACTTCTTTCAAAGAACCAACTCCTGGTTTCATTGATCTGCTCTACTGTTTTTTTGGTTTCAATAGCATTGATTTCTGCTCTAATCTTTATTATTTCCTATATTCTGCTGGTTTGGGGTTTTATTTTCTGTTCTCTTTCCAGCTCTTTGTGGTGTAAGGTTAGGTTGTGTATCTGAGACCTTTCTTCCTTCTTTAGGAAGGCCTGGATTCCTATATACTTCCCTCTTATGACCATTTCTGCATCTCAGAGGTTTTTGGGCTGTGTGCTATCATTTTCATTGTCTTCTATGTATTTTTTAATTTCCTTTTTAATTTCTTGGTTAGCCCATTCATTCTTTAGTAGGATGTTCTTTAGTCTTCATGTATTTGTTATCTTTCAAATTTTTTCCTGTGGTTGATTTCAAGTTTCATAGTGTTGTGGTCTGAAAATATGCACGGTATGATCTTGATCTTTTTGTACTTGCTGAGGGCTGATTTGTGTCCCAGTATGTGATTTATTCTGGAGAATTTTCCATGTGCACTCGAGAAGAATATGTATTCTTCTGCTTTAGGATGAAATGTTCTGAATATATTGGTTATATCCATCTGGTCCAGTGTGTCATTCAAAGCCATTATTTCCCTGTTGATTTTCTGTTTAGATGATCTATTCATTGTTGTAAGTGGGGTGTTGAAGTCCCCTACTATTATGGTATTATCAGTGAATTTCTTTATGTTTGTAATGAATTGAATTATATATTTGGGTTCTTTCAAGTTTGGAACATAAATGTTTACAATTGTTAGATCTTCTTGTTGGATAGACCCTTTAATTATGATATAATGCCCTTCTTCATCTCGTTACAATCTTTAAAGTCTAGATTGATATAAGTATGGCTACTCCAGCTTTCTTTTGGCGACCATTAGCATGATAGATGGTTCCCCATCCCCTTATTTTCAATCTTAAGGAGTCTTTAGGTCTAAAATGGGTCTCTTGTAAACAGCACATAGATGGATCTTATTTTCTTATCCATTCTGTTACCCTATGTCTTTTGATTGGAGTTTGTAGACTATTGACATTTACAATAAGTACTGAAAGACATGAATTATTGCCTTTATGTCACCTGTAGAGTTGGAGTTTTTGGTAGTGTTCTCTGGTCCTTTCTAGTCTTTGTTGCTTTTGGTCTTTTGTTGTTTTTTTTCCTTCCCTCTTTTCTCCCCTCAGAGAATCCCCCTTAAAAATTCTTGCAGGCCTGGTTTAGTGTTCACAAAGCCCTTTAATTATTGTTTATCTGGGAAACTTTTTATTTCTCCTTCTATTTTGATGACAGCCTTGCTGGATAAAGAATTCGTGGCTGCATATCTTTCCAATTTATCACATTGAATGTATCTTTCCACTCCTTTCTGGCCTGCCAAGTGTCTGTGGATAGGTCTGCTACAAACCTGATCTGTCTTCCCTTGTAAGTTAAGGACTTTTATTCCCTTACTGGTATCATAATTTTTTCCTTGCCTCAGTATTTTGTGAATTTTACTATGATATAACTTGTTGATGGTTCTTCCTGTTCTTTCTTTCCATCATTTTGTAATTTATGGAGGGAGAATAATTAATAAAGTAAAAAAATTAAGACTAAAAATTAAAAACAACACAAAGAAATCAAATAAAGGATATTAGTTCCTAGGTGTGTTTTGGTCTGGCTGTTGAAAGAAGCTTGATAGATTAGAGAAAAAAAGGAAAGATAAGAAAAAAAAAGAAAAAAGAAAAAAGGAAAAAGGGAAAACATTTGAAAATTTGAAAAAAATGAATACACTAATAGAATAAAATGTAAAATAAAAGTTGAATTTTAAAAATTTACAAAAAAGTAAAAAATATAGTAGAAAAAATTAAAATAAAAATCTTTTTAATAAAAATGGAAAATAAAAATAGATATTTTTCTTTCTGTATTCAAGAATAAGAAAAGAAAAGAAAAAGAAAAAAGATTTTAATAACAGGACCAGAAAATAGAATGAAGTACGATTGAAATTATATCTGGTTTCACATAGAAGTCAAGGTATGAAGCACTTTATAGTCCATAAACTAAGCACGTGGAGAGTTCTGTTTGTCAAAAGTGCTGTTTCCCTCCAAGAGAGAATTTCAAAATCAGCAAGAGAAAACAATTACATACAAGAAAAAACCCATGTCTATCAGCTGATTTTTCAGCAGAAATTTTGCAGGCCAGAAGGAAGCATCATGAGATATTCAACGTGCTGAAAGAAAAAATGTTCAACCAAGAAAACTCTATCCAGCAAAGCTATAATTCAGAATATAAAGAAAGATATAGTTTTCCAGAAAAACAAAAGTGAAAGGAGTTAGTTACCACTAACCCAGACTTACAAGAAATTTTGGAATTCATTGTGTGGGAATAAAAGGCCATAATTAGGAGTAAGCAAATTCTGAAAGAAAAAACTTTCACAGGAAAATACAAATATAATAAAAGTAGTAGGTTAGTCACCTCTGAAACTAGTATGGAGATTAAAGCACAAATGCAGTAAAATCAATTATATTTATAAAAATCAGTAAATGTATTCACAAAAGAATGTAAAATATGACATCATATACATAAAACATGAAGGGGGCATAAAATTTAAATGATTTTAGAATGGGTTAAAATTAAGCAACCATCAACTCAATATAGACTGATACCTGCATAAGATGTTATTCACAAAATGAATTGTAGGGGCGCCTGGGTGACTCAGTCAGTTAAGCATCTGACTTCAGTCCAGGTCATGATTTCACGGTTTGTGAGTTCTAGCCCCATGTCAGGCTCTGTGCTGACAGCTAAGAACCTGGAGCCCACTTTGTATTTTGTGTCTCCCTCTCTCTCTGCCCTTTCCCTTCTCTCACTCTGTTTCACTCTCTCTCAAAAATAAATTTAAAAAAATTAAATAAATCTTTCTAACCACAAATTGTAGAAGAAATTGAATTGTAACCACAAATCAAAAATTTCTACAAGATACACAAAACATGAAGAGGAAAGAATCAAAACGTATCACAAAAAAAAAAAAAAAAAAAAAAGCCCTTAAACCACAAGTGAAGAGATCAGGAAAAGACCTACAAAAACAACCATAAAACAAGTAACAAAATGGCAATAAGTACGTTCTTATCAATAATTACTGAATGCAAAAACTAAATGCTCCAATCAAAATACATAGTGATTCAATGGAGAAAAGAACAAGACCGATCAATTTGCTGATCACAAGAGAGTCATTTCAGACCAAAAGGCACATACAGATTGAAGGAAATAAGATGGGAAAATGTTTTTATAAAAGAATGGAGGCAAAAAAAAAGCTGGGGTAGCAATACAAAATGAACAAGATAAACGTTAAAACAAAGACTACAACAAGAGACAAAGAAGGACGCTACATAATGGCAAAGGGAACAATCCAATAAGAAGGTATAACAATTGTCAATGTTTATGCACCCACATAGAACTACCCACTCATATAAAGCAACTATAACAGAAGTAAGAAAAGAAATTAATAGAAATACAATAATAATAGAGGACTTTAGCACCTCAATAGATAAATCATCTAGACATAAAATCAATGGGGAAAACAGTGGCTTTGAATGGCATATAGGACTAGATGGATCTAACAAATATATTCAGAACATTCCATCCCAAAACAGTGGAACACACATTATTTTCAACTGCATATGGAACTCTCCAGAATACATTATATATGAAGCCACAAAACAAGTCTCAACAAATTTAAAAAGATTGAAATCATAACATGCATCTTTTCCTACCACAACACTTTGAAACTAGAAATCAACCACAAGAAAAATCTGGAAAAAAACACAAATACATGAAGGCTAAATAACATGCTACTAAACAATAAATGGGTCAATCAGTGTGTCTAAAAATATTTTTAAAATACATGGAGAAAAATAAAAATAAAGCACAACAGCTCAAAATCTTTGAGATGCAGCAAAGCTGTACCAAGAGGGATGATTATAGCAATACAGGCTTATCTCAAAAGCAATAAAAATCTCAAATAAATAACTTAATCTTACACCTAAAGGTGCTGGAAAAAAGAACAAACAAGGCCCAAAACCAGTAGAAGGAAGGAAAAAAAAGACTAGAGCAGAAATAAATAAAATAAATACTAAAAAAAAAACAGATCAATAAAATGAAGAGTTAGTTCTTTGAATGTATCAAAAAAATAAAATAAAATAAAATAAAATAAAAAGGCAGAATACTTGAATAGACACTTTCCAAAGAAGACATACAGGTGGCCAATAGACATATGAAAAGATGCTGAATATCACTAATCATCAAAGAAATGCAAATTAAAACAACCATGAATTATCTTACCTCTGTCAGAATTGCTAAAATCAAAAACAGAAGAAATAGCAAATATTGACAAGGATGTGGAGAAAAGTGAACCCTTGCACATTGTTAATGAGAATGCAAATTGGTACAGCCACTGTGGAGAAGAGTATGGGGTTCCACCAAAATTAAAAACAGAATTACCGTATTATCCAGTAATTCCACCACTCAGTATTTGCCAGAATAAAAAAAAAAACTAATTGGAAAAGATATATGCATCTTTATGTTTATGGGAAGCATTATTTAAAATAGTCCAGATATGGAAGCAACTCAAGTATCCATCCATAAATGAATGGATAAAGAGGATATATATGTATACACAGACACACACAATGAAATATTACCCAGCCATAAAAAACAATGAAATCTTGCCATATCCAACAACAGATAGGCCAAGAGAGTATAATGCTTAAGTGAAATAAGTCAGTCAGAAAAAGGAATACTGACAAACTCTGGAAGATGGCGGCATAGGAAGATGCTGGGCTCACCTCGTCCTGCTGATCACTTAGATTCCACCCACATCTGCCTAAATAACCCAGAAACTGCCAGAAGACTAGCAGAATGGACTCTCTGGAGCCAAGCGTAAACAAGAGGCCAACGGAAGAGGGTAGGAAGGTCAGAGAGGCAGTGCGCACTACACAGACTGGCGGGAGGGAGCTGGGGCAGTGTAGGGGCAGCCCGCCTGGCAAGGCAGAGCCCCCAAGTCTGACTCACAAAAGCAGAGGGGCTGGACTGCATGAGTTCTCACAGCCAGCGGGACTTAACATCTGGAATGTTAAAAGTCAACAGCTCTGCTCAGAGAGTGGCAGGGCGAGAGGACACTGGGAGGGAGGGTTGCTGAGCCCTGGAAGGACAGAGCTCAGCTTGGCTGGGTACAAGGGCGCTGGCCAGCACCATCTCCCTCTCCTATCCCCCAGCCGAAAACCCAAAGGTAATCAGTTCCCATCACCAAACTTGTTTGCAGCACGCAAACACCCAATGCTGTGCTTCTGTGGATCCATCCCTCCAACAGGTCTGCCTGCATCCCTCCTGGAGCTGCAGGACCCCTCTAGCAGGGGACCACCAACAGCAAAGCGAGCTAAACCTGCCCCTCCCACCCCTGTGCACATTGCAGATCCACCCCAGCTAATATGCCAGATCCCATCAAAGCAACACCGCAAGTTTAGCAGTGTGCAAGCAGCCCAGACAGGTGCCACACCAGTCCACAGTGAGTCCTGCCCCTGGGAGAGGGGAAGATAAGGTACACACCAGTCTGACTGTGGCCCCACCCACCAACACAAGTTACTCCAGACAGCACAGGGGAAGTACTCTACACTTCTGCACCACCCAGGGACTATCCAAAATGACGAAATGGAAGAATTCTCCTCAAAAGAAACTCCAGGAAGTAGCAACAGCTAACAAATTGATCAAAAACGATTTAAGCAATATAACAGAAAAAAAATTTAGAATAATAGTCATAAAATTAATCGCTGGGCTTGAAAAAAGTATAGAGGACAGCACAGAATCTATTGCTACAGAGATCAAGGGACTAAGAAATAGCCATGAGGAGCTAAAAAATGTATAAATGAGGTGCAAAATAAAATGGAGGTGACCACAGCTCAGAATGAAGATGCAGAGGAGAGAATAGGTGAGTTAGAAGATAAAATTATAGAAAAAGAGGAAGCTGAGAAAAAGAGAGATAAAAAAAGGGAGCTGGGGTATGAGGGGGGAATTAGAGAACTAAGTGATGCAATCAAACTCAACAATATCCGTATAATAGGAATTCCAGAAGAGGAAGAGAGAGAGAAAGGGGCTGAAGGTGTACTTGAGCAAATCACAGCTGAGAATTTCCCTGATCTGGAGAAGAAAAAAGGTATTGAAATCCAAGAAGCACAGAGAACTCCCTTCAGACGTAACTTGAATTGATCTTCTGATGACATATCATACTGAAACTGGCAAAATACAAAGATAAAGAGAAAATTCTGGAAGCAGCTAGGGATAAACACTCTCTAACATATAAAGGGAGACCCATAAGACTAGTGACAGACTTATCAACTGAAACGTGGCAGACTAGAAAGGAATGGCAGGAGATCTTCAATGTGATGAACAGAAAAAATATGCAGCCGAGAATCCTTTATCCAGCAAGTCTGTCATTCAGAATAGAAGGAGAGATAAAGGTCTTCCCAAACAAACAAAACTGAAGGAATTCATCACCACTAAACCAACCCTACAAGAGATCTTAAGGGGGATTTTGTGAATGAAATGCTGCAAGGACCACAAAGTATGAGAGACATCACTACAAGCATGAAACCTACAGACATCACAATGACTCTAAACCCATATCTTTCAATAATAACACTGAATGTAAATAGACTAAATGTTCCAACCAAAAGACATAGGGTATCAGAACGGATAAAAAAACAATACCATCTATTTGCTGTCTACAAGAGACTCATTTTAGACTTGAGGACACTTTCAGATTGAAAGTGAGGTGATGGAGAACTATTTATCATGCTACTGGAAGTCAAAAGAAATCTGGAGTAGCCACACTTATATCAGACTAACTAGACTTTAAATTAAAGGCTGTAACAAGAGATGAAGAAGGGTATTATGTGATAATTACAGGGTCTATCCGTCAGGAATAGCTAACAATTATAAATGTCTATGCATCGAATACAGGAGCCCCCAAATATATAAAACAATCACAAACATAAGCAACCTTGTTGATAAGAATGTGCTCATTGCAGGGGACTTTAATATTCCACCTTCAACAATGGATAGATCATCTAGACACGCGGTCAATAAAGAAACAAGGGCCCTGAATGATACATGGGATCAGATGGACTTGACAGATCTATTTAGAACTCTGCATCCCAAAGCAACAGATTATACTTTCTTCTCCAGTGCACATGGAACATTCTCCAAGATAGATCACATACTGGGTCAAAAAACAGCCCTTCATAAGTATACAAGAATTGAGATCATACCATGCATACTTTCAGACCACAATGCTATGAAGCTTGAAATCAACCACAGGAAAAGGTCTGGAAAACCTCCAAAAGCATGGAGGTTAAAGAACACCCTACTAAAGAATGAGTGGGTCAACCAGACAATTAGAGAAGAAATTAAGAAATATATGGAAACAAATGAAAATGAAAATACAACAATCCAAACGCTTTGGGATGCAGCGAAGGCAGTCCTGAGAGAAAAATACATTGCCTTCCAGGCCTATCTCAAGAAACAAGAAAAATCCCAAATACAAAATCTAACAGCACACCTAAAGGAAATAGAAGCAGAACAGCAAAGACACCCCAAACCGAGCAGAAGAAGAGAAATAATAAAGATCAGAGCAGAAACAAACAATATAGAATCTAAAAAAAAACAAAAAAACAAAAAAAAAACTGTAGAGCAGATCAATGAAACCAAGAGTTGGTTTTTTGAAAAAATAAACAAAATTGATAAACCTCTAGCCAGGCTTCTCACAAAGAAAAGGGAGATGACCCAAATAGATAAAATCATGAATGAAAATGGAATTATTACAACCAATCCCTCAGGGAATACTATGAAAAATTATATGCCAACAAACTGGACAACCTGGAAGAAAGGGACAAACTCCTAAGCACGCACACACTTCCAAAACTCAAACAGGAAGAAATCGAAAACTTGAATAGACCCATAACCAGCAAAGAAATTGAATCAGTTATCAAAAATCTCCCAACAAATAAGAGGCCAGGACCAGATGGGTTCCCTGGGGAATAATACCAGACAATTAAAGCAGAAATAATACCTATCCTTCTCAAGCTGTTCCAAAAAAATAGAAAGGGAAGGAAAACTTCCAGACTCATTCTATAAAGCCAGCAATACCTTTATTCCCAAACCAGACAAAGATCCAGCAAAAAAAGAAAACTACAGGCCAATATCCCTAATGAATATGAATACAAAACTTCTCAACAAGATACTAGCAAATCGAATTCAACAGCATATAAAAAGAATTATTCACCATGATCAAGTGGGATTCATTCCTGGGCTGTAGGACTGGTTCAATATTCACAAATCAATCAATGTAATACATCACATTAATAAAAGAAAAGAACCATACGATACTGTCAATAGATGCAGAACAAGCATTTGACAAAACTCAGCATCGTTTCTTAATAAAAACCCACGAGAAAGTCGGGATAGAAGGAACATACTTAAACATCATAAAAGTCATTTATAAAAAGCCCACAGCTAATATCATCCTCAATGGGGAAAAACTGAGAGCTTTCCCCCTGAGATCAGGAACACGACAGGGATGTCCACTCTCACCACTGTTGTTTAACGTAGTGTTACAAGTTCTAGCATCAGCAATCAGACAACAAAAGGCAATCAAAGGCATCAAAATTGGCAATGATGAAGTCAAACTTTCACTTTTTGCAGATGGCATGATACTCTACATGGAAAACCCAACAGATTCCACCAAAAGTCTGCTAGAACTGATGCATGAATCCAGCAAAGTCGCAGGATACAAAATTAATGCCCAGAAATATGTTGCATTTTTATACATTAATAGTGAAGCAACAGAAAGAGAAATAAAGAAACTGATTCCATTCTCAATTGCACCAAGAATAATAAAATACCTAAGAATATACCTAATCAAAGTTGTAAAAGATGTGTATGCTGAAAACTATAGAAAGCTTATGAAGGAAATTGAAGAAGATATAAAGAAATGGAAAAATATTCCGTGCTCATGGATTGGAAGGATAAATATTGTCAAAATGTCAATACTACCCAAAGCTATCTACACATTCAATGCAATCCCAATCAAAATTGCACCAGCATTCTTCTCGAAGCTAGAACAAGCAATCCTAAAATTTGTATGGAACCACAAAAGACTCCGAATAGCCAAAGTAATTTTGAAGAAGACCAAAGCGGGAGGCATCACAATCCCAGACTTTAGCCTCTATACAAAGCTGTAATCATCAAGACAGCATGGTATTGGCACAAAAACAGACACATACCAATGGAATAGAATAGAAACCCCAGAATTTGACCCACAAACGTATGGCCAACTAATCTTTGACAAAGCAGGAAAGAATATCCAATGGAAAAAAGACAGTCCCTTTAACAAATGGTGCTGGGAGAACTGGACAGCATCATGCAGAAGAATGAAGCTAGACCACTTTCTTACACCATTCACAAAAATAAATTCAAAATGGATGAAGGGCCTGAATGTGAGACAGGAAACCACCAAAACCCTAGAGGAGAAAGCAGCAAAAAAAACTCTCTGACCTCAGTCATAGCAATTTCTTACTTGACACATCTCCAAAGGCAAGGGAATTAAAAGCAAAAATGAACTACTGGGACCTCATGAAGATAAAAAGCTTCTGCACTGCAAAGGAAACAATCAACAAAACTGAAAGGCAATTGATAGAATTGAAGAAGATATTTGCAAATGACATATCAGACAAAGGGCTAGTATCCAAAATCTATAAAGAGCTCACCAAACTCCACGCCCAAAAAAACAAATAATCCAGTGAAGAAATGGGCAGGAAACATGAATAGACACTTCTCTAAAGAAGACATCCAGATGGTCAACAGGCACATGAAAAGATGCTCAACGTTGCTCCTCATCAGGGAAATACAAATCAAAACCACACTCAGACACCACCTCACGCCAGAGTGGCTAAAATGAACAAACCAGGATACTATAGATGCTGGCGAAGATGTGGAGAAATGGGAACCCTCTTGCACTGCTGGTGGGAATGCAAACTGGTGCAGCCACTCTGGAAAACAGTGTGGAGGTTCCTCAAAAAATTAAAACTAGATCTACGCTATGACCCAGCAATAGCACTGCTAGGAATTTACTCAAGGGATACAGGAATGCTGATGCATAGGGGCACTTGTACCCCAATGTTTATAGCAGCACTCTCAACAATAGCCAAATTATGGAAAGAGCCTAAATGTCCATCAACTGATGAATGGATAAAGAAATTGTGGTTTATATACACAAAGGAATACTACGTGGCAATGAGAAAAAATGAAATATGGCCTTTTGTAGCAACGTGGATGGAACTGGAGAGTGTTATGCTAAGTGAAATAAGCCATACAGAGAAAGACAGACACCATATGTTTTCACTCTTATGTGGATCCTGAGAAACTTAACAGAAGACCATGGGGGAGGGAAAGAAAAAAAAAGGTTAGAGAGAGAGGGAGCCAAAGCATAAGAGACTCTTAAAAACTGAGAACAAACTGAGGGTTGATGGGGGGTGGGAGGGAGGGGAGGGTGGGTGATGGGTATTGAGGGAGGCACCTGTTGGGATGAGCACTGGGTGTTGTATGGAAACCAATTTGACAATAAATTTCATATTAAAAAAAAGAGAGAGAAAAAGGAATACCATGCGATTTCAGTCATATGTGGAATTTATGAATCAAAATGAAGGAAAAAACAAAAAAAGAGACTAATAAAAACAAACTCTTAAATACAGAGAATTGGTAGTTGACAGAGGGGAGTTGAGTTGGGAGATGTATGAATTAGATAAAGGGGATTAAGAGTTACACTTATCTTGATGAGCACTGAGAAATTGATAGAATTGTTCAATCATTGTATTGAAAACCTAAAACTAATGTATCACTCTCTTTTTAAATTTTTTTATATTTATTTATTTTTGAGAGACAGAGAGAGACAGAGCACAAGTGGGGTGGGGCAGAGAGAGGGGGAGACACAGAATCCAAAGCAGGCTCCAAGCTCTGAGCTGTCAGCACAGAACCCACCACGGGGCTCAAACTCAAGAACCGTGAGATCATGACTTTAGCCAAAGTCAGACGCCCAATTGACTGAGCCACCCAGGTGCCCCTAAAACTAATGTATCAGTTTTATTTTTTTTATTTATTTATTTTTTAATATATGAAATTTATTGTCAAATTGGTTTCCATACAACACCCACTGCTCATCCCAAAAGGTGCCCTCCTCAATACCCATCACCCACCCTCCCCTCCCTCCCACTCCCCATCAACCCTCAGTTTGTTCTCAGTTTTTAACAGTCTCTTATGCTTTGGCTCTCTCCCACTCTAACCTCTTTTTTTTTTCTCCCCCTCCCCCATGGGTTTCTGTTAAGTTTCTCAGGATCCACATAAGAGTGAAAACATATGGCATCTGTCTTTCTCTGTATGGCTTATTTTACTTAGCATCACACTCTCCAGTTCCATCCACGTTGCTACAAAAGGCCATATTTCATTCTTTCTCATTGCCAAGTAGTATTCCATTGTGTATATAAACCACAATTTCTTTATCCATTCATCAGTTGATGGACATTTAGGCTCTTTCCATAATTTGGCTATTGTTGAGAGTGCTGCTATAAACATTGGGGTACAAGTGCCCCTATGCATCAGTACTCCTGTATCCCTTGAGTAAATTCCTAGCAGTGCTATTGCTGGGTCATAGGGTAGGTCTATTTTTAATTTTCTGAGGAACCTCCACACTGCTTTCCAGAGCGGCTGCACCCATTTGCATTCCCACCAACAGTGCAAGAGGGTTCCCGTTTCTCCACATCCTCTCCAGCATCTATAGTCTCCTGATTTGTTCATTTTGGCCACTCGGACTGGCGTGAGGTGATACCTGAGTGTGGTTTTGATTTGTATTTCCCTGATAAGGAGCGACGTTGAGCATCTTTTCATGTGCCTGTTGGCCATCCGGATGTCTTCTTTAGAGAAGTGTCTATTCATGTTTTCTGCCCATTTCTTCACTGGATTATTTGTTTTTCGGGTGTGGAGTTTGGTGAGCTCTTTATAGATTTTGGATACTAGCCCTTTGTCCGAGATGCCATTTGCAAATATCTTTTCCCATTCCGTTGGTTGCCTTTTAGTTTTGTTGGTTGTTTCCTTTGCTGTGCAGGAGCTTTTTATCTTCATAAGGTCCCAGTAATTCACTTTTGCTTTTAATTCCCTTGCCTTTGGGGATATGTCGAGTAAGAGATTGCTACGGCTGAGGTCAGAGAGGTCTTTTCCTGCTTTCTCCTCTAAGGTTTTGATGGTTTCCTGTCTCACATTCAGGTCCTTTATCCATTTTGAGTTTATTTTTGTGAATGGTGTGAGAAAGTGGTCTAGTTTCAACCTTCTGCATGTTGCTGTCCAGTTCTCCCAGCACCATTTGTTAAAGAGGCTGTCTTTTTTCCATTTGATGTTCTTTCCTGCTTTGTCAAAGATGAGTTGGCCATACGTTTGTGGGTCTAGTTCTGGGGTTTCTATTCTGTTCCATTGGTATGTGTCTGTTTTTGTGCCAATACCATGCTGTCTTGATGATGACAGCTTTGTAGTAGAGGCTAAACACTGGGATTGGGATGCCTCTGCTTTGGTCTTCTTCAAAATTACTTTGGCTATTCGGGGCCTTTTGTGGTTCCATATGAATTTTAGGATTGCTTGTTCTAGTTTCGAGAAGAATGCTGGTGCAATTTTGATTGGGATGGCATTGAATGTGTAGATAGCTTTGGGTAGTATTGACATTTTGACAATATTTATTCTTCCAATCCATGAGCAGGGAATGTCTTTCCATTTCTTTAAATCTTCTTCAATTACCTTCATAAGTTTTCTATAGTTTTCAGCATACAGATCTTTTACATCTTTGGTTAGATTTATTCCTAGGTATTTTATGCTTCTTGGTGCAATTGTGAATGGGATCAGTTTCTTTATTTGTCTTTCTGTTGCTTCATTGTTAGTGTATAAGAATGCAACTGATTTCTGTACATTGATTTTGTATCCTGCAACTTTGCTGAATTCATGTATCAGTTCTAGCAGACTTTTGGTGGAGTCTATCGGATTGTCCATGTATAATATCAGGTCATCTGCAAAAAGCAAAAGCTTGACTTCATCTTTGCCAATTTTGATGCCTTTGATTTCCTTTGTTGTCTGATTGCTGTTGCTAGAACTTCCAGCACTATGTTAAACAGCGGTGAGAGTGGGCATCCCTGTCATGTTCCTGATCTCAGGGAAAAAGCTTTCAGTTTTTCCCCGTTGAGGATGATGTTACCTGTGGGCTTTTCATAAATGGCTTTTATGATCTTTAAGTATGTTCCTTCTATCCAGACTTTCTCAAGGGTTTTTATTAAGAAAGGGTGCTGGATTTTGTCAAAGGCCTTTTCTGCATCGATTGACAGGATCATACAGTTCTTCTCTTTTTTTTTGTTAATGTGATGTATCACGTTGATTGATTTGCGAATGTTGAACCAGCCCTGCAGCCCAGGAATGAATCCCACTTGATCATGGTGAATAATTCTTTTTATATGCTGTTGAATTTGATTTGCTAGTATCTTATTGAGAATTTTTGCATCCATATTCATCAGGGATATTGGCCTGTAGTTCTCTTTTTTTACTGGGTCTCTGTCTGGTTTAGGAATCAAAGTAATACTGGCTTCATAGAATGAGTCTGGAAGTTTTCCTTCCCTTTCTATTTCTTGGAATAGCTTGAGAAGGATAGGTATTATCTCTGCTTTAAACGTCTGGTAGAACTCCCCTGAGAAGACATCTGGTCCTGGACTCTTATTTGTTGGGAGATTTTTGATAACTGATACAATTTCTTCGCTGGTTATGGGTCTGTTCAAGGTTTCTATTTCCTCCTGATTGAGTTTTGGAAGTGTGTGGGTGTTTAGGAATTTGTCCATTTCTTCCAGGTTGTCCAATTTGTTGGCATATAGTTTTTCATAGTATTCCGTGATAATTGCTTGTATCTCTGAAGGATTGGTTGTAATAATTCCATTTTCATTCATGATTTTATCTATTTGGGTCATCTCCCTTTTCTTTGTGAGAAGCCTGGCTAGAGGTTTATCAATTTTGTTTATTTTTTCAAAAAACCAACTCTTGGTTTTGTTGATCTGCTCTACAGTTTTTTTAGATTCTATATTGTTTATTTCTGCTCTGATCTTTATTATTTCTCTTCTTCTGCTGGGTTTAGGCTGCCTTTGCTGTTCTGCTTCTAGTTCCTTTAGGTGTGCTGTTAGATTTTGTATTTGAGATTTTTTTTTGTTTCTTGAGATAGGCCTGGATTGCAATGTATTTTCCTCTCAGGACTGCCTTTGCTGCATCCCAAAGCGTTTGGATTGTTGTATTTTCATTTTCGTTTGTTTCCATATATTTTTTAATTTCTTCTCTAATTGCCTGGTTGACCCACTCATTCGTTAGTAGGGTGTTCTTTAACCTCCATGCTTTTGGAGGTTTTCCAGACTTTTTCCTGTGGTTGATTTCAAGCTTCATAGCATTGTGGTCTGAAAGTATGCATGGTATAATTTCAATTCTTGTAAACTTATGAAGGGCTGTTTTGTGACCCAGTATATGATCTATCTTGGAGAATGTTCCATGTGCACTCGAGAAGAAAGTATAATCTGTTGCTTTGGGATGCAGAGTTCTAAATAGATCTGTCAAGTCCATCTGATCCAATGTATCATTCAGGGCCCTTGTTTCTTTATTGACCGCGTGTCTAGATGATCTATCCATTTCTGTAAGTGGGGTGTTAAAGTCCCCTGCAATTACCACATTCTTCTCAATAAGGTTGCTTATGTTTATGAGTACTTGTTTTATATATTTGGGGGCTCCGGCATTCGGTGCTTAGACATTTATAATTGTTAGCTCTTCCTGATGGATAGACCCTGTAATTATTATATAATGCCCTTCTTCATCTCTTGTTACAGCCTTTAATTTAAAGTCTAGTTTGTCTGATATAAGTATGGCTACTCCAGCTTTCTTTTGGCTTCCAGTAGCATGATAAATAGTTCTCCATCCCCTCACTCTCAATCTAAAGGTGTCCTCAGGTCTAAAATGAGTCTCTTGTAGACAGCAAATAGATGGGTCTTGTTTTTTTATCCATTCTGATACCCTATGTCTTTTGGTTGGCCCATTTAATCCATTTACATTCAGTGTTATTATAGAAAGATACGGGTTTAGAGTCATTGTGATGTCTGTATGTTTTATGCTTGTAGTGATGTCTCTGGTACTTTGTCTCACAGGATCCCCCTTAGGATCTCTTGTAGGGCTGGTTTAGTGGTGACAAATTCCTTCAGTTTTTGTTTGTTTGGGAAGACCTTTATCTCTCCTTCTGTTCTAAATGACAGACTTGCTGGATAAAGGATTCTCGGCTGCATATTTTTTTCTGTTTAGCACACTGAAGATCTCATGCCAATTCTTTCTGGCCTGTCAAGTTTCAAAAGAGAGATCAGTCACGAGTCCTATAGGTCTCCCTTTATATGTGAGGGCACGTTTATCCCTTGCTGCTTTCAGAATTTTCTCTTTATCCTTGTATTTGCCAGTTTCACTATGATATGTCGTGCAGAAGATCGATTCAAGTTACGTCTGAAGGGAGTTCTCTGTGCCTCTTGGATTTCAATGCCTTTTTCCTTCCCCAGTTCAGGGAAGTTCTCAGCTATAATTTCTTCAAGTACCCCTTCAGCACCTTTCCCTCTCTCTTCCTCCTCTGGGATACCAATTATGCATATATTATTTCTTTTTAGTGTATCACTTAGTTCTCTAATTTTCCCCTCATACTCCTGGATTTTTTTATCTCTCTTTCTCTCAGCTTCCTCTTTTTCCATATCCTTTATCTTCTAGTTCACCTATTCTCTCCTCTGCCTCTTCAATCCGAGCTGTCGTCGTTTCCATTTTGTTTTGCATTTCGTTTAAAGCGCTTTTCAGCTCCTGGTGACTGTTCCTTAGTCCCTTGATCTCTGTAGCAAGAGATTCTCTGCTGTCCTCTACACTGTTTTCAAGCCCAGTGATTAATTTTATGACTGTTATTCTAAATTCGCTTTCTGTTATATTATTTAAATCCTTTTTGATCAGTTCATTAGCTGTTGTTATTTCCTGGAGATTCTTCTGAGGGGAATTCTTCCGTTTGGTCATTTTGGATAGTCCCTGGCATGGTGAGGACCTGCAGGGCACTTCCCCTGTGCTGTGGTGTATAACTGGAGTTGGTGGGCGGGGCCGCAGTCCGACCTGATGTCTGCCCCCAGCCCACCGCTGGGGCCACAGTCAGACTGGTGTGTGCCTTCTCTTCCCCTCTCCTAGGGGCGGGATTCACTGTGGGGTGGCGTGGCCCATCTGGGCTACTTGCACACTGCCAGGCTTGTGATGCTGGGGATCTCGCATATTAGCTGGGGTGGGTAGGCAAGGTGCACGGGGGCAGGAGGGGCAGGCTTAGCTCGCTTCTCCTTAGGTGATCCACTTCAGGAGGGGCCCTGTGGCAGCGGGAGGGAGTCAGATACGCTGCCTGCTGGAGGTTTGGCTCCGCAGAAGCACAGAGTTGGGTGTTAGCGCGGAGCGAGCAAGTTCCCTGGCAGGAACTGGTTCCCTTTGGGATTTTGGCTGGGAGATGGGCGGGGGAGATGGCGCTGGCGAGCGCCTTTGTTCCCCACCAAACTGAGCTCTGTCGTCCGGGGGCTCAGCAGCTCTCCCTCCCTTTGTCCTCCAGCCTTCCCGCTTTCTGAGCAGAGCTGTTAACTTATGACCTCCCAGACACTAAGTAGCGCTTGCTGTCGGAACACAGTCCGTCAGGCCCCTCCGCTTTTGCCAGCCAGACTCAGGGGCTCTGGTTGGCTGGCGAGCTGCCCCTCTGCCCCGGCTCCCTCCCGCCAGTCCGTGTAGCGTGGACTGCCTTGCTGCCCTTCCTACCCTCTTCTGTGGGCCTCTCTTCTGCGCTTGGCTCCATAGACTCCATTCTGCTAGTCTTCTGGCAGTTTTCTGGGTTATTTAGGCAGGTGTAGGTGGAATCTAAGTGATCAGCAGGACGCACGGTGAGCCCAGCGTCCTCCTACGCCGCCATCTTCCCTTTCTCCTCGCCAAAATAATTTCATTGAAACGAGGATTATTTTCAGTTCCCCATGTAGGGCAATCTGGAGAGGAGAGCTTGATCCAGCAAGACCAGATAGAATGTTCTAACAAAACCTCCAGAGTAATTAACAGGCATTATCTACCCAAGGAATGGAACAAATAGGAAATTCAGGTTCTAAGGAGCTGCCTTGTTTGTGCCAGTGGCCCCATGCTAGCTCTTTATTAATTGCACCACCTGGGATGCTGATAGGGAACTGAGGTTTGGAACATTTCAGGCCTGGCATGGAATGCAGTTTTTACACAAGCGTCTTGTGGTTCAGAAATCCGATTTCACAGCTTATCTTCCGTTAGATGAAAGTGTTTACGGTGTGTCTGGAGCTGGAGTAAGTTCCTGCGGGTGCCCAAGAGCAGGGGCCTCCTCTCTCTTCTCATTAATTTGCTGATGCCTGCACTGATGCAGCGGTGAGATACCGAGGAGAGAGCTAATGTATCAGTTTTAATTATACTTGAATAAAAACAGAAACAACAAATATCATTTTCAAAGTTGATCTAAGCAACAAGTATTAAACAGCACAATACAAATGGTAGTCCGCAACAGAAAAGAAGAACTTCTCCAGTGTGTTAAACTCAAAAGAACAAATAAGACAGAAATAACTGGTTATCCATTAAACATCAGTATATTCCTAAGCCTATGAAAATGGTATCACTATGTAGACTACAGGAAAAAAAGAAAATTCTGTCTGAAAACAAAAGAGCAAAAAGATTTTACTTGAACCTGAATTTCCATTCAGAATGGTAGTAAAATAGGAGATTTCATATGTAATAACAGTAATAACAAGATAATTTTAATATGTAATTTAAGGTAGTGTAGTATACACAAAAGAAAATAAGCAATTGTGTGTTAACAGTGGCTCACAGCAAGTTCATATGGGTATCATGCAACAAAGATATTTCTACTCTTAATTACTAAACCTTTAGAACTAAGGTGATAGATGCAGTTCATTATTATAACAGAAATTCCAGAGCATGAGACTAAAATAAGTTCTATACAATTTCAGACACTGTTACATTGTATGTCAAGGGTTGGTTTGGTAGGTCCATGTATTTATGTGCATATGAATCTAATCAGCTTAATAAGAAGAGAAAAATTACTAAAGCCTTTTATTCTTTCATTTATTCCTCAGATTAGCTCATACGTCAAATACCCCTCCCAGTTCTATAGATTGAATAGGCCAGTCAGTTATTGGCACAATAATGCTGCAAAAACAAACTACCTGAAAACACAGTGACATACAACAACTAAGTGTTTTTTCGCTTAGAAGTCTGCAGGTCAACTGGGATTTGGCTATTCTAAATTGGGAAGGCTTAGAAGCAAGCCGTGGCTCCAGGCTGTGGTTTGCATCCTGGTCTGCTCCACGTGTTTGTCATTTTCCTTTGACCACTAGCTACCCAAGTCATATTCTCTTATGATGAAGGTCAGGAACTCAAGAGGGTGGGCATGCCCAACCATACAAATCCTTTCAAGCCTCTATGAAAGTTGTATCTCTAACATACTTTAACCGAAGCAAGCCATATGACCAAGCCCAATGGCAATAAAGGAGAGTATACTCTTTCCATAAAGTGAATATTTCCTAATCAATATTTAATATACTACAGTAAGGAAAGAATTTACCACTGGAAGTAAATGTGTTACAAGCTCAATAAGTGAGGAGAGTTGGAACAACAGAAAAAGAAAAATCGTTAAAATGTCAGAGACCAATTTGCTTTAAAATAGGCAAATCTCCCTTTAGAAAACTCCAAGAGAATTTAGAGTAGAAATTATAGTAAACGGTAAGTGAAATAAAAGTTGTATTAATTCATTTAATAAGCACCCTAGAATATGCCAAGCATTTCACCAGGAACTGAAGGAAGATGAAAAAAATAGGAACTTCTCCATGAATTTGAGAGCACAAAGGAGCAATGAATTGTGATTTAAAATGTGGGCCTTAAGGGCACCTGGGTGGCTCACTTGGTTGAGCATCCAGCTCTTGATTTTGGTTCAGGTCATGATCCCAGGATCATGGGATCAAGACCTGCATTGGGCTCTGTGCTGAGAATGGAGTCTGCTTTAGATTCTCTCTCTCTCTTGCTCTCTCTTCCCCTGCCCCTCTCCTCTGTTCTCTCTCTCTCAAATATAAAATAATTAATAACATAAAATAAAATAAAATAAAATAAAATAGGGGCCTGAAATGGCAAATAGCATATCATGAAGAGTGGGTGAGAGAGAGTGGAAGCATCAACATTAGTTATACAAAGGTTCTCATGGAAGAATCAGAAGTCAAGGATGCATACCTTTGCAATATGAGAGGCATGATAAACATGGAAGATGGCATTTATTACTGCAAGGAGTTCCCACATAGAGGTATTGGAGCCATAAAGAGGGATTTGAGACGGCTGAAGTTCCAGGAGGCTGTGGTTTGTTTGAGTCCCTATTTCAATTCCAGCTTGGGAACAGTAAAAACATCTGCGTTTATTTTATACCCAGAAAATACATTATTTCATCACTGACTTGAAGGAAAAGTGTTGGGGCATATTTCAGAGCAGTCTTTTTTAAGATAAAACAGAATAATTTTGTTTTATCCATAGATAAACAGACAAGGGAAAATATGGCATCATGACTTCCTAGACATAAGGGGAGTTTGCTATGAACTAACCTAGAGGCTTCTTGCTTGGATCCTGTGCTTTTAATAATAGCTTTGTCATTTTCATTGTCATCGTCCTGACTACTGACATCTTTCAGAGTAGCAGATACTGTATTAAGTGTCTGACCTGTATTAGCTCATTAAATTCCAACCGTATGAAATATGTATTATTAATTCCTTTTAATGAAGGCATTCTGTGTCAAAGTAACTTGTCTACAATCACGCTAGCAATTGGGAAAGTCAAACTTTAAACTCGGGTGTAGTCTGATGTCAAAGCATCAGCATTAAAATGATTTATCACACATTTTGCAGATATATAATACAAGTATTGTTTGGATTTGGGTTATAATTAGGGTGTACCATGACTGAGGTATCAAATCAAGTGTTGATTAAATGTGTACCATACTTCATGAGGAGAGGCGAGCATTAATGTGCTCTCTAAATTTAACATCTGATGTTAACAGAGATTTTTCACACTGTTAAATGGAAAATGAAGCTCATAGAATGACAGTTGTCTTTCATTGATCAAATAATGTGTTTTGATGATTTACTCAGGGGCCACCATAATCTTTAGTGCACAATAAAAGCCAAGCTGACATTATTTTGAACATTTCACCCTGATGGGCTCAATAATCTGAATTTCTCAGCCCCTTTATTGATAAGAAATGCCAGAATAAATTGAAGGGGAAAAAACTTCAATATAATGCAAAAAAAAAAATAAAGGAATGCTGCCCAAATAATATGTAATAAGGATTCTGCAAAGCAGGATTTTGCTATCTGAATAGTAAGGCAAGAGAGAAAACGTTTTTTAAAAAACGATCTTTGATCTTCGTTCAAAAGAAGGAAATGAAAGAAATCTGCCTGTCTCTTTTTGGCAGATCTGTCAAGTCTCGTTAAATACATGACAAGTTTAATAATTTATGTCCAGCATAAGAAGATGCTGGTTTCAGTAATAAAACTTTATTAATTTTACTCCAGCAGTAATTAACATATTTACTCCAAATATATTATGAGTAAATTACAAAAAAAAATAATAATAAGCACACTTTTTAAATTGAATGTTTAAACATTTTTTTTAAGTTTTTTTTTTAATTTTTTTTAACGTTTATTTATTTTTGAGACAGAGAGAGACAGAGCATGAACGGGGGAGGGACAGAGAGAGAGGGAGACACAGAATCGGAAACAGGCTCCAGGCTCCGAGCCATCAGCCCAGAGCCTGACGCGGGGCTCGAACTCACGGACCGCGAGATCGTGACCTGGCTGAAGTCGGACGCTTAACCGACTGAGCCACCCAGGCGCCCCAAATGTTTAAACATTTTATAAGAAGATTTTGGGGATTAAATATATTTATAATTCTGCTATTTACAATTTACCCTCTTTTTACAAAATATTCCTTTATAAAATTCTTTTATTAGCTTTGTTACTATAGGCATGTCTGTTACTTGAACTTCTGAGACAGTTTTCCCCCTTTTGCATTAAAATGAATACATTTTCTGATTTTAATCTTCACATGGTCTTCCTGGAGCTTCTTTAAAGTCTGATAGTTCCTTTAGGACCACTCACATAACTTTATATTCCTTTGCATGTTATTTCATCCATAGATTTTTTTCTCAATGCCACTTTTTCTGGGCCATCTGGAACGATTGCAGTACCATCTATAACAGGTATCAAAGAAATTTCTTCTATATTCTTTTTTTCTATTGTCCATGGGTTTTCTTGACTTATCTTAAAATCACTTTAGTGTGAATTTATTTTTCTTACCATTATACTTCTTCCCATAAGCAAATTATTATAAACAACGAACAACTGTAAAATGGCTCTGACCATTTATATAACCACAGTGTTTTAGGCTCATCATTTATAACCTTCAATATTAACCAAACTCACTCACTGGCAAGTGAAGTAAGCTCAACTAAAACTATCTTAATAAAAAATGTATTTTATTGTTTAGCTGACACATCTAGAGGTGGAATTGGCCTCAGGCAAGTTTGGAACTCAAGATTAAAGGATGTCATAAGGCATATTTCTCTTGCTCCCATTCTCTCTCTCACCCTCTCTCCATTTCTAGGCTTAATTCCCTCTTATATTGGAATTATTTGCTCTGACTACAGACAGACATCATTTATGAAGCTAATGAGGATGGTCATTGGCAGTTCTTCATTTTTAATATCCAGCTTCCAACTTCAACAAAAAGATATAGAGTTTTTTTGTTTTTGTTTTGTAGTTATTATTGATTTAATCTATATATACCAATACAAATACCAATACCAAGGAAGGTCTCTGATAAGTCAGCTGGGTCAGTGGAAGATATTGGTGATTCATTATTCACTATTGCCAAAGGCATATTGTCCAGTCCTAGGATCCATGCCTGGGAGAGAGGGAGGACATATCACCTTAACTGAAAATCACATTATAGTTATGAAATGGGGTTGGTTGGATATTTTTGAAAGAAAGAAAGAAAGAAAGAAAGAAAGAAAGAAAGAAAGAAAGAAAGAGAAAGAAAGAAGAAAAAGGAAAGAAGAAAGGGTGAAAGAGGGAGAGAGGGAGGAGGGAAAGAAGAGAAAAATTCTGAGGTACAAAAACCAATATTTGCATGCTACATTTCACCTTATAGTTGTCAAGTATCCATGTACATTCTGTCTTATAAATATAATCATAAAATTCTTCTTTATTAAAATAAACTACCACCTATTAAAAAAAATAGAATCAGAAGATCAAGTAAGATGGCAAGACGGTATCACAGAAAGCTCCTGTGCTACCCTCCCCCAATGGATGTAACCAAATATATAACTACACACAGAGCAATTCCCTCTGAAAAAGATCCAGAGCTAGATGAGGAACTCCTACATATCAGGCAAAGAAAACAAAATATAAACAAAAACAAAAACAAAACAACAAAAACAACAAAAAACAAAAACCATACTGAAACAGATAGTGAAGTCTGCAATATATGCTTGTCATAAACCCCACTCTAGCACAGAACTATATAATCAGGAGGGAATCTCTAACTCTTAGCTTCTCCCAAAAGAGCAAAGGTTTTTGGAGCCCATATATATCCTCCTAACTTTTGAGATTCTCACCTGAGGGATGGGCTCCAAAATGACTCATTCTGAAAACCAGTGGGGCTTGCATTCACAAGACCCACAAAACAATAACAAACAAAACAACAGTTCTTAATGGGCACGAGAGCACTAGCCATGACTATTCCCCTAGGGCTCAGTACAGAGGGAGGAGGCAAAAATGCCCATCTCTCTCTCAGTCTTTTGCTAAAAGGAGGTTTATCTGCATGCTTTCAAAGCTGCTGCCTGAAGGCCAGCCTACTACTTAGGATGCAACAAAGGATTTGTTGTGATCCCTCCACCTCCCAAGAGATGAGAGAAACCAATGAATACTTCCTCCATCTCCTTTCTCCATTCTGTTTTAAATCACCAGTATCTCACCTGCCTCCCAGATTTTATGGCTACAGCCTGAGGAATGGGACCCAGAATAACCAACAGGGCTTCCATTCATGAGTACCACAGTAATGTAGCAAAAAGGAAGCAGTTATTAACTAGTTATTCCCCCACACAGAAAGAAAGCAACAACATCACTTCCCAGTATTTCCCTGAAGAAAAACACCTCCCCTGGTTAATCTGCATATTTTAAAAGTTGCTGCCTGAGAGCATCAGCTTTAATAAGCTTGCATTAAGGTACTAACTGTAATCCTCATCTTTGGGACAATGATGGGTCGTGGCATCCCCTCAAGTACTGGAAGCAACTAAAATCAAAGGAGACAGTTTGGACAGTCAGGAGGTGGAGAGACAATAAGGAGCACAACCTGGGCTGATAGATAAGGTTCATCTCCTACATGAGACCACTCTGTCAAGACTGGGAGGAGTAGCTGTCTATCTATTGCACAGAAATCAACACAGATTAAAGAATAATGAGGAACTAGAGTATGTTCCAAACAAAAGAACATATTAGTATCCAGACACCAATGTTAATGAAACAGAGATAATGACATACCTGAAAGAGATTTCAAAATAATGATGAAGATACTTACCTAGTCAGAACAGCAATGTATGAACAAAGTAAGATTTCAACAGAGATAGAAAATATAAAAAGTAACGTACAGAAATCACAGAGTTGAAAAATACAATAACAGAACTGAAAATTTTTGATATAGGATTTCAACAGAAGACTAGATAAAGTGAAAAAAAGGATCAGAAACTTAAATATAGAGTACTGGAATACATTGATAGAAACAAAAAGAAAAAAATGAAACCTTGAAGAGAGCTTAAGGGACTTATAGGACAATAAGTAAGTGGGCCAATGTATGCATTTTAAAAGACCCAGAGACGGAGGACAGAAAAAGGGGCAGAAAGTTTATTCAGAGAAATAATGGCTAAAATCATCTCTAACCTGGGGAAACAGATATCCAGATCTAGGAAGTCCAAAAAGTCCCAAATAAGAAGAATCCAAAGAAAAACATTAAAATTAAATTGTCAAAAATTAAAGAGATATAATAATTAAATTATGCAATTTAAAAACAAGGAGAGAATCTTATAAGCAGCAAAAGAAAACCAACTTGTTATATAGAAGAAATCCCCATTGACCATCAGCAGATTTTTCAGTAGAAACTTTGCAAACTACAAGGATTAGCATGATAAATTCAAAGTACTTTAAAAAACAAAAATACAAAAAAATATTACCAGAGAAAAACCTTAAGGCAATAGTAAATCCATACCTATCAATAATTACTTTAAATGTAAATGGACTAAATTATGTTTTTAATAAAACAGAGTGGCTGATGGATTTTTCAAAAAAGACACAACTGTATATTGCCTATAAGAGACTCACTTAAGATTTAAGAACACACAGAGATTCAAAGTAAAGAGATAGAAAATGGCATGTCATATAAATTGAAACAAAAAGAGAGCAGGAGTAACTATACTTAGGCAAAATAGAGTATAAGCTAAAGACTATAGCAAGAGACAAAAAAGTTATTATATTATGGTAAAGGACTCAATTCATCAAGGTTAAAATATTTTTAAGTATGTATGCATGCAACATAGGAGCACATAAACATATAAAGCAAATATTACTAGATCTGAAAGGAGAAACAGACAGTTTCTCAATAACAATAATAGAGGATTTCAAAACCACTTTCAACAATGGATAAATCATCCAGACAGAAAATCAGGAAACAATGACTTAAGCAACAAATTAGAACAGATGGCTTTAACAGATATATACATAGCATTCAATCCAACAGCACCAGAATACACATTTTTTAAGAGCACGTGAAACATTCTGCAACATAGATCATTTGGTAGTCCATAAAATAAGCCTTAATAAGTTTAAGAAGATTGAAATACATCAACATCTTATCTGACCACAATGGTAAGAAACTGGAAATCACTTAAAAGAAGAAAACTCACAAATGCATGGAGACTAAATAACATGCTTCTGAAAAAAAAAACACTGGGTGGGAAAGAAATCAAAAGAGAAATATAAAATAACTTGAGAAAATTAAAATGGAAACACCGCATAGCAAAACTTATGAAAGGCTGCAAAAGCAGTGCTAAGGCAGAGAATTATAGTGATAAAAATCAACATTAAGAAAAAAGATCAAGCCCAAATAAATAAGTTATCTTTACACCTCAAGGAACTATAAAAAGAAGAACAGGGGTGTCTGGGTGGCTTAGCAGGTTAAGTGTCCAATTTAGGCTCAGGTCATGATCTCACAGTTCATGGGTTCAAGCCTCACATCAGGGTCTGACCTGACAGCTTGGAGCCTGGAGCCTGCTTCAGATTCTGAGTCTCCCTCTCTCTCTGCCCCTCCCTCATTCATGCTCTGTCTCTCTCACAAAAATAAAATAAACATTAAAAAATTTAAAAAAAGAACAAACCAAGCCCAAAGTTAGAAGAAAGGAGGAAATAACCAAGATCAAAGTGGAAATAAAAGAAATAAACTAAAAAGATAATATAAAAGATCACTGAAACAAAACAAACAAACAAAACCTGACTTTTTTAAAAGATAAAAGAGACAACTCTTTAGCTAGACTCACCAAGAAAAGAGGGAGGACCTAAATAAATAAAATTATAAATGAATTACAACCTTGAAAAAGAAAAACAAAGATGGAGGCATCACAATTCCAGATTTCAAGTTATATTACAAAACTATAGTGACCAAAACAGCATGGTACTGGCACAAAAATAGACAACTAGACCAATGGAATAGAATAGAAAGCCTGGAAATGAACCCACAACTATATAGTCAATTAGTCTTCAACAAAGCTAGAAAAGAATGTCCAATGGGAAAAACACAGTCTGTTCAGCAAATGGTTTTGGAGAAAGTAGACAGCAACATGGAAAAGAGGTAATTGCACCCCTTTCTTACACTATACACAAAAATAAATTCAAAGTGGATTAAAGACCTGGGGCACCTGGGTGGCTTGGTTAAGCATCCAACTTCAATCAGGTCATGATCCCATGGTTCATGGGTTCGAGCCCCATGTCAGGCCCTGTGTTATCAGCTCAGAGCCTGGAGCCTGCTTCAGATTCTGTGTTTCCCTCGCTCTCTGCCCCTCCCCCTCTCACAGTCTGTCTCTCCTTGTCTCTCTCAAAAATAAATAAACATTAAAAAAATGGATTAAAGACCTAAATGTGAGACTTGAAACCATAAAAATTCTAGAAGAGAGCACAGGCAGTAACCTCTTGGACATTAGCCATAGCAACTTCTTACTAGATACGTCTTCTGAAGCAAAGGAAACAAAACCAAAAATAAACTATTGGGGCCTCATTGAAATAAAAATCTTTTACACAGTGAAGGAAACAATCAACAAAACTAAATAACAGCCTATGGAATAGAAGATATTTGCAAATGACGTATATGATAAAGGATTAGTGCCCAAAAATATAAAGGACTTATCAAACTCAACATTCCAAAAGTAAGTAATTTAAAAAATGGGCAGAAGACATAGACATTTATCCAATGAAGACTTACAGATAGTCAAGAGACACATGAAAAGATGCTCAACATCACTCATCATCAGGGAAATACAAAGCAAAACTACAATGAAATCTCACCTCACACCTTGCAGAATGGCTAAAATCAAGAGTACAAGAAACAAGTATTGGTGAGGATGCAGAGAAAGGGAAACCCTCCTTTTTTTTTTTTTTTTTTTTTTTTTACCCTGAAAGGGAAACCCTCTTGCATTTAGGTAAAATGCAAACTGGTAGTCACTGTGGAAAACAGTATGAATGTTTCCCCAAAAAGTTAAAAATAAAACTATTTTATGATTTAGTAATTGCAGTACTGGGTATTCACCCAAAGAATACAAAATTATGAATTCAAAGGGAAACATGCATCCTGATGTTTATAACAGCATTATCTACACTACTTATACTATTGCAACAGCCCAGGTGTCTATCGATTGATGAATGGATAAAGAAGTATTACATAGACACAATAGAATATTACTTAGCCATAAAAAGAATGAAATCTTGCCATTTGTGGTGATGACATGGATGGAGGTAGAGTATTATGCTAAGTGAATTAAGTCAGTAAGAGAAAGACAAATGCCATGCGATTTCACTCATATGTGGAATTTAAGAAATCAAACAAACAAAGGTGTAAAAAGAGAGAAGAAGGCAAACCAAGCAACAGACTCTTAACTATAGAGAATAAACTGATGGTTACCAGAGGGGAGGTGCATAGGGAGATGGGTAAAATGGGTGACAGGGATTAGGGAGTGTACTTGTTGTGATGAGCACTGGGTGATGTATGGAAGTGTTGAATCACTATATTGTACACCTGAAGCTAAATAAAAGTTAAGAAAAAGAAAAAGAAATGAATTATGAGACATTGTAATTGATACCAGAGAAATGCAAAGATTATAGAGACTACTATGAACAATTATATACCCAAAATTGGACAACCTGCATCAACTGATGAATGGATAAAGAAATCGTGGTTTATATACACAATGGAATACTACTTGGCAATGAGAAAGAATGAAATATGGCCTTTTGTAGCCATACCAGTTTGAAAATAAATTTATTTGAAAATAAATTTCATATTTAAAAAAAATTGGACAACCTAGAAAAAATGTATAATGTCTTAGAAACATTAGAAAGATGCCAAGATTGAATCATGAAAAATTTAGAAAATCTGAACAGACTAATTACCAGTAAGGAGAGTGACCCAACCATCAAAAACTTCCCAACAAAAAGGAGTGTCTGGGTGGCTCAGTCAGTTAAACATCCGACTTCAGCTCAGGTCATGATCTTATGATTCATGAGTTTGAACCCCATTTTGGGCTCTCTGCTGTCAGCACAGAACCCACTTCAAAGCCTCTGTCTTCCTCTCTCTCTGCCCGTCCCCCACTCTCATGCACAGACTTTTTTTCTCTCTCTCTCTCAAAAGTAAATAAACATTAAAAAAAAAAAAAAACTTCCCAACAAAGAAAAGTCATGGACCAGACAACTTTACTGGTAAATTCTACCAAACATTTAAAGAAGAACTAATACCAACCCTTGTCAAACTCTTTCAAAAAATAGAATAGAAGGGAACACTTCCCAACTCATTTTACAAAGTCAGCATCACCCTATTACCAAAGCCAGCCAAGGACACTGAAAAAAAAAGAAAAGTACAGACCAATATCCCTGACAAATAAAATTAAAAACCTCTCAGCAAAATATTAGAAAATCAAATTCAACAGTACATTAAAAGGATCATATATGACGATACAGTGGGATTTATTCTAGGGATGTATAGATGATCCAATGAGATATACCACATTAACAAAGGATGAATAAAAATTATATGATTGTCTCAATAAATGCAGAGAAACTATTTGACAAAATTTAACATCTATTCGCTATAAAAACTCTTAACAAATTAGGTACAAAAGGAACATACCTTAACATAATAAAGACCATTTAAACCTACAGATAACATCATACTCAATGGTGAAAATCTGAAAGCTTTTTCTCTAAGATCAGGAATGAGACAAAGATGACCACTCTTACCACCTTTACATAACATAGTACAGGAAGTTCTAGCCAGAGCAAATAGACAAGAAAAAGAAACAAAAGGCATCCAAATCAGAAAGAACGAAGTAAAATTGTTTCTATCTGCAGATGACATGATCTTAAATATAGAAGACACTAATGGCTCCACCAAAATTCTGTCCAAACTAATAAAGTCAATAAAGTTGCAAGATACAAATCAATATACAAAATCAGTTACGTTTCTATACACTAGCAATGAACTATCAGAAAGAGAAATTAAGAAAATCTCATTTACAAGTGTCAAAAGTAAGAAAATACTTAGAAATAAATTTAACCAGGGAGATGAAAGATATTTACACTGAAAACTATAAGACATTGATGATAGAAATTGAAGGCACAAATACAGTAAACCCGTTGATTACAAGTAACTTATTCTGTAAGTGTTCTGCAAGGCAAGTAAATATTTCTAATAAATTTTAACTTGATAAATATGCGATGTCTTGCAATATGAGTATTACGTGATGTCAAATGTTACATTATCAGATCTGAACCAATGGTTCTTGAAACTCACTTAAATATACAAGAGCTTTGGATTAAACGTATATTTCTGGAATGAATTATCTTTGCAACCCAAGGTTTTATTGTAAATTGAAAGATACTACATGTTCAAGGATCAGAAGAATTAATACCATTAAAATGTCCATACTCTCCAGAACAATTTACAGGTTCAATGCAATCCTTATCAAAATTTCAAAGTCATTTTCACAGAAATAGAACAAACATTTCTAAAATGTGTATGAAACCACAAAAGACCTCAAATAAACAAAGCAATCTTGAGAAAAATAGAACAAAGCTAGACACATCATACTTCCTGATTTCAAACTACCATGATTACAAAGCTACCATGATGAAAAAAGTTTGGTATTAGCATTAGAACAAACAGATCAATAGAACAGAACCAAAGCCCAGAAATAAACCTATTTACATATCTTCAATTAATTTATGTCAAATTTATTAATTAAAGCCAAGAATCAGGGGGAAAGATAGTGTCTTCAAAAAATAGTTTGGGGAATATTGGACAGTCACACAGAAAAGAATGAAACTAGATCCCTATCTTACACCATACACAAAAATCAACTCAAAATAGAATAAAGACTGAAACCATAAAACTTTTAGAGGAAAACATAGAGAGTAAATCTCTTAACATTGGTCTTGGCAATGAATTTTTGGATTTGACACTAAAATCAAAGGCAACAAGGGCACCTGGGTAGCTAAGTCAGTGGAGAGTCTGACTCTTAATCTCAGCCTAGGTGTTAAACTCTGGGTATGAATTCAAGCCCCACATTGGTCTTCATGCCAGTGTGGAGCCTACTTAAAATCAATGACTAAATAAAAATAAAAAATACAAGTAAAGGTAATAAATTCAAAAATTAATGAGTGAGACTACATCAAATTAAAAAAACTTCTACACAACAAAGGAAACCATCAACAGAATAAAAAGATAACCTACTGAATGGGAAAGAATATTTGCAAATCACATATCCAATAAGGGGTTAATATCCAAAATATACAAGTAACCCACAGAACTCAATAATAATAAAGAACCAATAACCCATTTTAAAAATTGGCAAAGGATCTGAATAGGAATTATTCCAACTAATGGCCATTCCATCACTAAATGGCCAACAGGCAAATGAAAAGGTGTTTAACATCACTAATCATCTGGGGAATGCAAACCAAAACCACAATGAAATATCATGATATCATCTCACAACTTTTAGGTTATATATTGTCAAAAAGATAAGATATACATTGTACTGGTGAGGATGTGTAGATAAGGGAACGCTTGTACACTGTTGATGGTAATGTAAACTGGTACAGTCATGAAAACAATACAGAAGTTTCTCAAAAAATCAAAACTATCAAAACTACTATATGAGATACAGCCATCCAACTTCTGGGTATATATCCAAAGGTAGGAAAATAATTATCTCAAAGAGTTATTTGTAGTACCATGGCCATTGAGTATTATTCACAATAGCTAAGATAGGGAAACAAAGTGTCCATTAATGGATGAGTGGATAAAGAAAATGTAGTGTGTGTGTGTATATATATATATATATATATATACATATATATGTGTGTGTGTATATATATACACACATATATATGTGTGTGTGTATATATATACATATATATGTATATATATACATATATATACATATATATGTATATGTGCATATACATACATATTATATATATATATATATATATATATAATCAAAATATTATTCAGCCTTCAAAAATAAGAAAATCCTTTTATTTGCAAGAATATGGATAAGCCTAGAGGGCACTTTGCTTAGTAGAATAACCAGACAGAGAAAGACAAACATTACATGCAATCTAAAAAAAAAGAAAAAAATCAAACTTAAAGAAAAATAGAATAGACAAGAAGGTTGCCAGGGTCTGGTGAGTGAGGGAAATAGGGGAAGACTGGTAAAATGAGACAAACTTTCAGTTATAAGATAAATAAGTTTTGAGACTCTAATGTGTAACAAGGTGACTATAGTTGATAACACTGTGTTGTACAACTGAAATTTGATAAGTGAATATAACTTCCATGTTCTCGTCAATCAATCAAGGAACTATATGAGGTGATGAATGTGTTAACTCAATGAGAAAAAATTCTTTCATGATGTATAATGTGTATCAAATCATCACATTTTACATTTTGAATATCTTACCACTTTATCAATTATACCTCAATAAATCTGAAAATAAGAGTAATAAAAGAAAAATTTAAGCAACTAAAGGCTGGTAACCCAAACTCTCATCCAATACTGCATCCAACATAAGTTCCAGAATCACTTATACATTTCTCCCACATTTGGTATCAGTTGAGAGATAGACGCAGGAGTCAGATATTAAAAATAAATATTATTACTGATTAAAAAGTAATTACATAATGTGATTTTAGTTCTGAGTCCAAACCTTGCTATTACTATCGCCTGAATTAAGCAGAATTGCCTGTAGAGTCTTAGGGAGAGCCAGGCAACAGCAGGTATAAGGCCCATATTTTTCAGCTTAACACTTGGCAAAAATCAAACCTAACAGATGTTCTCCAAGATTAAGAAGCTCTCATTGAGAAGAGGATGAGCCATGCATGCCCAGTGTCTTCAGTCAATCTGACTTTAATTAGTTGGTACTTCTGCCTCGAGAGAAGAAATGATTAGAAGGACAAAGAGAATTCAGGAGTGCTTCCATCTTTTTATAAAGAATATTTATTTATTTATTTTGAAAGATCAAAAGCATGAGCAGGGGAGGGGCGGAAGAGAGAGGGAGAGAGAGGGGCGGAAGAGAGAGGGAGAGCCAAGCAGGCTCCTCGCTGTCAGTGCAGAGCCTGACAGGGGGCTCGATCTCACAAACCATGATATCCTAACCCGAGCCAAAATCAAAAGTCAGAAGCTTAACTGAATGAGTTACCCAGGCATCCCAGGAGTGCTTTAATCTTTTGTTTTTTAATTTTTATGTTTATTTATTTTTAAGAGTGGGAGAGACAGAGCGTGAGCAGGGGAGGGGCAGAAGAGAGACACAGAATCCAAAGCAGGCTCCAGGCTCTGAGGTGTCAGCACAGTAGGACGCTTAACCAACTGAGCCATCCAGGTGCCCCAGGAGGGCTTTCATCTTAATGACAGTTTCTCCACATAGAAACATAGAAGTGAAAAATAATTTCCCCACCTCTAACAATGAAAAATAGATGTTGCTTCTCCAAAAGCATTAATCTATGATTAAATGACATCTGGAAAGCAATAATAAATAGAAATTGTAAAAGAGGATGTATAAGTCAAATAGGTAGGTTATTCTAGGGTAACAAATAACCTAAAACATCTCAATGGCTTAAAACAGCAGATCCCTCTGCATTTCCACCAGTGATCACCTCAGAGGTTGGCTCTGATTCTTGCCATTCCCATGATTAGGTGGTGGTAACAATTACCTTAGAGGTTGAATACCCATGGTTCTTGTTTTCCCAATTTAGGATTTTTCCATGTTATTACTCTAATAAAACATGGCGGTTCATCAGTCTGTTCAGTTTTGGGCAACAAAGTTAGCTAATAACTACAGCCATAAAACCTAGAAGATCCTGACTGTAGCAAGAAGCCATGAGCTTCTTCCCATAATCCTAGACTTCAGGCTAACTAGTTCAATTCTTATCTCTCAAAAAAGGTAATATGTTAACCAATCTGCTCCTTTGCTCCAAACTGCATCCTAGTGGAAGGTGATTTACCGTGAGAGGCATTATAAATTCTGCCATGCAATGAGTACACGGCAAAAGACATTAGCAAGAACCTATACTATCATTTCTTCCATTTATTTGGCTCTTTCTGGGTCCCATTCTTATTTCTGACTGTGGTTTTTATCTTCCTCTATTTTATTGCACCAGCTTCAGAATAAGAAGTAGAATTTGAATTTTGCAAACATTAGGCTTGTGATTATTTGACCTTCAGTAGTCTGAAATTGTTGAGTACAGGCAGAAAGGGGTTCTCTTTACATAGTTAAATGCCTTGTTCTTCTGCTTTCAAATGGTTCAATTATACTAATGTCTATCTATTTCTTATCAGAACTGGAACTTACCAAACCCTCAAGAACTTGCCAGACTCATTCGTATTTTTTTAATAACACTCACTTTAGAACTCTGGTTTCTATAAGTCTAAGTTCCAAAGAATGAGAGGTGATTTATTAATATACTGTTTACTACATAATATGAAGCAAGCTTCCCAGAAGGGATAGCAGAATCCTCACTAGCCATAACCCTTAATCAATGCAGCCACTTCTGCATCTCTGATTCTGTTACACACACTTTTAGGTATCAATTTACACTTTGTTTATAAGAAATAAAAATACAACTCCAAAGAACTAAATGATGAAGAGGTTTTGTTTGGTTGTTTTTTATGCTTAGAATGTAAGACATACCTAGTTTTAGGCAAGATGAGGACTCACTGCTCAAGAACACACTCAGGGTCTGTTTCTCTCTTCTTTTGTTACTTTCCTTGGTGTTGACTTAATTCTCTAATGAGCCTCTTCCAAGAACCTTGAGAAAAGATTCATCAACTGCTCCAAGCTAACGGTGGCCATCTCTGCAAACCCAGCAAGACCTTAAGACCAGGAGGTATATATCAGCTTCTGGGATGGTGCTCATTACCCTACTGTGGTAGGCAGAATGATGGCTTGCAAAGATGTCCTATCCCCAGAACCTATAAATATGTTCTCTTATATGACAAAAAGAACTCTGCAGATGTGATTAAGGCTATGGAGTTGTTATATGTGGGGATTATCCTGAATAATTTCAGTGGGCCCAATACTTATACAGACCATAAGACAATAATTTTGTGTTGTTAAAAGCTACTAAGTTTATATAATTTGTTACAGCAGCAATAGAGAATGAATACACCCACTTGGTCATGAGTCCACCCCTTGGACAATTACTGTTTGCCATAGAGATTGGCCAAGTCCATATTATCTGCATATCCCTAAAGCCAGAGAGATGTAGAATATTATTATTGACAGCTCAATTAAAAGTACAGGGGATGGGGGAAGTGTGGAAGAAACAAAGCCCAGAGAGACAAGAAAACACCCCCCCATTTACTATGCTATGTTGTCATTTAATCTATTACCATATTTTGCTACTACCTTCACAGTATTTTTTTTCAAACATGGCTTCTTCTTATGTCTACCAACAAAAGGCTGCTCTGCATTGATTAGCAGTGGTTTTAGTATGAGCAAAGAAAGAATAATCAAAAGAAAGACAATTGTTACACATTATCTAATTTTGATCCTAGTTTAATATCCAAAATGATCTTCAATTTATAAACATTTCATCTATTTTCAGATATTATAGAATTAATAATGGAAGGAAAACTTCAAAGTTCGAATCTTTTAGAGTCTTAGGTCTCATATTAATAAGGAAGAGTGTTCCAATACTAAATCTCTTGTCATAAATTCATTTTAGCAGTAGTCAAAATGCACGCCTTCCTACACCAGTATGAACCACTGCTTTGCTGTGTCTTTTCCCTGGTGCACAGCTTCCACAAGGCCTAATACAGTGGTACTAGCAGATAAAGATAATGATGGTAATAATGATAAAAATCAAAATAGTCATGTCTACCATATTGTTCCTTGCTACGGCTACATTTCAAATTCTAAATAACATTAAGTCTTGCCTCATTGGAAAAATATACAGCCATGTATTTCCAACTACAGAACTTTAAAAGAATTATCACCAGTGCAGAACTTTTTTTATGTTGTCATAAAGCTAAGAGAAGTCAATTAGGTCTAGAACTTCATTAATGGTTTCCACAAATCACGTTTATAGCCAGCCCCATATCCAGTGTGATACTAAGAAATGCCATTTAGAAAGACAAGTTTTGACACCCTTATATTATGGCATTGCAGAAACTGTGGGGGTAATTAATTTTTACTTGTACTGTGATGAATCCAAGCAAAACTCTAAAAGCCATTTGGCCAATTACTGACTCTTTAGGGCAATGAAGCCTCTGCAGAAAGCTTGAGTTTATATTACTAGTATGATCAAAGCTTTAATGAAATTGCTGCATGGCAGAAACTACTGGACTATTAAGAGAAAACTACAAAAATAAATGAGTGCCTAGCTCTGAATCTACAAAAAAATGGGAGCCTTCTGGTTTTCTTTGATTGTCTATTAATTTCTCATGATAGAGCCCCATGTGGCATTGCTCTGACAAATTTCACTGAAGCATGTTTTCTCTTCTGCAAATTAGTAAAGCAAAATCCTACATGTGATCTTCCTAATGGGACTTTGTATCCCACTGGTCTTTATTATTATTTTAAGAGGAGTAGGTGTTTTCTCATTCTCAAGAGAAATGACTGGACTAGTTGGGGCTCTTTTATGGATATTGCAGTATATAACCCAATAGGTGTCAGGAAGAATTCATGCTGTGTTGCAGCTCCACAAGTACCCATCCACCACTAATACTTGTGGTGCTGTAAAACTCAAAGTGAAATCTAAATGGTACAGTAAACGAAGAATTTACTGAGACTTAACTTTCTATTCTTCCTGAATAAAAGCTTTATCAGCTTGGGTGTCATATAACTCTTTAAAACAGGCATTCTTAACAACTCATTCACAGGCTCAGCTCAACTAGACATTTTTTTTCCTACACTTTTTTTGAGAAATCAGTGGAAGTACTGGTTAAGAATGCAAACCACAACGAAAAGAGAAATGAATCCATAAACATGGATTTAATCTTTAAAGTCTAGGTTTCTGTTGGCTCTGCTTCCAAAGTAGATACAGGATTTCACCACTTTTCACCACCCGACTAAATATATCCCTAGTGCAAGGCACCATCACCAATTACTTAGGATTATTTCAAGTGTCTCCCAAATAATCATAGGCTTCCAACTTTCAATCATTTATTCCCAACAGAACAACCACAGTGATGCTATTAAAACTTAAATCATGGGGTGCTTGGATGGCTCAGTCGCTTGAGCATCCAATTCTTGATTTTGGCTCAGGTCATGATCTCACAGTTTGTGAGTTTAAGCTCTGCATTGGGCTCTAGGCTCCATGCTGACAGTGTGGAGCCTGCTTGGGAATCTCTCTCTCTCTCCTTTTCTCTCCTTGCCACTTTTGCACTCTCTCTCTCTGTCAATATAAACGTGTAAACTTAAAAAAAACTCAAATCATATCTCTCCTTTGCTCAAAACCATATGATGGCTCACCATTTCATTGGGATAAAAAGCCTGAGTCCTTACAATGATCTGCAAGACCCTACATAATCCCACCTCCTTACCCCTCTACTGTGTCTCCTATTCTTCCCCACCACTCCCCCCCCCCCCCCGTCAATCCACAAGCTATTTCTCAAAAAGGCAGGCATGCTTCTGCCTCATGGCACAGCATTCCTTTTTTCTGCATCTAGGAATTTCACACATAGTTAATTCTCCCACTGATTCCAGGTCTTTGCTCTAATATCATCCTTTCAATAATGAAAGTATTCCTGTGCACTGCATTGTATATTTCAACTGCCTTCCTTGCATTTTCTCTCTCTTCTCTACCTTAGTTTTCTACGTAGCACTGTCATACTATATTCTTTTTATTTATTTATTTATTTATTTATTTATTTATTTATTTATTATCTCTCTCTTCCATTGCCTCACCAAAATGTAAGTTCCATAAAAGAAGGAATCTCTGTTTTATTACTGATGTACCCACAGTAAATGAATATAATCAGCAACAGGAAATCTACAGCTATAGCTCCTACACTTCCTAACTGTGGAATTGTCTACATAGAAGATAAAAACAGCCAAAATGAAAATTCAACACACAAAGTATTTATTAATGCTTACAAATTACCTGGCAAATTTGAGGGTACAGTGATGAGAAGAGTGACCTGTTACCACCCTTCATGGAAGTGAATTCAATGAATTTATACTGTGGTTTGAAAATGTATTGAATTAAGGTTCACTTCTTGTCATTGAAAAAGACAAAAGAGAGTGAGATATATTTTCCCCTTCTTAGATCCTAAAAAGTCAAGGTTTTCTTCTTCAGAGACTATTATTAGCTTTTGCATTGCCTAGTTAGAAGTTGCCAGTCACCAAGAAAAAAGTCTGTTCTAGACGGAGAAAGAACCTGATTCAGAGAGTTGAAAGGAAAAGGAGATATAACCCCTGAGAAAATGGTGATCTGGGGACATCTGCACATTTCCACAAATAGTGGAGACATATGTTCTTATATTTAGTCACCAGCATCAGGCTTCAGATGTTAGATATGGCTGGTAATTAAGCACCAAAGTCCTAAGAATGAATGAAGTCCTACACAGCGCAATTATCAGGCAATGGAGAAGACTGCTTTAAGTAGTGTCTTTAAACACACTCAAGTGATCAGTGTCCAGATGATGATAAAGGACCAGCTTCAGCAGAGGCATCACGCAACAGATGGAGCAAAGTAACAACAAATACCACTAAGGAATGAGAAATTTCTAATTTGCTTTATAAACACTCTGCTAGCTGTCTCCCAATCCCAGATTGTTATGAAATCTAGGTAGTGAGGAACTTTATCCAAAATTAAATTTGATTTTAGATTTGTTTCACCATGTTAGCAAATGGAGTCTCTGAGCCAAATTTAAATTAACTTCGAAAAGAAAAACTAATATTTTCTCTCTTTCTTGCCTCCAAAGATTATAATTTTATACTTTTTATTCATTGAGACCTCACTCCAGATTACTAAAAAATATCCCTATAGATTAAGGCTGCACTATGACTTAACTGTAACTATTATAATTTGGGTTAATTGGTTTTTAAACCATAGCCAAGATCAAGTTGAAAAAATAATTCAGACAGATGAGAAATGATAATAAATAACTTTTAACTTTGAGAATAACTATAATAAGAAACAGCTCTAAGAGAGCCATGCTAAGATTCAGTTTAAAGAGAAATTTTATGAATGCTTACCAATACTTCTAGATAGATATATTTTGAGGGCACAATATTCAAAAGGAAGAGAGCACACACACCACTGAAGATGATTTTTAAGGTCCTTTGTTCAGGCTCTGAATTTCTAAGAGAGAACATTTTCTTTCTTTCTTTCTTTCTTTTTTTCTTTTTTTCTTTCTTTCTTTCTTTCTTCCTTTCTTTCATGTGAAATTTATTGTCAAATTGGTTTCCATACAACACCCAGTGCTCATCCCAAGAGGTGCCCTCCTCAATGCCCATCACCCACTTTCCCCTTCCCTCCTACCCCCCATCAACCCTCAGTTTATTCTCAGTTTTTAAGAGTGAGAGAACATTTTCTTGAAGAGGGAAGTATCAAAGGTCATAGATATGGGAACACCGTGACATCCCAATCCTGAATTATGAACTCAGTTAAAGTCTAATGTTTTAAGATAATGTGTTACAAAAATGCCTTTCACCTGTGACAGAAACAATGAACTGGATAACAGTGGTGTCTTCTGGGGGTGGAAAGCCAGTTCTGGAACAAGAGATAGCTGAACCTGGAAGACAGGCCATTACTCAGGTGCAGCAACTCTTACCCAAGGGCAGGCAGCTGCTCACCTTTAGAAGCAGAATGCTTTAGGGACTCAGTCTGTAAGGGTATTACAGCTCTTGTACCTGGGAGAATTATCTGAGTACTTTAGGTCCAGCTTTGACCGTCTTGAAAACCAGAAAGCAGTACAACTCAACCACATGAATACCCATTTAGGTGAAAATAAAAATATATCTGCATTTAACTGAAGCTAAAAACTGATACAGAGACCTCTGGCCACAAAACATTCAGAAGCACTTAGCCAGAGAAGAAGGGATATTATGTTCCAGAACAATGGTCCAGATTTTGCCAGCTACAGCAGATAGCAACTGAGCAATGCAATGAAAAGTCATGGCTGCTCTCAACATCGTTCTGTACGTCCCCTAAGAGCTCACTACAGAAGAGAAGTAAACCTGGTACCCTGACAAGTAATACTATCTCTTAATCTGCTATTGATACTGTGCCTGGGAAACACACACACACATACACACACACACACACACACACACACACACACACACACCCCTGTGAGTCAGAAGAGAAGTAAACACAAAGTGAACATAAAAAGAGCACTGTTTAGGTGCAATGTAAAGCATTTCAGAGATTACTACCACTACATGTTTATAAAAGTTAAAATACCTCTTTGATTTTGTGTGCTCATGAAGAGAACCCTAAATAAGTACTGCAGAGCTAAGAGACACTTGGTGAATATTGATAAACCAGAGAGGAATGAAGAAAACAATTCGACCTGGTCCTAAAAGAATTTAGACTTTTTGGAACAACTTCAGTTCTACGTTTGACCCAGGAAATAGAAACGGAAGGGATCTAAAAGACCAATCCAATAAAAAGAAATGTCAATTTGAGATAAAGTCTCTCCCATTCCATCAATTAAAAGATCCATCATTGCAAGGCAATCCATGTCAGATCCCAGAAAAATAAGAAATGAGTTTCCCAAATGCAACAGGGGCTAAAGAGCATGGACAAGGAGGATAAAGAGATGATAGGTGTAAACAGCTTCTAAATTAATGTTCTTATTGTTTTTAAGTCCAGAATTATGAAAAATATCTAAATGCAATCAGGAAAAGATATTCAACATCACTTATCATCAGGGAAATGCAAATCAAAACCACAATGAGATATCACCTCAAGCCTGTCAGAATGGCTAAAATCAACAACACAAAAAACAATAAGTGTTGGTGAGGATGTGGAGAAAAAAGAACCCTCTTGCACTATTGCTGGGAATGAAAACTGGTGCATCCACTCTGGAAAACAGCATTGAGTTTAACTCAAAAAGTTAACAATAGAACTACCCTATAATATAGTAATCACTAGTGGGTGTTTACCCCCAAAATATAAACACACTAATTCAAAGGGATACATACATCCCAGTGTTTATAGCAGCATTATTTACAATAGAAAATTATGGAAGCAGCCCAGTTTTCCAGTGATAGATGAATTGGTAAAGAAGATATAGTACATGTATAGAAATGAGGTTTATAATATGCTATTCATGATTGTAAGTTTTACATATACTTTATTTCAATATTTTGTTACCTCACCCCATTTTTTAAGATAAAAATATTAATTAATTTATGTAACAAATATTTATTGAGATTATAATATGTGCCATACACCAGGATATATTAGTGACAAAATTTTTTATTTTTTTTGCCTGCATGGAGTTGACATTCTAGAAAGTTGAAAAAGTTTCCATACCTTGACCAAAGTGCCCAATAGCAGAGCCATTTTCAAACCCAGATACTTCTCACCCTATAACTACTCTTCCTCTTTGCTTCACTTGAAGATATGCAGAGATAATATGAAAATTTGAGATGTGGCAAATTCTTACAAATATCATGATAATATATCTTGCTTCCTAAAAAAGGAATGTGCTAGCCGAACAATTAGATTCTCATTAAGTAGTATATCAAAGTTGGTGATACTCAAAAGAGGAAGCATAAAAAGAGCTATTAATAGTGTTGTCATAACTAAGCATATTTCCCAATATAAGCAAAAATGGCATTTATTTTTCTATATCCTATAAGTCACTACAAAGGAGAACTACAGAATAAGAGATGAGGTGCAGTTTTGTCTCCTAAAGAATAATACACCATAAAAGAATTTACAAGGATAGATGAATTTTACTTAAGCATTCACAGATATTTTTGCTCCTTTATTTCACTTTACGTGTAATTTTTTTTTCTATTCTAGGTTTGATCTTAGTCATAGTTTTAACAGATGTTATCCATAATCACCTATAAAACTGTAATTTGCTAAGTCAAGGAAAAGAAAGCAATGGTTCTAGACTCTCATTTGCAAGTAAGTATAAAAAAACAAAATTAGAAATTGAATAAAATCCTTTGATTATAACAATAAATTCAGACTTCGTACAAATCAATCATTTCTTCATTCATTTACCGAATATTGACAGCCCACCACATGGTAGGCAATTTACTGATTGCTGGAGATTTAGCCATTCACAAAAAAGACAAAAGTTCCTGACTACTCAAACTTTTATTCTCATGAAAAGAGACACACAATGAATAAAATAAATAATTAAATTCCATTGTATACTGAAACTTGTTAATGGTTATGGAGAAAAATAAAGCAGAGAAGGGGACAGGAAGTTCAGGGGGAGAGGCTACAATTTTAAATAATCAGGTAAGTTCTTTCAAAGAAAATGACATTTTAGAAAAGACTACAAGGAGGACTAGCCAGATATAGAGGGAAAAGCAAATAGGAAGACCCACAGGCAAGACCATTTCTGACAGGCTCAAAGAAAATCAAGGAAGTCAGCAGGAGCAGAAAGAACAATGCGAGAACAGAAGGAGATATGGGAGAGATGGCATGGAAGAAGATCATATAAGCTATGATAAGATCTGAAAGAGGTTGCAAACAGTCACTCCCAGCAGAGGAGTGACTTAATGTGTGCTATATTTGAATAGGTCTACTATTGGTGCTAAATCAAAAATAGAATATATGGAATCAACTGTAAGAGCAGAGAGTCAGAGCTAATGCAATAATCCAGGTGAGAGGTGATGGAAACTTGGACTGGGGTTGTAGCATTTGGAATATGAGAAATGATTACATTCTAAATACATTTTGATGGTAGAATTGACAAATCGTGCGAGAGGTATAAGAGAACAAGAATCTCTCAGAATTTCTTCTATGCATGTAAAGTCTCCATGGATAGCTGTGATACATTCTTCCTAATATGTATGACAAATTGTAGTTACTTTCTAAAGCTATTCTGCAAGATAGTTTAATAGACTTCTATCAAGACAGACTAATAATGAGGCGTTAGTCCCAGCAAGGAAAAACATAGACTTTCCTCCTTTTGCCTGAATCTGCTGGCAAGCCCAGACACAGACCCTCCAACTTCCTGTTCGTTGTCTCGAGATTGATTACTTAAGATTAGAACTGGTTATCCCACTGGAACTAGATAACCTCACAGAAAAAAACATTTTCTGTTCAGAAAACTGAAGGTGAGTTCAGATAACTCACCTTCTTGCAAAACAACCCCGGTTGTAAGTCGTCCCATTTGTAACTGGTTTATCTCTCCTTAAGAAAGTTTTTAGATACTGCTTAGGCACTCTGATGTGAGGTGTTTTCTCTTATTATTACAGCCTGAATAAAAACAATATCCCTTCTTACCCACTTTTTGCCTTTGATGGTTTGGTGCCTTGAGTTGTGCTGGACTGAACTTCCTCTTCTCCACCCAGGTGCTGAGGCTTCTTGATCCTGTTTTGTTCCTTCCCTGACTGGCAATTCAAGGATCCCACTCTGAGTACAGATCCTGATTCCTGTACTTCAGATCCTTCTCCATGGTACAATGGTAAAGGTCTGATTTTGATTTTTTTGTTTGAGCATTCTTTGGTATGTTTGTTTTTTAGTTTTTTTAATATTTATTTATTTTTGAGAGAGACAGAGACAGAGCATGAGCTGGGGAGGGGCAGAGAGAGAGGGAGACACAGAATCCAAAGCAGGTTCCAGTCTCTGAGCCATCAGCACAAAGCCTGACGCGGGGCTCGAACCCACAAGCTGTGAGATCATGACCTGAGCTGAAGTCAGACGCTTAACTGACTGAGTCACCCAGGCGCCCCTCTTTGGTATGTTTTGTTGCCAGTTTTTGTTTAACCTTTGTACTATGGCAAATTCTCAACCCTCTTCTCATCCCTTGCCAAAGCCTCTGCTAATTAGATGTTCACCACTACCGTAACACTTCAGTTATTTACTTCCAAAAATAGCTGGATTTTACTAAGGACAGTTTAGAACTCCAGTGGCCTTCTTGGGACACCTTGGGGACTCTCTAAACTTCTTCATCTGTGAGGTGCCCTCAAATCCCCGGCTCTATCATCTCTTCTCACCAATGATCAGCTTATTTTGTGTGGCACAGCAAGGCTAAAAAAATGAGACAATACCTCTAAAATATCTCAAACTGAATAATCCCTTAAGGGACTGCTTACCTCACCACCAACCCATTCCTCCTGCAAAACCGCAGAACCTCCTCGAGGCTTCTTCACCCAGACCCTTCCATGTGCACTACCACAGGCCTTCCCCCACCCACTACTCCTCCTTACTCTGTGAATTGCCTTTTCCTTTTCCTTCTTCAGTCCCTACTCCTCCTCATTATCCCTACCTGCCTCCATTACAAAACCTTGCCCCCTAATTCCCCACCCTAACCAGCAGCCCTTTTCCCACCTGTGGCTGAAGATCAGTGACCTGAGTGCCCACCTGAACATGTACTCTTTAAGCTTTAGCTATGCTAAGATTTGTATGCCATTGTTACTTTCTGGAGCTTCGTAAGAATAGAGAAGAATTTATTCATCAATTTAAGGACTCAGTCCCCACATTCAGTCCGTGAAATACCCCCATCCTCCAAGTAAAGAAGAGTATTAGCAAAGGATGTCAGCTAGTTCAAGACTTAAAAGCAACTAACAAAAGAGATCCATGATTTTCTAGTTTCTAACACCATTCTGGCTTCTATTCAAACCAATACCATTCATTTATAGTCATTGCCTTAGGTTCTAATTTATCTTTCAGTGTACCTCTTTAACCTAACTCATAATATCTTTTTGGGGGCTCTATGAAGAAATCAATAGTACACTTTATGCCTGTGTGTTTACTGCTACTTATTTGTTTTAAACCCTAAATGCAAACCCGAGAAATTTAACCTCATTCTGAAACTCTTATGTAGTTTGTAAATGGCCTTCTTTACTCACCTAATTTTGACAGCCTGCTTGTTAACATCCAATATTTACTCCCAAATTCTTGCCCACATGGTGCATAAGGTCTCTAAAGATAAATGCAATTATGCAGCTCTTAAGTGTATTACCTAGGACATGGTATCTCCTCTGAAGAGAATATTTATCACCTAAATGAATTAATGCCTTCATCAATTTCCCTATCCCCAAGATTAAAATATAACTCCAGGGTCTATGGGATTAATTGGCTATTGCTGGAATTGGACTCCTGACTTTTCCACTATCACCTTCCCTTTATATGCCATGACTAAGAGTCCATCTCCAAATGTCTTGTTTGGGACTCTCCTTTCATGCCCGAATATTAAAACCTCACATCCTCTCTATCCTCTTCCCTCATGTTTGGATTCCCCAATTATGCATAGTCTTTTTACCTTTTTGTACTCAAGGAGAAAGAGCATGCTTTAGGGGTCTTGAGATGACCCCTATGAGATCACAATGGAAGTCAAAGACCTATTGGATACTTCAGCATCACTTTGGATGCTACAGCTTAGGTATTACCCCCTCAGTTATATTGTACCCCAGGTGTCCAAATTTGCTACTGCTGCAAAATTAATTAATGCCACTGCTGACTTAGTGCTGAGTCATTCACTCAATCTATATATACTTCATGCAATTAAAACCCTGCCACTTACTAAGAACACTCAACATTTTTCTGCCTAGAGCACATATCCTATGAAATCCTACTGCTTTCTCCCTCTCACATCATTATCCATCACTATCTAAACCTCAATGCAGTTAGTTTTCTTTCCTTCCTGAGAAACAACTTCATAACTGCATCACCACCATATCGTTTATAATTTCTGCTCATCCAAACCTCACTGAAACTCCTCCCAAAGACTCTCTGATGTCATCTTCTTTGCACATGGTACTTATGTCAGACTTACAAATGGGAAATTTTTTTTAATGTTTATTTACTTTTTTTTTTTGGAAAAAGAGAGATAGACAGAGAGACAGAACATGAGCAGGGGAGGGGCAGAAAGAGAAGAAGACACAGAATCCAAAGCAGGTTCCAGGCTCCAACCTGTCAGCACAGAGCCTGACACCGACTCGAACTCACAGACCGTGAGATCATGACCTAAGCCAATTTCAGATGCTTAACTGACTGAGCCACCCAGGCACTCTGAAATGGGAAATCCAAGCAGGATATACTATCACAGATTTTCAATAACTCATTGAATTCAAACTCTTACCTCAGGTTAGTTCAGCCAAATAGCTAAACTCATAGCCCATACCAGTCTTGCATAGTAGCACAAAATAAGAAAGCAGGCACTTACACATGTAGCAGACATGCTTTTGATGTTAGACATGATTTGAGTATGGTACGGAAACAAAGAGAGGTCATGGCAGCTGCAAGGACACCCACCCAAAATGGAAGTGAAGTAGCTAACTTATTAGAAATCTTACTACTACCCAAGGAATTAACTATTCTCACAACTGAAGTTCACACTGGTAGCCAGACTCTCAACAGTGAAGAAAACCACTTTGCTGACAAATATGCTAAGATAGATGCTTCACAAGAAAATTCTGCCCCAACCACCTGCATATTTCCCCTCATCAGCCTCCTTTAGAGCAAAAAAAATTGCTACTTAAAGAACCCTGGACAACTGCTAGTACCTGAGGCTGAAAATCTAATGGGAACAAGCTGGATATCTTATTTGCTCAAATGGGCTTTGGAGAAGTGGCCACTTGTCTCTCCTTGGCCTTGTCCAAAATGTAGCCAACAACATCAGCAAAGCCAATGGTAAAGAAAATTCCAGGGCACCTGGGTGGCTCAGTTGGTTAAGCTTCCGATTTCAGCTCAGTCATGATCTCACGGTTCATGAGTTCAAGTCCCACATTGGGCTCTGTGCTGAAAGCATGGAGCCTGCTTTTGATTCTGTCTCCCTCTCTCTCTGCCCCTCCCCTGATCTCTCTCTCCCTCTCTCTCTCTCTCAAAAATAAATAAATATTTAAAACAAAGAGAAAACCTTAAAGATCCCTTCTACAAATATTGGTGTGGATACTTCAACTTTTATGTTGTGCAGGTAATCTTGATTTTCCTTACCTTCTAGGAAAACAATCCTGGTAAAAATTTAAAAGTAAAGCAAGGATGAGAGTCAGCACCCTGTGGTTCCTTTTTCATTGGCAAATGGATTTTATTGAATCCCTAATGTCACATAGTTATGTATATGTCCTAGCCACAGTCTGAATGTTTTCAGATAGAAGTTTTTCCCCTACAAAAAGACTACTGACACAACTGTAGCTAGGTTGCTACTAGAAATAATTTTCATCATTTGGGGAACACCTTTGTTCCTCAAGCAATGGAAAAAGTCCCTTCACTGGTAAGGTTATTTAAGATATTCATAATTCTTGGACATTAGGAGACTCTAATCTAATCCAATATGATATCCTTTAATATTCCCAAGGTATTGCTAAATGCACTCATACTTATTACCAATTGGTCAAATCTGCCTTTTCCCAAACATACTACCAGAGCCCTGACATCATCTTCAAGTCAGAGACCTATTCTTTTGAAAGATACCATTAAAAGACCAATCCTGAATTCAGGTGGAAGAAGCATTATATGGTCTTCCTAACCACCAAGACCAATGAAGAACTATAAGAAATACCACGTTGGGTTCACATTTCATAATTTTTAAAATACAAATTTTATTACAAATGGAATTACACACCAGTAAGAGACCTTAAACTGAAGCTCTTTCAAGAGCTCCCAGAAGATGACAACATGAGGCACACTGCTTTCCCAAGGAATTGAGACCAAACAGGTGACATCACAAAGTGGTCAGCTTCCACCCAAGACTCTGGAACCAGATGGCCTAGGATTCCATGTTTAATATTCTCTTTAGTCCTCTTTTATCTCTTTTAATTTGTTTTTATGGAGATATAGTTCACTATAAAAGTCATCCTTTTAAAGTGTATAATTCAATGGTTTTTAGCAGAATCACAAAATTGTGCAACAATCACAATGGTCTAATTCTAACATATTTTCATCACCCTAAAAGGACACGCTTAATTAGCTGCCACTCTCTATTTTCCCTTCCCCTTACCCCGTGGAAACTATTATTCTACTTGCTGTCTCTGTGGATTTTCCTATTCTGCCCATTTCATATAAATGGAATTATACAACATGTGGCCTTTTGCTTCTGGCATCTTTCAATTGGCATTATGTTTTTAAGGTTCATTTATATTGTAGCATGAACTGGTACTTCATTCCTTTTTGTGAATGAATAATATTCCATTGCATGGATATGCCATACATTGTTTATCTGTTTGTCAGTTATGGACACTCAGGTTGTTTCCAGTTTGAGGCTATGATATTATGAATAATGCTTCTATTAAAATTCATTTCTAAGTTTGTGTGAACATCTTTCAATTATCTTGGATATGTACCTAAGAGTGCCATTGCTGAGTGATATGGTAATTCTATGTTTAACTTTTTGAAGATCTGCCAGACTGTTTTCCTTTTTTTTCTAATTTTTTTTTTTGAGTGAGCACACGTGTGTGAGTGCGTGAGTGGAGGAAGGGCAGAGAGAGAGGGTGAGTGAGAATCCCAATCTATACTGACAGCATAGAGCCTGATGCAGGGCTCGATCCCATGAACCATTAAGATCATGACCTGAGACAAAATCGGGAGTCAGACATTCAACCAACCGAGCCTCTCAGGTGGCCCTGTCCATCTTTTTTATTATGAACATCCTACTGGGTGTAAAGTGGCATCTCATTGTGTCTTTAATTTGCATTTCCTTAATGACTGATAATGTTGAACATCTTTTCATGTTCTTATTGGAAATTGGACTATCTTCTTTGCAGACTCCTTTTATTTTTTTTCATCACCCATTTACTTCAATACTTCCTTAAGTCATGTCTTTCCTTTTCCTTTTGGCCCACCCCACTGTTTCCTTATTCTTCATTCCTTATTTACTTGTAAATATTCAAGACCTCCAAAATCTTTGGATGATATTTGCTGAACTAATTACTCAGTCTTACAATCTTTCTTATACTTGTTGGTTTTGTTGTTCCTTCTGCTTGGCCTTACCATATTTCCCCAAAGTCCTCTTCTTGCGCTAAAAACCTCCACAGCAATTAATTTAGCTATTTTTCCACATGCAATGTTGGTAAACTCTCCTCATGCTATGTACATTATATGGAAATCTAAATCCATTAGATGGACTGTCTTTAGATGAAGTCATACCCACCTCTCTCACAGTCACAGATGGCCCTTTTCTAAGTTCCAATTTCTGTTGATATAGCTTGTATGCTACCAATTCTTATGACTGTACTTGTAAAGCCATTATTTCCTCACAGAAAATGAAACCTTACATTAAACAGCTCCACCATGAGGTACAGCCATATAGGGCATATTCTCTTTATAGCCAAAAATGACCTATGGCAAATGTACTTCCATTCCACTTGGATGGCCCCAAAAGGCACCTATGTCATTTGTAGAAATTGAGTCTATTGGTATCTCTCAGAAAACTGGGCAGACTCATGTTACCTAACCAATCTTGTCAGTCCCTATCAGATGCTTAACTTGACCCCTTTTATTAAGTTATTTAAATTCCTCGTTGTTTTTCTCAATGCCCAATTATCAATATAAACCGTCTACTAGTAACTACCACCCAAACACACTGAGACAGACACCAAAACATTAACTGTATTCTTCCTTTTACTCTGAATTTGGAGATACCCTTAAAAAGGAAGCTAAGTACTTTGGAGGATTTGACTGTTATATTCAAGACATTTATACCACTGTACCTGGAGAAGCTATAGAATTGCAGTATGAGTTACTCAAGAAGTAAAATTAAACTTTTACACCTTCTACATCCTATTACAAGAAATATCCATTACTGTGAACAATGTGACAAAGAACATTGACCTCCTCCCTTAAGAATTTCAAGAGACTTGGGGCACCTGGGTGGCTTAGTTGGTTAAGCAGCTGACTCTTGATTTTGGCTTAGGTCATGATCCTAAGAGTTCGATCCCCTTTTGGGCTTTGCATTCACAGCACAGAGCCTGCTTCAGATCCTCTGTCTCTCTCTTTCAGCCCATACCCTGCTCACGTTCTCTCCCTCTCTCTTGCTCTCTCTCTCAAAAATAAATAAATGCTAAAATTTTTTAAAAAAGAAAAGAAAAAGAACTTCAAGAGACTCAATGTTCAGGACTCCATAACCCGTACTTATATGATATTCATCTCCAGAGATAGAGTATGTGCTATAGCAGAAGCAATTACTACACCTTTGTTCCAAAAATTCTCTGACTTCTACATCATACACAAGAATATTTGGTATACTAAGCAAGAAATTTGTTGCATTGCCACCACTGTTCTTATTCTAGCACTGAAGGACCTTTCCACACTAATTTTCTATAAACCACTAAAATGGTTGCTAGCTGGCTACAAGTTTTGATTTTATTCCTCAATGTAGCCTCAAATAATCAATTTTCTGCTTCTCCTAATAGGTATTCTATAATCAAATACCTTCTCTCAAGAATCCTTTTTGAATTACAAGGAACTTCCAGAACACAGCACATGGTTCAGCTACTTCTCCAAGAACAGAGCAAACACGTGATTGCTAATTATGTGAACTATATCCCCAAACCTTGATCCAAAACCCAGCAGAAATTACACAATTTCTTCATAATGGACATTATTGAAATCATTTTATACAGATGATGTTTGTCCCAAACAATAATGGGGGACAAAGTTTAACAGTCTTATCCTCTTTTGTTTGGACCTGCTGGCAAGGACTGACTCAGACTTTCCAACTTCCTGTACTTTGTCTTATGATTGATTAGCTAAGATTAGAGCTAGCTAACCACAGAGAGAAACATTTCCTGCTCAGATAACTGACTAAGCCTTCTCTTTCTTGAAGAACAATGCCAAATATAAATCATTTCATCTGCAACTGGTTTGTCCCTCCCTATAAAAATCTAAAGCAAAACTACCTACTGAGACATTCTGATCTTTCCATCTGGGGAATTTTCCTTATTGCAGTGAACTGAATAAATCGATCTCCTTATCCAGTTTTTAATTTGTTAGTTATTATTTAGAAAATTTTACCAATATAACTAATGTGAATAATCAAACCTATTAATAGCTACTTTCTTACCCCAATCCAGATATAACTAAATAAGAAGTTTGCTCAGAGACAGAGCAAATTTATGTTATTATCTAATAACATTCAGGCTAATGAATTAAGGCATGCTATTTAGATGCTACTATGTAAAGGACCCAGAAGTATTGAAACTCTCCTTGACCATCTCATCCTTCTTTTCTCCAAAATCTCCAATGGAAATATGCAGTAAAAACAGAACAAAACAGAAAAATACATTATTATCAAAAGAATGTATAACTCATACTCTATTGTAAAACTTCAGTGCTTTGCTGGCTGTATACAAAGCTTGTTTTCCCTAAGTGTCAGTGGCATCAAACCAAAGCAATCACTAAGATTGCTCTGTTTTGGCCTCCAAAGCTTAAACTTTATTCTCTAAACTCTTCCATTCCAATTCGACACCCAGGGATAGATAAATCAGCAGAAGAAAGAGGATGTTTATCTTATGAAAGCATATTTATAACCCTTAAACTTATTATTTTTTTTTACAATTTTGGCATAACAATTACCCTGGAAGTGAATTAAACCCAGATCAACACTCTTCCTTGTAGGTCATGAAGGAAAAGGAAGGAATACAAATAGTATCCTTGCTTTCCTCATGCCAAAACCGGCAGCAGACAGGGGATGACTCATAAGAATGAAATAGAAATGAATTCTACCACAGAGCTCTCATTGTCTGTTTGCTAAATGGTTAAAGTTATCAGGAGACTCAAAATACCTAAATTAAGGATTCTTATAATGTAGTAAAGGATTTAAAAGTCTAATTATAAGCTAGAGTGTTTGTGCTTAGGTATTATTGCAATTAATCCTATCTTAATTGACTTAGATTAAATGTATGTGTTGATTATAATATGACTATCAATATAAAAAACTATATTTATGGAATTTGTTTTTTAGACTCCAAAGTAATAGTTACCTTTTAAGCTCTGGAAATCCCAAAGAATTAAATGTTAACATTCATTCCATCTTAGAACAGAATTTGGAAGAGAAAGAGAAAGATTCTTTAACTTTTTCTCCCTGCCCCCTAAAGAGTAATGTAGAAGTCCAAGCTCACAGGAAGGTTTGCAGCAATAGGCTCTTAAGGGCTTTTTCTAATCCAAACAGCAACAAAATAAGCACAAAGTCCAATGCAAAACTTTAAGTGTGATGTGATGATAGAGAATAAAAAAGGATTTAAGTAGAAAAAGAAAAGGCAACTGAGCTCCTGAGGCAGTAAGAAATTTTTCTTTGCAGATGAAAGAGGAGGCCTTACAAATAAATCTATCACATTCCAAGTCGTAGTCATAAAGCAAAAGCAAAAATACCCAAAAGGAAAAACAGGAAAATGACCTCTGTGCAGATGGAAAAACGGTTTCTGAAAAGTCTGCATCCCCATTCAGTACAAAATAGAGATAGTGTCCCATAACCACCTATAGTGAACTATTCAAACTCATACCTTCATCCAAATGAAGCATTCTTAGCATTTTTTTCAGATCCTAAGAAAAACAGCCTGTAACCTTAAAGTAGAAATATACTATTATACCTCAAAAGTACACTGTAACAGAATATTCTAGGTGCTATTATTCTAGTAGGATATGTTTACAGTTTGCGGGTGGTTCCGCCTATATGTACAACTTCAGCCTCCTCCATGAGGAAGTAAGACATTATTTGTATGGGTGAGTGACTTCCTTGCCCTCCTTCATGTTTTTAAGAACACTTTAAACCTACCCTTTATCAGCTGACTGCCAAAGCATATAGACAACTCATTTAAAGAGTATACAGAATATCTAGATCTCAGGTTCTTGCTAGAAATGTAACCCTGAAGTACATGTTATGTAACTCTTGTCAAAAGTCTGATTGCTAGACATGATATTTATAAATGATGTTCTGAAAGGTAGACAGTCCATCTACTCCCGCATCTATTCTCACATCAATACAAATGTTCAAGATCTGAGGGTGTATACCACATTCTGATGCAGCATCCCCTTAAAGAACCACTGTAACAAGTAGAGCTTTTTCTTCATGTGTTTAAATAAACAGCTCACTCAGAGATAATTCTGTGTACGTCAGGAACAAGAAAAGTGATGCTTCTCTAATAAATTGATTGGCTCTAATTTATGAATATCCAAAATCTTATAAATTATTTTATTTCTACCTTTGTTTTTCCTGATAAATCTTAGGACCACATTTGCATCTCACTTCCAGCAAGTGCAGATACACCTATATCGATCTGTGCTAATTATTTTCCTCCCGATTTCCTTTCCTTAGACCCTATGCCTCTCAATTACCTTTAGTTACAAGGTACAACAAACTCTTAAAATGAGAAGTGTTATTATTAGTCTATCCTCAGTTGAATGACACATGGGGTAGTAATTAAAGAAGTTTCCCAAAATATAGTGAAACTTCATAGAAATATTCAGAAACAAATGATAAATTATCTTTACTCATGTCTATTTTTTGCTCTTCCCTGTAATTGGCAGAGCAATCAGGTCATGCTGATAACATTGCATTGGTTCAATGTCAATATTGTTGTGCACTTTACATTTCAACACATTGAGAATAAAGGTTTCATCTTGAACTGTGCTAAAAATATTGTTTTCCTGGTGACATAACTAATGAGCCACCAAAAAAGCATGTCTATCACCAGGAAGGTATTAAATAACAACTGACACACTCTTATAATAAATTGCTATATTTTGACATCTAAAGGATTATTTTCAATTATTTTTCTTGGACAATTAAGCTTATTCAAATTCCATAATGGGTTGTGTCAGTCATCATCATACATAAAACACTTTCATGGTGTACAGTAAGCTTTTGCTCCTCATACAAATATCTTGGGACCTGTAATTACACCTCATTAAACCTTAGCACCATAATTTGGAAATCTCATTCATAATATTTAGTCTAAAATTGTACTAAATAAATAAAGTATATTGTCTCTAAAGCATTCATAAACTTGTTGTCTACAGGACAATTTTTAAAGTTGTATAAATTAAGTAGGGTTTCAAGCATTAGTACCAGAAGGTGATTAAATGAAATGGTGAGAACTTTTGCTTTTTTCTACCATAAAGTAAGTGTACTTGATCAATTTCTTAATATACCCTTTTATACACATTATACACATTTCTAAAAGTAAATCTAAAAGATATATTTGTTACCGTACCTATAATTTTTTATCAAGCTTAGTTAACCAATATTTTACTCAGTGCCTAATATAATCAATGAATAGATAAAATTCAAGAAAGTATGAAATTCCAAAAAGTTTGGAAGTGACTAACGTTTTACTTTATTTGCAACCTAACAGGAAAGTATGCCACAAGTTCACTGATGCTGGCCAACTTGGTCAAAGACAAAGGACTTTATTACCGATAGGATGAGCAATAGCCAGAGTATTAGCACTTTCTAAATTCCCTGAACCCCAATTTCCATAAGTTGACATACAGAGAGATAGGTGCGCCTATCCACACATTAGTTGCATTACAAAAGAGGAACTCAAAACTTAGGGAACTCGAATCTTTTATAATGGATGGTAAACATGTTTGATCTTTGTTTTAGAGAAAGACATCTTTATTACACTGGACAATAAATGAACCTACCTTTTGCTCCAGTGAGAGACATGCTATCTATTTTCAAAGATTGTTCACCATGCAAACATCCTTGAAAAGAGAGTCCAAAACAAGGACAGCCCATTGGCTGGTTGCAAGACCAGAAGAAATATGAGACCCATAGTGAGATGTGTCCCAACATGTAGTGTATGAAAGAGTACAGCATGTCAAACAGTGACTGACACGTGGTTGGGGATGATAAATATCTGTTGAATGAATGAATGAGTAAACTTAACTAAGGTTAGAACAAAACAAAAAATTGTATTTGAATAAAAATCCTGTCCATAGCATAGTTCACACTAGAAAAGAAATAGAAATGATCTATTATTAATCATATGGAAAATTAATGAGATATTAGATACGAGAGGTTCTTCTATTTTTTTAACATAAGAAATTATCATTAATAATGTACTGAGTCAGAAAGTATGCCAAGACATCATATAGTGTTTCATGTAAAATTACATGTATATACTTCATGTATACATGTTTACAGAGAGATGTGCCCAGAAGGATAGTAACCAAAATGTTAATAACGGTGTTTTCTCAATTATGCAGTGTAAGGACATTTTTACTTTCTTCTTTGCCTCTTATGTAATTTGAATTGTTTTATCATGGACATGTATCATTTTTTAAGTTAAAGTTATTTTTAAAAATTAAAACCAAATTATGTTAAAATTACACTTGCAACCACCATCCAAAGCATCTTTCACTGCCATTGAGCTTTAACACTGACAAAGATTTACTGGGTAGAGAAATCCTAACAGCCCTAATAAAAGCAATGCCTAGCATTAACATCCATCTATTTTATTTTAGAGCTTAATTTACCATCTGTTACATTCAAACTCTTCATCTCTTTACAATTCAATGTATGTTGTGATAAATAGAAATCCAAATATGTATCCAAAATCCACCACCAAAGAAATGTCCAAACCTAAAACATTTACTCAAACTGAATGCAAACACCCACGGACATCTTCTCAGATTAGAGTCTTTTTCTTACTTTATCTTAATTTGGAAATATAAAAATTAAGTACTCTGTACTTTAAAAATGGGCATAAAGCCATTTTTGATTTGCCTGAAGATGAAAAAGGGAGTTCTTGCAGACACTTTGCAGCCAGCCATATACAATTCTTCTAAATTTTGCTTCTGTGGTACTTAAATGGACTGACAAAAGAAGTATATTTTCATTGAATACTGAGAACTTTCAGGTGTAGTTATCAATGATTTCTCCAACAAATAGAGGGTACTAAATATGCCCGCAGCCCTGCATTAGGTGCTCTGTAGGAAGAGGAAAAAATCATTAGACAAAATCTTTGTTCTTGAGGAGCCCTCAAATAAATCAGAGAGCTAAAACTATTGGATAGGTAAATGTAAACAATTCCAGACAACCTGTGAGCAGGTGGTAGACAGAGTGTGCATGTGCCTGAGAAAAGTAGATTAATGTTTTAACAGCTGTTATCTAGAGATAACAATAATCTAGAGATGCAAAAGCAAAATTAAGAAGACGTGAGCAAGGACTAACTAATAGAATTGACACAGATCAAAACAAGTACAACCTAACTGATGAAACCCCATCCCCCATACTGTGAGGTCTGCACGATTCTTTACTCAATACTCACAACGTGAGTATTCAAGTTTCCACTATTAAAATATTACAAAACTATACATTCTTTTTAGAATCTGTATTAGTTAGGGTTCTCCAGAGAAACACCATTAATAGAAGATAAATATAAGCATATATAATGTTGATAAGAATATCCTAAATATGTGTGTATATACAGATGTTTGAAAAAATATATATTTGAAAAATCTATTTGAAAAAAAAAATTATCATACTGAATTGGCTCATGTTATTATGGAGGCTGAAATCCCACAATTTGCCACTGGCAAACTAGAGACCCAGGAAAGCTGTTAGTACAACTCCATCCAAGTCTGAAGGCCTGAGAACTAGGGGCACTGACAATGTAGACTCTTGTCTGATAACAATTACAGTCCTCATTTCTGTACCTGGTCATGTGACTGTAGCTAGTATTTATAACTACCTTTTGGTCATAATTCTTTACCTGATAAGGTGACCCAGACCTTCACTCCTGAACCACCTGATCCATTAGTTATGCTGCCCAAGTTGGGTGTTTGTAGTTTTCCATTGACTGTAATCACAGGGCATGGAAATACATAGATTCCCTTAAGTGCTCTCCTGTATTCCAGACATTCTTTGTCTTAATTCCAGGTGGAGTAGCAGTCCAGCTTCCATTGGTAGTCAGCATTATTCACCCCAGAAAGCACAGTAACTCCCTTCTTTGGCTGTTGGTTCAAAGGCATGAGGAAACCAAAGTGGCCAGGCGGCAGTCTTAACTTCCAGTGCAGTGAAACCATGTGTCTCCTGGTAGAAATATCCCTCCCTTTAGAACTAAGACCTCTAGACAAGCAGAGCATGAAATCATGGGAAGAGAAAGAAAAATTCTGCAAGTGAGGTCACTGAAGTAAGTAATATAAGAATCATCCATACCAGTTTCAGTGGGAGCAAAAAAGGAGGGGCGCTTACTCCAAACTAGGGGTAACTGGGAAAGGGATCAAGTGAAAACAAATGTTTAAGCAAGTTGAGTCTTAAAGGATGAATCATAGCTGGCTGTATAAGGAAATTGAGGTTCAGAAAGCATAAGTGTCTGTGCTAATTATTTGCCTATTTGCTTTTAGCTCTGTGTCCATTCTACTAGATTGTACTGCATTCTGAAATACTAAGTTGGAGTCTGCAAATTCCATTTCCCAGACACCCTTTCCAGCTGGTTTCCAGCTGGCTTCTGCCAATGGGAAGCACGGGAGGGATATTGGAAAAGAGAAAAACGGGAAACACTTCAAATCCAAGTCTGCCAGATGGTGACACTTCCTTCATAGTCCCAGCTCCTGAAGTTGTGGCCCCCACATCCATGGTTTCAGTTAGTACAGCTGCAGCCTATCCTCTGATTACTTACTTCTTCCCTTCTTTTTGTTTCCGTAGGCCTAGAGGTAGTAGTTGTTTTTTGCACTTACTAATTTTATCTTTTCCCTTATGATCTTCTAGCTCTTCAATATCTGTGTAATAAATGTCATGCATTAAATCCCCTTTTCTGAAACAGACTGTGTAATTTTCTTTCCCTCACTAGTCTCTGGCTGATATGTACTTAATAACAAGCTGTAACTCTTGAATTCAATTGCTTACTTTTTGAGCTTGAATGAAGTAAAGGCATCCTTATCAAAGTCAACTGGTAATTTGTGACATGCAATGACATCATGCTTACTTAAAGTATCATGTGTTTGCTTAGAATGAAGTATATACTAAAAGCAAGATTTTGGGAGCCCAACTGGCTATGGCACTTTGCCACTATAATACAAATGATGACCACAAGAACTGGGAGGTTATCTGATTATTTCTGAGCGTTCTAGAGAGCTTATGAAAAATAAATGATGAGTTCGGTGTCAGAAAGAAAGAAAGAAGAAAGAAAGAAAGAAAGAAAGAAAGAAAGAAAGAAAGAAAGAAAGAAAGAAAACCCACAAGCCCAAATGACATCACATAGGCCAAGTCCCCAAACTGGGGTTAATATCTTATCTAATTGCAGTTTCAAAGTCCCCAAGGAGAAACTTAGGCTTAACCACATCAGTCAGGAATTTTCTTATCAGCATCAAGACATCTGCCACTGGGGCCCCCTTCTGGCCTGGAGGAAGAAAAGGTAATCTTGGTGATAAGGCCCTCTGCTCTTACCCCTCAGGGAAAGCAGCCTTGCCAGGAACAATTCTTTTCGTTTGCCCATAACTTTCTCAGTCCGCCCGCCTTCCTATAAAAACCTTCTATTTTGTACAACTCCTCAGAGCTCCCCTCCACTTGCTAGATGAGCCACTGACCGATTCATAAATTGTTTAATAAACCCAGCTAGATCTTCAAATTTACTCAGTTGACTTTTGACTTAACATCAGTAATTAAAAAAATCTTAAATTACAAAAAAGAAAAGCACTCCTATTTCTTGTCACTACAGGACAAATATGGCTGAATGGCAAATCCAATAAAGTTAAGAAACTTGAATCCTGAAATTTCCCTGTTATTGTAAAATGATATTTACAGTATCCTTGCCAGTAAAACAGGTCTTCTTCCCCTAAATGAACGGACCTATTTTCTATTGCTTGATGATACTGTTATGGCTTCTCCAGAGGTAATAAGCTTGAAAAATAAAATCCCTCAAGGGCCCACCCATCACCCTTCCTTTAGTGCTTCTAATCCTATAAATGTAATCAGATACAACCAAAATGATATAGCTTATACTCCTAAACTCTGAAAGACTTAAAATTTGTATCAACAGAATAGTTTTTTTTCAACAAGTGGTGCTGGGACAAGTGAATCCATTCAGTGATCTGCTCCAATGTTATAGCCCTTCCTCCTTGGGTTTAAAACGCCTAGAATGCAATTATACATATATACTGTGCTTCTAAAATATTTCTGTTCATTAATTTACATACACCTATGCATATATCCTACCTTACAGGGACACTGGGCTTGAGTCACCACCACTCCCAGATTTAATATGAAAGAAAGAATAAAAGTTTAGGAAGATCACAATGTTGGAATAGTGTTAGCAGCACAACCCGAAAAATCATACGTCACTATGTCCCCCATAGAGGGACCATAGGATGCTCTCTTAACTAAGGCATTAGGAAATAAAGGGAGCATTGCATCAGTTAGAAAGCTCTGTGATGGCTGTTCTCTGAAAGCTGGAGTGGTGGTAGGAGATGCTGTCATTGTAACCAGATTCCTTATTGTAAAGGGAATTGGGGAACTTTAGCATGAACAAAGTTTAGTGTCCGTCCTTAACTCCAGTGGCAAGATAGGCAAATTAGCATAATAGGAACCAGAATCATAGCAGCAATCAGCTTTTGTTCTCTTGTCCCTTGACTTTTGGTAGTGACTAATTGATCAAAGAAAATTGGTGAGTATCTTACTAAAGTATTACTTGCTCTAGATAACTTAAACTCTAGTTCTAGGAGGCGCTATAACACAGACTCACAGTTCTTGCTCAGTTACCCAACGTAGTGGGATCCCCTTGAGGTAGAGTCCTACAATGCATCCCAAGAATATGCTATAAATATCACTTCAAGCTTGCCCTAAAGGAACATAAAGCTATTATTCGGAGTGACTCTCCACAAAAGAAAAGACTCTTCCAAGCATTATTAGATAATGGCTCTGAGTTAACATTAATTCACCAGTACCTAAAACCTTACAGAGGTCCACCAGCAAAGTGAAGGATTATTGGGGTCAGGTGATAAGAAGAATTTTGCCTCAGTCTCATGATGAGCAAAGTAATTCCACAAAACCATTGTGCCCCATTTCTCCAGTTCCTGAATATATGATTTCAAGAAGCATATTTTGAAACTGGCCAAATGGAATGAGGTGAAGCTGTTATGGTGGAAAGGGCCACGTGAAACATGCTCTAGAAAATTCCCTCCATCCGGGAAGATAGCACTCCCAGAGCAAGTCACGTGGTATGGCTTCAGTGATTCCAACACTGGCAAAGTGACACAGTCCCTTAAATGTCCCAGCAGCGGTTGCCTGCCCCACTCACACATCCACCCAGTCTCTGAAACTACGGTTCCTCAGGCATTGTGCTGGCTGCTGAGATGGATGCTCAGGAAATGATGGCAACACCTCAGGCAGTTTGAGCTTTTGAGGAATTAGCCCCTCTTCCTCACTTGCAATTGTGGTAATACATCTTCTCTTGGTTGATTTCCCAGATTTACAGTTAATAACAGCTTCCTACAGTGTCTAATCTCTTAATTCTTTTAATCCTTCCAACTTTCCAACACCTGCATTACCAGTTTCCTGAATTACACCCCCACTTCTTGAAATACTTGGCATAGCCCTTTGTTCCTGAGAAGAATGTAACTGTAACAGTCCCCAAGGCCCAGGGTTGTTTTCATGAGATGAGAATTAGTGACCTATAAAGTCATCATTTAATATATTTCACACTCTGCTATGTGCTTCCAGGAGTATGCCTATGTCTGTAGAGAATCACAGAATTAAGGAACTATTATCCTGTAATATTTTTAAAAGTGTTGCCATGGTGCATCAATAGCATGTGCAAAATGACAAAAGGAAAAATCTGAAAAAGAGTCAAAGCATCTCTAATAATCTGGAAATGATGGCCTCAATCGCAGAAATGAAATACAGTGGGATATCTCTCAGAGAAGGAAAATGAAAGAGTCTTAAAAATACTTAACTATAGGGTGCCTGGGTGGCTCAGCCGGTTAAGTGTCTGACTTCAGCTCAGGTTGTGATCTCACAGTTCGTGGGTCTGAAATGCATGTCGGGCTCTGTGCTAACAGCTCAGTGCCTGGAGCCTGCTTCAAATTCTGTGTCTCCCTCTCTTTCTCTGGCCCTTCCCTGCTGGCACTCTGTCTCTCTGTTTCTCAAAAATAAATAAACATTAAAAAAAAACTTAAATATAATAAGGGTGAACTGTTGTGATATTTATTTCATTAGATGACAGAAGTTCAAAGTCACCTTGCTCAGGGAAATATTCACTTCTCTGTAACTAGATGGCACTTCCCTACTTCTAGCATCATACATTCTCTTTGTATTTTATTGTCGCCTTTTTAAAAACAGGGAACAGTTAGTCAAAACTCCAATATTTAAAAAGCTTACAATCCTAGTATTTCCTGCATGTTGTTTAAGACATAGTTGTACACATAAACACAGTCAAAGGCAAAGAAACAGACATTGATATACTCAAAGCAGGATTGACAGCCTCCATCTGACACACGAGGAGCCTGTTGGATGAACTACAAATGTATCCAAAATTTATTATTCAGTTCTTTTGGACAACTAGTAAACAATTATATACAGACTTTCATTTTTACATAGGAGAACATTGTTTACTTGTAGTCTACTAAATAAGATATTAAAATTTGATTTTTTTTAATGTTTGTTTATTTTCCAGGGAGAGAGAGAAACACAAGTGGGGGAGGGACAGAGAGAGGGGAAGACACAGAATCTGAAGCAGGCTCCGGCTCTGAGCTGTCAGTGCAGAGCCTGATGCGAACGCACAAACTGTGAGATCATGATCTGAGCCGAAGTCAAACGTTCAACCAACTGAGCCACCCAGGTGCTCCTAAAATTCAATCTTCTAAATAAAGCATTTCTAGTCAAATTTACTAAAAGACTGGCATTAGTATTCAACCAAAAAGTCTGGCTGCAGATTTCCTGCCAAAACACTGGCAAAGATGATTGGAAAAATTTACGACTTGGGAAAATACTTTATTAACAGTATATTATCAGTGTTATCTTAAGCTGGTCATGGTTTTTCCATATTTTTGCTTTTTTTTATTGTTTTACTTTAGCTTCATTGGTGCCAATTTTGTTATTAGAGTAATCAAACAAAATCAGCAAGCTGATAAACTACTAAAGTTAACTATGGATCTCACGAATGGATGATCTTATGTAAATATTATACAGAGACCCAACGGATTCATAATTTGGATTAAAGGACAATGAAAAGTAAACATGGTGACTCCAGAAATTCCATTTTCAACATAAGCAAAGAGGCAGTTATTTTATCCTGGACCAATTCAAGGTGGTTTCATAGATTGAGGAGGCTAAGGTGCTGTAACTGACAGAAAGCAATAACCCTACAGAAATCCATCAGAGTCCCAGAGTTTCAGGTTGCTGTCTCTTTGATTATTTGAACTTTCATTTCTTTTACCACTTAACGCTAACTTATAAAATGTCTCTTTATAGATTGTTTATTTGGTAGGTCAATCAGCCAACAAGGAATTATCGAGAGGGGGGCTAATGTGTTCTAAAGTGGATCTGAATATGTTGTGAGCAGGGTACTACGTGATAGAAAACCAAATCCCTGATCTAGAGGCCAAGGGCCAGACTGTCACTGTATCTCACATAGCACAGGACAGCGTCACAAAGAAGTAGAATAAATTAGCCAAAGTATATTTGATCACTTGAAAAGTATCAAATGAATGCATTAATAAGTAAAAATTTTCGAGAAATATTCTCTTTAATTCATGAATCATATTAACTATTAATATCTAAAGGATAGAAGAAGGGTACAGATACGAGCTAAAATGCACTCTGTCAGAACTCATGGTGGTGGAGATTCATCCTGGAGCCCATTCCGATCGTAGGGCTTCCCCTGCCCCCTGGCACTGCAAACCTGTCAGCCCTAAGCTGTTTCTTTCTCTTTCTGGAGAGATATTGCTGAAAGAGAAGCGGACGTCATTGCCTTCGCCATGCTATCCTCTCCTGCTTCCTTGGCAGCAACAATAAGGCCAAAAGAAATTATCCAAAGAGCAAGAGCTAGAGCTGGAGACTCACAACCTAGGCTTCTAGAGCCATTAGAATGCCAGGGTCCGTGGCGGACTTGAGAAAGTGAGGAGTTACAAAGTAGGAAGAAAAGCATAGTATATATACCTTGCCAAGTACATGGAAAGGATCATATGTCCCTTGAATTACAAAGGGGAGATTTCTGTAAAGAGCTGGAAATTGAGTCCTGCACTCAGCTGATTTGTTTAACTGCAGGAAATCTAAGGTATCCCATTAGTTCGGACTTTACTGTATTTTTAAGGGAAGGTTTTAGGGATAGAAATGTCTCTGAAATATGAGAAAGCTCTCTTGCTGCTGTAGGAGAGCTTATCTCCCGGTCATCATCTTCCCAACTCAGCTTTAACGTCTGGAGTACTGTTACCCCAGACACAACAGTCACTTAATCTCATTTCATTTTTCAATGTCAGGGCACATTAATATTTTATAAATAGAAACAAAGTCCATAAGCTAAATTTTTCTCTTATAAAAAAAGTACAGATTTATTTTTTAAAGTGACATGACTAATTTTATCATTACAATTTTATGTTCTGTGAAAGTATCAAATGGTGGAAATCTGAGGTTCTTCCCTCTATTTTGTCAAATTCCCTGATAACACTTGATGTATGGAAACCAGCTATCTTCTCAATTCATCAATACCAAAAACAGTGCTGCAAGAATATTTAACTAGAAAAAAAACAAGAATGTATGTCTAGAAGTAGAAGTATTTAAGAGCTACAACTTAAAATTATTCAGAAAAAATACATAAGATCACACTGCTTTATGATATTTGAATGGATTTTTGGTAATTAAACATTAATAAAGTAATTTTTAAAGGGAACATAAAATAATAATTGCAAAGGACTCACTTATGTGATGCCATTCCAATTTTATTTTTACTCCATGGGGGAGACAACTTAGTAGGTTTCAGCTAAAACAAAATAAAACAAAACAAAGCAAAACAACTCTCATGGGAACAAATCTCTCTTGTTTGTTACTTAATAGGACCCATGTCTGAGGGGGTAGAGAAAGCTTGGACTTGTGACACACACAGTTCAGATTAGCTACAGTATGGCTTTATTTCACTAGACTCTCATAATTCAGGGGTTTTTCTCCCACTTGCCACTGGAAATTTTCTATCAACCAGACTCCTTCATCACTGAATTCTTCCCCAAATCACAGTCACCATCAACACCACTACCCACCAACAAACATAGCACCCCTTTCCCCACATACTTTTAAGCTTCTAGTACTGCATTTACTCATATGTTGGTAAGAAAAATTATCTGAGCAATGATCTACGACAGGTGTCTCCAAGCTGTTTCTCTAAGCCCTAGATTTCCATGGCAGATCCTTAGTGTCCACTGAAATGGATGACAACAGTGTCCCTTCAGGCTGGAATGCTGGAGCTTGAGACACACTTTATCTCTTTTTTATCTCTTATCCCTTCAATGAGATTCACTATTCTCTCTCCCTCTTTACTTCGGAGTTCATCATAACACCATTTAAGAGGAAAAGTAAAAGTTTCTACTGTTACAGCCTTGAAAATCTTTTATTCCCAGATTGATTACATCTGGTTGATTACCAGGGAGATTTCTTTTCTTTCTCTGGTATCGTAACTGAAGAAAATGTGTATGTTGCATCTTGCAGATAGGGGAACAAAGGCAGATGAACATAAGTATGTGTAAGTCATTTATTGCCTCTTAGTTATTAATGTCTTTACCTGAATAAATTATAAGTTTCAAGAGGGCTAGAATCTCTCCCCATACTGTTATTTTTGGAGCACAAATACAGTGAAGAAGGACAGGAATACTTGGTTAAAACTAGTTGGCTATTTTGAGGCACCTGGGTGGCTCATTCGGTTGGGTGTCCAACTCTTGATCTCAGCTCAGATCACGATCTCACAGTTCGAGAGTTTGAGCCCCATGCCAGTCTCTGTGCTGACAGCAGGAAGCCTGCTTAGGATTCTCTGTCTCCCTCTCTCTCTGCCCACCCCCTCCTCAAAAATAAATAAGTAAATAAACATTTTTTAAAAACTAGTTGACTGTTACCTTCTTCTTTTATTCTCCATCAGTACTGAAATCCCTGTAAATTCAGAGTGATATTTATTTTTGGATAAGCATGCTCAAATACTCGAGACCATCAGTAATACCTACTTACTGGGCAATTTAAAGTACCCTTCAACAGGATCCTGAGAGTCAACTGTGTTTTACGCACAGAGAGGGAAAATTAATTCTTTGTCTATGTCTATCACAGTATGTCACATTTCTGATTGAATCTTTTCAACCTGCTTATTAGACATATAGCACAGGGATAAATTTGTCTTTATAAACTTCATATGTGTCACCAAAAATAGCTTCAGGATCACTATAACCCAATGAACTAAGAACGTCCAATAAATGATTAGGCTGCATTTGACAATGAGAATTGCATACTCTGTTCTTTAAAATCTAAAGCACAATATTTCTAGGGAGAATCTAGTTACCCAGAAGTTCCTCTGAAAATAACACCCATGATATTTTAACAGCAGCCAGATGGAAAGCCTTCAGCTTTTGGTCCTAATTTTACTGACTTTGTTCTACAAAGGATCCATAAAAATCTTTTTAATCATAGTCATGATGTGTTTTTTTTTTCCCAACTAACTAACCCTACATAATTTTGTATTCTTGCCAAATTGACAGTATCCAAATTTTCTGATTTTAAAACTGTATTCACTACAAATCTGATACAGAACTTATCTAAATATTTGAATCTATAAGTACTTCAAGATCAATTGTTTTCAGAAGAAAACTAGCCTGAGTTTATGGAGATAAGTAGTATTCTCCAGTGTTAAATTACTCAGGTAAGAATTTAACAATAAGGAAGCTTTTTGTAATTAAATATAACTAATTATGTAAGTGGGAACAGTCAAAAATCATTTTATCAAAATACATAAGTCACAGAATTGTTTTGGCCATTCAGGAACTGTAGTATATTAATTCAAGTAACTTTCCTAAGTCTATGATGATACTGATGTGCATTGTCACATTACGTTAACCCTGAAGGCTTGTCTATCACTTTATTTTCAAACATAATATGATAGTATAGAGAAATAATACCTGCCCTAAACATGTGAAGGTGAAGTTATTGGCTCACTATTGCTGGGGTACGCGTGTGACAATCGGTCCATGAATGGAAATTGACTTGAGATAGTCCAAACAGGCTTTCTCATCAGGTTCTCTTTATAACCAAAGCCATATATCTGCAGGTTAAGAGGCCAATGTACATGAGGTAACCTCAGGTTACAGGTATATATGAAAGCAAACTGATCCATACAAAGAGAAACTTATTAGTTTAGCCTCATCAATGTGATGTTTTTAACCAACCTAGCAAGGCAGTTTGACTCAAGGATGCAAAAGCATACATAATAGGAATGAAACACAGCATTATTTTTATTGCCAATTCTAAGGATCTCTGATTATCTAGAAAAAAATGTAAATCATTAGCAAGATATGGAAGACCCACTTTGAATTGATGACTTTTTATTTCTTGCTTCCTCATTAACCATTTCCTCATTTATTAACAAATATATGTAGCGGGTGTATGCTAAGCCAGCACTGTAGTTGATATAGTGGATACAAAAATAAGCAAGTAATAATTTCTGCCCTTGAGGAGATTTCAGTTTAGTGGGAGAAAAAAACAGGCAATAACTAATACTAGCAGTGCAAGATGATAAAGTGCTTTTTGTTCAAATTGATAAGGAGATGTTAATAAAAATCATCTTAATCAAAATGGGAAAAGGTTGGATTCTCAAAGAAGAAATTGAGCTTGATAAATGCCCGGGAATCAGCTAGGTAGAGAAGGTGTTGAAAATGCCAGGCACTCAGATCTGTTTGGACCTTCAACCTCCCTAATTCTTCAAATTCAAATTGTACGTACACCACGTGTGCTTCCTGGACACTTCTTAATTCTCATGATAAGGCTACAACTGTAATTTCCTATTTATTTACTTCCACCTGTCATTCTATGCAGTAGCTTCTCTTGGTTTGCTTTGAAGTCCCTGTAGTCCATAACCTACATAAAGGGAAAGACTGCATTTGTCATTTTAATAGGTATGACAATCCCCAGTATCCTGAATTGCTGTGGCATAAACCATTGAAGAATTAAAGCTGAGGGAAGGAATAGTTTGTGCAAAAGCACTAATGTGTGAAACAACATGACAGAAAGTTGGTATCTCTAGAGGAATATGCAATGGGGAACAGGATAGAGATGGTTCTAATACTAATCCTTGACAAGGCTGTGCCCGTTTTGCAGCATAGATTAATGGGTTCAATTACAGCTCTGAAGCTAAACTGCTTAGATTGTTTCCTAACTCCACCATTTACTAAATGTTTTACATTGGGGAAGATATTTAATCTCTCTATGCCTCGTTTTCTGTATCTGTAAAGTACCTACATCAGGATTTTGTGATGTTAAAGTGAATCATCTATACACACTTGGAATAGTTACATTACTACATTGGTAGTTACATCGCTATTGAGTAATAAATGTTAACTAACATTTCTAGGCAAAGAAATTTGCCATTTTTTCCTGAAAAATAGGAAGGTACTAAAGATCGTTAGGCAGCAGTGAGATATGATCCCCTTGGATTCTGTGTCAGTCAGGATTCACTGCAAGAAATAGAAACCATGACTTACCACCCTAGTTGACAGCTGTCTCAAAAATTTTCTCCAAGTTGTGTTTTTTAAAGCACATCTTATTTATCTTTGACTCTACATCTTCCATGTATTCAGGCACATAGTAGGTCCTCAATAACACTGACTTAATGAATTAATGCCTTTGGAATGAAGAAGAAAGGTTTTGCCAAACTCTTTTATTCTACTAAATTCTTTCTAAAACCATTCCTCTGAGAATGAATTAGGATCATTTGTTTCATCCTCTTATGCCAAATACTAAATGCCACGCAAAAAAACGTCCACAGTGGTAGAAAATATAATTCAGACACAAATCCATGCAGAGTTGGAAGAGATTAGTAACATAATTTAGAGTGGTGCCATGCTTTGTGAGCCACATCCCTTTTGCCAGTAAATTCAGGACACGGAAGTAGGAGCCATTCATAGACTCATCCAAAACCACTGTAGTGATCAGCCCCCACTCTAGCAAGTCACCGTCCACATTTTTGCTCTTTGGGTTCCAGGTGTGTAATTACCAACTTGTGCATTTATTCAAGACACATATCTGCCAACAGCTTTCTCCATATAGCTTCTTTTAACCACTCTGGTTGTCCAAAATCAATGATATGTTGCCGCATATGCTCAGTCTCTCAGGACGACAAACAAACTATGGAGCAGTAATGGATAAATATCTCATCCCCAACCAAGCCTCATATTCCAAACATGGCAAGCTTCAATTTCCCACCCTGTGGTCAAAATCTTGGCAGCTGCCTTTGGCTTTATACCCTGTTGGTTCTAGGGATTCTTGCTGTAGTATGTACTCACAGGAGAGATCATATCAGAAGGACATCGCTTGAGTCTTTCAACTACTATCCCCTATAATATTGCCTACAGAGAGACATTAATAGCACTTTAGAGCAATTTATCTTATAGAAAAGTGTTTATATATATTAAAATCTGCCTCAAGTGTCTGTCTCTAGTACCTGTGCATAAAGTCCAGAAGGATATGCCGTGAGTTAAAAGCAATTAGAACAGGTTTGGGGTGGAAGGAAGTTTAGAAAGTCACGGTACAGATCAAGCTTCTCAAATCCCAAATGGAGAAAATTTCATTTCCTAGTTCAGAACAGAGACTTTAACAGGAGATTTTGTGTCAAGCCAAGTGCCATGTGTCTGTGTTGTCCAGGGAATACCCTGCTCACAACTCCTTCAAGAGGACCCGTTGCAAAGAGCGAAGTTGACTGACACGCTCCAGCTGCTCTATCTTTAATCCACTGCCATATGCATATCAGGCTGCTTCCAGCAGATGACTGGGCACAGGGGGAGCTAGAGCAGAACATTAGTGCACGAAGCAGGACAAAATTCTGGCTCCAGAGTTTCTCCTAAGCCTAGCTGGAATTTTCTCAGAACTAGGCTTCACTTGGAGTCTCTTCATACCCAGGCTTTCCTTTCCTTGATTTCTTTTCAGACATCAGATCTGTATTTTAGTTGATTATATTAAAAGCAGAGAAATAGGCCTAGGGCCTGCTCGGATGGTTTGCAGTGAATGCATGCATTACCTTGTTCATGTTTTAGCTTTGCTGCTAATGTTTTGAGTCTCTCTTCTGTTGTATTCTCTAGAGGGCCCAGTTGGTTGGGTATCTGACTCTTGGCTTCAGCTCAGGTCATGATTTCACAGTTCCTGAGATCGAGCTTCACATCAGGCTCTGTGCTGGCAGAGCAGAGCCTGCTTGGGATGATCTCTCTTCCTTTCCCTCTGCCCCTCCTATGCTTGTGTTCTCTCTCTCTCTCAAAATAAATAAAGAAACTTAAAAAAAAAAAAAGAAGGTTCAGGGGTGCCTGGGTGGCTCAGTCGGTTGAGCATCCAACTTCGGCTCAGGTCACGATCTTGCGGTCTGTGAGATCCAGTCCCACATCCTTTGTGCTGACAGCTCAGAGCCTGGAGCCTGCTTCGGATTCTGTGTCTCCCTCTCTCTCTGCCCCTCCCCCACCCTCCCCCCCGCGCGCTCTCTCTCTTTCTGTCAAAAATAAATAAACATTAAAAAAATTTTTTAAAAAGGGTTCAAGTTATAAAACTATTCAGCATGGAAGAGGCTAGCTCTCCTCCCCTTCATTATTCTCAATAGTAAAAACATGCAGAGTTTTTGTTATCAAGGCCCTCTCTCATACAATTTTCCTTACTCCCAAGAGATTTTATGATACAAACAGGATCTGTCCAATAAGTATTTGGGTACATCCAGGGATGTCAGATCTATAAAAGGATTCAGAGAAGTCCAGACCTTGCTAAAGAGCACACTGTAGAGAACAAGTAGCTTACTGCCCCACAGGCCATTGTTTGGAGCCATTGTTAGAGACAGACTACATACTGATGGTCAGAATGGATCACAGATTTGGCAACTTTCTTGATGCTGCTACCTTGAAAATATTTTGTAGACCTTAAGTAGCAAACACTGTGGGTCTAAGAATAATATCAAAAATCATATTTCAGTAGGAAATATCATTCTTTTCTCAGTGTGGGCATCCAGACTATTGAATTGCATCCCGTTAATTTACAATGCGAGCACTTTTTTTTTCTTTTTACTTTTGTCTCTGATTATTACCTTTTGTTCTCTCAGGATTTGTTTGATTTCTGTACACGTATTCCTACCTTAATATTAATGGAAAAGAACAATATATTCTTCCGCCACCTGAAAGCATGCTTATGGTGCATACATTTATAGACACTCCTAACTCTCTTCCTTTTGTGTTTATATTTTATCACAGCCTTTTGGCCCCTGCTCTTTCACCTATTTCTTTTAATTCTATTCCTTTGCATCTTATCACTATTTGTTGGCTACTCATAAATGCATAATCCTGTGTCAGTCATCTCAAAAATAATTTAAAAGGGCATGGACCCTGATAAATTGGATCAAATTGTATTTAGGATATGTCTTCTGAGACATCAGTATATCAAGCTTACCTAAGCATTCCCAGACCACCCAAATTTTTCCCCTTTCTGGATTCCAGTCATCTTATCATATTTTTGGATCTAGGCATATGATTTCTTGAATTTTAACTAGAAAAGATTGCTTACATTTTATCACCATACTAAATTATAAATCTTTTTGAGAAGATATTATTTATGCACTCCTATACATCCACTACTGTACATTATATCTTATATACATTAAGCTCTCAAGAAAGTGAGAAGCGATTTGTTACCTGCAACACACCTGGGCGGGTATAAGCCTTGTTAAGTCTCCATCTGAATTCTCATTCCCCCCAATAGAGACTGGCCAAACTGGCCGGACTTGGGAGCTGGCCACGGACTTCCTGCCAGAAGCTGGATTCCTTGTGGCCAAAATGAGGGTAGAAGAAGCCTGAAAAGGATGCCCCCGCTACAAAAAAGAAATTGACTCCAAAAATGCTCTAATGTACAGCACAGTACATGTAGTTAACAATTAATAATACGCTTGAAAGTTGGTAAATGTTCTTACTACCAAAAAGAAATGGTAATTATCTGAGATGGTGATAATTAGGATGTGTTAATTAGCATTATTGTGTAATCATTCAATATATATGTTTGTGCGTGTGTGTGTGTGTGTATGTATCAAATCATCACTTTGTATACCTTAAACTTATACAATCTTTTATGTCAATTATAGCTCAATAAAATTTTTTAAAAGGTCTAAATCATTTTCAAATACCACCATTTTACTTTTTAACCCTTTTGTTCTTCTAGCGTAGACCACATCGGTTTGTCACTACATAGTTCTGCGTGAGCTATTTAGAGATGTAGCTACTTTTCCAAGTTTCTCTGCTTAGAATTATTTTCCTCAAGAACTCCAACTTATCATTGCTTTGGCAATTCCTTTTATATACCAGATTTATCCTTTTGGATAATCAAAAATTTGGAAATCAAAATTTCCAAAGATTCTAACTTGTGCTCATCAAGTTGAAAAAGTGTACACAGCTGGGCATATTCATGCCTAAGACTGATTAAATAATTACCCACAGTAGTTCACCCTTAAACTAGAGTCAGTCTATTCTAAGGCACCTGAAAGTTCTTTATTTTATAACATCTTATTTTCCATTTTGATAATAACTAAAAAAGTAACATAAATATATGTTAGGTATTAACTGACCAATATGATACCCACCAGTCATAATTATTTAAATTTAAGTGTAAATTCATTTCAGTTAAATGAAGTTAAAGTTCATTTCCTTAGGCACTCTAGTCATATTTCAGATGCTCATGAGCCATGTGTGACTGACGACTACCATATTAGTGCAGATATACAACATTTCCAGTGTTGCAGAAGTTTCTATTGGACAGTTCTATTCTGTATCATTTAAATAATACTATAATAACCAAGTACAACCGCACATTTTTGGCATCTATCCTTATATTTTTTTGGCATTATGTAGCATTATGTTACTATAAATACTGCAATGTAATAGAAAAAATAATTGAAACAAATTAATGTATAAAATATATATTCGTGGAAAATGAAGAATAAATGACATCGATAGCTCTAAAAGGATGTGGTTTTACTAAAGTGCTAAAAGAAGAGAATATTTACATGTGGAATTCAGAAGAGCCTTCCCCAGTTTGCCATTTACATTCAGAAAATCAACTTTATCCACCAAATTAAATTAATATTTTTTGAATTTTATTATGTAATAGTTGTACTTTATTTAATTTTTTATAGTTTTGGTTTTCAAAGTCAAATATGAGCCACAGGTATAAGAAGTTCATAGCTAATTTGTGCTTATCCATAATTAAGTAAAAGCAAAATAAATACTATTTAAGTCAACACTGATGATACTCAAAAATTTACCTTTTGTTTAAGGGATATCTTTCCATTACATAAGCATTAGAAACTCTGAGCTAACATACAAGATATTAAGAGCTGAGAGCAACCTTTGAATTGTGCATTATTAGCATGGCATAAATATTAGTCCCCAGCAGTTGTGTGTTACTTTGAATTTTTCTTCAAGGCTCTATATATTCACATTGCAAATTTATTCAGCTTGAGTTTGTTGAGTCTCTACCCCCAGTTTTGTATTCAACCTATGTACTCAAATTCACTATTAGAAATTATGATATCCTATGATATACACAGTCTAGTGAGAAAAAAAGGGGTCATTTCACACCCCCATAAAAAGTTTAAAACATATTCCGAAACTGAGAGAGCCTGCAATCTCTTGGGGAGGATGGGATGGGGGTGCAGTGGAGAAAATACCAGGGTCCTTAATGGACATCTCTAGTTTTTAACTCCTCCTTGTACCCAATGCTGTCACATGTTCAGCCTCAGAGTATTCAGCCACTTTGCTTTATTTTGTGCATTTTCTGGGCTAATATTTGTGACTTTTCTTTAACTTCTTTATTTAGCATGTGTAGCTAACATAGAACAAGGCATCAAAGGAGGCTTAATAATTCTCCACAGAAATTCAAAGGTTACTCTTAAGTTTTGTTGACATCTTTGCTCGTAAAACAGGTCATATTTTATGAATTTGATTACTGGGACTTTGTGCAATTTTCTAAGTCAAGCAAGGAAGCTTAAAGCTTTTATATTTTATTCCCCTTTTGGACTCTAAAGGATAAAATGGAACTCACAGGAGAGCAGAATATGAGATTCCATAAGCCCAGTTCAAAGAATTAGGATAGAATCTTCGTTGAATAAAAAAACAATTCTATTAATTTTTAAAAATGAATCTGGCTATGAAAATAACATAATGTGTCACACATACACACACACATGCCTATAGTGATACACACATATCTTATACAAGAAAACAAAATAATGCAGATATATATATCACACACATATATATGCATATGTGTAAATCTTCCTTGTCTTCTGAGCAAACACTAGACTATTATATTAATTGGAAGTTGTATAATGAACTTTGCCATTCATTAGATTTGTTTTTCATCTTGGGTTCAATTAAATAAAATCCTAAATATTTGTGGGTAACCTCACATGGGTTTTAATTATGATTTAATATAAAGATTCCAAATACCTCTGTCTTTCTGCTTTCATGGTAATTAGATCCTAATAAAGGCTATATTACAGAATGAAATTCTTTGAATATGCAATCACTGGCCTACAGACCATTAACAGGGTATTTGCTTAAGGGGATTTCACAAGCTGAACTGTGGAAATAGCTTGTGCCATTGCTATGTCATCTTCTAGATAGACTATCTGCACTGAAAATTCAAGATTAAATTATTCTAATTACTGTTAAATACTTCCAAGTCACAAAAGGCTGTGGTTTTCAGAGTTTGAAGACTCATCGCAGACCCTTCCTCCTTACAACCCAACCACTAACCCCCAATTTCACCACTCTGTGGGTTTGTGTATTTTGAGTTGCTACTGGCTTACAAGGAAAAAAAGCTATGAAAAAAATTTTTAAAGATTTTTTTTAAATATTTTTAAAGATACCTGCTAATAAAAACTGATGTGAAGTATCCCTTGTCAGTTTAGAGGGAAGATATTTTCCAGTGACCCTGCTAAACAGCCTGGGAAAAGTTATTTACAAATTTAATGTGACCCTCACCATTTCCTTCATCCTTCCTACTTAAACCTACACACTTAATTTTTCAAATAATATTCACCTTTTATTTTCTGAGCCAAGAGAATTTAGTTCTCCCCGTTCATAAATTTTAAAAATAGATCTACTGAACCCCTCCTAACCTTGGTTTTGCAGAATCAAAGCACACCTAGAGAAAGACAGGGAAAAGTGTATATTTTTTAATAGAATCTTCTTCCTGATCTCTTTGGGAAACCTCCTGAATTTTAGCCTACTTACTTACCGATGAAAAACAAATAGATGAGGCAATATGTGTTTGCCTATATTCCTAGGGAGTCTGAGTTGGCAACAAAACACGAGGCAAGAATCCAGAAGTGCCAGACTCTAATATCAACTCTGGGAGAAACTAATCTCAAATTCTCACATTTTTCACATTTAAAATTGGAACGGGGTTATTGGGAGGCAGTCAACGAAAACCATCGTAAGTAATTCTGTAAGTATAATATGCAAATAATATGGCAAAAAGCCCAAACCTTATTTTTATTTCAGTTCCCCCAAATTTTACAGTTTTCTTATTTCCGTTTTCTCTTGAACTCTCAATTTTTTTTTTCCAGAGGAACTGTAAGGTTAATGGTTAAATATTATATGAAGACCGATAGGAAGACTAGGGGCCCAAGGTGCATAGCACATGTGACACAAATCACCTCGTTTGGCTTGGTGGTTAAACAGCGTAACCTCAGAGCCCGTGACATATTAAAAGTAAAAAGACATCCCAGGCTGGAGGAGGGTTTCTGAGATAAAACCATAGGTACATACGGAAGGGTTAGCAGCAGCGGCCTCCTTAGAATAAGGGAGGGGATGGAAGAAATGAACAAGCGCTGATGTTTGCGAAGTACTTCTTACATGCGCCGTGTTCCTGTCCTCCCCCCAACAGCCCGTATACATAACAGCCTTAGCACTTAGCACAGGAGTGGTGTTGTCTATCTTCTCCACTGAATTATATGTTCATGGAGTAGAAGATCAAATATAATGTACGATCTACCTGGGACAAAACGTTACCTACCAGTGACCGGCACAAAGCAGGCAATTAATACATACCTGTTGACTGAATGAACAAAGCCATGTGTTAACAGTTAACATTCCCATTTGATGAGTAAGGAGATGAAGGTTCAGGGTGATTAAGTGACATAGGCGGATCACAGACATCACGTAGGTTAGTAAGTAGCTGAAGAGGGATACAAACCCAGGCTTGTCTGACAGGGAACCACACTCTCCACTAGAGCAAGCTGCCCCACGGAAGTCAAAGTGGGACCAACTGTCAGAGAAAGTCTCAGATTTTTTTGTGAAAGGATGGCAGTGAGAAAGGAAGCTTCCACGCATCCCTGCCTGCAACCAAAAGATGTCCAAGAAGCAAAAATGGATAATTTGGTTCCTGGGTACAGTTCAAATGAGGATAAAATCAGAGCATTGGGGTGGATTTCCTGGCAGCTTCTTCAGTAATGGTTTTTTTCCCTCCAATGGCTTGTGTTTGTTTGCTTTTCTCTTTGCGTCTCCCCTAACTCTTTCACCCCAGCTTCTTCCTTTCTGTCGTTCAAAATTCCTGGGAGACAACTTTATCCAAGGGTCAGGAGAAGCCACCAAGAGGTCTTGACTGATTGATTGCACAGGCTCTACAGTCCAGCCACCAGGGTTCCATCCCAGCTCGGCCCCACCCTAACCAGGTGACATTGGGCAAATTACTCAGCTTCTCACTGTCCCAGTTGCTCCCTCTGAGAAATGAGGCTGTTAGTAATAAAATCTACCTATTGTTATAAGAACTCAATGAGTTAATACCCGGCAATTGCTTAGCACACTATCTGGCATATACTGGGAACTTAATGAAGAGTAGCCATTCCTATGCCATTAGCCCTAAAATTCAGGACCAGAGCCAGCTGCATGCACACTACAGCTCATTAATCCCCAAACACATCTGTCATACTCCAGATTAGGCTTGCTACATCAGGTTCCAATACAAAACTCTTTTCCCAAAGGCAGCAGTGAAGTGTTGCTGACAGTAAATGAAAAAAAAAATTTTTTTTCTTGTATCCCCTGACTTAAATAGTCAATGGCTTGGGACACAGGCAGCTGCCTTTGGGGTCGTTCTTCCATACTAGCTGCTACACGTAAAAGCCTCCTGGGTCTGGATAGAGAAACGAAAAAAGAGCAATGTTCTTATTTTTCTCTTGCATGTATTTTTCTAATAGTATCACAAGTTCATTTGAATTCAAGAATGAATCTCCACATCACTCGACCTGAAGAACAGAGGACTAGAAGGTAAGGGAGGAAACCAGCTCACTGTGTTTGGAGCTGTTGACAGAGCTGGGGTCATGTCATGATCAGCAAAAGCAGTGATTGGGGTGAGATAGGAGGGGCTGGACTAACTAACAGAGGCTTCTTTTTCTCCTGTAATGACATGTCCTGGGGTGTGTAGTCCAGAGTTAGTGCGGTTCTTTAAGGGAGTTATCAAGAACTTTTTCTATCCTTCCACCCTGCCCTCTTTAAGATGCATTTCCAAGCTTTTAGCTATAATGTGGTCACTATACAGTCTCTCATTGGGTCACAAACCACAGTAGAAGAAATGAGGAAAAAAGGCAAAGGACAGAAAGTTAAAAACACAGGCCAACAAAATAGAATTCTTTTAAAATAGCCTCCACAAAAATTCCACCCACTGACTTGCATGTACAGATCTTCTGGGCCAAAAATATTAGGCTCAATCACATAAAATTGGTGATAGTCAACGATGCTGATGTACAAAAAATACACAGCATATAATTTCATCTAATATAGCACATGGTAACCACAAGAGAGACTGAGACACGGGGTGTTTTATCTGGACCTACTGCTATTGAACAGAATCAAGATTTGGTTAGTAATAATAAGTGGCTGAAATAATACTGAATAATAACTAGCAGTGTCTCCTCTATCTTCACCAAAGAGGAAGTCTATGTTAATATCAGAGTAAATACATTATACAAAAAGGCACTCGAGGACAAAGAGGACATGACATAATCACAAGTGCAATTAACAAGATAATGCGTTTAATAACATAGCTTCAAGATTTATAAACCACTATTAACAGAAGAACATAAAAATATTGACAAATTCACTTTCAAAGTGGGATATTTTTACATGTTTTTCTCAGTAACCAATAAAATAAGCTGGCCAAAAAAATGAGCAACACGATTAATAAACTGTCTTCACAATCGTGGGTAGAACTCTGTTCCCAACAGAAAGATTATTTTCTTTCAAGCACATGGGAATATTTCGGAAATGACCACATGTTCAGCTATTAAACTCATCTGAACATATATCAAAGAATTAATATCAAACAGTCCATGTTCTCTGATAAACATGCAATTAAGTTAGAAATGAATTTTAAAAAGAAGTAACTTTTAAGAGTTCAAATGTAGAGAGGGGCACCTGGATGGCTCAGTCAGGTAAGCATCCAACTTCGGCTCAGGTCATGAACTCAATGGTTCATGAGTTCAAGCCCTGTGTCGGGCTCTGTGCTGACAGCTCAGAGCTTGGAGCCTGTTTCAGATTTTGTGTCTCCCTCTCTCTCTGCCCCTTCCCTGCTCATGCTCTGTCTCTCTCTGTCTCTCAAAAATGAATAAATGTTAAAAAAAAAAAAACCTTTTTTTTTAAAAGAAAATGAAAGAACATTACTTGTTGAAGTTCACATTTTATGATGTTAACATAATCATACTAAAATCTAACCAGAAATAAAAACAGGAAATAAAATCAAAATCCAATATGATTATCATAATAAATATTTGCTCTCAATATGATCATCATAGAAGCACTAAAGGACTACTCAAAATTAGTGGTCATGGATTTAAAATGCTTATTTATTTTGAAAGAGAGAGAGAGTGGGCATGTGCATGAGGGAGGGTGGGGTTAGGGGAGGGGTTGAGATGGCTGTGGGGAGGGGCAGAGAGAGAGAGGGAGAGAATCCTAAGCAGGCTTCCTGCTGTCAGTGCAGAGCCCAAGTGGTCATGCATTTAAAGTGAAATCACTCCTCATGATTTTATGTTTCTACACCTACATTCAGTTTTCACAAATGCAGGTGCAAAGTATGTTGGGTTAGACTTAACTAAGGTGGTTTTCCCAAACAAATTGGAAGAAGCCAAGAGGAGCAAAGCTGCTGAGAACATAAAAAAGGGAGTCATTAGAATGACAGGCCACAGATTCTATTCTGAATAAGGAAGGAAGAATGGATAGCAGGGGAATGAGGGATGATTTAAAAAAGTATGAAGATCAATGATCTGTAGTCCTGGTGGGGATGAAAAGCTGATTTTATCAGTAATCTTGAGAGGTAGGAGAGGTCATACTTATGCATGAAGCTACTGAGACTCAGGTATGTTAATGTTCTTTTCTAAAATGACTATAATGCAGTAAATAAACAGAAGAACTTTCACTCCAGCCTGAATAGTTTGGCTCTAACTCCTTTCCCTGGACCTGCAAAATTATTCTGCAGCCCTGTCCAACACTGATTTGCTGTAACCTTCCTAGTTATCACAAGCTCTCAGGGGTTAACTCTCACTTAGGGTCAGCTTAGGATTCCTACATCATCAGTCAGACCCTGATAAAGTTCCGATTATATTGTTATTTTTGGTAATGATTTAAAGTCTGATTCGCTGAAATAAATGTTTTCAGGAGAGAGGAAACATCTCTTTAAGAAAATAAAATTAGTTCCATGGCCATAAAATATCCATAGTGAATAAGGATGGAGATTGCAGCCCAACATTCCCCAATCCCTTTATATTCTAGCACAATTTAACGTTCCTCCAAACTTACTCCTCTTGGATAACCCATTCACAATGTTTCTTCTCTCCTTTTTGGGATGTTAAATTTTGAACACATTATTTACTACCTGCAGTTTTGCTGTTTCTTCATTCTATATAACAATTTGTCTGAAAAGTGCCAAGAATCCTCTTCCCTAAGTGCCTATAAATCTCCACATAGTGTCTATTTGTTGGGCAGCCCTCCTCCCCCTTGCTAATCTTACCAAGAATTCTTTCAAGGTCATCAAACTTGAAATATGAATTTATAATCATTATGTAATAAGATCTGGGAAAACTTCAGGGGGATACAAGAGAGACTTGTTTTGACTTTTTGGGGGGGGGTACAAACTGATATTTATTCTTCTGCCAGTATCCATAAATAAGAGCAGGTGCAATTTATGTGTGTGTCATCATTCAGAAAATTGACAAAAATGACTACCAAGTTGTCTCTTAAGTAAACCGGTTATCATTTAGGATCAGGGTCAGAACAGGTAGAGTGGTTATGTTGATTTATCTTCTAAGTTGTGTTCCACGTTCTCTGATCATCAGTTTCCTGAGTGTGACCTATCAGCCTTGAGAGACACCCTTTCAAGTAAACAACACCAGCACATTATGTCTTTGAGGGGCTTCACCACAACTGTAAAACAATAAATCAAGAGCAAATTCCTCCTAAACTTATGTTGCTAAGATATTATGGTGAGAGAACAAGAAGTACCCTGGAGAAATTAAAATAAAATACTTTTTCATAATTGGAATGCAAAACTCTGTCTGTCCTCGGTGTCCAAATTGCTGTCCTAAGGAGAATCTGTGTTTAGAAAATACACTTGTTATCTTAGTATTTTCTCCTTTTTTATCACTCCTAAAAGGCCTTATTTGCCCTTGTTTTTATTTCTCTTTCCCTATTCCACCATATAATTTTCTCTTACACTTATTTATTTTTGATTTCTCAGTAGCTTACCCTACTTGATTTTCTATACAATATTGAATTCCTGCCAGTTCTGTAAAAACTCATTTCAGATCGCTTTAAAGTGTGATTTTTCTCAAACCCCAGATGCAATAAATGTGAAACACTGTGCCATGTGGAAATTCCAGTCACTGCATTTGTTTGGTTAAGACAACTTAATTGCTTGCAGAGCCAGCTCCAGTTTCAGCTAAAACAAATTCAATGGCTGTTGTGAGTAAGGTGAGAACAAAAAAGAAATAATATATCACCTGTCTGCCAGGGGCTCTTCACGGCACCTATCATTGGCAAGAAGTCAATGTTAGAGGGAGGGGTGTCAAAGAGGGTGAGAATAGAGAATGGAAAACTAATGTTCCTATGAAATTATTGCTGAACCAGAGGTAGAAAAATCATATCAGTATCAAGCAAACTTTTCAGATAAGAGACAGTTGCACAGAAGAGGCCACGGAGAGACTTTATCACAGTAAAATGTATTTAAAAAGAGAGAAAGACATTCTTTGTTCAAAATCTGAGTCTCTAGAGATATCAAATCAAAGAGATCTGATAAGCTGTGGCTGAAGTAGAAGCAAGTTGACGTTGCCCAAGATGTATAATTTTTTAGTGTATGTATTGTTTTGAAATCTCATTATGACTCCCCTCTAACTCAGAAACTTCTATTGTGTATTTAAGAGAAGATTGAGGTTAGGAAATGAGAAATGGCTTGGCCCAATCCCAACCAAACCACACAGATCCCACAGGTAAGGGGGCATGGAACAGATAGATGTTGATGAGAGAACCCCGATGCCCACTGGAACTTTGTATCTTAAGACTATCTCCCATGTACAGGACTTTAGGGCAATAAAGGGAACTATCAGAGAAATCTTAGGGAACCAGTATGCCCACTTTGGGCAAACAATATATTTTGATAGGCTGTGCAGATTTACTTCCACTGAAGGTCATGCTCAAAAGAAACCATAATGTTCAAATGGGTGATATTGGCAAGAACTGTGCCACAGGGGCCAAATGACAGCAGCACATGCCTTTGAGAATAATTCTGGGCTCCTTCCACCCAGCAGTCCCTAAGGATATTGTTTTATCTGTATCATCCAGTGGGACCTGTGAAAGCCTGGAGCATTAGGGTTCCCTTTTCAAGTAAAGTACTTGAAAAATTAATCAAGGAGAATCCATAAATTCTCTATCTAAAATGAGTTGATATTAGATAGCAATTTTTTATAGCAGTTCACTATACAAATATCCTTGAAAAGATAGTTCAGCAAATAAGGGCATCTAGCAATTCACCGTGCAAGACATGTAGAAACGCAAAAGACCATAGAGAATGTCCCCTACCACAGCCTCTCACTGAATGGCTGTCCCAGAGATTAATATTTATGCAAACAGTATCTATAGGGCAAAGCAAGAACCCCCATCCCACACTTTCTATACTCTCAGCGATTGTCAGAAAAACATATATTCCAAATGCAGTCCTCAGGGCCTGTTGCAACTTCTATCTCCTCATGTACTTCTCTATCATTTTGTAATAACTGAGTGGCTCTATTTCGTAGTAAAATGCTCCATATGATTTACTGAGTCTTTTTATCTGATGGGCATCTTGTCAAGCATTCTATGTGACTTATATCATTTAAGGCTTGCATTAAGGTTATAAATGAGATATTAGGGGCGCCTGGGTGGCGCAGTCGGTTAAGCGTCCGACTTCAGCCAGGTCACGATCTCGCGGTCCGTGAGTTCGAGCCCCGCGTCAGGCTCTGGGCTGATGGCTCGGAGCCTGGAGCCTGTTTCCGATACTGTGTCTCTCTCTCTCTCTGCCCCTCCCCTGTTCATGCTCTGTCTCTCTCCCAAAAATAAATAAACGTTGAAAAAAAAATTAAAAAAAAATTAAAATAAAAAATAAATGAGATATTATTATCCTTATCTTACAAAGTAACAAGATTTCCATTCAAGACTGTATGGTAAATCTTCTCTGTGACCTACATACACACTCACACACAAACACCCACACAAACTTATACACATACTCAACCTACCCCCACTGATACCCCAAAAAGAGTTGATAAAATTTAAAAAGAAACACTATAAAGATGTAGCCATTCTTGAATACAAAATCAATACCTCTATGCACTGAAAAAGTAACAAAGCTATATAAAGCAGTGAGTAGGACTAAAGAAACAGCCTCCTGGGCTCCACATATGAAAGCAGGCAATGGAATTTAGGTACTTGAACTGAAGGTACTCCCATATGGTAGGGTTCCAGAGCCAAAACCATTGCTTAAAACAGGGGTCCTACTCTTTCCCTTAAGCATGACACTGAACACCCTAGTGTCACCATGGGCCACTGCCCTGCCCAGTGTTATTGTATTGTAAGAACAGGCCATATCCAAACTCTTCCTTCTGCAGACATGTCCCTGGTGCCAAGATCCACATCTTTGACCTGTGGCAGGATAAGGCGAAAGTGGAAGAGTTCCCACTATGTGGCCACATGGTGTCAGGTGACTATGAGCGGCTCTCCTCTGCAGCCCTGGAATCTGCCCATATATGTGCCAATGAGTACATGGTGAAAAGCTATGGCAACGATGGCTTTCACATCCAAGTGCGGCTCCACCCCTTCCACGTCCTCTGTATCAACAAGATGTCCCATGTTGGGGCTGATGGACTCCAGACAGGTATGCGTTGGTGCCTTTGGAAAGCTCTGGGGCACCAGTGGCCAGGGTCCACCATTGGTCAAGTCATCATGTCCACCTGTACCAAGCTGCAGAACAAGGAGCATGTGATTGAGACTCTACTGAGGGCCAAGTTCAAGCTCCCTGGCTGCCAGAAGACCCATATTTCCAAGAAGTGGGGTCTTACTAAGTTTAAAGTGGACAAATTTGAACAAATGGTGGCTGAAAAGTGCCTCATCCCAGATTGCTGTGGGATCAAATACATACCTAATTGTGGGCCCCTGGACGAATGGCAGGCTCTGCACTCATGGGAAACTCGGCAATGCCCCAATAAATCCTACCTCCTGCAAAATAAATAAATAAATAAATAGAGCCCTACTGGTGAAGAGGACTTCAAAAGGTGACCATTGTCACAGAATGGAACTTAGATAGAGCTACATTTTGATAGAACCATAAAGGGCAAAAATTCCTTCCTTCCAGCACTGAGGCTTAGATGACCAGTGGTTCACTAACTAGTCTGTGATATGCACAGTACCAACACAGGCCATAAAGATGGAACATATGAAACAGTCCCAGAGGGGCCACTGATGAAGGTAAGTAAAAATTAAGATGAGAAAGGGGCACTTGGGTGGCTCAGGTGGTTGAGTATCTGACTTGATTTCAGCTCAGGTCATGATCTCATGGTTCGTGAGATCAAGCCCTGGGTCAGGCTGCTTGGGATTCTCTCTCTCCCTCTCTCTCTGCCCCTCCCCTGCTTATTCTCTCTCTCTCTCTCTCTCTCTCTCTCTCTGTCTCAAAATAAATAAATAAATGTTAAAAATTTGAGGAAAAAAAAGGAGAATGACAAATAGAAACTAAAACAAGGTGATAGACTTAAACCCAGCCATACTAGTAAGTATATAAAATTTTAATATGATAAACACTCCAATTAGAAGGCAAAGATTTTCAGAATGGATTTTTTTTAATCCAAGTATGTACTGCCTAGAATAAATATGCTTTAAATATGAAGATATAAATGTGTTAAAAGAAAAAAGATGGAAATATATATACCGTAAAAACATTAATCAAAAGAAAACCAGTATGACTTGATTCGTGTCGAAAGAGACTACAACACAAAGAAAATTTCCCAAGATAAGTAGAGGCATTTCATATTGGAAAAATGGCTAATTTATCATGAAAACAACAATGCTTAATGTATAAGAAGGTAACCCAGACAACCAAAGTAAGTGAAACAAAAATTAACAAAATGAAAGGGAGTAAAAGATCCACACTCATGATCAGAGACTTGAATAGTCCTCTATCAATCATTGATATAACAACTAGACCAATAAATCAATATAAATTAAAAAAAATTTTTTGAATAACACTATCAACCAGCTTGTCTTAATCATATTTTAATGTGACACATCCAGCAGCTACAGGATACACAGCATCTCAAGTGCACATAGAAATTCACCACGATAGACCACATGATAAGCCATAAAATAAGCCTCGAAAACTATCAAAGTATTGAAATTATACAGTATGTTTTTGACCACAAAGGAGTTTAATTAGAATTCAACAACAATGATGTATCTGGAAAATTTCCAAATATTTGGCAATTAAGCATACACTTTTTAATAAGCTGGAGGTCAATAAGGAAATCACAAGTAAAGTTAAAAAATATTTTGAGGGGCGCCTGGGTGGCTCAGTCGGTTGAGCGTCCGACTTCGGCTCAGGTCACGATCTCGCGGTCCGTGAGTTCGAGCCCCGCCTCGGGCTCTGGGCTGACAGCTCAGAGCCTGGAGCCTGCTTCTGATTCTGTGTCTCCCTCTCTCGCTGACCCTCCCCCGCTCATGCTCTGTCTCTCTCTGTCTCAAAAATAAATAAACGTTAAAAAAAAAATTAAAAAAAATATTTTGAACTTAATAACAGAAACACAGTTTGTCAAATTTTGTCAAATGCCACTAACGAGGTGCTAAGAGGGAAATTTATAGCTTTAAATGTTTATATTAGAAAATGTCGAAAATCAAAGATGTGACCTTTTGTCTAAAGAAGCTAGAGAAAAAAGAACAAAATAACCTAAGTTAAATAGAAGAAATGAAATGATAATGGTAACAAAATAAAAATAAATAAAATTATTTAAAAATCAATAAAATAAAAAACAAAGAAAAAAATCAAGAACAAAATTTGGCTTTCTGAAAGATAGTAAGATTGATAAATTCCTAGCAATTCTGAGCACACACACAAAAAAAGAAAGAAAACATAAATTATCAATAGCAAGAGAAAAAAACAGTATATTAATAGACATTAAAAATATACCAAGAAAATATAATTAAGACATTTAGACCAATAAATTTGACAATGTAGATTAAATTCACAAGTATTCTGAAACACACAACTTATCAAAACAAAAACAAGAAGAAATAGACAATTTATATAACATTGCCTTTGTTAAAGAAATTAAATCAGTCATTTAAAATCTTCCTAAAAAGGAAGATCCTGCCCAGATGGATTCATTCATGAATTCTATGAAACACCGAAGAAAAAGAAAATGTCAGTATTATTCACACACTTGCGGAAAATAGAGAAAGAAGGTACACTTTCCAACTCATTCTGAAACCAAAAATACCTTAAAACCAAAATCCAACAAGGACATCACAGGGAAAGAATATGATAGTCGAATATTCATCATTCATACAAACATCCAAATACCTAACAAATGTTAACAAATCAACCCAAAAGAATACTAAGAAGGATAACACATCAGGAAATGAGGGATTAATTCCAATAATTCAAATGGAGGAACTATATACCTCAATAAATGCATTAAAAAGATTATTCAAAATCCACCACTGTTTCATGATTTTAAAAATTTTTAGAAAACTATAAATGAAAGGAAATATCTTCAATTTGATAGACGATTGTTGCTTCACAAACTGGCCCCCATACACAGAAGAGCAAGGAAAGACCGAAGAAAGAAGCAGACCACTACTACAGATTGGTCAGTTGCATGGCTGCAAGATAAGTGGATCTCTGCACTCGCTGGCCAGAATCTTAAAACTTTATATAGAGGCTTTAACTGGGTTCAGAATAGAATCCAGAAATAGCTGGGAGAGGTCAGCAAGGATTTCTTAAATCAAATCCAAAACACTCTAAACATAAAAGAAAAATTATAAAGTGCACATTAAAAAAATTAAAAACTTCTGTTCATCAAGAGACATTAAGAAGAAAGAAAAAACAGGCTAGGATAGGAGAAAATATCCACAATATATACATTCGATAATATAAATTTTGTAAATCAATAACAAAAGACTGACAACCCAATTAAAAATAGGCAAAAGTAGGGCGCCGGGTGGCTGAGTCACCTCTGACTTCAGCTCAGGTCACGAACTCGTAGTTTGTGAGTTCAAGCCCCACTTCGGGCTCTCTGATGTCAGCTCAGAGCCCACGTGGTATCCTCTGTCCCCTCTCTCCGTCCCTCCCCTGCGCATGCTTGTACACGCACCTGCACAGGCCCTCTCTCTTTCTCTCTCAAAAATGAATAAACATTTTTAAAAATGGGCAATACATCAAACCTGAGTATACAAATAAAAGATGATATGCAAATGAAAATATCTTTCAGATGATAGGCCACCAGTGAAATATAAATTAAAATGTGTTGCTCCATACCCACTAGAATGGCTACCATTAAATTGACTGACTATAAAAAAAGGATGTAAAGCAATTATATCTCTCCTTTATAGCTGGTGGGAGTATGAAAATGATTTGTGGAAACTATTTAGTAGGTTTTTAAATAAAAGTATATACACACCTATGATATAGAAACTCCACTCTTGGGTATTTACTAAAAAACACCACATGTGTGGTGCCCGGCTTTCCAAGTGAAGACAGTATTTCAAAGAATAGTTATCAACTGTATCGAATTCTGATGTTTCCAGCAATATGAGAACCAAATTGACCATTGCATTTAGGTAAGTCATCGAAACCTAAATAATATTAAATAACTTAAAATTAGATACAATTATTAAAACTTATTTTGTTTAATGACAAATATTTCAATTTTGAGTACAATTGCATTGCAATCAATTTTCCATTTTTCTGCCGTGTAAGTTCATGTCAATATACATTGGGGGGAAAAAGGATATAGTGTTCCTTCTAAAATTAGCTAATATACTTTTAGTGTTTCCATAATAATCAATCCATTTACCTAATTATCATATTATTTTAATATCCTCAGTATTCAATGTTTGCACAAAATTTTTTTTCAATATATGAAATTTATTGTCAAATTGGTTTCCATACAACACCCAGTGCTCATCCCAAAAGGTGCCCTCCTCAATACCCACCAACCACCCTCCCTTCCCTCCCAACCCCCATCAACCCTCAGTTTGTTCTCAGTTTTTAAGAGTCTCTTATGCTTTGGCTCTCTCCCACTCTAACCTCTTTTTTTTCCTTCCCCTCCCCCATGCATTTCTGTTAAGTTTCTCAGGATCCACATAAGAGTGAAACCATATGGTATCTTTCTCTGTATGGCTTATTTCACTTAGCATAACACTCTCCAGTTCCATCCACGTTGCTACAAAGGGCCATATTTCATTCTTTCTCATTGCCATGTAGTACTCCATTGTGTATATAAACCACAATTTCTTTATCCATTCATCAGTTGATGGACATTTAGGCTCTTTTCATAATTTGGCTTTCAATAATTTGTTGAGAGTGCTGCATAAACATTGGGGTACAAGTGCCCCTTTGCATCAGTACCCCTTTATCCCTTGGGTAAATTCCTAGCAGTGCTACTGCTGGGTCATAGGGTAGGTCTATTTTTAATTTTTTGAGGAACCTCCACACTGTTTTCCAGAGTGGCTGCACCAGTTTGCATTCCCACCAACAGTGCAAGAGGGTTCCCGTTTCTCCACATCCTCTCCAGCATCTACAGTCTGCTGATTTGTTCATTTTGGCCACTCTGGCGTGAGGAGATATCTGAGTGTGGTTTTGACTTGTATTTCCCTGATGAGGAGCAACGTTGAGCATCTTTTCATGTGCCTGTTGGCCATCTGGATGTCTTCTTTAGAGAAGTGTCTATTCATGTTTCCTGCCCATTTCTTCACTGGGTTATTTGTTTTTCGGGTGTGGAGTTTGGTGAGCTCTTTATAGATTTTGGATACCAGCCCTTTGTCCGAGATGCCATTTGCAAATATCTTTTCCCATTCCGTTGGTTGTCTTTTAGTTTTGTTGGTTGTTTCCTTTGCTGTGCAGAAGCTTTTTATCTTCATAAGGTCCCAGTAGTTCATTTTTGCTTTTAATTCCCTTGCCTTTGGAGATGTGTCAAGTAAGAAATTGCTACGACTGAGGTCAGAGAGGTCTTTTCCTGCTTTCTCCTCTAGGGTTTTGATGGTTTCCTGTCTCACATTCAGGTCCTTTATCCATTTGAAGTTTATTTTTGTGAATGGTGTGAGAAAGTGGTCTAGTTTCAATCTTCTGCATGTTGCTGTCCAGTTCTCCCAGCACCATTTGTTAAAGAGACTGTCTTTTTTCCATTGGATGTTCTTTCCTGCTTTGTCAAAGATTAGTTGGCCATACGTTTGTGGGTCTAGTTCAGGGGTTTCTATTCTATTCCGTTGGTCTATGTGTCTGTTTTTGTGCCAATACCATGATGTCTTGATGATGACAGCTTTGTAGTAGAGGCTAAACACTGGGATTGGGATGCCTCCTGCTTTGGTCTTCTTCTTCAAAATTACTCGGGCTATTCGAGGCCTTTTGTGGTTCCATATGAATTTTAGGATTGCTTGTTCAAGCTTCGAGAAGAATGCTGGTGCAATTTTGATTGGGATTGCATTGAATGTGTAGACAGCTTTGGGTAGTATTGATATTTTGACAATATTTATTCTTCCAATCCATGAGCATGGAATGCTTTTCCATTTCTTTATATCTTCTTCAATATCCTTCATAAGCTTTCTGTAGTTTTCAGCATACAGATCTTTTACATCATTGGTTAGATTTATCCCTAGGTATTTTATGCTTCTTGGTTTAATTGTGAATGGGATCAGTTTCTTTATTTGTCTTTCTGTTGCTTCATTGTTAGTGTATAAGAATGCAACTGATTTCTGGGGGTGCCTGGGTGGCTCAGTCGGTTAAGCGTCCGACTTCGGCTCAGGTCATGATCTCCCGGTTCGTGATTTCGAGCCCCGTGTCGGGCTCTGGGCTGATGGCTCAGAGCCTGGAGCTTGCTTCCGATTCTGTGTCTCCCTCTCTCTCTGCCCCTCCCCTGTTCATGCTCTGTGTCTCTCTGTCTCAAAAATAAATAAACATTAAAAAAAAATTTAGAATGCAACTGATTTCTGTACATTGATTTTGTATCCTGCAACTTTGCTAAATTCATGTATCCGTGCTAGCAGACTTTTGGTGGAGTGTATTGGATTTTCCATGTATAATATCATGTCATCTGCAAAAAGCGAAAGGTTAACTTCATCTTTGCCAATTCTGATGCCTTTGATTGCCTTTTGTTGTCTGATTGCTGTTGCTAGAACTTCCAACACTATGTTAAACAACAGTGGGCATCCCTGTCGTGTTCCTGATCTCAGGGAAAAAGCTCTGTTTTTCCCCATTGAGGATGATGTTAGCTGTGGGATTTTCATAAATGGCTTTTATGACGTTTAAGTATGTTCCTTCTATCCCGACTTTCTCAAGGGTTTTTATTAAGAAAGGTTGCTGAATTTTGTCAAAGGCCTTTTCTGCATCGATTGACAGGATCATATGGTTCTTATCTTTTCTTTTATTAATGTGATGTATCACATTGATTGATTTGCAAATGTTGAACAAGCCCTGCAGCCCAGGAATGAATCCCACTTGATCATGGTGAATAATTCTTTTTATATGCTGTTGAATTTGATTTGCTAGTATCTTATTGAGAATTTTTGCATCCATATTCATCAGGGATATTGGCCTGTGGTTCTCTTTTTTTACTGGGTCTCTGTCTGGTTTAGGAATCAAAGTAACTGGCTTCATAGAATGAGTCTGGAAGTTTTCCTTCCCTTTCTATTTCTTGGAATAGCTTGAGAAGGATAGGTATTATCTCTGCTTTAAACATCTGGTAGAACTTCCCTGGGAAGCCATCTGGCCCTGGACTCTTATTTGTTGGGAGATTTTTGATGACTGATTCAATTTCTTCACTGGTTATAGGTCTGTTCAAGCTTTCTATTTCCTCCTGATTGAGTTTTGGAAGTGTGTGGGTGTTTAGGAATTTGTCCATCTCTTCCAGGTTGCCCAGTTTGTTGGCATATAATTTTTCATAGTATTCCCTGATAATTGCTTGTATCTCTGAGAGATTGGTTGTAATAATTCCATTATCATTCATGATTTTATCTATTTGGGTCATCTCCCTTTTCCTTTGGAGAAGCCTGGCTAGTGGTTTATCAATTTTGTTTATTTTTTCAAAAAACCAACTCTTGGTTTCATTGATCTGCTTTACAGTTTTTTTAGATTCTACATTGTTTATTTCTGCTCTGATCTTTATTATTTCTCTTCTTCTGCTGGGTTTAGGCTGCCTTTGCTGTTCTGCTTCTAGTTCCTTTAGATGTGCTGTTAGATTTTGTATTTGGGATTTTTCTTGTTTCTTGAGATAGGCCTGGATTGCAATGTATTTTCCTCTCAGGACTGCCTTTGCTGCATCCCAAAGCGTTTGGATTGTTGTATTTTCATTTTCATTTGTTTCCATATATTTTTTAATTTCTTCTCTAATTGCCTGGTTGACCCACTCATTCTTTAGTAGTGTGTTCTTTAACCTCCATGCTTTTGGAGGTTTTCCAGACTTGTTCCTGTGGTTGATTTCAAGCTTCATAGCATTGTGGTCTGAAAGTATGCATGGTATAATTTCAATTCTTGTAAACTTATGAAGGGCTGTTTTGTGACTCAGTATGTGATCTATCTTGGAGAATGTTCCATGTGCACTCGAGAAGAAAGTATATTCTGTTGCTTTGGGAGGCAGAGTTCTAAATAGATCTGTCAAGTCCATCTGATCCAATGTATCATTCAGGGCCCTTGTTTCTTTATTGACCGTGTGTCTAGATGATCTATCCATTTCTGTAAGTGGGGTGTTAAAGTCCCCTGCAATTACCGCATTCTTATCAATAAGGTTGCTTGTGTTTGTGAGTAATTGTTTTATATATTTGGGGGCTCCCGTATTCGGTGCATAGACATTTATAATTGTTAGCTGTTCCTGATGGATAGACCCTGTAATTATCATATAATGCCCTTCTTCATCTCTTGTTACAGCCTTTAATTTAAAGTCTAGTTTGTCTGATATAAGTATGGCTACTCCAGCTTTCTTGTGACTTCCAGTAGCATGATAAATAGTTCTCCATCCCCTCACTTTCAATCTGAAGGTGTCCTCAGGTCTAAAATGAGTCTCTGGTAGACAGCAAATAGATGGGTCTTGTTTTTTTATCCATTCAGATACCCTATGTCTTTTGCTTGGAGCATTTAGTCCATTTACGTTCAGTGTTATTATCGAAAGATATGGGTTTAGAGTCATTGTGATGTCTGTAGGTTTCATGCTTGTAGTGATGTCTCTGGTACTTTGTCTCACAGGATCCCCCTTAGGACCTCTTGTAGGGCTGGTTTAGTGGTGATGAATTCCTTCAGTTTTTGTTTCGGAAGACCTTTATCTCTCTTTCTATTCTAAATGACAGACTTGCTGGATAAGGGATTCTCGGCTGCATATTTTTTCTGTTCATCACATTGAAGATCTCCTGCCATTCCTTTCTGGGCTGCCAAGTTTCAGTAGAGAGATCAGTCACGAGTCTTATAGGTCTCCCTTTACATGTTAGAGAACGTTTATCCCTAGCTGCTTTCACAATTTTCTCTTTATCCTTGTATTTTGCCAGTTTCACTATGATACGTCGTGCAGAAGATCGACTCAATTTACATCTGAAGGGAGTTCTCTGTGCCTCTTGGATTTCAATGCCTTTTTCCTTCCCCAGTTCATGGAAGTTCTTAGCTATTATTTCTTCAAGTACACCTTCAGCACCTTTCCCTCTCTCTTCCTCCTCTGGGATACCAATTATGAGTAGATTATTTCTCTCTAGTCCAACACTTAGTTCTCTAATTTTCCCCTCATACTCCTGGATTTTCTTATTTCTCTTTATATCTCTTTCTCAGCTTCCTCTTTTTCCATAATTTTATCTTCTAATTCACCTATTCTCTCCTCTGCTTCTTCAATCCGAGCCGTGGTTGTTTCCATTTTATTTGCAGGTCGTTTATAGCATTTTTTAGCTCCTCCAGACTGTTCCTTAGTCCCTTGATCTCTGTAGCAATAGATTCTCTGCTGTCCTCTATACTGTTTTCAAGCCCAAAGATTAATTTTATGACTATTATTCTAAATTCACTTTCTGTTATATTGTTTAAATCCTTTTTGATCAGTTCATTAGCTGTTGTTATTTCCTGGAGATTCTTTTGAGGGGAATTCTTCCATTTTGTCATTTTGGATAGTCCCTGGAGTGGTGTGGAACTTCGGGGCACATCCCCTGTACTGTCTTGAATACCTTGCGTTGGTGGGTGGGGCTGCAGTCAGACTTGATGTCTGCCCCCAGCCCACCGCTGGGGCCACAGTCAGACTGGTGTGTGCCTTCTATTCCCCTCTCCTAGGGGCGGGATGCACTGTGGGGTGGCTGGCCCATCTGGGTTACTTGCACACTGCCAGGCTTGTGGTGCTGGGGATCTGGCGTATTAGCTGGGGTGGATCAGCAAGGTGCACAGGGACGGGAGGGGCAGGCTCAGCTCGCTTATCCTTCAGTGATCCACTTCGAGAGGGGCCCTGCGGCACCGGGAGGGCGTCAGACCCGACGCTGGAGGGATGGATTGGCAGAAGCACAGCGTTGGGTGTTTGCGGGGTGCAAGCAAGTTCCCTGGCAGGAACTGGTTCCCTTTGGGATTTGGGGGATGGGCGAGGGAGTTGGCGCTGGCGAGCACCTTTGTTTCCCACCAAGCTGAGCTCTGTCGTCCGGGGCTCAACAACTCTCCCTTCCGTTGTCCTCCAGCCCTCCCGTTCTCTGAGCAGAGCTGTTAGCTCATATCCTTCCAGATGTCAAGTCCCTCTTGCTGTTGGAACACACTCCATCCGGCCCCTCTGCTTTTGCCATCCAGACTCGGGGGCTCTGCTTGGCCGGCGGGCCGCCCCTCCACCCCGGCTCCCTCCCGCCAGTCCGTGGAGCACGCACTGCCTTGCCGCCTTTCCTTCCCTCTTCCGTGGGCCTCTCGTCTGCGCTTGGCTCCGGAGACTCCATTCTGCTAGTCTTCTGGCGGTTTTCTGGGTTATTTAAGCAGGTGTAGGTGGAATCTAAGTGATGAGCAGGATGCAATGAGCCCAGTGTCCTCCTAAGCCACCATCTTCCCTCCTTTTTTCCTTGCACAAAAATTTAGCAGCTTTCACAATCATTAATATTTACATTTCTCTCTTTTAGTAGTAAATTTACACCTATACTCCCAAGTGACTCATGAGAATCTCAACATAGAAAGCATTTAAGGAGACTGTTTTCATTCCACGCATACTTATAGTTGAAAGTGAAATTTTTAGATAATGATATAAACCAAATTAAATTCTTTGTTCAGTCAGTCATATGTTTATGCTGGTGAGATAAGATGGTAACTTCCATGAGAATATCAATATGCCAGAAATTACTTTAAAATGAGCATTTAGCTCTCTGGCCTTCCTAAGACCTCCATGGAGAATTGGCTGGGGCTAGGCTGTGGGAGGCCTGACATATCACCCCAGAAACCTGACTTAAGTATTGTGTGAGTGAGTAAATTGGATGACCTTTAAATACCTCCCACTTTGAGTGTTTATAGCTCTATGATTCTAAGATTATTTCTCTCTGGGATCATTATTCAGAAGAGAAAGATGGTATATGAGTCCCAGCAAAATTTTACTAAGCACTTAAGGAAACCATCTATCAGGCATTGCCTCTCCAAACCATAGAATAGTCTCCAAAGTATTTGAAAGTGAAAAGTTATGACTCAGTACCCAAGAAATATGGGTAGAAGGATAAATAAGAAAGTCAATTAGCTTATAATAATTTTTGTGGGTGGTTTTGTCCTATGTATTTGAGCCATGCACATCTTAAAGTAATCAGTCAGTGTATAACAAAGTAGATTGTTCCCACACTGTTCAATTATCAGCCATCCTGGGCTTGACTTCTGCCCTCCGGATCCTGCAGCTCCCATAAACTCAAGACACACTTGAATACAAAAGCCAGTATTGATCCCAGAAGCCCTGAGACCCAGTTGTACTACATGGAACATCACAAAGCAGCCCTGGACTAGAAGCCAGATGAACTATATTTTACTCCTTTGTTTTTTTTTTTTAATTTTTTTAATGTTTATTTATTTTTGAGAGAATGAGAGAGAGAGAGAGAGAGACAGAGACAGAGCATGAGCGGAGGAGGAGCAGAGAAATGGGGAGACACAGAATCCAAAGCAGTCTCCAGGCTCTGAGCTGTCAGCACAGAGCCTGACACAGGGCTCAAACTCACAAGTCACGAGATCATGACCTGAACTGAAGTCAGACACTTAACCAACTGAGCCACCCAGGTGCCCCTATTTTACTCCTGGTGAGTATTTGTGACAGTAGAAAAGAATATTCTTTGAACCTCAGTTTATTTGAACACTTTTTTTATTTAACACCTTTTCTTACCTCCACTTCCAACAGTTCTTTGAGTTCCTTGAGGAACTCAATGCAAAATGAACAAGAGTTTTAGAATTTCTAAAGAAGGAGAAGGAGGAGAAAGAAGGAGAAGGAGAAGAAGGTTTTATTCAAGCCCAAGTTAGGATAGCTACCTGGCATACATAATCTTCACAAAGAAAAAAGTGCTCCCGTAAGGGAACACTTAGTGTAGGACTATATACATTTCTTTTTATATAAAAAGTTACAAATTATTAGACAAAGAACATTTCAGAAAGTTGCAGACCTTATCTTAAGTTTCTGGTGTATGCAAGGCTGTATGGTTTTAATCTTATGGGAACCAGGGAAGTCTCTTCCTTTTTCTTATGTGTTCAGAATGCTCTTTTTGGTTATTCTCTTTAACGAAGCTGATGTACACTGTGTGCTCGGGGCAGCTAAATAGAGTCCATACTTTGAGGTTTTGCCAAGTCATTTTGCCCTTGCTAAATGCTAAAGTATACCTTCCCTGGGAGCCCAGGAGTGGAGCCCACAAACATTAAAAGTTGACATTTTCCCTTATGAAGGTCAAGAACCATGTTTATTCCATCACTCAGCGTGTGCCTGGTGCTTTGCCTGGAAACGGAATAATGAACATACCAGATATTTACCGCCCAACAAGTAAGTCAACAATAATAACACATGATAAATATTCTTAAGATAGTAAGACAATGTGGCATCAGAGCACAAAGATTCACCAGGCTCAGTGAAACTTCTCCCTAAAAATTAGCCTAGCTTCTGAAATCAAGTAAAGGGACACTTCTTCAAATCTACTATTTTTTTCTGTGCATATCCGTATCAGTGCATTTACTAAATTTTACCAAAATGATTTCTTTATGTTTCCTCTTTCATCTGACTGTACATTCTTGAAAGGCAAGGGCTTTTTTTAGTTTTTGTATAATCCAGCATATATTACCGGCCTGATACTTTGGAGGTGCTCTAAAATACTTAACACATGTATATTGTTTGTGGTTTCCCAAGAAGAGAACCAGCTTCTTTTTATATATGGAACACCTGAAGAATATCTAGACAATGAGACTAAGTAAACATTGGGAAACATAGCATAAAAAACACAATGGACTCAGAAGACAAGTAAAAATGAAAGCCATAACATTTGAAAAATATATATCCTTGCAATCTCTCTATTGTTATTTTCAGAGTCTACATTATACAGCACCTAGGTAATTCCTGCCTAGATGACTTTACCTTGGCTTGTTGTTTAATTGTTAGTTCAATCTCCAGCCTTCTTTGTGTGTCCTACTGGGTTATAGGCTTCCGCATTTATTTTACAAAAGTTGGATCATATGGAAACTTTTTTGTGGGTAATAAAATCCCTCCTGCTCAGCTGGCCTGCTTAGCTGGTAGAGATCTAACTCATTCTTACCAAAGGTTACATAATATTCCATGGCATGTTGCTCATTAGAGTAAATGCCAAAACTGCTAACATAAAGCAACCCAAAAACCTCCAATGACAAAAACAAAGGAAAAATCCGCAAAGCTTCTCTCTCACCTGATAATTCCAGCCAGTTATTCCCTGTCCACTGGCAGCTTCATTCCATGCAGTTGCTCCTTGGCAGTTCTGTGATCCTCAACACACAGTTCCAAGGTTGCCCCTGTTGCCGCAGCCATTGCCATTTCCACCCTGCGGTGCAGAAGCAAGCAGGAAGCAGCACAGGTAGGAGGTAGATAGGTTGGCCCCGAATGGGGCACACCTGACTTCCACTCACATGTCCTTGACGAGAACTGAGTTACGAGGCCACCCCTAGATGCAGGGGGACCTTGGAAGCCTCAGGGCCAGGCAGCCACATCCCAGCTATGATTTCATTACTACACAAGAAGAAGAAAATAAATTTTGGTGGGTAACTAGCACTTTTCACCCCGATCTGGATTTACCAAAACGTGTCCAACCTCTTACCTAATGGTGAGTCTTCAGTTTATTTCTTATTTGTCCTTACTTACCTGTCCTTTCGTTTACAAGGATTCTAAGAAATGGAGGTATGATTTAATAAATGTGCTCACACTGTTTTCTCGGGCGTGCGGTAATGTTTGCAGTACTACTAGTGATGTATGCAGGAGGGCTCTGCTTCCCCCACCATATCTGCTCCAGCAGTAAAAGTAATCATCCGTTATTTCATTGCCATTCTACTGGGTGGCAATAAATAAATAACAGCTCATTGTTAATTTAGATTACCATGACCATTAGGAAACTGTAGCCGCTATTATATATTTACTGGTCACGTGGATTACTCTTCTCTGAATTAGCTATTTGTATGTATCCTTTGTGTATTTCCTCTAACCTAATGGTTAAATGTCTCTCCTCTATCAGTTTTATCTTGCTGACTTTATATTTCAAAAAATGCAAAGAGCGGCACCTGGGTGGCTCAGTCGGTCAGTGTCTGACTTCAGCTCAGGTCATAATCTCACAGTTTGTGAGTTTGAGCCCTACATCGGGCTCTGTGAAGCCTGGATCTGCTTCAGATTCTGTGACTCCCCTCTCTATGCTCCTCTCCAGCTTGCGCTGTTTCTCCCTTTCTGTCTCTCTCTCTTTCTCCTCTCTCTCAAAAATAAACATTTAAAAAAATGCAAAGAGATTTGACAGCCCTGGAAATATGTATTTTTAGATTTCTCTCTTCTCCTAATTCAAAAAAATCATAGGCCTTAATATATTCTACAAGGTAACGTTTCAAATGCATCAGAATGTTCCCAAATTCCCTTATAAATCTGAATATACAATCCCTGGGCTTAACCTGTTCTTCAAGAATAATGAATAATCGATATTCCAGGCTGATATTTCATTTAACAGTTTTAAAATACATCCACAGAAGTCAGGCATCAACAAGTCTTCTCTTGTCAAGAAGTGCACGATTTGCAGCCCCCCCCCCCCCAGTAAAGTCCCACTCTGTCCATCACACATTGTAGAAGAGCTCATTCATTTAGAGAGGAGAGCGATCCTCTAGTAAATAAAACACCAGGCCCCCATTTCAAGTACAGCGTGATTTGAGATTGATATTCAAGGCATTTGATGGGCTTAATTTGTTCCCCAGTGATATGTAATCAGCATTACAAAACCTCTCACATATCACTTGGATGAATTTGTATAATTTTCCATTCTGCATTCAGAGAAACCCCTAAGCAGCGTCTATCTGTAAGATCCAATAATTATGTCTACCCTTTTTCAGAAAGCTCGGAGAAATCTGCAAGCAATAATTAAGCCCTGGAACATTTATAAGGCAGGGGGAAAATATTATTTTCTTTTTTATACACAAAGAGCTGGATGAGAACAGTTAAATGATTAAATGAAACAGCTAGTTTAAGACAGAATCCCTGAAGTGCTAATGTCAGGATAATACTCCAGCCACCAGATCCCTCTTCTCTCCTTGTTATTTAAGAGGTAAGTCTCTTCAGGTCCTGGTTTAGCAGATGCAAGCAAGATAAAGAACATTGCACTGAGAATAGTCAGCAGATAAATAGGACAATTTCACTTTGCTGAACTACCAGACTTTACTCTTCATAAACCTAAGCTATTTCACACAAAGGAAGATGGAAAAATAAATAAATCTTTTTTTGTAAGACTTAAGATATCTTCTTTTGAACGTATGATAAAATTTCTCAAATTTTAAATATTACTAATTGGGTTTGGAATAATTTGACTAAATAATTTGACTAAAATATGAAAACCATTACTTTCTTTAACAATGCATTTAAGAAGGGCTATCTATAGATAGGTTGGCAGAATTCAAATAGATGCATTTTAAAAATATATATGACTAGTAGAATAATCTTCTCCTCAGGTAGTTTTAGTTTTACCACATTTATTTATTTTTTTTAACGTTTATTTATTTTTGAGACAGAGAGAGACAGAGCATGAATGGGGGAGGGTCAGAGAGAGAGGGAGACACAGACTGTGAAACAGGCTCCAGGCTCTGAGCAGGCAGCACAGAACCCGACGCGGGGCTCGAACTCACGGACTGCGAGATCGTGACCTGAGCCGAAGTCGGACGCTTAACCGACTGAGCCACCCAGGGGCCCCTAGTTTTACCACATTTAATAATTATATTAAAATTATAATATATAATTAATATATTATTAGTAAGCATGGAATAATAAGTATAGCAATAGTATATAGATGCTTGTGTTTTATGTTCATATTTGACATAAGATACAGACCTCTGGACAAATGTTTATTTAGCTGTTGGCATTTTAGAATTTAAGTCTTTTTCTTCAATGTATAGAGACTGAAGAAAGAAATCATTTATTAAATCTGTTGAAGGTTTTCAAAATAGTACTCATACCACTGAGTAGGAGAGAACAGGTCCCTTTTTTATTGCACAGTGCATTCTTAATGCAAGAATAATGTTTAACATATTGATAAACATTTTCACAACTAAGACTTAGATGAGATTAGATGACTTGCAAACAACTTCCGTATATGCCATTTAACTTAATGATCATGACAATCTCGTGCGTTACATTTTAATATTATTCCCGTTTTACTGAAAAAGGAGTGAAGATTCAGACTAATTAAGCGATCTTTTCCAAGGCCACACAGTTTAGTGATGCAGCAGGGACTAGAAAACAGGTCTTCTGGTTCCAAATCCTGCATATCACAGCATCGTGTCACTTGGCATGGATTTATTTTCAAATAGAATTTTTTTTAAAGGTAGAGGGGTTTTTAACTTAATCATAGGACTGTGCTGACTGGCCTTACTTCACATTTATGACCACAAACTCACAGATGCTCAACACCACATAGCAGTCCTTATAAGTTTGTTGTCTAGTCTCTGACACAATTGCAAGTTTCTCTCCTACTCTGCTCTCCTCAAACCTTCACCACAAACCCTTCCTTCTGCTCTTCAAACTTGCCTGATGTGTCCCTGAAAAAAGTCCCATGGGAATTCCACCACCTCCCACCCCCCGAATCTAATAGGCTACCTCATCTGAGTCCCCCATCTCTCTTTCAATGGAAGACAACCCCACATCCCGCTCCTCTCAGAGGAACATCCCTCCAGTGGTCCTCTGTAGGCCATGTCCTCTCACTTGCTTGGAACTTGCCTTCAATTAACTCAATTTCCCAACCTAAAAAAAAAAGAGAAACAAGAAAGCCTCCTGTGTCCAAGAAGTCCCATCTCCCAACTCCCCTCTCTTTCAGTGTAAACTTAGGAAAGTATTACCTATACCCATCACCTCCATTTCTTTACTCTCCATTCCTCTCTCAGGCTCCTAGTCCTTGTACTTTATATAAAACTTTCCTCTAAAGTCACATACAATGTCCTTATCACCAATTAAATGGTCACAACACTGCCGTCATCTCCCTCAAACTCAGTTTCCTTCATGAAGCATCTCCTTTGTTGCTACACTCTTTCACCTCCCTCCTTCCTTTAGAGCCATTGCTTCTCAGTTCTACTGGTGGGGTCCTCCTCCACTGCTGATCTCCAATCTTTGGAATGTCCACTTCTCAATTTTTGATTCCTAAGCTCCATTGGCTTTGATTAACCTCTATATATTGACAACTGCAAATATTTTAATTCTTTTCTTTTATTTTTTTTAATGTTTATTTTTGACAGGGAGAGAGAGACAGAGCATGAGCGGGGGAGGGGCAGAGAGAGAGGGAGACACAGAATCCAAAGCAGGCTCCAGGCTCTGAGCTGTCAGCACAGAGCCCAACACGGGGCTCGAACTCACAGACTGTGAGATCATGACCTGAGCTGAAGTCGGACGTTCAACCAACCACCCAGGCGCCCCCAAATATTTTTAATTCTAACCTCACCTCTTCTTTCCATACATAAATATGGTCATTTGATATCTGCAAACTTGTTACTTCAAAGTCCAAGATAAAATTTTTGAGCCGTCTTCTGCAAAACCATCTCACTCCATAACATTGTCCACATCAGTACAATAGCACCACCAGTAACTCAGATGCTCAGATCAAAAACCCAATAGTCTTTCTTGAAACTTCTCTTTCCCTCAAACCTCCAACCCAATCAGTCATAAGGTCTGATAAATTCTGCCACCAAAATATATTCTAAATTATCCTTTTTCACATCTCCATGACTGTCATCCCAAGAGGAATCCCTACTGTTCTTACCTGAACAACTAACTGCAAGATGGCTGGTCTTCCTTGTCTTCCCCCTTGCTCTCTTATAGTAAATTTTCCCCAATCAGCCAAAGTGACATTTTAACAAGATCAATCCAACCATGTCACCATGAACTGAAAACATTGTTGTTGTTGTTTTTCCCCATTGCACTCAAAATGAAATCCAAATTTCTTACTGAGAGTTATAAAAGCCTATATAATATAGCTATTGCATAATTGTAAGACTTCTTCCCTACCACTCTCTCCCTTGCTTACTATTTTCCAGCCTCACCAATCTCCTTTCAGCTCCTCCAACATATCAAGCTTATCTCCACCTCAGGATCTTTACACTTGCCTTTTCCTCCCTTTAGACAAGACATCCCACCTGTTCCACCCATCACTGATCTCTCATTGCCTTGAACAATGGCTGTGGTAATATATGCATACATCTTTTGATACTAACTTATTTACTGCCTTGCATTATTATTCCTCTCTTTTATGCAACACTTTTTTCACGCATTAATTTATTGAGCATTAACTATCGCCAGACCTATGCTGGATGCTAGAACAATCTAAATATCAATAAATATCAAAAAATAAATATCTTTAAAAAATCACTCACAACCTTATACCAGAAGAGAAAAATGCTCTGTTTTTTTAACCTTTTCCAATATGTTCATTCAGTGCTATAAATTTCCCCCTATACACTGCTTTCACTGCATTCCAGATAGGTTGTATTTTCATTTAGTTCAAAATATTTTTTAACTTCTCTGCAGATTTCCTTTTGACATGTGTATTATTTAGAAATGTGTTGTCTACTCTCCATATATTTTGGGATTTTCCCATTATCTTTCTGTTATGATTTAATTTAATTGCAGTCTAAGAGCAGATATTGTACAATTTTTACCCTTATAAATTTGTTAAAGTGTGTTTTATGGACCAGAATGTAGTCTATCTTGGTGAATGTTTTGTCTGAGATTGAGAGAAATTTAAATTCTACTGTTATTAGATAAAGTACTTTATAGATGCCCATTAGATCCAGTTAAAATATGGTATTATTGAGTTCAACTGTCTTTACTGATTTTCTACCTCCTGGATGTGTCCATTTCTTTTTTTTTTTAATGTTTATTTATTTTTTGAGAGAAAGAGAGACAGAGACAGAGCATGAGTGGGGGAGGGGCAGAGAGAGAGGGAGACACAGGATTGGAAGCAGGCTCCAGGCTCTGAGCTGTCAGCACAGAGCCCAACACAGGGCTTAAACTCATGAACCATGAGATCATGACGTGAGCCAAAGTCAGACAACTGACTGAGCCACGCAGGCGCCCCTGGATGTGTCCATTTCTGCTAGTGGGATGTTGAAGTCTCCAACTATAATAGTGGATTGATCTATTTCTCTTTGCAGTTCTCAGTTTTTGCCTCATATACGTTGACACTGTTAATAGGTGCATACACATTAAGCATTGTTTTGTCTTCTTTGAGAATTGACCCCTTTATCATTGTTCAATGCTCTTTATCCCTGATAATTTCCTTTACTTTGAAGTCAGCTCTGTCAGAAATTAATATAGCAACTGTTATCTTTTGATTAGTGTTATCATGGTATATATTTCTCCCTCTATATACTTTTAATCTATGCGTGTCTTTATATTTAAAGTGACTTTCTTGTAGACAACATAGGATAGGGTCTTATTTTTTTAATGCACTCTGACAATTCTCATCTTTTAACCGGTGCATGTAGACACTGATGTTTAGTGATTATTGAGGAGTGATGTCAGCATGATGGCAGGGTGAGTCATTCCTTTTTTCTCTTCCTTTCAGTTTATAACTGATTGGAAATCCCTAACTAAGCAAAAGTGCCTCTGCACTTTACACAAGAACACCTGGAATATTCTACACACCTGTGTATCCAAAGTGGGTTGATGGGGGGAACTAAGTAGGTGGTATAGTAGAAGGACCATAGGCTTGCCTCATCCATGGAACATTGCTAGATAACTATGAAATCATTCTGAATATGCAAGAAATCAACCTGAGGACTGATAGAACAAACTACACAAGTAGAAGGAGAGAAGAGACCACATCAAGGAAGGTAGGAAGTGCAGAGATGTGTTTGGGGAAGAAACAGATTGCAGTTGCTGTGGAGGGGAGGGAGCCCTGGTTGTGGAGAAAGGGGAGAGAGAGCAGAGAGCAGGGTACCCACAGGGAGAATACTTCCCAAAGTCAGCTGGCTGGGAAATTAGAGGGGATGATTTTTAAGGAATTTTTGCAACTAGTAGCACTCAAATACTGCAGTTTTGGAGGTTGCCAGGCTTGGCTGGGATAGAAACCTGAGGACATTGCCCTACTGCTAGAGATGAGGCAGCTAACCCCATGGCAGATTGCAATCTGAGGATCATCTAAGGTGCACAGGGAGATGCATCTAAGGTGCATACTTTTTGGAGAGCATCCGTGAGAAGTAGCATTGCCTCTCCAAGGAAAGAAGAGCCACTGGATGCCATTTCCTTCCCTCCTCTCAGCATAGGTGCAGAGACACCTGCTGAGGGAAGATAAATGGGACATTGGCTCTTTAGCCTGTTTTGCTCCAAATCCCATACACCTACACTCTGGTGTGACTGACCTTCAGGGTCAAACCTGCATCATGCCCAACATAGTGGGACTCTCTCTGAGAAGACCGGTGCAGCTCCCCACCACACCAGGTCCCTACAATTCGGACTTTCAAAACTCAGGAAGCTTGATGGGGATAGAGCCCAAAGTGCACTGCATTTGTCCAGGCAAGCAAGCAACCCAGAGGCAGACAACGTGAAAGCAGTTATCTGAAAAACACCTGGGATACACAAGGGGAAATTATTCACTCTTTTGGGAGTGCTTCTCTGAGATAAGCAAGCACTGAGTCCCTCTCCAGAGACAAAGTTTCTGACTGGTGCCATTTCCCAGGCCCTGACCCTCATCATACGCCAACTTCAGTAAACAGCACAATACCAACACAGGCTGCCTAACCCTCTTGCACCAAGTTCTGCCCTTCTGCACTTTGTTGGTACTGTTTCTCTCCAGCAAGCATGCCTAAGGACCAGTGCAGTAGGCCCCATTCCCGGAAGACCAGCACCAACCCCTCATGTGCCACTTCTACTGACCGTAGAGTTCTGCAAAGCTTCAGTTCTGGAAATAGCACCAAGTCTCATTTAACAAGCAGACCAGAGCACACTTAGTTAAAATTCACCACACTCTGGCCAAGACCCAAACATTCCTCTTGGCAAGCAAGGAGAACCTATGCAAACAACTGACCTGAGGGAAAGAGCAGTCAAAACACAACAACAGAGTGCATGCAGCATACACCAGAGACACATCCTGGAATGCCATGGACAGTGTATGACCTCTTCTTAATAAAGACATTACTCTCAGGAGTAGGAAACATAAAAGGCTTTTCTAACACAGAGAAGAAGGTAGAGACCTAGACAAAATGCCAAGACACAGGAATTCATTCCAAAAGAAAGAACAAGAAAAGGTCATAGTCAGGAATCTAATTGAAACAGATATAAGTAACATGCCTGGTCCAGAATTTAAAGAAACAATCATAAGGATATTATCTGGACTTGAGGAAAGCAAGGAAGACATCAGGGAGACACTTTCCACAGAGATAAAAGAGATAAAAAATAATCAGGCCGAAATGAAAAATGTCATAACCAAGATTTGAAACCAACTGTATGTAATAACCAGAAGGATTGAAGAAGGAGAGGAATAAATAATATATATATGGAATATAGAATTATATAAATTAATGAAGATGAAGAAAACATAAATAAAAGTTTTGGATTATGAAAACAGACTTAGGGAACTTACTGACTCCATCAAATGTAATAGCATTCATATCATAAGCATCCCAGGAAAAGAAGACACAGAAAAGGAAGCAGAATGTTTATTTGAAGAAATTATAGCTGAAAATTTCCCTAATCTGGGGAAGGAAACAGACATCCAAATCCAGGAGGCACAGAGACCATCTATCAAAATCTACAAAAGCAGGCCAACATTAAGACATATTGTAATTAAATTTCCAAAATATAGTGATAAAGAAAAAATCCTAAAATCAGCAAGACAAAAGAAGTCCCTAACTTACAAGGGAAGATCCATAAGCTAGCTGCAGATCTCTCAAAAGAAACTTGGCAAGCCAGAAGGGAGTGGCATGATATATTCAAATTGCTGAATGGGAAAAATCTGCAACAAACAATACTCGATCGAATAAGGCTATAATTCAGAATCAAAGAGAGATAAAATGTTTCCCAGGCAAACAAAAACTACAGGAGTTTGTGACCACTAAACCAGCTCTGCAAGAAATATTAAAGGGGGACTCTTTCATTGGGAAGAAAAGACTAAAAGTGACAAAGACCAGAAAGAAACATAAAATCTCTAGAAACAATGAGAAAACGAGTAATAAAATTCACTAAACACATATCTATCAATAACCACTCTGAATCCAAACAGACTAAATGTTCCAATCAAAAGACATAGCATGTCAGAATGCATAAAAAATAAGACCCTTCCATATGCTGCCTACAAGAGATTAATTTTAAACCTAAAACATCCTCAGATTGAAAGTGAGGGGATTAAGAAATATCTATTATGCAAATGGACATCAAAAGAAAACCAGAGTAGTAATACTTATATCAGACAAACTAGATTTTAAACCAAAGATTGTAAAAAGAGATGAAGAGGGGCACTATATCATAATAAAGTGGACTATCCAACAAGAATATCTAACAATTGCAAATGTTTAACCCCCAACTTGGAACATCCAAATATATAAAACAATTAATAACAAACATAAAGGGGGGCACCTGGGTGGCTCAGTTGTTTAAGTGTCTGCTCTTGGTTTCCACTCACGTCATGATCTCACAGTTCATGAGTTGGAGCCCTGCATCAGGCTCTGTGCTGATGGTGTGGAACCTGCTTGGAATTCTCTCTCTCTTCTCTGCCCCTCTTCTACTTATGTGCTATAAACAAACAAACAAACAAACTTAAAAAAACATATATAACAGACATAAAGGATATCATTGGTGATAATACAGTAATAGTGGTGGACTTTAACACCACACTTATATCAAGGACAGATCATCTAAGCAGAAAATCATCAAGGAAAAAATGGCTTTGAATAACACATTGGACCAGATGGATATAACAGATATATTCAGAACATTTCATCCTAAAGCAGCAGATACATATTCTTTTCAAATGAACATGGGACATTCTCCAGAATAGATCACATACTAGGTCACAAATCAGGCCTCAACAAGTACATGAGGACTGAGATCATACCATGCATATTTTCAGTCCAAAACTCTATGAAACTTGAAGTCAACCACAAAAAATAATTTGGAAAGAACACGACTACATGGAGGCTAAACAACATGCTACTAAGGCATGAATGGGTCAACAAGGAAATCAAAGAAGGAATAAAAAAAAGTATATGGAAACAAACAAAAATGAAAACAGAGAGGTCCAAAACCTTTGAGATCCAGCAAAAGAAGTCAAAGGAAGGAGGTATATAGCAATACAGGCCTATCTCCAGAAGCAAGAAAAGTCTCAAATACATACTACCTTACACCTTTAGGATCTGGGAAAAGAACAATAAACAAAGCCTAAAGCCAGCAGAAGAAAGGAAATAATAAAGATTAGACCAAAAATAAATGACACAGAAACTAAACACACACACACACACACGCGCGCGCGCACACACACACACACACACACACACACACAAAACCAGAATTTGTAAGTGAAACCAGGAGCTGGTTCTATGAAAAATTTAATAAAATTGATAAAACCTTAGCCAGACATATCAAAAAGAAAAGAGAAAGGAACCAAATAAATAAAATCACAAATGAGAGAGGAGAAATTACAACCACCACCACAAAAATACACACAATATTTAGAGAATATTATAAAATCAGACATTCTGGAAGAAATCAAAAATTTCCTAGAATCATATAAACTACCAAAACTAAAACAGAAGAAATAGAAAACTTGAACAGATCATTAACCAGGAAAGAAATTGAATTAGTAATCAAAAATCTCCCTACAAAAGTCCAGGGCCAGATGACTGGAAATTCTACCAAACACTTAATGAAGAGTTTTCTTCATTCTATTCTTCTCTTCATTCTATTCTTCTCTTCATTCTATTCTCCTCTTCATTCTATTCAGTTCTATTCTTCTCAAACTATTCAAAAATTTAGAAATGAAAAGAAAACTTCCAAAGATGTTCTATGAGGACAGCATTACCCTGATAGCAAAACCAGACAAAGACTCCACTAAGAAAGATAACTACAGGCCGATATCCCTAATGAACATATATGTAAAAATTCTCAACAAAAGTTGCAAATAGAATCCAACATGAAATTTAAAAAAATCACTCCCACAATCAACTGGGATTTATTCCTGAGTTGCAATACTGGTTCAATATTTGCAAATCAATCAGCTTCATACACCACATTAATAAGAGAAAGGATAAGAGGGACACCTGGATGCCTCAGTTGAATAAGCCTCCAATTCTTGATTTCAGCTGAGGTCATGATCTACATTTCATGGGATTGAGCCCTGTGTCAGGCTCGGAGCAGGTTCCATGCTTGGGATTCTCTCTTCCTCTCTCTCTCTGCTACTCCCCCACTTCCACTCTAAATAAATAAATAAATAAAATACAGTCATTAAAAAAAAAGAAAGGATAAGAACTGTATGATCCTCTCAATAGGTGCAGAAAAAGCATTTGACAAAATTCAACATCCATTAGTAATAAAAATCCTTTTAAAAAGTACGGACTGGGACACCTGGGTGGCTCAGTCAGTTGGGTGTCCAACTTCAGCTCAGGTCATGATATTGCAGTTCACAAGTTCAAGCCCCGCATCAGGCCCTGTGCTGACAGTTCAGAGCCTGGAGCCTGTTTTGGATTCTGTGTCTCCCTCTCTCTCTGTCCCTCCCCTATTCTCTCTCTCTCTCTCTCTTTCTCTCTCAGAAATAAACAAAAATTTTAAAAAATGTCTTTTAAAAGTAGGGATAGAGGGAACATAAATGAATATCATAAAAGCCATATATAAAAATCCATAGTTACTATACTACTCAATGGGCAAAAACTGAGAGCTTTTCCTCTGCAGTCAGGAGGGAACAAGACAGGTATATCCACTGTCACCACTCATATTGAACATAGAACTAGAAGTTCTAGCCTCAGCAATCAGACAATAAAAAGAAAAAGCAAGGAAGAAGTCAAACTTTCACTATTTGCTGATAACATTATACTCTATATGGAAAACCCAAGACACTCCATCAAAAAACTGCTAGAACTGATAAACGAATTCACTAATGTCACAGCATACAAAATCAATATGCAGAAATCTGTATCATTTCTACACACAAATAATGACATGGCATAAATAGAAATTAAGGAATCATTCTCATTCACAATTGCACCAAAAAGAATAAGATACCTAACCAAAGATCTGTACTCCGAAAACTATAAAATATTTGTGAAAGAAACTAAATATGACACAAATGGAAAAACATTCCATGCTCATTGATTAGCAGAATAAATATTGTTAAAAATGTCTATACTACCCAAAGCAATATACACATTCAATGAAATTCTACCAAAATACCACCAGCACTTTTCACAGAGCTAGACCAAACAATCCTAACTTTGTATGAAACCACAAAAGATCCCGAATAGCCAAAACAATCTTGAAAAACCAAAGCAAAGCTGAAGGCAAACACAACTCTGGAATTCAAGTTATATTACAAAGCTGTAGAGATCAAAACAGTATGGTACTGACACAAAAATAGACACAGATCAATGGAAATGAACAGAAAATCCAGAAATGAACCCACAACTATATGGTCAACTAATCTTCAACAAACCAGGAAAGAATATCCAATGGGACAAAGATTGTATCTTCAACAAATGACATTGGGAAAACTGGACGGTAACATGCAGATGAATGAAACTGCACCACTTTCCTACATCAAACACAAAAATCAATTCAAAAACGGTTTAAAGATCTAAACGTGAGACACAACACCATCAAAATCCTAGAGGAGGACATAGACAGTAACCTCTTTGACATCGGCCATAGCAACTTCTTACTAGATATGTTCCCTGAGGCAAGAGAAACAAAAGCAAAAATGAACTACTGAGACTTAATCAAAATAAAAAGCTGTTGCCCAGCCAAGAAAACAATCAACACAGCTAAAAGGCAACCTATGGAATGGTAGAAAATATTTACAAATTATTTATCCAATAAAAGGTTAGTATACAAAAAGTATGAAGAATTTAGCAAACTCATCATGCAAAAAAACAAATAATCCAGTTAAAAGTGGGCAGAAGAAATGAATAAACATTTTTCCAAAGAAGACATACAGATAGCCAACAGACACAGTAAAATATGTTTAATATCACTCATCATAGGAGAAATACAACTCAAAACTATAATATCACACTCACACCTGTCAGAATGACTAAAATTAAAAACACAGAAACCAACAGGTGTTGGTGAGGATGTGGATGGAGAAAGAGGAACCCTCTTACACTTTTGGTGAGAATGCAAACTGATCCAGCCAGCCACTCTGGAAGGCAGTATGGAGTTTCCTCAAAAAGTTAAAAATAGAGCTACCCTATGACCCAGCAATTATAGTACTAGCTATTTACCCAAAGGATACAAAAATACTGATTCAAATGGATACATGCACCACAATATTTATAGCAGCCTTATCAACAATAGAAAAATTATATAAAGACCCCAAATGGCCATCATCAACTGAAAATGGATAAAAAAAATGTGGTGGGTGTGTGTGTGTGGGTGTGTGTGTGTGTGTGTGTGTGTGTGTGTAATGGGATATTGCTCAGCCATAAGAAAGAAGAGTTCTATGACTTTTTTTTAAGTGAAAGCACCCTATCAGAGCTATCAGATTTGAGCAGACAGCCAAAGGGCAGAGTTTATGTAAAGAAATAATAGGTGAGTATTTTCCAAATGTGGGGAAGAAATTGGACATAAAATCCTATATACTATTACCTCAATGCAAATAATTTTCCTAGGCACATAATAATGAAACTGTCAAAAATAATTGGTCAAAAAAAGGATATTTAAAGCAGCTGGGGAAGAGGGCGGGGGGGGGGGGGGGAATGTAACCTAAAAACAAACTCCCATTATTCTATCAGTAGATTTCCAAGCAGAAACTCTACATGCCAGTAAACAGTGGAATGACATATTCAAAGGGTTGAAAGATGAAAAATGCCAGCCAAGAATATTTCATGTGGTAAATTTATCATTCAGATATGAAGGACAAATATAGTCTTTCCCAGACAATCAAAAGCTAAGGGAGGTGTATCTGGGTGGCTCAGTCAGTTAAGTGTCCAACTCTTGGTTTTGGCTCAGGTCATGATCTCACAGTTTATGAGATAGAGCCCCACATCAGGCTCTACAGTAACAGTGTGGAGCCTACTTAGGATTCTCTCTCTCCCTCATTGTCTCCCCTTCCCACACTCGTGAGCTCTCTCTCTCTCAAGATAAATAAACAAACATTTTTTAAAAAGGCTGAGAGAGATTACTACCACAGGACCTACCTTACAAAAAATGCTAAAAGGAGTTCCTCAAGCTAAAACAAAAAGATGCTAATTAGTGCCATTAAAAACATACGAAAATACCTAACACTCTGATAAAGATAAAAAATATTCAGATTAGAAAACTTTTAAGTCTATGCTTGGACAAGGTGTTAAAACCTTAATTATACAGGTTAAAGGAAAAGAGCATTAAAAATAACGACAGTTACAGATCTTCCTCTACTCCTCTACTTATGATGAGGTTACATCCTGATAAACCCATCATAGGTTGAATTGTAAGTCAAAAGTGCATTTAATATACCTAACATACTGAATATCATAGGTTAGCCTAGCCTATCTGAGAACACTTACATTAGCCTGCCCTGGGCAAAACTATCTAACACAAAACCTATTTTATAATAAAGTGCTGAAAATCTCATGTAATTTATTGAATCCTGCAGTGAAAGTGAAAAAAGAGAATGGTTGTATGGGTTGAGAATTGTTGTACGTGTATGGGTTGTTTACCTTCATAATAGCATGGTTGACTGGGAGCTGTAGCTTGCTGCCACTGCACAGCATCACAAGAGCATCACCCAAAATATTGCTGGCCTGGGAAAAGATCAAAAGTCAAAATTTGAAGTGCAGTTCCTATCAAATGCTTACAGTGTTCACACCATCCTAAGTCAAAAAATCATAAGTCAAACCATCACAAGTTAGAGACTATCTGTACTATAATTTGTTAACAAATTCACAGCATAAATAGAAGTAAATTGTGACATCAAAATATAAAAGGGGGAGGAATAAAAAGATGGAATCTTTATAGAAAAATGGAAATAATTACTATCACCATAAAATGGAGTATTTTACCTATGAGATGTTTTATGTAGGCTTCATAGTAATCCAAAAGTAAAAATCTAGAGTAGAATCACAAAACATAACAGAGGCAGACAGAGCAAATCACCATGGAAAACCACAAACTTAAATGAAGGAAAAAGAAAAAGTGGAGAGACAAAATAACCAGAAGTTAAAAGATAAGATGGCAGCAGCAAGTTCTTACATATCAACAATCTCTCTAAATGTAAATAGATTGATCTTACTAATAAAAAGGCAGAACGGCTGGCTGGCTGGATTTAAAAAAAAAATCCAGGGTTCCTGGGTGCCTCAGATGGTTAAGCATCTAACTCTTGATTTTAGCTCAGGTCATGATCTCGAGGTCCTCAGATCAAGCCCCACATCAGCCTCTGTGCTAGGTGTAGAGCGTGCTTAAGATTCTCTCTCTCCCTGTCTCTGTCTCTACTCCTCCCTGGCACACATACACAGGTACTCTCTATATCTCTCTTCCCCCCAAAATTCCAATCATATGCTGCCTACCAGAGTCTCATTTCAGCTTTAGAGAAATACATAAGCTCAAAGTAAAGGGATGGAAGGTATTCCATGCAAGTAGAAATCTAAAGAAAGCAGGAATTACCATACTTGCATCAGACAAAATAAACTTCAAGCTGAAGTGGTAATAAGAGACTAAGAAGGTTATTATATAATGATAAAAGGGTAAATACATCAAAAATATATAACAATTGTAAATATATATGCATCCAACCTCAGAGCATTGAGATATTAAGCAAGTACTAAGAGGTTTAAAGGAGAAATATACAAAAATACAATAGTAAAAAAAAAAAAAGGAATACCCCACTGTAGCAATGGATAGACTATCCAAACAGAAAATCAACAAGGAACATTAGAAATGAACCATATTTGGGGAGAATGGGTGGCTCAGCGGGTTGAGTGTCCAACTTCTGCTTAGGTCATGATCTCATGGTTTGTGGGTTTGAGCCCTGCATTGGGCTCTGTGCTGACAGCTCAGAGCCTGGAGCCTGCTTTGGATTCTCTGTCTCCCTCTCTCTCTGCCTCTTCCCTGCTCGTACTCTCTCTGTGTCTCTCAAAAATAAATAAACATTAAAAAAATGTTTCTTAAATGAACCATACTTTAGACTAAATGGAATATATAAATGTTGGAATTATATATAATATATAATGGTTTTATACATAATATATATTATAAGATATAATGTAATATAGTGGATTTTATATATACATATAATTTTATATATGTACATATATATAAAATTCTGTCAAACAATAGCAGAATACATATTCTTCTCAAGTGCACAAGTAACATTCTCCAGGATAGATCATTTGGCAAGACAAAAAGCAAATCTTAGCAAATTTAATAAGATTGAAATCATAGCAACTATTTTTTCTGACTACAATGGTATTAAACTAGATATGAACGAGAAAAGCTGGAAAATCTACAGATATGTGGAAACTACATGACAAACTTCTGAACAACCAATGGATCAAAGAAGATATCAAAAGGGAAATAAAAAATTATCTCAAAACAAACGAAAAGAGAAAGACAACATATCAAAACTTAAGGGATAGGGTAGCATTTCCGAGAACAAAAGTTTATAGCAATAAATACATATATTAAGAAATCAGAAAGATCTCAAATAAACAACCTAACTTTACCTCTCAAAGAACTGGAAAAGGAACAAATTAAGCTCAAAAATAACAAAAAGAAGGAACTAATCAAGATTGAATAGAGAATAATAGAGATTGAATCAGAGATCAAAAACTTCCCAACACAGAAAACCCCAGGACCAGATGGCTTCACTGTGACTACTACCAAATGTTTAAAGGAGAATTAACACCAATCCTTCTCAAATTCTTCCAAAAAGATTGAGGAGTAAGAAACTCTTCCAAACTCATTCTACAAGGCCCACATTATGCTGACACCAAAGCCAGACAAGGACACAACTATAAAACCATACACCAATATCACTGATGAATATAAATGCAAAAATTCTCAACAAAATGTCAGCACACTGAGCTCAAGAACACAGTAATTGGACTATACATATTGCAAAAATTCTCAACAAAATGTCAGCACACTGAGCTCAAGAACACAGTAATCGGACTATACATATAATCAAGTGAGACTTGTCTCTGGAATGCAAGGATGGTTTAACAAATGCAAATCAATAAATGTAATATGTCGCATTAATAAAATAAAAATGAAAAGCACATGATCATCTCAATAGATAGCAGAAATACCATTTGACAAAATACAACATACTTTTATGATAAAAACCCTCAACGGATTGGGTAAAGAAGAAACATACCTCAATGTAATAAAAGTCATACACAACAAATCAACAGCTAACATTATACTCAATGGAGACAAATTGAAAATTTTTCTTCTAAGATCAGGAAGAAGACAAGGATGCTCACTGTCACCACTCTAATAAAAGTTTGTGTGGAACCACAAGAGACCCAAACAGCCAAAACAATCCTGAGGAAAAACAACAAAGCCAGAGATATCACACCAACTAATTTCAAACTACAATACAAAGCTATAGCAACAAAAACAGTATGATACCGGAAAAAAAAATTGATAAACTGAGAATAGAGAGCCCAGAATTAAAATCTCACATAAAGATCAACTAATATTCAATGAGAGTCAATCATGCCAAATGGGGAAAAGATAGTCTCTTCAAGTGGTGCTCAGAAAACTAGATAAGCATATGCAGAACAATGAAAGTGGACCCCTATCTTACACTACGCATAAAAATTAACTCAAAATGGATCAAAGACTTAAACATAAGATTTGATATCATAAAACTCCTAGAGGAAAACACAACACAACAAAGATGTTCATCAATATTGGTCTTGGCAATGATTTTTTTGGATAGGACGCCAAAAGTATAAACAACAAAAGCAAAAAACCAACAAATTAGACTAGATCAAACTTTAAAACTTTTGCACAGCAAAATTAACTTCAACAAAATTAAAAGACAACCTACAGAATGTGAGAAAATTTTTGCACACCACGTTACTGGATAAGGGGTCAATATCTAAAATATATAAAGAACTCACACAACTCCATTACAAACAATTCTATTTTAAAATGGTCGAAAGAAACAAATAGCCATTTTTCAAAAAAAAAGACATCCAAATGGCCAAAGGTACATGAAAGATGTTCAACATCACCAGGGAAATGCACATCAAAACCACAACAATATATCACCTTACATCTGTTAGAATGGCTGTCATGAAAATAGAACATAACAATTGTTGGAAAGTATGTGAAGAAAAGAAAATCTTTGTACACTGTTTTGGGGAGTGTAATTTGGGTCAACCTCTATGGAAATAAGGAGGTACCTCATAAAATTAAACAGATTTACCATATGATCCAACAATTCCATTTCTGGGCAAATTCCCAAAGGGAATGAAAATAAGATATTGGAGAGATATATGTACTTCCATGTTTATGACAGCATTATTCTCAAAAGCTAAAATATAGAAACAACATAAGTGCCCAGTAGTAGATGAATGAATAGAATATTATACAGCCATGATAAAGAAAAACATCCTGCCATTTGTAACAACATGGATGGACCTTGAGCATATTCTGCTAAGTGAAATAAGTCAGATAGAGAAACACAAGTATATATGATATCACTTATAGTGTGAAATCTAAAAAAAACCAAAAACCCAAATTCATAAAAACATAGGGTAAAACTGTGGTTCTCAGTGGATGGAGCGTGAGGGATAGGACAGTTATTGTTTAAGGGTACAAACTTACACTCAGTACTAAATAAGCCCTAGAGATCTAATGCACAGAATAGTGGATATGGACAATATTGTATTATGTCACCAAACTTGATAAGAAGCTAGAATTTAAGTATCTGATCACTAAACAGAAAGGATAATTATGTAATGCTATAGAGGTGCTAATTATCACTATAATGGCAATCATATAACAATACATAAATGTATCAAATTAATATGTTGAACATCTTAAAACAATGTGTAATGTCAAATATATTTTAATATTTTGTTTTATTTTTTTAACATTTATTCATTTTTGAAAGGCAGAGAGAGACAGAGTGCAAATGGGAGAGGGGCAGGGAGAGAGGGAGACACAGAAACAGAAGCAGGCTCCAGGCTCCAGGCTGTCAGCACAGAGCTCGACGCAGGGCTCCAACTCACAAGCTGTGAGATCATAACCTGAGCCGAAGTCGGCCACTTAACTGACTGAGCCACCCAAGCGGCCCAATTTTAATATTTTCTTTAAAAAACAAAGTGATTATTGATATAGTTAGATTTATATGTACCACATTTGTTACTGTTTTCTATTTGTTGCTCTTGTTCTTTATTCCTGTTTTTGTCTTCCACGATTTTTCTGCCTTTTTTGGTTTTAACTGAGCATTATATATGGTTCCATTTTCTTTTCTTTCTTAACATATCTCAGCTTCTTTTTTTCACTTTTTTAGGGGTTGCCCAGGAGAGTATAGTATATATTTACAGCTAATCCAAGTCCATTTTCAAATAACACTACAGCACTTCACAGGTCATGTGAATACCTTATAATATCAAAATAATCCTAATTCCTCCCTCCTGTCCCTTGTATCTTTGTTGTCATTCATTTCACTGATAAATAAGTATACATATGATACATAGGATATATACATAGGCATACATAATCAAATACATTGTTGCTATTATTATTATACACACTTTGATCTGTTACATCAATTATGAATAAGAAGAGGAAAAGTTTTTCTTTTACCTTTATTGCTTAATTATTCTTCCTTTTATTTATGTAGATGCAAGTTTCTGACCTATCTTATTTTCCTTGTCACTAAAGAACTTCTTTCAACATTTCTTACACAGCAGTTCTACTGGCAATAAAGTCCCTCAATTTTTATTTGTCTGAGAAAGTATTATTCCTTCACTATGTTTTCTAAAGTTTCTTTATTTACTTTGAGGGGAGGCGGGGTACAGAGAGAATCCCAAGCAGGTTCCGTGCTGAGAGCATAGAGTCTGACATGGGTCTCTATCTCATGAACTATGAGATCATGACTTGCGCAGAAACCTAGAGTTGGACGCTTAAGTGACTGAGTCACCCAGGCACCACAATTTTTCCTTCACTCTTGAAGGATGATTTCATAGGGTACAGAATTCCAGGTTGGTGGTTATTTTCTCTCAACCCTTTAATCATTTCACTCCTCTCTTTTCTTGCTTGCATGGTATCTGAGAGATGTTGGATGTGACTCTTTGTCACCTTTGTCACCTCTATAGGCTTAGAGGTTTCTATTGTGATATCCTCAAGCACAGAGATTCTTTCCTCAGCGGTCCTCAATCTGCTAATTAGCCTCTCAAAGGCATTCATTTCTGTTACAGTATTCTTGATATGTAGCATTTCTTTTTTGTTTTTTGTTTTTCCTTAGGATTTCCATGTCTCCGCTCACATTTGCCCATCTATTCTTGCACATGGTCTACTTTATCCGTTAGAGCCCTTATTAATAATAGTTGTTTTAAAGTCCCAGTCTGATAATTCTAATTTCCTTGCCACTTCTGGTTTTGATGCTTGGTCTGCTCTGTCTCTTCGAATTGCGTTTTTTGCCTTTTGGCATGTCTTATAATTTTTCCTCTGTAGTTGAACATGATGTATGGAGCAAAAGGAAATGTTGTAAATAGGATTTTCATAAAGTGTAAGCTGTGGGGGGGGGGGGGTTAAAGTGTTCCATAATTCTGTGATTAGGTCTCACGATTAGTGAGCCTATTATGCTTTTACACCGTGAACTTCACAGGTGTTTTTAGGTTGTTTCCCCCATCTACTTTACATAGAAGAGGGTGGCAACAGTGGGCTACAGTTTGGTATTTCCTCTCCCCCAGGTCAGTTAGGCTCTGATAATTCTGCAGCAGGTGAGGCTCCCATTAACTAGTATCCCCTGAGGTCAGGCCTTGCTAAGAACAAAGTGCTCTGGTGTATTTCAAAATCATTGCTTTTCCCTTCCCCCCTCCCCACCCCCCTGCTGGAAGCACAGGGAATTTTTCCCTGATACTTATGTGAACTTGGTTGAACACCTGGAGATAAATCTCACAAAATTGTAGGGCCTCTCTTATTACTGGGACCCCCGATGTTTTAACTTGCAGACTTCTCCTCACTGAGCCTCATCAATTGTCAGTTGTAGTTCAGATTTTTCTATCCCAGTGCTGGCTTGGTGGAGATTTCTGCTCCAGTAAGCTGTGACTCCCTGTACTTGCCTGCCCGTTTCTCTAATCGTGGGGGTTATGGTGTGCCCTCTGTACTCACTGCTTTCACAGATCGAATAACAGTTGTTGATTTTCAAGTCAGTTCATCTTTTACTTGTTGTTGAGACATAATGGTGACTTTCAAGCTCCTTACATGCAGAACCAGAAACTGTAAGTCTGTTCTTTTAATCTTCACAAAGGCTCTGGGAGGTGGTTTATTGTTATGTCTATTTCACAAATGAGGACATGTGGTAAATGAAACTTGCCTAATGTCACTCAACTAATAAAAAGACAGATTCAGATAAAAAGAACTCGTTTTGAATGATCATGAAGCCCAGTTTTTACACTGCCTCTCAGCAAATACTTTATAGATATTAACATAATTTTTACATTATCTCAAAGAGAAGCATCGAAAGGTTTTATATGCCAGCACAATAAAGCTTCAGAAACAGAGAAACTATTCTTCTGTAGAATAATCTGTGTGTGTGTCTGTGTGTCTTTCACACAAATACACACACACATACACACATACACACACCCAACGAAACAATAGCAACCATGCACTCCAATTGAAAATCAGGAAAGATAATGCCAGTGCTCATTGACAATAGCACTATGAAGGAATTTGATATTTTATCTGAATTAGCATCTATCTTCTGGCAAGCAGGTCCACAAATCATAAGGCCTTTCTGAAATCTCCCTCCAATTCTTAGAAATAGCACTGGATTCCAGCATTTTAGAATAGTGGCAGCTTGAATTGGAAATAGCTTCTCTGAACCTTTGAACTTTCCTGAGTGTGTGGGGCCAGTAGGTAGATGGGTCAAGAAGAGTGCAATAGAGCCTCAGGCTCACTGAGTGTTTCTAACAGAAAGCCTTGGTATGGAATTTTCTCTGCCCTGGAAGAGAACGTGGGAACTAACAATACAGGGCTCAGAGCACAGATGCTGGAGCAGTGGATATGCCCTTGCTGGTGTGAAGAAGCTGCTTAGGTGAATGGAGTCTTTGAAATCCCTAAGGCTATGAAGTTCCAAGGAAAGTGCTTTGCAGAGAGATTTCTCCAAGTCCCCTTAGGCATAGGAAATTGAAAACCTACCTGTTGCTAGCCCACCAGCCCCAGGAAGCAGAGGCCTCTGTGTCCCAACATCCACAGGGGGAGCTCTACTCAAGATATCCTGACTTTTCAACATTAGCAAGAGAAGCTGGTAGTTAGAGAAAAAAAAATAGCTTTCATATGCCAAGAGAAAACAACTCTCCATCTGGAATTCTATGCCAAGCTAAACTATTTTTCAAGAATGAAGAAAAATGAAGACATTTCCACACAAACAAAACTAAATGAATTTATCTACAACAGACTTCACTAAAAGAAATTCTGAAAGATGTGATTCGAGTAGAAGGAAAATAACTCAAAGCGTGGGATCTGGAAGATAAGAAACAAAGTACAAAGATTTGATAAATAGATGGGTAAATCCAAACTAACATAACCATATAAAAATAGTTACAATGTCTAATTTGTGAGGTGGGGAGGGGAAATAGAATCAACCTAAAGAATTTGACATATGTATTGGATATATTTATGGCATATATATTGAGAAAGTAGTGATCTGAGTTGTTACTTTCAGCACTTCAAAGCTTTGCTTAGAAAAGGTAAATAACTTGGTTTACTTCAAAAGTTGCCAATGAATAAATAAATATAGGAAAAATAACCACCAAAAAAGTGAATAAGGGAGTTGTAATGAGGAAAAACAAAAGAAAAGAAACATTGACTACCCCATAAGAAAAAGAAGAAAAAACAAAAGAAAAAAATTGTAAAGAGAGAAGGAAGAAATAGGACAAAAACAAGATTTTAGAAAAATCCAAATACATCAGCAGTATTAATATTTTTAATCACCTCAGTTAAAAGACAAATATTATCTACCAAGATAAAGAGTCTACAAAGATTTTTAAAAATGTAGCCATATTCTATTGCAAGAAATAGACACTGGAAACTTAAGAAAGCAGAAAACATTTAAGTGACAAGATAGAAAATATATGCAAGTTAAATTCAAACCAAAAAAAGTTTGTATTATCAGATATAACAGCAAAAGTTATGGAACTAAAAAGACCCATATGTAACTAAAGAGTTTGACTCACTAGGAAAATAGAAAATTAGAAAATATTTCTAACTGAATAATAATGAAAATGTTACATATCATTAGATACTCAACTAACATTCGATAATGAATTAATTACCTTCAGATTGATTAGGATATCACTTAAGGCAGGAAACACCTTTTTCAGCTTATAAAACTTAGTTTAACATGGAAGTAATGTGTAAAAAGTGCTTGGCATGATACCTGGCATTCAGCAATCACACAATGCTAATTGGCAGAACTTCTGCTGTTATTGACAGAGTGATCTAGGACAAGTCAGAATTTCTTAAGCCAACCTATCAACTGCGTTTAATTAAACAGAGGTTTATGTACAATATTGAAAACTCAGAAAAATGTGAAGTAGACATATAAAAAAGGAACATTATGAATCCTTTACTACTCCATAGTTAGAAGGCTGAACATGATACCTGATTAAAATCCAGTGTGGTCAAACCCAGAAATGAGACGCTCTTCATGTCAGGCTACCTCTGTCAGAGATACTACAAGCAGACATAATTACATTTGAGGGGAAAATTGGGATAAAATATATGCAAGAATGCATGTCAACCATTAAATAAATCTTATCAACTTGCTTATGCAAAATTAGACTTTTTCCAAACTCTATCATCCTATTCTCATGCATCAGAAATACCTCAAGCCTTTCTCATTAAAAAATAACCTGTTTTTCTGCAGGGATGTATTCAGTTTAATACCATTGAATCAACAGATCAAGTAATGGTTTTTGAAGGTTATTTTCTTTAGGTATAGAACATCCTAAACTCACAAATTTACAAACAGATTGTCAAAAATTTGACCTGTAAAACATACAAATATACATTTAAATGTAGAATTTCTCTGGAACATTAATTTTTTGCTAGAAAATTTCCTATAACATCATGTAGTGGAAAACAAAGCTTTAGGATCATGCCAAGTTGGATTAAAATCTAAGTCAGTAGAGACTTCTGAAAAGATTATAGAGTAGGAGGGCCCTAAGCTCAACTCATCCCATGGAAACACCTAGAAAACAGCCACATCAGAAAACAACGTGAAGACTGGCAGAACAGACTTTCCCTAGTCAATCATAGACAGGAGGCCAGTTTGAAAAGGTAGGAGGGCAGAGGTGTGGATGGGAACTAAACTCCTCGCATGCCTAACCACAAACAAGAGGGCTACCACAAGCATGAAGAAAGAGGAGGAGCAGACTCACACCAAGCACCCCAGACATGGGGAACCTAATAAGAAACTGAGCCCCTGTCCTTAAAGATCCAGCTTAAAAAACAACTCTGCTAAGATACAACATAGGTGTAGCAGTTTGAAAAGCATGGAGGAGGGGTGCCTGGGTGGCGCAGTCGGTTAAGCGTCCGACTTCAGCCAGGTCACGATCTCGAGGTCCGTGAGTTAGAGCCCCGCGTCGGGCTCTGGGCTGATGGCTCAGAGCCTGGAGCCTGTTTCCGATTCTGTGTCTCCCTCTCTCTCTGCCCCTCCCCCGTTCATGCTGTGTCTCTCTCTGTACCAAAAATAAATAAAAACGTTGAAAAAAAATTAAAAAAAAAAAAGAAAAGCATGGAGGAGATACATGAAGATTTATTCACTAATCTCAGAATGTGTGCTGGAGGGCCAGGGTTCTTTATAACTCCTCCAAGAACAAAAGAGCTGCCAAATGCCATTTCTGTACCCCCTTTCAGCCTACATAGCTAGACACTTTTGCAAATGAGACTAAACACTCTCCACCTACCTTTCTAATACTTCATACCCTGCCCTCACATTCTCCTATGGATCCGCCCTATCCAACCCGCCCCCCTTGGCAGGAGTTCCTTCAGAGCAGCTCCTACCATATCACATTCTGCAAGTGTGCCTAAAGGGACCAGTGCCACTCCAAAGTGACCCCTTCCCTGGAGACAGGAGAGATAACCACACACACCAGTTCAGTTGTAGCCCCAGCAGATAATTTAGGGGCAGACATCTGATTTGACTGCAGGTTCTACCCACCAATAAAAGCTGCCCAGGGTACATTGCAGAGAAAGCACCCTGTAATTCAACGTGACCACACCCCTGGAAAACTGGCTGAGCCTAAACCATAAGAGACTCTTAAAAACTGAGAATAAACTGAGGGTTGATGGGGGGTAGGAGGGAGGGGAAAGTGGGTGATGGGCATTGAGGAGGGCACCTGTTGGGATGAGCACTGGCTATTGTATGGAAACCAATTTGACAATAGATTTCATAATAAAAAAAGAAAAGAAAACTGGTTGAGGGCAGGCATCTGGTCTGACTGCAGACACTACCCAACTATAAGCCCAGGGAACCCCCAGACTGGCCTATTAACAGCACAGGCACCAAACCCTGCCCACAACAGACAAAATAGGCCACTGAAATGGATTGAAGGTAAATGTGGCTCAGCCACATGCAACCCCCATAGGAGGTAGCTCTGAAGCACCAGTATTGAACAAGGGGTATTGCACTACAGGGTACCACAGAACCACTTCCTTATAAGGTCCTACTTTTAAGATCAGGAGATATAGCTGACTTTCCTAATATATAGAAACAAACAGAGAGTTAGACAAAATGAGAAGACAAGAATACGTCCCAATTGAAGAAACAGGACAAAACCACAGCAAAAGGAATAAATGAAATGGAGATCAGCAATATATCTGAAAATGAATTCAAAGCAATGATCATAAAGGTACTCAGTGTACTTGAGAAAAGAGTGGAGGATCCCAGTGAGACCTTCAACAGGGAGATAGAAGATATAAAAAAGAACCAATCAGGGATGAAGAACTCAAAAACTGAAATTAAAAATATGCTAGAGGGCATTAGAGGTAGAAGAACAGATCACTGAACTGGAAGACAGCGTTCTGGAAAGCCACCAAGCTGAACAGCAAAAAGAAAAAGGAATAATAAAAAGTGAGAGTAGATTAGGGGAACTAAGAGAAATCATCAACCATAATAACTTGTATTATAGTGATCTTGGAAAAAGGAGAGAAAAGGAGGCAGAAATTTTATTAGAAGAAATTATTGCTGAAAACCTTCTCTATTATGGTAAAGGAAATAGATATCTAGCTACTGGAGGCCCAGAGAGCCCCGCCTCCAAAATAACCCAAGGAGGTCCAAACCAAGCCACATAATAATAAAAAAAAGGTAAAAAGTAGTGACAAAGAGAGACTTTTAAAAGCAGCAGGAGGGAAGCAAAAAATAACATACAAGGAAAACCCCATAAGTCTATCAGCTGAATTTTCAGCAGAAATTTTGCAGGCCAAAGGAAGTGATATGATATATATTCAAAGAGCTGAAAGGAAAAAACCTGCAACCAAGAATACTCTACCCAACAAGACTATCATTTAGAATAAAAGGAGAGATAAAGAGTTCCCCATAAAAACAAAAGTTAAAAGAAATGGCTGCCCCTACACCAGCCTTACAAGAAATGCTAGAGAGAATTCATTGGGGAAAAAGACCATAATCAGCAGTAAGAACAGTAGGAAAGAAAAAAATTGCACAGATAAATACAAATATAAACGTAGATTAATCACTTCTAAAACCTGTATGAAGGTTAAACACAAAAGGAGTAAAATCAATTATATCTACAAAAATCAGTCAAGGAAGCACAAAATAAAAGGATGTAAAGTATGACAGCATATACATGAAATATAGGTAGGAAATAAAAATTTAATGCTTTTAGAATGGCTTCAAACTTAAGTGACCATCTACTTAATATAGAAAGCTATATGCATAAGTTATATATGAACCTAATGGCAACCACAAATCAAAAACCTGTAATAGATAGGCAGAAAATAAGTAAGGTAATCCAATAATATCACGAAAGAAAGCCATAAAACCACAAGGGATGTGATCAAAAAAAGAAGAAAGGAACAAAGAACTACAAAAACAATTGTAACACAAGGAGCAAAGTGGCAGTAAGTACATACCTATCAATAATGACTTTGAATTTAAATGGACTAAATGCTATGATCAAAAGGCATAGACTAAAAAAGCAAAACCCATCTATCTATATGCTGAAGAGATTCACTTCAGATCAAAGACACCTGCAGATTTAGAGTGAGGGGATGGAAAAATATTTATCATGAAAATGGAAGTGAAAAGGAAGGTGGGGTAGTAATACTTATATCAGACAAAATAGACTTTAAAACAAAAACTATAACAAGAGACAAAGAAGGACACTACACAATGATAAAAAAAAATCCAACGAGAGGATATGACAACTGTAAATATGCACCCAACAGGGAGACACCTTAATATATGAAGCAACTATTAACAGACAAAGGAAGAAATTGAAAGTAATACAATAATAGTAGGGGCCTTTGACACTACATTTAAATCAATGAATAGATTATCCACACAGAATATTGACAAGGAAATGGTGGCTTTGAAAGACACACTGGAACAAATGGACTTGACAGATATATTGGGAACATTCCATCTAAAAACAGTAGAATACACATTCTTTTCAAGTGGACATGGAACATTCTCCAGAATAGGTCATATACTAGGCCACAGAACAAGTCTCAACAAATTTAAAAAGACCAAAGTTATACCACACATCTTTTCCAAGTACAACACTATGAAACTAAAAATCAACCATAATAAAAAAATATAGAAAGACCAAAAATATATGGAAGTTAAAGAACATGCTACTAATGAATGGTTCAATCAAGAAATCAAAGAAGAAATTAAAAAATACACAGAGACAAATGAAAATGAAACCACAATGGTTCAACATCTTTGGGATGCAGGAAAAAGCAGTTCTAAGAGAAAAGTTTATAGAAAAATGGGCTTAACTCAAGAAGCAAGAAAAATCTCAAGTAAGCAAGCTAACCTTACACCTAAAGGAGCTAGAAAAAGAAGAAAAAACTAAACTCAAACAAGTAGAAGGAAGGAGATAATGAAGATTAGGGGAGGAATAAATGATATAGAAACTAAAAAACAATAGAAAAGATCATTGAAACAAGGAGATTGTTCTTTGAAAATATCAACAAAATCAATAAAATAAGCCTCTAGACAGACTCAAAAAAAAAAAAGGTGGGGAGGGAGAGGTGGTACTCAAACAAAATCAGAAATAAAAGAGGAGAAATAACAACCAACACCACAGAAATACAAATAATTGTAAGAGAATATTATAAAAAATTATATGCCAAAAAATTGGACAACCTAGAACAAATGGATCAATCCCTAGAAACATATAACCTCCTAAAACTGCATCAGGAAAAAGTATAAAAACCCTAAAGACTCCTCCAAAAAAAACTTCTAAAGCCATTAAACAAATTAAGTGAAGTCTCAGGATACAAAATCAGTGTACAGAAATCCATTGCATTTGTATACCAATAAGGGATCAGCAGAAAGAGAAATTAATAAAACAATGCCGTTTACAATTGCACCAAAAAGAATAAAATTCCTAGGAATAAACTTAACCAAGGAGATGAAAGACCTATATTCTGAAAACTATAAAACATTGATGAAAGAAATTGAAGATAATACAAACAAATGGAAAGACATTCCATGCTCACAGTTTGAAAGAACAAATATTAAAATAGCCATACTACCCAAAGCAATCTACATATTTAACGCAATCCGTATCAAAGTACCAACATTTTTCACAGAACTAGAACAAATAATGCTAAAACTTGCAGAGAACTACAAAAGACCCCAAATAGCCAAAGCAATCTTAAAAAAGAAGAACAAAGCTGTAGGTAGCACAATCCCAGATTCCGAGATATACTACAAAGCTGCATTAATCAAAACAGTATGATACTGGCACAAAAATAGACATATGGTCAATGGAACAGAGTAGAGAGTCCAGAAATAAACCCATGCGTTTATGGTCAATTAATCTATGACAAAGGAGGCAAGGATATAAAATGGGGAAAAGACAGTTTCTTCAACAAATGGTGTTGGAAAAATCGGTCACCTACCTGCCAAAGATTGAAACCTGACCACTTTCTAATACCATATACAACAATAAACCCAAAATGGTTTAAAGACCTAAATTTGATACGTGAAACCATAAAAGTCCTCAAAGAAAACATAAGAAGTAATTTCTGTGACATCAGCCACATATATATTTTTCTAGATACGTCTCCTCTTACAAGGGAAACAAAAGCAAAATTAAACTATTGGGACTACACCAAAGCAAAAAGTTTTTGCACAGCAAAGGAAACCATCAACAAAATTTAAAAAAAAGTAATTTACTGAATGGGAGAAGATATTTACAAATGGTATATTCAATAAACAGTTAATATCCAAAACATATAAAGAACAGATACAACTCAACACAAAAATATAAACAATTGAATTGAAAAATAGGCAGAATCCCTGAATAGATATTTTTCCAAAGAAGACCTACATACAGATAGGCAACGGACACATGAAAAGATGCTCAACACTGCTGATCATCAGGGAAATGCAAATTAAAACCACAATGAAATATCACTTTGCACCTGTCAGAATGGCTAAAATAAAAAAAATACAAGAAATAATGAGTTCTGGCAAGCATGTGGAGAAAAAGAAACCTTGTGCACTGTGGGCAGGAAAGCAAATTGGGGCAGCAATGGTCGAAAACAGTATGGAGGTTCCTCAAAAAAAAATGAACAACAGAAATATCATATGGTCAAGTAATTCTAGTACTGTGTATTTGCCCAAATAAAATAAAAATCCTAATTGGAAAAGATATATACACCCCTATGTTTATGGCAGCATTATTCACAATAGCCAAGTATGGAAGCAACTTGAGTGTCCATCCATAGATGAATAGATAAAGAATGGTATAGCCATAAAAAAAATGAAATCTTGCCATTTGTAACAACATGGATGAATCTAGAGGATAAAACGTTAAGTGAAATAAGTCAGTCAGAGAAAGACAAATACCACATGATTTCACTCATTATGTGGAATTTAAGAAACAAAACAAATGAACAAACCGAAAAGCAGACTCTTTAATACAGAGATCAAACTGGTGTTTGCCAGAGAGGAATTGGGTGGGGGATGGGTGGAATAGGTGACGGGGATTAAGAGTACACTTACTGTGATGAGCTCTGAGTAATACATAGAATTCTTGCATCACTATATTGTGCACCTGAAACTAATAAAACAGTGCATAGCAATTATACTTGCAAACAAATAATAAATAAATAAACAATAATATCTAAATCAATATCTTAGTAAAAAGGGAATTATAATACTCTACCTCTTATCATTGACTTAAAAATGGAATGAACTGTTAAAAACAACTGGGACACTGCTCGCAACTAAAATATTTTGGTAACTTGTTAGCTGTCTTCATCCAATAAAACAGTAACATAAACTCTCTCCTTATAGAATCTTATGAATTTTCCTTTTTTTTTTTTCTAACATAACAAAGTATCTGAGCTCCTCTGATATTTCTGTTCACTTTAGTATCTCAACTTCCTGAACCAGAGAGTTAGATCCTCATCTTAGAAGAGAATTTTTAGTGGCCGGTAAAAGGAAAAGTTCTCTCCTTAGTTTTATTTTTGGCTCTTCACAATCACTTTCTCTTAACAAAGGGTTTTTTTCCTCAGGTCCTGATATGCTTGACTCTCATTCAAGGTTGTTGCTCTGACCTGATGTAATTTAATTTACTACAATTCCACTATCAGCATTATTAGACAGGAATATTTCATTTTTTAACATTTATGTAGCCATTTTTAAACTTTTAAATGCTTTCACAATTTTCCTTTAAGTAATGACTTCCCAGAATAGCCCTTTGTAATAGTTAAGCTATATTTGAAAGAATGGTGGAGACACTGGAAATGGCCCAAAGAAGAGCAGGGAAAATGATTAAAGGGATAGAAAATAAATTACCTCAGAATACGTTAGAGTTGGATTTAAAAAGAGAAAGCAAAGACGGGATATAAAGGGCCTAATTCTCCAAACCCTCACACAAACCAAAACTAGTGGCATTGGAAAACTATTGTGGAAAAGCCAACACACACACTTCCCGAACCATGAGGATGGGGGAAAGACTTCAAGGTCTACCTTTAGTTCCAGCTCCTGAAGACTCTAGCCCTTTTCTGATGGTTCACCATCAGAAAATAAAAAAATATTTTATATTTTTATTTTATATTTTAGGGATTATGAGTTCATTTATATAACGAGTTGGGTTTTAGAAATTTGGGGGATTAATTTCATATCCAATTGTGACTCATGAGAGACTAGGATATATGAGAATCCTGTGGTAATTAGTACTTAGGTCATCCAAGGAAAAGACCGTCTTGTGTTCTCACTTAAACACCTGTCCTTATTCTGGGAACAGGAATATAGCTAACAACACTCTCCTAGGATCTAGTCCCTAGAATCAGTGCTTATATGAGCTCTACCCTCTTGTTTGTCACCATGTTCTATGCCTTGGGAAATTACATCAGATGGTCTTCATGCCTTCTAGCTTTCAGTTGGTTTCACCCAATGGGAGGTACTGGCAGGTCAGGGAGCAGAAGGAGAATGAAATCAAGACATCTCCTCCTTAACTCACTCCCTGCCACCTAGCACTTGTTAGTTGAGGTTCCAACAAAGTCCATTGTTCCTTTCAGGAGATGCTCCCCAAGTAGCTATCTCTCCACTTGCTGACAGCCACTTCATGTCCTTGGTAACAGCTCCCTATAGTGACCAAGCCTAGTTACAACTTTGTAAGTAATCCCCTTGTTATACTCTGCTTAAGTTGTGCAGTTTGAATGCGCAAAGTGTTTCCTTCCACTCATACAAATACTCATACAATACTCCATAAAATTGTACGCATATTCATAGTCAATGAATATGGACGTTTAGGCAAGCTTTTCCTTAAGCTTCACAATTCAGAATTATGTTATATATACATGCCTAATATTGAAATGATTAATAACCTCTTAATAAACTTCACAGTATTGTCTGTATTAAATTGATGCAAATATCAGCTTTCACTTTATTTTTTTATCTCCAGATTATTCTGTGGATATAACAACATTAGTCAGTACAGTTCTGTGACATAGTTTTTCTGAAGTATCTGCTCAAAAACAGTTTTGATTTCCAAGGGCTGACAATGTACTGGATGTCTGAGAATATTCCTGTGTTTTCCTTCATCCTCATACTCCCAATACTTTTGATACCACATGTGTGGATTTTTCCCCACACCAACCAATTTTCCAACACCAGCTGGGTGTCCTACAATTCAATTCAGTTCTGACACTACCCATCTGGAGTAACATCAGATCCCACAACTTAAGGGGTCAGTCACACAAGACTCCTCCCAGTTCAGAAGCCAAACTCAAACCCCAAGTTATTACCTGTGCTTCTGACTGACCAAGTATAAATCAAGGTTCCCATGACACCCTCTCCAGGTTGGATCATTTGCTGGAATAACTCACAGAATTCAGGTTAACACTTACACTTGCCAGTTCATTATGAAATAAAGAATATGAAAAAGGATACAGATGAATGTCAGATGAAAAAATACATAAGATAAGGTCCAGAAGTATCCTGAGCACAGGAACTTCTGTCCCCATTGAGTTAGGATATACCATTCTTCCAGCATGTGAATGTGATTACCAACCAGAAAGCTCTCCAAATCCCATACTTGGGGGATTTTTATGAAGTATTCATCATATAGGCATGCCCAATCATTAATCCAATCCTAATCCCCTCTCCTCTCCCAGGAGAATGGAGAGTGGGGCTGAAAGTTCCAAGCTTATAGTCATAGCTTGGTGTTTCTGATGACCAGCCTCCATCCAGGAACGCACAATCACCTCATTAGAAGAAAAGGCATTCATATCACCCAAGAAATTCCAAGGAATTTAGGAGCTCTGTGTCAGAAACCAAAGTCATAGATCAAAATTATAAGAAACCATGTTCCTAGTGATCTGAGCACTTAGGAAATTCTAAGGGTTATAAGGGTTGTAGGAGCTCTGTGTCAGGAACCAGAGGCAGAGACCAGTATATAAATATTTTCTATTATTTCACAGTGGGATATTTTCTGAACTCTCTACCATGACTAAATGTCCAAATTTTTCCAAATTCAATCAAAGTATGCTAAACTTCTAATATTTCCAGGTGATATATTACTTGGGGGGTGGGGGAGGGCAGGTATAATGGCAATCCAGAATCCAGAACAGAATAAAATGAAAAAGTCACTTTTCCTGGTCTCCCTTCTTCAGAGAGCTCATAATCTAGCAGATGAGGTAGAGATATAAACTATCAAACATAAGAAAAGACAGACTGTAACAGTAATTCAATATTTATTCATTGAACATGTAACAGGCAAAGTGCTCGGTACTGAAGATAAAAACACTGAATAAAAATGGCCCCAATTCTCAAGATGCTCACAGTCTAATAGGAAATCAGACACATCACAATTCTTATTACTGAAAGTGTAATAAGTACTTAAAGAGATACAAACAAAAAAGCAACGAATTCTTGTCATGAAACATTTGAGAAGGCATCATGAAGGAGATGACATTTGTGGAAGATAAGGGACCTGCCTAGGTAGGATCAAAGAAAAATGAAATCATGGGGAGTGTTTAGAGAATAAAAAGTAAACATGTGAGCAGAGCAGGAGGTAGAAATCAGAGAAGCAAAAGTACACACAGGCATTTGGCATCTGGAACATGGAAGAATAAATAGAACAATAGAAAAAGTTACCACCAAGGATGAATTATTTACTGGGCAACTGTAGCAGTTGTAAGAAAAGTAGCAATGACATGTATTCGAATGAACTCAAAATAGGACAACAACAGCGCAAATAGGTTGAGATTTTCCCTACCTAATGTTTAGTTCCCTCTTCCCTGACTTCTCTCTTACTTTGCAATAAAAGAAACAGGTAAAAGAAAGCAAGAATCCAGTACATGTCCAAGACATAAATGGCCTTGACTTCAATTTAACAAAAAATATTGAGACTTTATTATTTCTGAAGCACTATGCTAGGCACCAAGGCAAATACAAAGGAACAAGTTACCCTTTTGCCCCATCATTTCATAAAACAAACAAAAAAGGAAAACAGTGCTGTGAAATAACTTGTTCAAAGTCATTCAGCCATGTGAAGCAGCCTTAGAAACACTCCCAACAGCTAGGATTCTGCTAGTAGATTTGAGAGCAGATAACATCATTTTGCTTCCCTAATTGCTTTGAAAGTATCTAAATGTTGTAAACAATGCTTATCAAGATATTGTACCATTCCATCAGCTATCCTGATGATAATAATAAAAACTTTACAAGTTGATGAATATTCTGAGTGATTTTTTAATTTTTTTCATGTTTATTTATTTTTGAGACACAGAGTGTGAGCAGGGGAGGGGCAGAGAGAGACAGAAAGACACAGCATCTGAAGAGGCCCCAGGCTCTGAGCCATCAGCACAGAGCCCGGCGCAGGGTGCTGTGAGATCATGACCTGAGCCGAAGTCGGACGCTCAACCTACTGAGCCACCCAGGCACCCCCTTCTGAGTGATTTTTTAAATGACTACACCAGGTTAATTTTGCCTTGTAGACACTTTGATCAGCCACAGAAACTCTCAGTCAAGGACTAGAAAGAATAATACAGACTTCACGATTTTCCCTCTGTGTTACTCCGTGCCCAGCCAAAAACAAAACAAAACAAAACAAAACTTACCACACCAGACGAATTTAATAATGAAAATTAATTACAAAGATTTTTGAAGTGTGTAAAGAGCTGCTTAGCAAAGGCAAGGCAACCAAGATCAACAACTACAAGAAGCAGCTGAAACCCCAACAGTCACCAGGGTTAGAGGGACAGAGGAAGGCGGTGGAGTTACTGAAACGCCAAAGCTTAGCCACTGGTGGGAGCTGGATTCTGTCTGGAGGTGAGAATTGAGAGGAAAAGGCTGACTAAAGGGAGCTGGAACCACACAGTAAGTGTGCTCACTGTCAGAGAGGCAGAGGGAGTGAAAGAGGGAGACCGAGATCTTCCTTTCTTTTCATTACGTACTTATTCCTAGAGTGGTGAGTATTACTGTATACAACCATTGCCTGAATATTTATCCATCTTCACCAGTTCTTCCCAATGGCAAGTGGGACAAAGAAGCCTGAGAAATATAGTTTGCAGAATTCTGATCAAAACAGGGAAATGGCAGCGAATGGATCTGACCTCAAACAGGCCAAGGTCCTACATGCTCTAAAATTTCACCCTTACCATTAGTAAGATGTCTCAATCTCCTGGCTCCTTTTTCTCCATCTGTGTGCCTTTTCCCAAGAAGGGTGAAAATTTGTGACCGTAGCCACTTGTTTGTGAGGAGTCACTGACCCCTTAGGAATATGATACACTGCAGGTTACTGCAGGAAAAGCAGTGTGATCACTTCCAGAAGAACAGATCAGAGATTGTTTATTTGACAGTTTAATATTTCAGAATCTCCAGAAAGAATGCTTAATAACATCATCAAAATATTTCATGAATACTTCGTCCTCAAAGCAATGGTGGTCACTACTGGATTCAGAACATTAAAAATTGCCTCCTTTTTTTGAACTATTTCTTTTTTTTATATTTTTTAATGTTTATTTTTGAGAGAGAGAGAGAGAGAAACAGAGTGCAAGAAGAGGAGGGGCAGAGAGAGAGAAAGAGACAGAATCTGAAGCAGGCTCCAGGCTCTCTGCTGTTAGCACAGAGCCCGACACAGGGCTCAAACTCACAAACCGTGAGATCATGACCTGAGCTGAAGTCGGACGCTTAACCGACTGAGCCACCCAGGCGCCCCTTTTTCTGAACTATTTCTAACGCGGTACATCTGGACACCCCGTCCTCTGAAGCCCAACTGTGACTGTGATGTACCGTAATCCCTGGCATTCTCTGAGCACTTTAGAATCGGGTGCTTGGCTAAGCACTTCTGTGGATCATTTAATGCTCCCAATCGCCCTGTGAAATAGGTACTAGTAAAACACACCGTCTAGAGACAAAGGAAGTGAGAGGAAGTTAAATAAATTATCCAGGGCTTCATGTCTCGGCAGACTAATACTCTAACATGGAATTTAAAGACACTAGGGCTCGGGGCGCCTGGGTGGCTCAGTCGGTTAAGCGTCCGACTTCAGCTCAGGTCATGATCTCGCGGTCCGTGAGTTCGAGCCCCACGTCGGGCTCTGGGCTGATGGCTCAGAGCCTGGAGCCTGCTTCCGATTCTGTGTCTCCCTCTCTCTCTGCCCCTCCCCCGCTCATGCTCTGTCTCTCTCTGTCTCAAAAATAAATAAACATTAAAAAATTAAAAATAAATAAAGACACTAGGGCGCTTCCTTTTAATCATTATACTGGCTGGTAAAATGTTGTACAGCATTTGTTTGTTTGCATATCTCTCTTCTGCAATAGAATACGAACTAAAAGGAGGATCCTGTCATATTTATACTCAAATCCTCCTCATCTACCAAAAGGAGTCATTTTCCATAAGTGTGTGCTGAATGAATAAAGATTCAACATGCTTTAATTTTGTACAAAAGTGAACAAGGTAAAAGAACAACACAAAAAAGTGCATTCTCACCAACTATACAAACCTAAAATATTACAATTGCCTTCCTAATCTCACAACAGATTTATTGTAAAACTCAATTTTCTCTATAACAACTCTCATGCCATCTAATATTGAAACATTTATTACCAAAATGCATTTAAGTGCCTATCTGTGCATTCTAAACTCAAGCTTTGCAGATCAATAAACCTCAAACTGCTTTTTAAAAGAGATTCTAAAACTTATTTTTTAAATACTTCAAAAGGAAGATCAAGATTACAAATTGAGTTCAAACTATAGAAAAATGCTAAGGAATCTCAAAAAGTTTTCTAACTGATGCTTGGAAATTAGGAGATTAGGGAAGATGAACATTGCATCTAAATAGGCATTATTGCAGGGCGTCTGGGTGGCTCAGCCAGTGGAGCATCCGGCTTCGGCTCAGGTCATGATCTCACAGTTCGTGAGTTGGAGCTCCGTGTTGGGCTCTGTGCTGACAGCTCAGAGCGCGGAGCCTGCTTAGGTCTCTGTGTCTCCCTCTCTCTCTGCTCCTCCCCCCACTCATGCTCTGTCTCTCTCCTTCAAAAATAAATAAAAACATTTTAAAAAATTTTAAATAGGCATTATTTCAAACCATCCTTTGGAATTATCTACACTTCATTCAGATTCACTGTTAAACTATCTTTTGAACTTCTTCCAAGAACCGTCTTCAGAATGTACACAAAAAACTCACTCTCGCTAATACCTATCTTGTTATTCATCTCCATTCTTAGTCCCTTAGGATCAGTGACTATGTCTGGTTCACCACTATATTCCCCATAGCTCCCAGAGCACATGTGGCTCACAGTCAATGTTTGTAGAGTGAAAAATTAGAGAATGAAATCATCCACACCTGAGAAAGATTGAGATGTTTTTCCTTCTGACTCAAAAGAGGGTATGATTTGATAGAAAAACTCTCAGCCATCCACTGACTCATCCTGGCTTTCATGTCACTATCCCAATGCCAGTGCTTAAAACTTTGATAGCAATTTAAAAAAGGAACTTCTCCCTTGTTGGACTACCATGGCCATCCATGGGGAGCTTAAAAAAAAGTTAAAGAGCTATAGATATTCTTAGACCTAGTAATTAGCACTTTATATGGTAGTCATAAGAAGTGATAACAATCTGAAACAAAAAGATTTGGAAAGATTACTGAAACTAGCATGACCATCCTTCTCTGTTTGCCTGGAACATTTGACATACTACCTGTTGTCCCAGCAGAAGTATCTGCTGTGCCCATTCCATTCTCAAAAGTACTTTGATTTAGGTGACTAATTATATGATTGCTCTAATTTTAATTCATTAATAGTTTAGAACATCCCAAATCTGCTTCTTAATTGGTTATGTTCTCATTCTATTTTTCAAAACTGTTTTCCTTATTTTTCAGACTGTTTTCCTCTCCCACTATGTATTTATTCTGCCATTACCAAAGTGAATGAGCAATGAAATAAATACTATTTATTATTAAAACAAATTGCCAAAGCATACACTTTTGGTAAATAAAGGTAGATGCGTGGCGTGTCTAAACCTGCATAAATGATGATCATAAAGATAATAGAATTTTATGAGGTCTGGCACAAATGAGAGCTCATTAGAAAATACAGCATCAATTTAAGACCAAAAGAGTGAATATCTCACAATATGTAAAGATTTCTAGCTTCCCCTCAGCAAAGTTTTTCTCAGTATTATAATTTTAAGACCAATTTTACCATAAAATTAAGGAAACTGCCTCACCATTGTTTCATTTGTTTCAGCGATTCCTGCCATCCATGCAGACCCCTCCAAAGTCAATGTGGCCATGAAATCAGTTTGATCATGAAGACAATTGAAATTAATAAATCAAGCTCATAAGATTATAAATATGACCTTGCTTCAGTGAAAAAATAAATACATATGTCTAATGTGTCTTCACAAAAGATGTTTCATAGGTCTTTGGTAAAGAAGAATTTCTTCTGAACCTGTTCTGTGGCACAGAATGTGGGTCATTTCATGAATTCTCATTTGTTCATTCATTCTTGCATAAATAGTAATTTTCTAATGCCCTAATAAGTGCCAAGCACTGTGTTACACACAGAATATAGCAAAGACACTATCTAAGAACTTACAGTATAGTGGAGGAAACAGACATATAAAGATCATGCAATCTGTTCAAGAGAAATATGCTCCAAAAGTAATGCAATCACCAGAAAATAAGTGCATACCGCATCCAGGGACAGATAAGTTCTCACAGAGAAAAAAAATTCCATAGCATTGAGGGTTCTTTTCCATCTGCCCAGCTTTCTTCTTTATCTTTATCTAATCTTTCCCTTGCCTGTAATACAACACCACTGGCAGCTTCCCCAATATGCCATACTTTTCCAGTTTCCCAGATTTGCTCTGCTATATAGTACATCCATATGTCATGCCTCTGCACAGGGAAATTCCTGACTGCTGTGTCCTCACACAATATCTGTCTGACGGACTCCCATATCTTCTTCAGGACCCAGCTTATGCCATTACTGACTACCAATCCTGAGACATGCCTTCTTTAAAATTTTTGCATTTTGTTTTCTGTGTGCTTTAGGGTAGGGGTTGTGTTATATTCACCTATGATTCCCTGATATCTTGCACAGTGCCTTCAACAAATATTTGTTGGGGCACCTGGATAACTCAGTCAGTTGAGCATCCGACTCTTGATTTCCACTTGGGTCATGATTCCAAGTTATTGTAAGGGTTGTAAGCCCGCTTAAGACTCTCTCTCTCCTTCTGCCCCCTCCCCTAACTTGTGCACACTCTCACTCTCAAAATAAAAAAAAAAAAAACATTTTTAAATCGAAATCAAAATAAATAAATATCTATTGAATGAATAAATTAAAATGTGACCTAGATCTTCATGAGTACCATAAGACAATTAAAAGTTAAAATGCCGTATGTGTATACTTAACCATATGACCCAGCAATTCCATTTCTAGTTATTTACTCAGGAGAAGTAAAAACATATGTCCATGTAAAAACATGTAGATGAATAGCATTTTATTCATAATAGACAAAAAGTGGGCATAACCCAAATATCTGTCACAGAATACTACTCAGCAATAAAAAAGAATCGATGACTGGCTCCTATGACATCATAGCTCAATATCAAAAATGCCATGCTGAGCAAAAGAAGCCAGACACAAAAGGGTACATAGCGTATGATTCAATTTACATGAAACTTTAGGAAAGACAACAAATCAGTAATGATAGAAAGCAGTTCAGGAGTTGTCTAGAGCTGGGGGTGACGAGTAGGTATTGACTGGGAAGGGACACAGGAGCACCATTCAAGGTGAATAAAATATTCTATATCTTGATTGTGGTGGTGGCTACGTGGGTGTTTACACTTGTCAAACATCAAGAAACTCTACACACAAAATGTATGCATTTTATTGTATATAAATTATGCCTCCTTAAACAGTTCATTTGCAAAAACTTGGTGATAAGTTGCATCTACGGGGGCATATTAGATTCTAGGGACCTGATGCTTATAGAATTTCGGTAACCTCTTTAATAAAAAATACAAAATTAGATTAAAAACTACCATTTATTCAGAATGAGAAATTAAACCCCACAAATTACAGATATATAAAAAGTTGACAGATACTATAGACATTAAAAAACAAAGAAAAACCATATAACATTTTTATTGACTAACCGTACGATGTACCTCAGGAGCACATTTTTCCTACAGTTTTGCTACATATTCTGATTAACTCTTTATAGAAAAATGATTTTGTAATATTTTCTATAGAAAGAATGAAAATATCATTCAGTCTTTCCTCTACCCTGATTGATGAAATTTTGTTTTACTATTGATGGTTTATGAAAGTTTCTTTTAGCATCATAACTCATTACTGATAATGTCATGTGACCTTTAAAGAGGTCGTCAAATACCTCTTCCATGCTTCTTTCATATATGAACTATTACAGTTATACTTATTGTTTGTGCCTTCATGAATTCTAATAAGTTCTATTGAATGCAATTCTCATTTAAAATTTAAATGTATGGTACACTTATATTATATGTCCTATAATCAAATATACTACTGAAAAGAGGAATTTTGACCAGGCACTGATGAGATTTGAATCCTCAAGAGTTTACACATTCTGGTTTGGGGAAAAATTCTTTCCAAGTAATTTCTTTCTTCTATTTTCAAATTGTTTGTCTTCTCTGCTACCCACACACTCCTGATACCAGGTACTTCAGGAAACCTTCATATCAACATGCGATCTCTAGCACTGGAAGTTTCCTGGCATAACACTGGTGAAACTGGCACAGGGGGTAACAGCAGACTGGAAGGCATCTTGCAGTGATATCTTGCAATAATTTATCCAAAGTAAAAAGTGACTGCAAACCACATAAACATCCCACCAAACCCAAACTCAATGTGTCTGCAAATTACAGGTCCTCTTAGATTCCAAAAGTGCCCACATTCACTCCAGTGTCACTGACATGAGGGTGACAAAGGGAAAATCAGAGGGGAAAGAGACAGCAATTAGATTTTAACTTATTTCTCTTAGAAATACAGCTTTGGCAAATTTTTCAAAACCGTATTACCATAAGAAGAGATTACTAAAACTCATTCATTAGCTACACAGTAAATCCACTCTATTTCTTATTCATTCACTTATTCATTCATTCAACAAATATTTGCTTGCTGGAACATGCTAGCCTGCAAATTTTTCCCTTTAATTCTGACAGTCTAGAAAAACATAACTAGAAAAGATACATGTGGGGGCACCTGGGTGGCTCAGTCAGTTAAGTGACCAATTCTTGGTTTCAGCTCAGGTCATGATCTCATGCGTTTGTGGGTTCAAGCCCCACATCAGGTTCCTTGCTGACAGTGCAGGGCCTGCATAGCATCCTCTTTCTCCCTCTCTCTCTCTCTCTGCCCCTCCTCTGCTCCCTCTATCTCCCAAAATAAAATAAACTTAAAAAAGAAAAAAGAAAGAAAGAAAGGATACATGTGAACTTCATTTCTAGCAAAGAAAAATTACAAAGAATTCTTTCTGGGCCTCCTCATGAACTTGGTAACCCTTCCTGAAATTCAGCGTGAAGCTGTATAATTCTAAATTGATGATGTAGGTCAAAATGTTTCATATAGAGAACTGAAGAGGCCTGAAAAATGAGTTTCTTGGTTGGTTTCAATCATGATAGTTACATTATATCGGCCAAACATCTGAACATTTCACATGCATCTTATGTCAGACTCATAACAGCTTCACAGAAACATTGAAAAACAAAGTACTTGCTGTGAAGCAAGGGAAATATATTTTGTGAGATTTGAAATCTAGGTACAATGTTCTTCAAACAACTTAAAGAATGGAATGACCTGCTTTCTGAAAAGATTTTTTCCAGTAAGCACTCCTCAAGAGGTTAGACAGCAATCTATATATGTAATATATAGATGTATAGACATTTACAAACACTCTTTTCCATTGTTTCTGGGGAAATGATCTTTCTCTGAGGTTGTAAAGTGGGTGATAGGGAGTTGATAAGCTGATTGATCAGTCTGAGGAGACTAGAATGTGTGAATTGGAGTGATATTTGCAATAAGTCATGTATTTTTCTCAACACCTTGGGATTACTCAGAGTTCCAATCTGATTGCTACATATTTTCCTGCCTTCAACAGATATTTTATCTCTTTGAAGCTAAAGGTTTGTTTAGTTAATTTTTAAAATGTTAGTTAGCAAGTTTTATTAAGAATTTTACTTCAAAAATGTAAAAAAAAAATTAATGTAAGTTAGCCTTCAAAAATGCAAAGATTTCCATCAAGTGATATCCCCAAATGTAATGGTTCATAGTTTATTGATTTTACAGTTTAAGCAAATATAGAAACAAAAAAGCAGTAAGTCTTTCTTGCTCCAAAAGCAATATCATCATTTGTTCTTCTCTGTTTCCTTCTCCATCTACCCAATGATCAATTAGGTTACTGGTTGCGGATTCTACCCGCACAGCATCATTCAGTTGCTGCTATCAATGGACTCAGACCTGCCCAAGAAGGAAGAAGACTTCTCTCTTATAAGCTTAAAATGCCACAGGTAAAGGAGAATGAAAAGATTAGTCCTATGTTAGATCCCTAGAAGGCTTAGCTAAACTAATATCATAGAAGCCCTTAATAACCCTCAACTACAGCTCACCCTTCTCGGGGAATGTATTACTTCCTTATGAGATGCTAGGATTTTCTGCTCTGCTCAAGTTCCCAAAACCAGCTCCATGTCTGTCTCGTCCCTAGTCCCCACTCCCATTGCCTTTCCCATAGGCCCTTATCTTCTCTGGTAGATGGACCCTAGTTTTATCCTTGGGCCAAGCTTATGAACTTGGACTCTTTCTTCCCTTATGACTAGATCATTCCCTGAAAGTTTCCTCAGTCCCTGCAAATTTCTAGGAGGACATCCACCAGGCTTATAGACATGTCTGGATACACCTGAATCCTGAGGGAAGCATAGCTTAGCTCCAAGGGATGAACCACACTACTTTGAAGTAGAGATAGAAAAAAGCTTCCTAACAAATAATTCTTATAGACAAGATTAATAAATAGAGGTTAACTGTGTGTGTGTGTGTGTGTGTGTGTGCGTGTGTGTGTTTAAAATAAGTGGAGTTTATGTATAAGTAATTTAAGAGCATTATCTTCTGAAAACTGACAAGAGTAAATCATTTTTTTTAGTAAAGTACCTGTTGATATAATGTACATTTGTTCTTTTAGAGTCTCATTTATCTGTTAGCTCTTGCAGAAAATGTAATAGTCCCCTGGGGTCCACAAAGAAATAACTTCCCTTTCAATGAGTGGTTAAGTCATTTTAACTTGCATCTGATCCTTTACAAAGAGACTAAAACCCAGAGCAGATATTATTGTTTTATTTTATGTCACAAGACAATATTATTGAATGATAGCTCTACTACTGGGAATAAAAGAATTCAAAATTGGCTAATTTCCCTTTCTAGCTGGATAAGTGAAATATAATAACAATGTGGAAATATTTAAAAATTTTTGTTTATTTTTGAGAGAGAGAGAGAGAGAGATACAGAGAGCCAGCACATGCACAAGTGGGGGAGGGGAAGAGAGAGAAGAACAAAATCCAAAACAAGCTCCAGGTTCTGAGCTGTCAGCACAGAGCCCTACACTGGGCTCGAACCCACAAACCATGAGATCATGACCTGAGTTGAAGTCATATGCTTAGCCGACTGAACCACCCAGACCCCCTAAATTTTATATATAAGAAATTTCTAAGACTTCTGCTCAATACTTCACACAGGAATGAAGATTTCTATGAACTCTGATAATTTATTTATCTTATTTCCACTTATAAATTGGGTTTTGTGGCTATTGCCATCTCAGAATGAAGACTACTTCTACATCTCAGGTTCAAAAATTAATTGAAAAGAGGAAACATAACTAGGTCCAAACATGCCATTTTTCTTTTTTGGTAAGGCTTATTGATATTAATTTTAAGTAGATCGGCTATATAATATTACCAAGAATTTTCCAAAAGCTTGTAGAACCAAAGAGAAAAAAGAGATACAAAATTAATGAAACCCCACCAAAGCAGCAAACTTGCCTGTATACCATGTGCAAGACGCTTCAAATACATTTTCTCATTTAATGTTGACACAATGCTAAAAACAAGTGAGATTATCCTGGATTAATGAATGAGAAAATTTTAGGTAATCTTATGTTATATAACTAGTAAATAGCAGAGAAGGCTTTGGTAGAGTTTTGCTTGATTCAAAACCCAGGCTTTTTCTACCACACTATGCTGCCTTCAAGAAAATTAACCTCTGAGAGGTAATCAAAAGGTTTTCAAGGTTAACTGTTGTTATGTCTTGATTTATTTTACAGATTACAAAACCCAATAGTGGGTAAAAGCATTTTTAGACCCCACAATGCTGAGGTTAATAGATAGTTGCATCTCTGTTGGTTTCAGTTGCATTAATATGTTGACTTCAGCATGTTCACTAAATATCCTCAAGTTCCCGTGTTAGCATTTGCTAAATAATGTGTTCAACTCAAAATTCCCAATGAGGATCCTCTGGCACAATGTTCTCATTGATCATTTTTTCTAAAAATAAACTAATGAGACCTCATGGCATTGATATGCATTAGTAAAGCAAAAAAAATGAAATTTGCTTTTTGATTTTTTTGAGACCGAGGAAATTAACATAAGTCCTCTGAATCCATCTCATTGATTCATCCATTCTTCCATTTACTCACTCATTTATTTACTCATTTATTCACTTAGAAAAGAAACTTATTGGGGTGCCTGGGTGGCTCAGTAGATTAAGCATCTGACTTCGGCTCAGGTCATGAGATGCGTGAGTCTGAGCCCCGCCTAGGACTCTGTGCTGACAGCTCAGAGACTGAAGAAGCCTGCTTGGGATTCTGTGTCTCCCTCTCTCCCCCCTCCCTGTTCGCACTCTCTCTCGGTCTCTCAAAAATGAATAAAAGTTAAAAAAAAAAAAACTTTAAAAAACGTATTGGGCACCTCCTTGATGCCTGGCACTATTTCTACTATACATACAAGTAAATGTTTCTTGTTTCTCCCCTCATTGAGCAGAGGGTGGAGCAGAGTGAAGTCAGGTATTTATTCACCAGCTCCTTCCCCACAAGGATTACGGATGTTGGCTATGTCCCTCCATCTTTTATTGCTCTTTCGGGTGACCCTTTCCACACAATTGCTCTCTCTTGATTCTAGGACGTAGAAAGGGTACTTGTCATAGCTAAGGCTATTGCAGTGTCTCTTGTGGGTTATTTTAATACTGCCCACATCTTTAACAAACTCCTCTCATGACCGTGTTTGAGTGTGTCATGTATTTCCATGATCTTGGGGCCTTTGATTTGTGTATTTTTCCAAATCATTCTCTACTGCCTATTCACACTTCTAAGAATTTACATAAGGAAGAGAAATGTAGGCTAATTATAATTATAACATCATCAGAAACAAAGATAAAGAACATGAAGTTGAGGGAAAAAGGGAAGTGGTTAATAAAACGATACAATGGCAAAAGAGCCAAAGAAACAAAGGTGTTATGAAACCAATTATGAAACAGGATGTCCTGGCTTACTAGCCCCCTTTTCAGGAGCCTTCCCTGGGCCAGTCACATAGTCAATCTCTCTCTCTGTCTCTCTGGCTTTCTCTTTCTCTTTCTCTTTCTCTTTCTCTTTCTCTTTCTCTTTCTCTCTCTCTCTCTGTCTCTCTCTCTGTCTCTCTCTGTGCTCTGTGTGTGTGTGTCTATGTCTGTGTCTGTGTGCGTGTCCCTGTGTCGTTCCCTCTCCTTATGTTTCTTCTTTGAAAAGCTCTGGTGTTTTCTTTCACAACCATAATAAAGCTGCTTAAAACCGAAAAAGATGTGTCTGCTCTTCCATTCAATTCATTGGTTTATCTTGGGAAACACACCAGTCAAAATAGAGGGATAACAGAAATAGAAAAATCACTAATTTCAGGCCCAACGTAATATTTGATTTAGGCAAAGGTTACTAGTGCATACAAAAAGCATTGATAAAATGTTGTTTGTTGTTATGGAAAAGATATTCACAAATTCCAATGTATTATATTATGGATTATTTAAAACTTACAAAGGGAAAATATACCTTTATAATTGAGACTTCCAGGAGTCAGCACCTTAAATAAGTAATCCAATTTATCACCACTTATCAAGAATAATCTGATATTGCATACTTTAGATGGGCTGTGCTATGAAGTATAGATCACCACCTGTTAAGCACTCTTGTCAAAATGCTTAACCTGTAGCTCAAAACTCTGGATCTAACATTCAGTTTCCAGGAGAGACAGAAGATAGAGGAACAAGTTAATCAACAGTATGAGGAAAATAATCAGATGAAAGGAACATTCTTTAAGACAGCTGATTAGAACCCTTTAAAAAGTCATTATCAGAAGACCCATAATGGCCAAAGTAATATTGAGAAAGAAGGACAAATCTAGAGGGATCACACTTCCTGATTTCAAACTATATTACAAATTTATAGTAATTCAGACACTATGGTATTGAGATAAAAACAGACACATAGATCAATGGAACAAAATAAATAGCCCATGCATAAACCCATATATATATGCTCAGTTAATTTACAACAAAAGAGTCAAAAATATACAAGGGGGAAATGATAGTCCCTTCAATAAATGATGTTAGGAAAACAGGACAGCCACATGCAAAAAAAAAGAAACTGAACTCCTATCTTACACCACACACACAAAAAAAAACAACTCAAAATGAATTAAAAACTTAAAGGTAAAACCTAAAACCATAAAACTCCTGGAAGAAAACAGGTGGAAAGCTCCTAGACATTGGTCTTGGCAATGATTTTTTGGATTTGACCCCAGAAGCAAACATAAAAATGTAAAACTACATCAAACTAAAAAGCATCTGCACAAGATAGAAAACCAACAAAATTAAAAGGTAACTTATGGAATGGGGGAGATTATTTGCAAACCATATATCTAGTAAGGGGTTATTATCCAAAATATACAAGGAATTCACACAATTCAATAGCAAAAAAAAAAATACTAGTAGCAAAATAATAATAACAATAACAATAAGTAATAATAACCCTATTAAAAAGTGGGTAAATATTTGAACAGACGTTTTACCAAGGAAAATATTCAGATTAACAACAGGTACATAAAAAGCTGTTCAACATCACTAATCATCAGGGAAATGTAAATCAAAACCACAGTAAGATTTCTTCTCATACCTGTTAGGATGGCTATTACCAAAAAACCAAGAGATGACAAATGCTGGTGAAAATGTGAGAAAAGAGAAATCTTGTACAGTGTTGGTAGGAATATAAACTGGTTCATTCACTATGAAAAACAATATGGAGATTCCTTAAAAAATTAAAAATAGAACTACCACATGAAACAGCCATCCCACTGCTGGGTACATATCAAATGAAATGAAATTATATCTCAAAAAGACATCTGCACTCCTATCCTCATTACAGCATTATTTTCAGTATCCAAGATATGAAAACAATCTAAGTGTTCATTGATGGATAATGGATATGCAAACACACACACACATAAACACACACACACACACACACGCACATATATACACAATGGAATATTACTCAGCCCTAAAAAAGAAGTCAATCCTATCATTTGTGACAATATGGGTGAAACTTGAGGGCATTCTGCTAAGTGAAATAAGCTAGACAGAGAAAGACATATACTGCGTAGTACCACATGTGGAATCTAAAACACAAAAGCAAACAAAGAAAAAACAAGTTGAACTCAGAAACAGAGTGGAAAAGTGGTTTCCAGGGACTAGGTGTGGAAGAAAATAGAAAGAGGTTGGTTACAGTTGCAGACTTTTGGTTATAAGATGAATAAGGCCTAAGGATGTAATGTACAACATGGTGACTAGATAACACTGTATTGTATAATTAAAATTCTGAGAGAGTAGAATATGAATATTCTCACACACACACAAAGGTAAACACATGAGGTGATGGAAGTGTTAATTAACTCAATGGAAAGAATCCTTTCACAATGTATGCATATATCAAATCATCAAGGTACTTGTAAATTAGACCTCAATGAAACTGAAAAAATATATATATCAGTAAAAAAATATGGGAGGACTATTTTGGATTAAAGGAGAACAAAAAAAGATCTAACGACAAAAAATGTGTGCATCTTGATTGGATCTTAGATGTTTAAAAACATCTATACAGACATTTGGTAATATTTAGAGAAATTTCAAATATTGACTATTATCTATTATAGAATCATAGAGTTTATAGCAGATTGTCACTATTCTTAGAAGATACACGATAAAGTAGTTTATGCTGAAATCTCACAAAGTCTGAAATTTACTTTCAAATGTTTTTTGGAATAAATATACACGGAGCTAGAAAGAAAAAGAGCAAAAGTAAAAAAAAAAAGTTACGAATTTAAATTTAGATGAATGGCTTGTAGATATTTATTGTCTATTCTTTCTACTTTATCATAGGTTTGAAATTTCTTGTAATAAAAATTTGGAGAATATTGAAGACAGAAAGCATACTAACCAGTCAGTAAGAATGTGTTAAATGCACCACTGATCATAGGATATGGTCTAAGGACATTACCTTGAGTGTATTTCAGGAACACCAGTCACGTGATATGTCAGGAAAATAAATTCCCTGGTCAGACATGTTTATGGAACTTGCATAAAATTTATTTGTAGAAATTCACAACTGCACATTAATGATAGTTGCATATGCATCAATTCATTAATGCTTCCTAAAAATTATATAAATCTACCTATTTTATAGTCTAGCAACAAAAGTGCATAAAGGTTAAGCCATTTATCCAAAGTCAAAGGTCATGTAGCTCATAATAGAATTGAGATCTGAACTGAAGCCGCCTGATTCCAGAGGCACAACTAGTAATCATTGCACCAAAGACTCAGAGAGTTCTGCACTAAAGAAACTTGTTTTTTCATTCTCACTTATTTCACTGAGCATAATACCCTTTAGGTCCATCCATGGTGTCACAAATGGCAAGATCTCATTCTTTTTGATGGCTGGGCAATATTCCATTATATACTTATATAACACACTTTCTTTATCCATTTATGTATCAACAGACACTGGGTTGCTTCTAATATCTTGGCTATTGTAATTAATGCTGCAATAAACATATGGGTGCATATAACCTTTTCAAATCAGCGTTTTTGTTTTTGTTGGGTAAATGCCAGTAGTGGAACTCCTGGATCATATGATAATTCTATTTTTAATTTTTTGAAGACATCTATACTGTTTTCCACAGTGGTTGCACTAATTTACATTTCTACCAACTGTGTGTGAGGATTCCATAGTCAACAATATTGTAATAACATAGTGTGGTGACAGATAGTGACTACACTTATCATGGTGAGCACTGAATAATGTATAGAATTGACTAATCAGTATGCTGTACATATGAAACAGATATAACATTGTATATTAATTCTACTTCAATAAGAATTAAAAACAAACGAAATAGGGGCGTCTGGGTGGCTCAGCCAGTTGGGCATCTGACTTCGGCTCAGGGTCATGGTCTCACGACTTGTGAGTTTGAGCTCCGCGTCAGGCTCCATGCTGTCAGCTCAGAGCCGGTAGCCTGCTTCAGATTCTGTGTCTCCCTCTCTCTCTGCCTCTCCCTCGCTCATGCTCTGTCTCTCTGTCTCTCAAAAATTAATAAACATTAAAAAAATAAAAAATAAAAATAAAAAAACCTTTTTAAAGAAGCTTACTTAACTCAAATAACACCCCGTATTTATCATAGCTTTTATTTTCCGCATTTTTTCCTGTACAACACTTATTAGCCTCCTAAAATCTCTGAGAAACTGTTTATGGTTGAGCATCTGACTTCAGCTCAGGTCACAATCTCATGGCTGATGAGTTCTGTCCCACGTCAGACTCTGTGCTGACAGCTCAGAGCCTGGAGCCTGCTTTGGATTCTGTGTATCTCTCTCTCTCTTCCCCTCCCCTGCTCGTTCTCTCTCTCTCTCTCTTTCTCTCTCTCTCAAAAATAAATAAACTTTAAAAAAATTCAAAACAAAATAAGGCTCATTCAAGTTAATTGATTGTGGAGAACAATCTATAGAGATATATTTTGTAAAAGGTAGAGTAATCAAGATATCTTGAACTAGGAAGATATTTTGCAAGTGCTTAAGAGCCAAGACAAAAAGAAGAAATGATCCAACGAGCATGATTTTAAAATTGATTTTTGAGTTACAATATAAGAAAAGGTGCTTTTATAGCAACACTTGCCTCAAAATTTGAGTTTACTCTACTGTTGGTCACTGCTTGAGTTTCAGCTAAACCAACCAAGTTAATTTATTATTTTTAGAAAATGTGAATTTAAACGTGTCAAGACGATAATAGAAAAGACTATTAGACGGATACCTTTCATTAACCAAGCAGAAAGTTTCTTATCTATCTACTGCCTACACTATTGGTATGACTGCCAAAATTGAAGACCCAATATTCTTCTCAGGCTCAAAACTGCATTGCAAGGATATGATAAAGAGTGTTCTTTTCATATGTATAAATGTATACTAAAGCAAAAATGAAAATTAAAACGCCATACCTTGAATTTCTCTAGAACTCCTTGCCTATTGAAACACTCACACGTGTTAAATCATTCTTCTGTAATATCCTCAGGTCCAGAAGCAACATTCAAAAATTATCCTCAGCAGTCCATTTGGTAGTATGAACGTTTGCTTCACCACGGCATTTTAAAGCATCATATTCTAGAAAATTCATAGAAGGAACTCTATCATAACTGAATACCATTGTGTCTTTAACAAGGACTTTTTTTCTAGAAATGGAACATTGCAAAATTGCACATTTATCTTTTTATGGGCAAAACTAGCGAGGTTGTGAGCTGTGACACTAGGTTTTCCATTGTAGTTTTCAAGAATTGGTATTAAATTCTGTATCAAGTCTTTCTCCTTATTTTGATACCATTCTCCTTCTAGGTCATAGCGTCAGTCCCTACCTTCCTATGCTGCTTTCCACTTTTTCTACAAATACGTTTCTGGCACCAGGGATTCTCAGCAAGATTAATATGACTTTCCGATTTAATATAAATCTTTTGATTTGCTGCTGAATGGACTGTTCTTCAGCATTGCTCTCCAACTTCAAGGGACAATGTTGTTTATCATCTGTTCCTGAAAGCAGTCAACCACATCTGGATATTATAGTACTTTGAATTCAGAAACCATGAAATATAAATGTGCTACTATCAGCAGTGAGCACAAATCAAACGAATCACGTTGGTTAGACATCCAAAGTGGTCTACATTTCCTTTACATTTCTGATATGTTAGTTAAAAATAAAAGGCCGTTAACGTCGGAGGTAGGGATATTTTTGGCAATCAGGCTTCAAGCAGAGTAAACTCAGGAGACATAATTAAGGATTTCTAATATTTCATGTTTGTACTCTTCCCCCAGGGTTTTTAAAGACTGGAATTTCAGCTAGTCTGTGCTATGCGCCACAGCAAAATGTAAGGCAGCTTGCCAAATGCTCATCACCCAAATGTGTCCCTAGATATTAAATTGAAGTCAAATTTTATGAGAGTGTCACCCGACAGGATTTAGGTCTGTTTGTTTACCTTTCCCATCTTCTATTGCCTGTAATAGCATATACGAAAGATTGTCCAGAGCAAAGTTATGATGTGGACATGACTTTGCTCTAGTAACAACTCACTAAGCATAGCAACTTGCAGTCAGAAGCAACATGCGGGTAAGGAATCATTAGGTGAATTTGCTTATCCAAGCCACAGACTGATTCTGAACGCAGCTCTGAAAGAGGAGTTCCAAAAAGTATTTCATATATTCATTCACTCATTTATTCGTTCATTCACTCATTTCAAGAAGTGCCTGCTGCTATTTTATGTTCTAAAAATTTTCAAAGAGCTTGCCATCATAGACCTTATATTATGAATTACAAGCGAGGCAAGCAATCACCACTAGGCAAGTTTTCAATACTAGCCACATTCTAGGGGTGCTTGGCTGGCTCAGTCAGCTGAACGTCTGACTCTCGATTTTGGCTGTGATCATAATCTCACATTGGTGAAATCCATCTCCGTGCTGGGCTCTGTGCCGATGGTGCAAAGCCTGCTTGGGATTCTCTCTCTCCTTCTCTCTCTGCCCCTCCCCAGCTCACACCCCCCCAAACACACTCTCTCTCTCTCTATGTCTCAAAGTAAATAAATAAACTTTAAAAAAATAACAGCATCCTCTTAACAAGCTTACGGAATCCAATGAGACTCTTTTGGGGGACTATAAATGTATCAGTGTATAAATTAATTTACTCACTCAAAAAATACTAAATGAGTGCCTGTCATGTGACACTTTGCTAGACACTGGGGAATAAAGCTGTGAATGAAACAAACACGAGTATCTACCCTTCTGGAACTTACACTCTGGTGGAGAACTTACACTCTGGTGGAACTTACACACACACTCTGCGTGTCTGGTAGACACACAGTCAGTTATTTTCATTTTATTTTCTTGTTTTTTGGTTTTTGTTTATTTGTGTGTGTTTTAGATAGTGTTAAGTGTAAAGAAAAAGAATGGAGCAAGAGAAAGGGATGTGAAGTGTCAGGAGGGAGTGATCTTAGATAGACTGGCCGGAGAGGTCTGACTGAGGACATGACATGGGGGCGCATGTAAATCTATTCTAGAGTAAACAATTTTAGTTTCCTTTTCATCCTCAAAGAGAATGGGTTTCTCACAAGGGGACATGTGTGGTGTTGACTGGGGACACCAAAGGCACAGGAGGCCACCTGCCAGCTCAGTCAAAGGATGCTACAGCAGGACCGTCTCCAAATAGCCACGGTGATATGAAAAATCTGGGCCTTACAGACCAGTTTTTACCTGAGGATAAAATACTCTAAAGCCTCACTAACTGGAACTTCTAGAAAACTTCTAGGATTATGCTGTTTAAACTAATCCCGAAGTGACATTTAGTACACAAACTTTGTATCAATAACTCTTTCTTCCACCGACATACTTGATTAGTGTTCTGTCTTTAAGCCACCTTCCCATTACTCTCAAGTTGCTTTTCTTAAAGAACCCATCCATTATCCAGGATGCTCTATGTTGTTCACTTAAGCCCTAGGGCATTTTTATTTCTGAAGCAGGAGAGCAGGCGTTGTTCTAAACTGACATCGTAATTGCTTAAACTGAGCGGTAGCACCCTCTGGGACCTTCAAAAAGCCACACACATACACACTGTGATTCTGTGGGGCAGCAAAACAGACATTAGAGAATCTACATAACACCCAGAGATGCAACCTTATCGTAGATACTACATTAGCGTAGACAACGGAGACACCAAGATTTTTGCCCCGAATGCACATTGAACTCTCTAGCCTGAACAAACGACCTCCTAAAGTTAGTAAGAGCGTAGCCCACACTCTTATTGTTCAATTTTACAAACCATTTCTTGAGTAACTCCTGCACTTGGGAAATGTGTTCTACCTTCCCTTTCCAGGCCTTTACTAGTACTTCAGATTTGATGACTGATGCGGTTTCTCTGAACATTAAGTCCTGGGAATAATCCACTATTGCTCTTTCTACTTCTGTAGATCATTTTTCCTGGTCAAAAATAGACCAATTATCTAGCATGCATTCAGTGAACAATGCATGCTCAAGTAGACGGTGAGCACTTACCATGAGCCAGGCACTCATCTAAATGCCCAGAAGATCATGGAAAATGAGACAGGTGAGGACCATACTCTTGTGGAGCTAACAGTCTAACGGGGGGAGAGATTCAGTAAGCAATGAATGTAAATGCACACATGATTTTAAGTAGTTATATGGTCCAAAATGAAAATCAAAGGAGATGTGGAAAGAAATGACTGACAGGTGTCTCTAAGGAAATTTTTTGAATAGGAGACATTTGAATGAGTCTTTTTTTCTCTCACCTTCCCTCTTGTTAACCCCTTATAATCACACCTCTCCTCACCCCTAATCCCTTATAACCATACCTCTCCTCACGCCTAATCCCTGGAATTAGTTAATACTTCTCTGTCAATATGGCTTTGGGTTTTTGAAATGTGACATAAATGGAATCATAGAGTATGTAATCTTTTGAGATTGGCTTCTTTTACTGAGTGTGTATGAGATTCATCTAGGATGAGGCGTGTATCACTAGCTCATTCCTTTTTATTGCTGAGTAGTGTCCCATTGTATGAATGTACCATGGTTTGTTTATACATTTACAGTTTGAAAGAAATTTGGGCTGCTTCTGATTCCAGAGATTTAAACAAGAGCTGCTATACATATAGCAAATTGGTATAAACATAAATTTTCAGTTTCCTAGGGCTTAAATGCTTGAGACTAGAATTACTAGGTCATATGACATACGTAATATTTACACGGTAAGAAACTGCCAAACTGTTTTTCTAGAATGGCTATGCCATTTTTCATTCCCAGCAGCAATATGTGAGAGTTCCAGAAGCTCTACATCCTTGACAGCACTTGGTGTTGTGAGTGTATTTAATTTTAGACCCTCTAATAGATATGTGGTAGTGCCTCCTGATGGCCTTAATTTGAATTTTCCTATTGGCTAATGATGTTAAACACTTATATTTACTTGCTGCCCACATATCCTCTTTGGTAACCTATCTGTTCAAGTCTTGCATCATTTTTCAATTGAGTTGTTTTTCTTACTGTTTTGTTTTGAGAGTTTGGTACATATTGGAGTTAAGACCTGAGTCTTGAGGTGCAGTGACCAGCCCACCTGTCCGGCCTGGAGCAAGCTTTTCAAAAGGAACACAAATAGAGGAACCAATAGAGACACAGATATGAATACAGAAAGATATAATTCCTGTTTTATATATATTCATCTCACTGGAAATGAGAGACACTAAATATAGATATTATAGCAGTGAAAATATTGAAGAAGGAAATGTTTTCAGTATGATGCAGTTTGTTCATAATTAGAATAATAAAATACAATGAATTACAGGGATAAAGAGTAATAAGGGAGAAGGTGCCCCATTTCTCATTTTTAAAATACAATCATAGGGGCGCCTGGGTGGCACAGTTGGTTAAGCGTCCGACTTCAGCCTGGTCACGATCTCGCGGTCCGGGAGTTCGAGCCCCGCGTCAGGCTCTGGGCTGATGGCTCAGAGCCTGGGGCCTGTTTCCGATTCTGTGTCTCCCTCTCTCTCTGCCCCTCCCCCGTTCATGCTCTGTCTCTCTCTCTCTGTCCCAAAAATAAATAAACGTTGAAAAAAAAATTTTAAAAAAATACAATCATAATATGGAGTCATTATAGCAAATCTGAAAGGAGAAAAAAATATATGTTTAAAAGTCATATCCAGAAACAAACACTGAGACTATTTTCATGACTTCTATCAAGGTTTTTCAATTCTGGTTGTTGGTTTTTTTTTGTTTGTTTTTTTTTTTTTTTGCATAGCTATATTAAAATAGATTCTGCAAAGTTATGTAAGCTTTTTAATATCTGATTTTATCTCATTATAAAGGAAGTACATATTTTCAGCTGTGAAACATAAAATTTGAAAACAGTAAAATTTTTAAAATTCAGAAAAACACCACTCAAAGATTTCAGTGATAGCAATTTTCTTATTTCCTTATGGCATTTTACATGTGTGTGTTTTCTCCCTCTATTTGGTATCATGCAGCCAGATACTGATTTTAGACAGAGCTACCACATGAATATTCAAATATTTTTGTTGGATCGTGAAGAGCTTGGTAAGAGAGAATCAATGTTATTGTGTATTTTGTTAGTTTCTACCCTCAAAATCTTCAATAGAAAATAGAAAAAAAGAAAATAATACTCAAGTTGCATGGAAAGGGGTATAAATGTGGGGTTGTAGGCACTTCTGTTGTTAGACTTGGGAGAGCTAAACAAATGTTTTCTGTACTCTGCTTCCAGGTACATGGTACATTCACACTTCTTTTTCTCCTTCCTTCCTTTCTTCCAGTTTCATCACTAGTTCTAGCCAACAAGTTATGAACGGAAGTGTGCAGTCACTTCTGAGAGCAACCCATTTAGCTGCCTTCCATACTTCTTCCCCACATGGGTCTGGTGTGCCCTGCTCCAGGCAGTGGCCCTCTGACAGCGTGGCTCCTTGGGGTACTGACTGCTGATGTGCTGTGACAAGCACGGTGGTGGTATTAGTGAGAAACAAACCTTTCTTGTTTGAAGTCACTGAGATTTTTGGCCATGTCTGGACTGCAGCATCACCCTGCCTATTCTAACCAATACAGATATTGGTGCTCTAGTCCAAGGGTTGCCATAAAAATAATCTAAAATATATGGCATTGGCTTTGGCCTAGGAAGCATGTTGTGAGAAAGACCGGAATGATGATACTTTATGTTAAGAAATGGCAAAACGCTGGGCAGAACAATCCTCTCTAGTCTGTGGGGTGCTGGAGCTTTCTTGTGCCCAAGAGAAATACTTGTGAGTATCTCTTTCCAGCTCCAGGTTTCATGATGCTATGTTGGTAACTTGAATCTTCCATGGTGGGAGAATTATACCAATGGAACTGGGAAGCACTACAAATCACAGCTTTTTTTTTTTTTTCCCTGAAGAGCTGGATATGAAACTTTTACCACCGTAACACTGAATGCAACAATTGATAAGACAGACCAAGCACCTAATGAAACCGTATTTCCCTGGAGAGATTGGAATACTATCAGTGTGTCCCAGTCAACGTGTGCTGCATTTTGCAAAACAAAAAGGTAAAATAAATGGGTAGTCTCAGAAAAGAGCTAGTCCAGGCATAAGCAGGAATAGCAGAGAATAGAGTTTATACATTCAGGGACTCAGAGCTGGAAGAGGCAAGTATTTCTCAATCACAAATAGGAAAAAATAAACTTTGTCTAAGAGCAAGTATTAATTCAAGAATGTGTCTTTAAATGTATTGTTAAAATCTCTGAATAGATTGAGATGAAACCAATAAAATCCCTTCACTTTGTCAAAATTGTTCAAGGAGAAAAAAATTTCAAGCGTGGCTATTATATATCCATATGTATATCTGTATCTATATCTATATCATATATATATACACATATATACACACAGAGAATGCCAAATATATATATATATATGTATATATATATACATATATATATATATACACACACACACACATAGAGAGAGAGAATGTCAAATATAATGAGTGGAATCAAATAAATAAGAAGACTAAGTTTTAAAAACACCTATCATGTAAAATAAGTCAGGAGTCGATGAGGGAGGAGGACAGCAGAGAATGGGGAAGAAATTACTGAATCTTTGAGACTTAAAATCACACGTGGAGTCCTAACCTTTGCAAAGCAAGCAGACTGATAAGCAGCTCAAGAAGAAAGCATATTCTCTAATCCTCAAGTTTAAATGGAGTCATATTGGATAATGGGAAAGGCAGAAGCTCAGACAGGGTAGAACTAAGAGCCTAGAGACGAATGGACAAGGGAGCCCCTCCTGGGAACCAGAATCAGGACTAATGCAAGGAATAGTCCACATCTCCAGGATAACAGGCCCTTGCAAATTCTGCCTGGTAGAATTTCAGAATTGCTGTGAATCAATGACTTCTGTGACTCTTCCTTTCCTTCCATTTCCAAACAAGAATGTTTCCTCTAGTTGTCCTGCTCAATCATAGTATGTTAGGTTGGGGAAAACAGATAACTAATCTTCTCAGCGCTAGGTATCTATGGATCAAAAGGAGCCACAACTGGATCCAATGAAGAAATCACTGTGGCTCTCCCTCCACCCCACAACTTAGAAACCACAGTGAATCATGCAAAGAACTTAGAAAACGACTTGATGTTATGACTGGATAGAACTTTTCAATTTTTTCCCAGGGGGAAAGAGAGACTATATGTTGCTTGTAGGAAAGAATGAGCCAAGTATTTGTGACCAAATAGGTAGAATGTGATTGTCTTCAGTAATGTCCACTACAAACTTCTAATCTCTCACCTTCCAATCACAAGTAGGAATATACGCCTAGCCTCCTTCTGGTTGGTTGGGGTTATTAAATTCCATCTGGCAAATGATTTGTGAATGGAAGTAACATGAATCATTATGAGCCAGAACGTTTAACTTCTAAGGCATGACCATCTAATGGTCATTTTTCTCCCTCTTCCAAGATGACTGCCCTGACAGCCTACATCCTGGAATGAGGTCATGCAGAGATAGCTCTCCTCGCCCACCCAAGATGGGCATGTGGCATGAGTGAGAAATTTTATAATTTTAAGCCCCTAAAAGTTAGGGATCATTTAAGACTTCAAGCCTAAATTAACATTTCCTTACTGACACATTTTGATTTAAATTCTCCTCTCATCGTATCCCAAGTTTGTGAAACTTTAGTTATTTTAACAAACATTGCTTTATGAGATTATCATCAGGCAAGTGAGGCAATTCCACTTAAACTCTGTGGTAACAGATACAGCGCAAGAAATATTTTTCCTTCTGTTAGGAAATGTAAGGAGGCAGAAGACGATGAGCAGAATGAAACCCAGGAGGCTGAGCTTTACCCACAGAGATGATACTAAGATGCTTTCTTGCAATACCTTCTTGGACCACCCATCTCTATTTTCATCTCATTTTATTGTCTTAATTGTGCTCTTCCTGGCTACTCTGTGTCAAGTATTACACACCGGAGAACAAGCATTTTATTCTTTTATTGCCATTAGTAGATTATTTTAAAAGGCATGCGCTTTCTAAATTTCGGTGTGTTTTTCCTTTCTTTTGCTTTGTAATATGTACACATAAGCGCCACATGCTATTTCTTTTTCTCGTCTTATTCAAGTAAGAAATCATTGACTATAGAACAAAATCTATAGATGTCACTGGATTGACTCACTGTCAGTCTGTGAGTTCTTTGGTCAAATTGCCTTCTCAAATATTAATACTAAACATATTAATGTGCCTAAAGTGTATTTGATTTCCAGGATGGAGAATGCCTTCTTCATCCATAGTGCTGTTTGTTTTAATAAACACAATATAGAACTTCAGATAATCCCACAGCTTGATGCTCTAATATTCTGAAGGAGTGCAATTCATGAAAAGCTATAATCTCCAGACTGCACCATTTCCAACTAGTTTCTATTCCCAGACACAACCTTTGACTTGTGCACACTACACTTCCATGATACCATACCTAGTTTCTCCTACACTTTGCCTGTTGTCTTCTTGAAGTTGTAGTTATTTATTTATTTATTTATTTATGTATTTATTTATTTATTCTTTTTAAGTTGGCTCCATGCCCAACATGGGGCTAGAACTCACGACCCTGAGATAGAGTGCCATGCTCTATTGGCTAAGCCAACCAGGTGCCCCTGGAAGTCGTAGTGTTATTAAACAGGTAGAACATGGTGCATTTGAATTCAGAAATATGAATAAATCAGAACACTGACAGTCTTACATAGGAAACCTTGAGAATAGAGGGGGTTTGCTTAGTCTTCTGGTGGGGACAAGTCCAGGATCTCTACCCAGACATCAAGGTGAGGAAAGAATATCTTCTAATGATCTCTGTAAAGGTAGGGTTGCCATTGTTTTATGAGGCAAAGCATGCAACAGGCAAAGTTATCTCAATCCAGTTTTATGAGAGTCACTGTTGGTTGTTCATGCAATAGCCGTTTGCCCATTCTTCATTGCTAAAAGAACCATGATTACATGTGCATGCGTGTGTGCCTGTGTGTGAAAGTATGCTTATCCCTAGACTAATTATTGGTCACAACAATCCTATTTACCTTTGAAAATGAAAGAGCTAGGGAGTGCTCATGTGACCCAGTTCCAGATAATGATGTAAAGGGAACTTTCCCAAAGGCTGGTTGGGGTGGGGTAGGGAGTGATTTTTCCTCCCCAATAAAAGAAAAACAGGTAAGGAAACACTTTATGTTTGTCCCTCCCCTCTTCCTCCTGCTTGGAATACTGTTGTGTTGGAACGTAATATCTAGAGCTGTGGAAGTGATCCTGGAACAATGAGATGAAAACCTACGGACAAAATGCCAACACATTGAAAATAGCAGTGAGAAACCAAGCCTGGTTTCTTGGTGTTGATATTAGGCAATTGAAGTATACAGGGAGCACCTAACTTCAGGCTATTTAAGTAAATAATAAATGTCCTTATGTTTCAATCACTGTTAGAGGATTCTCTTATTTGTAATGATATCTACCTGATAAAAGCACAATTAACCACTTCGAGTAGTTTTTTCTTCCAGATTTGGCCTTTTTTTTTTTTTTTTTTTTTTTTTGCTGTGAGTCTGCACCTTCAATGTTGCTGTAAGATTTCATCTTTTTTCCTTTACTTTCTTAAATATTTTCAGTGGAAATTTAGAAAAGTCTACACTAAGGGTGACTAGCAAATTCCCACACTAAATGAAAACTCCACTATTCACCTTTTGATGACTTTATTTCACTTTTGAAAAGATCTGAGAGTCTCTGGAATGAGGCACCTCCCAACTCTCCCCCCCCTCCCCACCCCACCAACACACACTCTGTCTCTCTTCCTTCTCTACAGTCCAGGACTCAAATAATCATATTGTCTTTCATGTGACTAGTGCCTTACAAACAGATTTAACATGCATTAATGCATTTGATCCTCAACTCACATCAATTCAACAAATATTTATTGTATACTTAATAAGCTCAAGGCCCTGGGCTAAGTACTGTGATGAATGCAAAGATGAGAAACAGTTTCTGCTTCCATATATCCCACAAGCTAATTGAATTGATGATATATGTACACCTAGCTCTAATATAATTATGACTGTGATATGTGTAATTTGAAACATAAGCGATGTGCTTTCAAAACAGAAAGAATTCATGAATTCTCCACAGGGGAAAATCATTGAGCTCATAGCACCAAAGGACATGGCATCCAGACAGTAGCTTGTCCTCTTTAAGCTAGAACTAAAAATGTATATTTATTGTCAAGCTATAGTGAACAAGGTACGAGAAATAGAAGAGATATTTCACACAGCACACACCTGAATCCAACTTCTATTAGTTATTGGCTAGGTGATTTGGCACAAGTTCTGTGACCTCCGTAAATGTCTGATTGTTCATCTGTCACAAGTTGCTGACAAAAGCTACATTTTAGGGTTTGTTGCAGGGTTTTAAATAAGAGACATAGCGTGCTAGTATAGAGTTTGTTTTATGTCGGCTTTCTAAAAATCATTTATTGTGTTGCTATTATTATCCTCCACAATATCAAAATTGGAATGAAAATTCTGTACAGCCAAGGACAGCATGCAATGGGTACAAATGGATCTGAAATGTGAGTTTGTAGACAGCAATGAGGGATGAAAGTGCAAAAATAAAATAAAATAAAAAATAAAATAAAATTTAAAAAATGGGCAGGAGAACATTTTACCTTTTTCTGGTTATGTATATACATTCTCTATATCACTTGGCAGGAAACCATTTATTCAACCAAGAAGAAGTGGAGTCTTATAATACCACCAACCTAGGTGGCTCTAGAACCTTCCTTCAATTCTAGGAATTGAACCTATCATGATTAGGCAATCATCATAATAATCACCTCTTATGATTAGGAAATTAGGGGGCCAAACTTTATGAAGCATGTGTTACAGTAGATTTTATTGTTATTTAAGTATGGTAAAGCTAACAGATCACAGACAATTGCCACTCAAAAGATAGTTTATTGCTGTCAGTTTCCAAGAAGACACGGCATGCCACACCAAGCAGGGACACATGGAGAAGGACCAGGTCGATCAAGAGACAGAGGGGAAAGGGAGATGCTGTGGGCAAGCACCTTTACTGCACTCTCCATGGGAAAGAACAAGCAAGGCAGGGTAAATAGACTTAGACTTGGCTCGTCTGAATAGTTCCAGCAGGCTGTGAGGCCTAGGGGTTGTCCCTACCAACATGGTGGCTGATGGCAAGTGGATAGTGGCTCAGGGTGTGAGAGCTACATAAAGAGGTGGTTGGGGTGTGGGTTCTAGATTGGTTTACATATGTAAAGCATGCTCCCAGGCCAGTGGTTTACTACCTCTAAAAATCGGCTAACCGTAGAAGGAGCTGTCCCTCCGGGGTCAACAAAGCCCCAGACATAAAAACATGAAAATACAGAAAACAAAAGATACAGTTAATATAGGATGTGAAAAGTAAAACGAACTAGAGTGTGGGTGTGGGTCATCTCAGATCTTTGCAATTCCAAGAATAAAATGCTTGTCATATGGCCCAGAGCACTCTTTTCAGTACTGAGGCTTATTTCCTAGTTCTCTGCTGTGTTTCACATGGTAGAAGTTGTTGCTTAAGTGAGGCATTTTAACTGATGTCATGTGTCACTGAAAACATCCTTCATTCACTTCCAAACAGTCCAAATATCCTCACTTGAAATGCTCAGTGCTCAGTTGGTATGAGTAAACTTCCTAATTGTAAATACTTAGGTTATCCCCAGAGTTAAAAAAAGAAAAAGAAAAACAATATTTTTCTTTGTTTTACTTGATTTTGAGCTCATAAGACTACTTTTGTTTCGACTGATTTAAGCAAACGATTGCTTTTATACCTAAAATCTTTTTATCTAAAATTCTTGCAGAAGGTCATCCTGGGCTTTAAGTCATTTAGTAGCTTCTCCTTCTATCACTTATCTTAGGAAGAAAGAGGTCCTCATTATATCTACAGATGACATAACCACAAGGGGTGGAAGAGAAGGTGAGTCACTCACCCTGAGAAGATAAAATTAGATTCCCAATGATCCTGGCAACAAGAGTCAGAAATAAAAGTAGTTACTTTCAACTAGCACAAAAGTGCATTTTGACATGAGACGCAAAGTGCAAAAACTCAAGAAACAGTCGAGATTATGGAGCGACAAAAGGAGAGCCACAGACATAGTTGACCTCAAGCTAAACAGGTTCAGGAATGGTTTTGTTATTAGTGAAAAAAAGAAGTGTATTCTTGGGATGCATAAACAAGAGAAGCAGTAACAAAGAATTCATGCTGCGTTTCGGAGCTATGTAAATACATTACTTCAAGGAAGATGTGTAAAATTTGGAGATGATTCAAAACGGAGTAACTATAATTTTGGGAAAGTTTTAAGAAAAGCATAATAATTTAACCTTGGGACCAGAAAGTTAATTGGGACTCTTAGGTGTCAACTTCATGTACACCCAAAAGAGGAAATTGCCCCACATGGTGTGAAAGTGCTGTTGCCTAAAAATATCTTCTGCCAAGGTGCCACAATAATGAAATTCTACCACCAGAAAATTATTCATAGAATCACAAAAGAGTTCATTGAAATCAAACCAATACCGTATACGTGTATATATTAGACACTAACCTAAAAGTAACCAGTCTGTGACTAACTACTTCTAACGACAGAGTATTTACTAATGATGATGACCCTTCTCACCCACTGATCACCTTCTGTGGGCTACAAATTATGTTAAGAGTTTTTAAAACATAACATTCAATTCTATTTTTCAACGGGGAAAGTGGAGCCTAACATGGTCAAGGCACTTGCCTAATATTTTACGAGTGGTAGACAGCTAATTCAAAGTGTGCAGTCTGATTTCAGAGTCTCAGCTCTAGTTGACCACTAGACTAAGTAGCTTCCCATCCAATAAATAAGGAAACCTAGACTCTGAGAAGCGAGACCACCTTTCAGTGTCACATGTTGGTTAAGCCCAGAGCTTGGCTCTGAACACAGGTCTGTCTGACTCCAAAGTCTCAGTATTGTCCCCATCATACCACAGTGCTTTCTCACTGACAATCTTTCTCATCACACTATCCTTCAAGCTTCTACTGTACAGAATTGTTATAAATTGAAGAGCATGGCAGGCTCCTAATAAATATTCATTGAACAAATATAATTGAATTTATGCAATAGCAAGTTGCATTATAAAAGAATTACAACGTGAAAGCTATAGAAATCAAGTTCCATGAAGAGAAACAAATCTATCTAAAGAAATAAATGCTCCCTTTGCCACAGTTTGGTTCCCAGAAAAGGTAACCGAATTCAAGTCCTTTACAGCTACCTCTGTAACCTTGCAGGGATTTCTTCTAAACCGGGCCACTGTGTCATAGCCAACTCATTTATTAATTGGTCTTTGTTATGACAAGGAGATAGCAGGGACTCAAACCTCTGTCCACTAAGAAATGGATAGAGATAGCCTAGTCCCTGCACCTTTACCAGAAAATTGCTATCAACAGTAAATTTCACTCACTGTTAAACTGGAGTCTGACTGGGGTCTGAGTAATGAAGACCTTGAACACTTATCAACCATTTGATTCACCTCTGAGCCTGACTTTAAATATTCTGAACCAAGATAACCATGTTTCAACATTTGGTGAAATACTCCCTTCAAGAAGAAATGTGAGTCAGGGAGCACTCGAGGAGTCCTAAAGGAAGATGAAGTGGACTGTGAAGTTCTCAAATATAATTATAAACTTAATAGTGTGTGTATTCAGTTCTGATTGGTGTATAATCACTTAACTAATAGAAAGAAACTAATTTGCTATTACAGCTGTTTTGAAATTACATTTAAAGGCAGAATCACGGTGCACTGGGAATTGCAGCCAGAGAGCCACTGACTAAATTTTAGCTTTAAAAAATTTTTTTTCTCTCTCATTTCTCCATTAATAATTGCTACAAACAGTAACTAAAAATAGAATTAGCATTGAAGTCTTCTTGCAGGAGCAATGACTAAATGAATTCACCAGCACATTTTCACAAGCCTGTTTCAGAGATCAGAGGTTAGGGGACTGTTTACTAAGCTTTGATGACAACTAGTTTGTGGAATTACTTTCTACTGGAACCTAAATGCTGAAAACCTTCATCAGAAATGACCCAAAGAATTGGAAATGCTGACGAAATTATTTCATATTCAATTTATCTTTTGACAAGATCAGACCTGTTCAGGAGTCCTCGTATTCTTTTGAGAACAAAACATCAGCTCATAACCTTGACAAATTAAGGGATTGTGACAAGCAGTATTAACAGAGTATCAGACACTCATTATTCGATGTAGATTAATAGGTGCAGATTTAACTTAGCAGTAATGATTCATATCTATATGGATTAGATAATATCTTTATGTGAATCTTTATTATAAGGTAAGGTTAGTCAACTTTAGCACTATTGACCTTCTGGACCAAATCCTTTTTTGTGAGGGGCTGTCCAGTGCACTGCTGGATTTGTAGCAATATCTCTGATCTCTGTGGTTCACACACCGCTGCCACCAGTTGTGACGACCAAGAATGTCTCCAGATAGTTCCAAATGTCCCTTGGGAAGCAAATGAGTCCCTAGTTGAGAACCAATGACATAAAGCGAGAGCAGCAGCATATGTGAGTTAAACAGGTAGTATTACCAACTTATAGCACATAAGGACAAATTTCAGGAACGACTGTAAACCATAAAACGGTTTAATTTCTCAGGAGAAAAAAGATGACCAGTTATTATTAGTATTAGACCTTGAGAGTCTCAGGAATCTATTTATAGACAACGCTAACAACTTAAAAAAAAAAAAGGCTAAAATAATCTGAGAGTATACTTACTAGTCCAGCAGTTAAGGGACAGCCCAGAACATAGGGGGGCAGAGAATGGTGCTTACCTAGTGATATCTGGTTGAAAACAAGCTGAGCTGGCCTACTGAATACATGTCCCCTTACCTCCATACCCAACGACTAATTGATGACTGAAGTCAACACTTTCTATTTTTAACGTTAGGCAAAGAAAATGTTAATCACATCATTTCTTCATTTTACAACACGTAATCTATTTCCTTAGACCAGGCAAAGTGTGTGCTGCTGAATGCAGAAGATAAAGCTGACTCTTATGACCTTGAAGTACTGTTCCTTAACTGAGTCCTTCCCCCCATCCTTTAAAAATAGATCAGTAGAACCAGCATGTACCTTTCCCCTTAGTAGTGATCCTATATGCTGGTTTTAAGACCATTTTGATAATATCTCTAAGGTGTTTTGAGATATTCACCAATAAAAGCAAAAATAAACTGTAATATAAGATGATCAAATTATTCCACTATGTAGACTGTTTGGAAAATTCATGATGAGTCAGTAAGATGTGGCTAGTTTTGCTGGAGTTCATGGTGTTAATCCAGCGCCTTCTAATCAACCAACCAAAGACATAGGGCAGAGAAAATACATTTGCCCTGGAAGCAAACACACCTGGTGACATTGCTCCTTCTACCACTGGCTGCCTGCGTGAACGGTTATCAGCTCTTGGCCTTCACTTCCTCCTGGGTATAATGAAATGGGCACAATCAGTGATTTCTAAAGTGGTCTCCAACTCTAAAAGTCTATGATTCTTTGTATTTACTTCCTTCATACATATATGTTCAATACTGTTTTGAGTGGGGGTGGGGAGATGAAGAAAACAGCACTGCCTCTCAAGTATCTGGGAATCTTTTCTGAGACAAATTCAATGACACAGAAAATAATATGAGAGCATATAGCTCTTCTTTTAAATGGAGACCACTGAGTGTAGCAAGAATTCAGAGAAAAGAGACACTGAAGGGTGGGGTCATTTCCATGGCTCTCAGAAACCATGTTGAAGCTGGCAATAAGGAGATTGGAAGGGACTCTGAAAGCTTGAAGTCCTAGAACTGAAAGGGTTCTCCAAGTCCATTGGTCAAACGACACTAGAGGAAACAGAGTCTCAGAGCCATAGGTTGATTCACTCAAAGCTTACAGCTCTTAGCATCACAGCTAAAACCAAGATCTCTGTTCTTATACTTCCCTTGTTTTTTTTTCCCTGAAATTTATTCCAAATTAAAAAGCTATATCATTTATGAATTTCTTGATCTAATTTTCCAGGAGCATCTATGTCCTCATAATTGGTACCTAGGAAGAGGCACAGGAAGAGGTGAAATATCTCTTCGAAAGAAAACATAGTTAAAAACTAACGCCATATGCTATTCCAATAAAAAGCCTGAAGACTTAGTCATTCCTAATTCAATACCCTAGTCACTGATTTTCTCTATGGGACTGAGCAAAAAATAATCTTCATCTTCTGCTTTCTGCCTATTTCCCAGGGTTACAAAGATGAAGAAATAGACAATCAAATCAAGCAAGAAAGTATTCATATATCATGAGAGGTAAATTAAATGTGTGGTTCTCCACTTGGCTGCCCTTCAGAATCCCATGTTGAGCTGAGCCACCACCCAAGACCTACAAAATGAGGAGCCTACAGCATTGGGCCAGGGAATGTGTCACTTTACAGCTTGAAAAAATGATTTTGATGCATGCCCCAGATTGGGAATCATTGGATTTGACTTTTAAAAATTCCCTTCAAATCCAAGATTCCTTGAATCTTTGTGCCTAAGTAGGCTTGAGTGGGATTTCACTGTGGTGTTAAGCCTAAGCAGGAGCAAGCAATGACTGAGAACCTCACCTGGGACAGAATCCCACCTGGCTTCTGGGCGCCATTACAAAGAACTCAAGGTGGTGGAGATTATACTGAAAAGACCGTGTGAACAGAACACTGTCCATTAAAGTACCTGTGCCTGCTGAGTGAATTGCCCCCCAAAAAATCTCTCTTTCATAGCCTTTAGGGGCAGTGGGGGGAGGTCATTTGAATGGATGGAGATGTTATGCCATTTGAAAGAGTTAGTCCATATCCCAAGCACCATAAGCTCTGAGATTAGAACTTTTGATGTACCCATGACTTTCCAGCCTGAAGAAGAAGGGTTAGGGGTGTTCCCTGGGTGATGGACAGAAACTTAGAAAAAATAATTTCTTCTTTTTTCCTCTATTAGGCTCATAGAGGCTAACATAGAGGAAATATAGGAGTCTTGGAATCAGCCTGAATTTGAATCCCAAATTTACATTCTGATTTTTCCTAGATAGGTAACTGAGCAAATCACATTAACCTTATGACCCTTAGCTTTCTCATCTAGAAAGTGTTGGGGTGCCTGGGTGGCTCAGTCTGTTGAGTGTCCGACTTTGGCTCAAGTCATGATCTCACGGTTTGTGGGTTCAAGCCCCGCATTGGGCTCTGTGCTGGCAGCTCAGAGCCTGGAGCCTGCTTCGGATTCTGTGTCTCCCTCTGTCTCTGCCTCTCCCCCACGTGTGCTCTGGCTGTCTCTCTCTCAAAAATAAATAAAATGTAAAAAAAAAAAAAAAGGAAGAAAGAAAAAGTGTTAAAAATAGTACTGGCCCTTTATTGTGATACTTTGGCAATTATGAGACATAAGACATCTGCAGTATTTGCCCAAGTAGGTATTCAGTAAACGTAAGCAATTATTAAGAGTACTGACGCTATCCAGTGAGGTAAGACATTGTGGAAAGCCATGGAATAGCACACATGGCAGGTGTGTGGTAGAGGCAGAAAATTCCCAAATAAAGCAGAGAAGCGTTTTGTCAGTCGACTTCACAGTCTGATGCCAGCCTAAAGAAAATACTATCCTTAACACTGTTCAGCAGAGAATACTTTTCTCCTCCTCCCTCTCTCTGACTTGCTCTCTCTTTCTTCCTCTCCACATACACACATACACTCCTTAATAAAGAAACAAATAATGGCTCCTTTAGAGCACAACAGCAAAACTCGTGTAGCTGGCAAAAAAGCAAAGCCTTCTGCCACGAGCACTGCCAGGCAGGATGTGCTCAGAGGATGCATGACAGCAGGGTCCCCAAACAATGCTGCTTTACAAGCCAAAGTGGGGGTGACCACAAGCAGATCAAAGCAAAGGAAATGTAGCATAAAAAAGAAAGCCCAGCTTAGAGCAGAAAAAAAAAAAAAAAAGTCTGGGAAATGTCCATAACACCTCTGCGGCCAACCTGGCGTGCAAAAGTCAGAAAGAGGGAGCTTTTTTGATCCAAAGTAATCAACATCCTTTGTGGGTAAGGAGGCAGGACGCCAAGCAGCCACAAGCTCTCTACACAACTGCGTGTCCATAAGTCAGAGACAAGGTGGGCAGCATGGGAAGGACCGTTGCCCACATACCCACTGCCAGCCGCAGCTTCCATTATGAGGGAGAATGCTTTGCAGCACTAAAATCCATCTAAGACTATTGTCAGGTACCAAAATCCACAAGCAAAATGATTCGCAGGGGTACCTGGGCCAGCTGTCACCCTAGGGAAAACTTCACAGTGGAGGAAGTTTGTTTAGAAAGCCATCCGCTGCCATCTCGCATCTACATAACTTTTCTGACTTCCTCTCTCCGCTTCCCTCCACCCCAAGGGTAAGCTTTTATTGAACGTTCATTATGTGTGAGATGCTCAGGTAAGGGGATTAGGCTACGAAGATGAATAAGCCTTAGACATTGTGTTCGATATATCCGTAGTACCCACACAAATAATGACAGGACGATGTGAGAGGTACCAGGAGCGTGCGAACAAAGTGGGAAAGAGGAAGCTGCATCTGTCAAGGGAATCAATCAGTCAGGTGTCATGGAGGCAGAGACGTCTGAGACAGACATTGAGGAATCAGTAAGTATTTAGGGCTGACAGTACAAAAAGCAATCCAGGCAGAAGTCCCGTCGTGGGGGATGTGCTTGGGGGAGTCACCACGTCCTGTGTGGGAGTTAGTACAGGAGAATGACAGGCCGTAATGCAAGAAAAGTAGACTGGCGGAAGGTTTCCAAAGCCCTAAATGTCCTTAAGCCCTATTGGCATTACATGCCCGCTCAGTCGCTCCTACCTGCTGAGAGTCCAGCACAGGTCAGATTCGGTTCACCCAGTGGGGCTGCCTCACCCACTCAGCCTCTTCACCTGAACACTCCCAGCTCTGGAAAGATTGCCCCCTCCCACACACGGACTTGTCACGGACTTACTCCCTATAGCATTAGAAAAGTTAAATTTCTACTCTTCCTAGTGGGTTTGTGCATTTCATTGATTTCTTAAACAAGTTAAAACAAAATTTTAATGTTTCTTTTTTGAGAGAGAGACACAGAGACAGAGCACGAGTGGGGGAGGGGCAGAGAGAGAAGGAGACGCAGAATCCGAAACAGGCTCCAGGCAACTGAGCCACCAGCACAGAGCCCCACGCAGGGCTCGAACCCACTGACAGAGAGATCATGACCTGAGCGGAAGTCGGATGCTTAACCGCTTAAGAGCCACCCATGCTCTCCGTTTTGTGCATTTTAGAAGACGACTTGTATTAACGCAAACAGAAAAATGGAGGTGGGAAACATCTTTGAGCAGAAGGATCTCTCTGCCACTTTCCCCAGGCTTTTCAGTGTCGTTCCTCATGTCCTCCGCTTACCCTATTTCCAAACTCGAAGATCAGAGGCCCCACTGCTCCTTGGCACACCACCTCCGATCTTTGATTTACCTCCGTTAGAAGCCACATCAGTTCTTGCGGGAATTGTGGGAGATTTCAACCTTCCCCTGCTACACCTTCACATAACAGATGAGGTTCCTCCGTGGAACACGTTTCCAAGTGCAGCTTCTATTTTGGCCTGAAACGCAACCCAATCAACGTGAGATTTTGAGAGGCGACTGGGGTGCTACATGTAACTACACCCATGACTCTCTCACACATGTTTTGATGAAAGCAAGCCTGTGGTTATCACACGGACAATCTTGACTTGGCTCTGATTCATAACAGAAGAAAATTGTTCGCGAATGTTACGTCACAACTAGTATATCACATGGGGTGTAGCCCTGAATGATTTTACATGCTAATGCGACACAGCACCCAGGTGAAGGGTCACTGGCTACATGTTGAACTGAGAAATATAAAGACACATTTCTCAGTGGTACACTTTACGTCGATAATCCATATGTAGCTTTCCAAAGTGTCCGGCTCACTCTTAGGGAACACATTACAAATGGTTTGACCTAACTCATTATTTCACTACAGATACATCACAGAGTCCAACGAAAGTAACTCAGTGACCTTTCATTCTTTTATGAAATGCTTTTCAATTGGAAATAGACTGAGCTGGAGGTCTCAACGTGAGCAGGTGTTTGCTTCATTATAATACGAAAAATTACATCTCATTGTACTTAGCATAGAAGCTAAGATTTTTTTTTTTGGAATGCTATAGTTAAAATAATTGTTTTTTCAAAAACAAATTAATATATGTGTGTGTATTATCTCCCTTGAACAAAACCGCAAAGGGAATGTCAGACAAGGGCTCATGTCCTACATCAGTCAGCTCGCTGTGAGGTAAATGAACCAGCATCCGGGGGGGCTTGCAAGAGCAAACATTATCCTCACTCACATGTCTGTGTTTTCAGGATAGACAGGGCTGCTCAGCTCTGCTCTGCATGTCCTTTCATTCAAGGGCCTCAGGTAAAGGCTAAGTCCCTCTTCGGGGGATGTTCATTTTCATGGCAGAGACTAAGAATAAGAGGCACCACATTTGAAGCTCCTGTTCGGATAGAGCCTGTGTCTCATTGGCTCATATCCCATTGGTCAAAAACAGTCACACAGACTAGCCCAACAGCAGTGGGGCAGGAAAATCCACCCGGCCCCTAACAGGAGAGGGAAATCAATATTGGAAACAATAACACAATCTATCACAGACCACCTCCTGTGGGTATTCACTGTTCCTTTCTCTCTCTCTTTCTTTTTATATTTATTTTTGAAAGAGAGACATAGACAGAACATGAGCTGGGGAGGGGCAGAGCGAGGGAGAGACAGAATCCAAAGCAGGCTCCAGGCTCTGAACTGTCAGCACCGAGCCCGATGCGGGGCTTGAACTCACAAACCGCGAGATCGTGACCTGAGTCAAAGTTGGATGCTTAAGCGACTGAGCCATCTAGGCATCCCATGTTCCTTCCTTTCTCATTCAGACTTACCCACTTTCAAGAAGTGTACCTGGAACCGCTCATCCCATTATGGCGTTGGATGCCAATTTGAAGATCTCATGCGTCTCTAAATCGGGTATAAATAATTACAATAAATGCCCCCATTCGTAAAGAGGAAGGATGAGAAGCACTTAACAATCAATCATTGATACACAGCACTTTGGAAGTTCTGCTGAACAAACATTAGAGGCCCTCCTATCCTGGGGCAGGGAATGTTCCTTGAGTAAGCCCCTGTTCTGCTGTCTGCAGGTAGCTCCCCAGTCCCTCTTTCTCTGTGGGTCTTGACTCCAACCCTCCAGGACATCTTTTTTTTTTTTTTTTTTTTTCTGTTATCATCCTCCCTGGTTGTATGTTGGGAGGGCATTGGGGATTGTGCCATCCTGGGGGAAGGAGCAACTTGGTCAGCCAGCTTCTTGCCCAAATTGTCTCAAAAAGTCACAAACTCTTACTTGAGGATGACAGTGCTTGGAGCAGTAGAACTCTTTCAAAGACTTTGTTAGCTATTGATTTATTTGATTCCATTTTTGTGCGCCAGCAGCCTACGCCAGAATTCTCTGGTGGACGTATGTTTTTCTCTAGACTTAAGGACACTGTGGGCTTGTCAAGCTATTGCAGACTCATGCCTTCAGGAATTGTGGCCACTCTCACAATTTGTTTTCAGCCTACATCTTAATCAGTGGTGTTGAGCTCAATACATTTCTCAATTTTATCTTTTGTCACTTGAAGATTAAAAACAGCCCCATTTTTCAACTCTGAAATCCCAGAATTTAAGGCTCCCTGTTTTCTTTTTCATGCCATCCTGCAAACAGGCCAGTTATTTTCTGGATTCATTTCATTTTTAAAATACCAAATGCAGCTAGTAACAAGTAACACACTCTAGCAATATTCCATTTAAATACCTTTCCAGCTAAAGCCACAAGTTCATGAGAAGGCTATCTGCAGTTATGGTCACTGCAGCAAACCTGTATTATTACACTGATTACCACTTTTCAGTTTCCTTCAATACTTTCTCACCACCAACAGCTTTATCCCGAAGGAATTGCCACTGATTTTTTTTTCATACAACAGCACCCTACTCCCCATCAGTTTTTATATTAGCTTCCTCGCTGCACAAAGAGCAACCCCAACACTCTGGCAGTTAATAACAACAAACACATTTCTTGCCCATGTGACATGTTAGCAAGTGCCACTTGGCTGTGAATACTTTGGCACTGTTTCACATATCTTCACAGTCAGGGTTCCAGGCTGAAGGGGCAACTGCTATGTGTAACGAATGCATTCTCACGACAGAAAGGAAGCACAAGAGATATTAAATCACAGTTAAGGTCTTTGTTGAAAGTAGCATGGTTACTTCTCACATTCCATTTACCAAGTCTAGCATAATGGAGTGGGGAAGTATTTTCTGCCCATTTTGAGGAAGTAGAGTAAATATTTTCAAATAATACAACCGACCATGTACTCTACTGAGAAAGCAAACTGATAGGGGTTCCTGGGTGGCTCAGTAGGTTAAGCATCTGACTTCGGCTCAGGTCATGATCTCACAGTTTGTGGGTCCTGTGTCGGGCTCTGTGCTGACAGCTCAGAGCCTGGAGCCTGCTTCAGAGTCTGTGTCTCCCTAGCTCTCTGCCCCTTCCCACTCACACTCTGTGTGTCTCTCTCAAAAATAAATAAGTATTTTTTTTAATTGAAAAAAAAAAAAGAAAGCAAACTTATAAAATCTCAGAGTTAGGGATATGTTAGATCAGCTCCATGAAGTTAGTGCAATGATCAGGATATTTATAAGGTCAATTATTTATTTATCATTCTGGAAAAAAAAAAAGAAGAAGAAGAAAGAAACCAATGAACTATTTGACTTTGTGCTATAAAACCTCTCACAAAGATATGGTATGAAAGTGATCAATATGCAAAATCGCTTCTATGAAAGTGAAAACATGAGAGAAGCATAAAGTTTCTTAATTGTGTGCTTTGTCTGTTTTATGAGAATAAAAATGTTGATAGTGAATTACATGTTATGGATATTTGCACAGGCAACCTGGATTTGCTGAATCCTTACAGTTTACATTTGATTCAGTCAAGGACTTTACATCACAACCAACAGAAGCGTTAGGGGTAAAAAAATCTGCCCAGAATTGTGGGGTTCTTCTGATTATTCTTACACAATTCACAAACATTAAGTGCGATGTTTTCCATTTGAATGGCAGCCATTGCCAGGCAAGGCTTCTGAGAGATAACAAAGTGAAGAGCGCCCTCTAGGGGTAAGTTGTAGGTTTTAACTTGTAAACTGAACCGTCCAAGAATTTCATTCTTTTCATTTTGCTTCTTGATCTGGACTCTGAAATTTAAAAAACAGAATCTTAGAAATATCAACAACACTCTGAAGTGCCTTCCCCCGTGTCTGAAACCTGTGTATTTTATATTGAGAAGTATCAAGCAAGTCAATACTCTTCATATAATAAAACATGTTATTTAGTCTGTTACTTTCTTATCCTTGAACTGTCACAAATATATGCTCAACTTTATTTTTAAGAAGAAATAAAAGTCTTCACCCTGGAGACGGAGCTTGAATAATCTGCAATGTAGATTTTGGTTTTATTGATTACAGGCCAGTGTAATCACTGGGAAGAAATATCTAACAAGTTTCTAACTCACGATAGTTCCAGAATGATTACACATTTTATTAATCAAGGTCACAGTCACCTCATTTTACTGGTGTCAATGAAAACCTGATGCGATGCGTTAATTAAGAATCACCATGGCAATGAAAATGGATATCTCAAACAGCGCGGTCATGGCTGCTATTTATGTGTGAGTTCCAAGTGCCCTCTGTCGGACAAACGCAGCTGCTGAGAAAGCCCTGTGTCCCACCTCTCCCCTAGAGTGCCTATTCAAACTAAAGTTCCATTAAAAAGATGTAGGCGCTCAACCCATGCAGAGATATAGGATCAGGCTTTATATTAAAATCGTGGAGGAAAAAAATTCATTGAAGCTTTATTGTATCTGAATGACTAGTTCTCAAATACCATTCCTTTTTTTTTTTTAATGACTGAAAATCTCATTTTAAATAGCATTGCCTCTTTGAGGAATTAGAAACGAGTAGAAAACAAGTCATGGACAACATTTGAAAACTCGAATTTTCTTTTCAGCACTTAGAGATAGGTTTCTTCTTCCACCTAACTGACCTAGAATCCCATGTACGTAAGTTTTTCATCCCCCAGGGCGATGAGGCCAGTTTGCTCAGCTGCGCTGTAAGTTACCAAAAAGGCAATGTGTCTACTGTGTAGTTGAAAATGCTATATTTGCGGTAACCAACTCAGAGTCAAGAATTGAGCAGAATAGTATAGTCTTGGAAGGCGAGGGTGCAATATTTTTTTGGCATCCAGGAACTACTAGGTGCCTTCGTACGGGCAGACACTACCATTAATTGTCTCGATCAGACTTCCAGCTGTAAGACAGGGATTTTGCCCTTATGAAGCCTAGTCCACATTTCTTTTTAAAAAAATTTCCTCCTTCTCCGGTGGTCTCTCTAAGCCATTAAAGCCTTAAATGTATAACCTGGAGTTCTGGAAAACCAGTCTTTAAAAAAAAAATGAAAGAACAAGATAATCTGCACTCTTGAACTCAAGAGCAAGGCGTCTTCTGTCTGCAAATGCCTTTCTCCTGAGAATTATGAGTTTTTCCAAACCATGAGGTGATAGCCTGGCTCTTAGTAAGCCCAAAGAAATACATTTACAAAAATAAAAATTAGAGCAAGCCTCTTTCATCCATGTTTAACCATTTCATTTAGCTGCTAACATTTTTTAGCTGCTAAAATATTAGTAAAATAACCCAAAATATGATGACTATTGCTTCTCTGCAATAAAAGTCATATGGACCGAATTGTTTTTCCTAAAAAAAATGTATATTGAAGTCATAATGCCCCAGTGCTTCAGAATGGGACTGTATCTGGAGATAAGGTCTTTAACTAAGTTGAGGTCGTTAGGGTGCCCCCAATCCAATCTGACTGGTATATTAACAAGAAGAGGAGATTAGGACATATACACACACAGAGGGAAGACCGTGTAAAGATGCACAGAGAGGACGGCCGGCCATCTACAAGCCAAGGACAGAGGCCTCAGAACAGATGTGCCTGGCAACACCTTGATCTCGGCCTTCGAGCCTCCAGAACTGTGAGAAAGTACGTTTATTTCGCTTGAGCCATCCAGTCTGTGCTACTGTGTATGGCAGCCCTAGCAAACTGATACAATAAGTGAGGCTGGCATTATTTCTATGACTCCACAATATCAGAAAAGAGATTCTAGTGTTTCTTGTAGCTTTCGCCTCAATTTTTTTGCCTCACGGCTGATAGCCAGCTAATTCTGCTCCAGACAAGACAGCTACATCCAAGACAGGAAAAGAGGGGGAGAGAATACTTTTCTTTTTACTAAAAAATAAAAGATGGGACTTCATTTTCTAATACAGACTCATTGCAAGTATCAGAAAACTGAGAGGCTCAAACAAGATTTATTAGCTCGAGAATTAGAAATCCAGGGGTAGTGCCAACTTTAGCTATGGCTGGATTCACAGATGAAATGATATTATCTGGGGCGAGAGTCTCTCTATCTCTTAACTTCTCTTTCACCATGTCTTCTGCTCCTCGGGGCTATCCCTAGAAATTCCAGGATTTTTCCTCATGGCAACAGGTTGGCTGCCATAGGTGTAGCCTCGCATTGTTTCAAGATCTAGTCCAGCAAGAAAGAGTTCCTGTCTCCCAACATCCCTGAGGAACATATGCTTCTTTCCTTGGCTCACCCTCCTCGCATAATTATATAAAATACGTCTTCATCCTCTTGTGTTAGCATGAGCGCTAGGAAGTCAGTGTTCACTTAACAATGTTGATGATGCTCAACATTGTAAAGAGTAAAGGACCACTTTTCATCAAGCACTTACTATATACTAGGCGTGGTTCTTTATCTCCTTGAATCATCACAGAACCTAAAGCAACAGGAATGATTATCTACCTCAAAAAATACTATTGAATATTGATATATTTTTATATAACCAATCTTAAGTAAATAAAGTAACTTGGTACCAATAACTGAGATTAAAAAAAAAAAAAACAGAGCCAGAAATTTAATACATTTCTGGCTGGCTCTGGAATCTTCATCCTCCTAACCAGTTTGCTCCACTGGATTCTATGTCGTTTCAAACAAAGCATGGACAGCTCTTGCTCGTCTCCATTTCAAGAACCCCTCCTGCCATGACTTCTGCCCACCTAGTTCTAGTAATTCCTGGCTACTAGAACTATACCTCTCCTCTATTCGGTTCATGAAAGGCTAATTCTTAACAAACAAATGCTTCATTCTTCCCAACCATTTTAATTTTAGGAAAGAAAGATTTCCCCTTATGCTGGTAAGGAGAATCATTTGAATTCATATAGTCACTCCATCCCTGCCCCTTCACAACCTCATCCATCTTTTTAAAATTTCTCTGATTTTTTTTTAATTAGGAAGTTTCACTTTTTTTTAAGACTCAGTCCTTAAAATAGGCTGGTGATGCAAGACATTTGCAAATAAATAGACAGCACTTATACCAATAGATAAGGATCCAAATGAGGGCCCAATTTCACATTGCCTTCTTTTGGCCAAAGATCTATTTTCAGTGTAGAGGTCAGATGTAGTCAATAGCACCTCTCTGCTTAAATCAGAAGCATGCTGGCATTATCAGCAGCAAGCAGAGTATGGTACTGAGGACAATTACAAGGAAATTTGAAAGATATGGACCCTGGCTCTTTAGCGATCACAAATCAAGAGGCTATATAATCATATTTGACAGGTGCTTTTCTCAAGGCCACATCAGCTATGAGGGGCACAACTTGGAAATAAGATGATGTTAAAATATAATGTAGCCTCATCTGAAGATTTGAGGGAATTCTGGTCACCATATGCACTCAGTTTCCCTCTTAAGAAGAGATGCTTTTCCTCTGACATCTTGAATAATCTCGTCACCCCAACATTATATGCACCCCGCTGTATCATATGTTTCATTTATGGAAGTGTGTCCTCCACAAGATTGGTGCTCTATAAAAACAGTGTCTACATCTTATTCATTCTTCTGTGTGCAGTGTCTGGCATACTGCCTGGTATACAGGGCTTGGTAAGTATTTGTGATTTGCAGGGGAAAATGCTTCACAAAGACTGTGGTCCACTGTCTTCTGTGAGCTCCTGTCCTTCAGCCACTGAGACGGCAGCAATAAACTCCGAGAGAATCTCCACTTCTGGTGACAAAGTTCCCTGCACCACCAGTGCTGAAGCTCATGGATTCTCCAGGACAGATGGCAGAAGCTTCCAGCCAATCTCTCGTGGCTGGAATTTGATGCCAGGCTCCGAAATTCAATGGCTGACATGACTGACCCAGAAGAAGCTTTCTCAGGATTAAATTATCATTTGCTGCTTTGGGATTGTGTTTATTTTTTAATTGTTAATTAGTCTCACACCCTAGCCGTCTGCCAAATGAGAAAGGCGGCTCTGTCCTTCTCTTACCATGTACTCTGGTTGATACATACCACATGAAGTCCTTTCCACAAACCCACTCCAGCTTGCAAATCTCTCCTCTCCTCCATTTGAGTCATTCGCCACCTCTCATCAGTTCCACTGGCAGAATTTGACTTGAGGCTCATACTTCACACTGAATGATTTACTACAAACAAAGAGGCACAGACAGGATGCTGGTAATGTAAGAAAATGATCAATTGTGGCACGGCATCCTGAAGCCTGGGTGGTAGGAGCTATAGGAACGTATTAGAATGCTATAAAGTGTCCCTGAGATTCTCAGCTCCTTCAGGGCGGAGACTGTCTTGTTCACTGCCTTAGCACCCAGAACAATGCTTGGCACTCAGTAGACACTCAATAAATACCTCCTAAATAAATGAATAAAGACTTGAACACTGCCGGGCAGCAAAACTTCATTATTTACCAAGTGCACTTGAGGAAGTGTGTGTGTGTGTGTGTGTGTGTGTGTGTGTGTGTTCTTGAGAATTCTGAATCATGATCCTGAGATCCAGAAGACTACAGGATGATGGCATAGGCCTCATCTCTGATCTTCAACTCTTTCTAGAAACATGGCTATTAAAAATAACCCCCCCAAAAAAAAACCACAAGTCACGTGTATCAAGTTAGCATGTTATCAGAATAAACAGAGACAGAGTGAAGTCGTTAAGAGCCTAGACTCTGAAAGCAGACTGCACACATTGAAATTGTGGGTCAAACTGAGTAGCTCCATGACTTTGGACAAAGCAATTAGCCTCTCTGTACCTCACTTCCTCATAATAGGTAACCATAAACTATCGTGCTTTGCGGGATAGGTTTGCATAAGGATGACAGATGAGTTAATATGCGGGAAGCACTTAGAATGTTGCCTGGCAAACAGTAAACATTCAACCAATGTTTGTAGTTGTTATTATAAAGAGTTGTGAAGCTCAATTTGGGCCCCACGACTGATGAGTCAGATTTCAATATATGTTCTGTACACTAAGTTATTGTGGTCCTATCTGGACCATGAGGGAAGCTTGTTCTCTTGAGAGTGAAGGATGGAATTCTCTCACCAGTAGGAGTAAAATTTCTCATTGTCTATTGTTATAAAAAAAAAAAAAAGTCAGTTACAGAACTAAAAAAGAGAACACACAGGGTAGGTCTTGATCTAGTCAGATGAAAAAATTCTCGATGACAGTTGGAGACTGACCTGTATGAAATATTCTGAAAGATATCTCACTGATAAGTTAGTCTCTAACATGAGAACAAATGCCAATAGTAATAACTGCAAGTAATAGCTAACATTTACCTTTCTAAATACTATACATGTGTTTACTTGGATAATCCTCAGCTCACCTTCTGACTAAGAACTGGTAAGCAAGGAGCCTGGCCTGTGGCTGAAGAGCAAACACCCATGAATGGGGTCTGTGTCAGTCAGGGCAGACAAGGTTTTCCTGTGGTAACAAAAAGCCTTATAGACTTGACACCAAACTAGCTTATTTCTCGCTCACAATCCTTGTCCCTTATGGATCAGCAAGCAACCCGCCTCCACACTGCCACTCAAGATTAGCCTAATTGCTCCTGCTGGTCAGCATGATACTTCTTTTGTGGAATCACACAGAATTGGGCCTCCAGAATGGTACTGACATGTCCATTTTGGGTGATCCTCACTCATGCTGGACAAAGTCCTTTGTTCTTAACCACCATCTGCCCCCTACCAACACTTGTGCTGAAGCCATGTTTGAGCCCTTATGTCAGCTCTCACCTGTCCATGTTTAATTTGCAAAACCACCTCTAGTCTACAGCATCTGAGAGTGACAGCAGGTATCCTTTATTCTGTGGACTTCCCGCTGCTGACACGCAGAGCTGATGCCACCTCTCATGAAGGCTCAGCATTACATGACAGAGAGTGGGAGGATGTGGGGATTGCCTGTCCTTCTGGAGCAAATGTTTGCTTACATCACTGCTCTTTAACACCAATGGGCTCTGGAGTTGATGTCTTCTCTTGCCTCCAGTTGTTGTGGTGATGGCACATTCTTTCAGGGCTGTCTTAAGCATGCCAGATGAGCGACCAGACATTCGTTGTGTGAATGGGGCTGCTCTTCTCACTCTGCCCACGGGCCTCTCACCTACCCTCCCTGCCCTTGTCAGCATGTGAAATTCAGGGATGTAAACAACATTGAAAGAGATCACATTTTAGGAGTGCAGAGATGACAGCCCGATGGAGTTTAAGAGAAGAGATGGCCAGAAGTTGTGTTATATTCCCTTACACTATAACCTTCTAAACAGGACACATAACATGACCAAAAATGAATGATTATTCACATTTTTTTTTCATGCATGGGGAAGATCACGTGTGAGCATCATCAAAAACAAAACAAAACAAAAGCCTAGTAACAACCTTTGAGGGAATCATTGGAAGCCAGGATTCAGGAATGGCAGAATGGGTAAGGCAGTGTCAGGGCTGATGGTATAAGCAGCATTCAACGCCTGGAACTGGAGGAGTGCAGAGGCAAGGAACTCTATATTGTTTCCATACAAACAGCTTCCAAAGAGCCATGGCATTGTGAGTAATAACAGTGTTGCCATCCTTTTCTCCCAGTGCAAGATATTAAATTTGCCAGAAATGGTGCATTTGACAATAAAGGCGAAAACATAGTTCTGGAACTGAAAAATAAAGAGATGGTTCCTGGACACTACAAAACAAATCTTCACCTGCAAATGATTGGACAATAATCAAATGCCTACGTATTTCTTCTATAACCACTATTCTAAACTTTCATTGATAAATACCTCCCACAGCCCTATGAATTTTGTAATATGCTTTTAGATCAAATTGTTTATATAGGTAGGGGCTTGCAAAGGAAATTTTGCCTGGGACCTCCCATATCCTGTTTTCCTTCACAAGCTATTGACCAGAACTAGTCTCATGGTTTATCCGACTGCCACGGGGGCTAAAACTTGAGTGCCCAAAAGGAGAGAAGAACCAAATATGACAGACACAGGTAATGCTTAATGCAGTCACCAACAAGCATGAGTCTGGAAGTTGTAAGACAGGCCACATTTCAGTAATTATAAGCTGCTCACTGGGTTGCCAATTCCCTTGTTTATCCCATAGCTGTATCTAAACCCTTATCAGATATGAAAGCCTTGCCTTAGCTGTGCTGTCCTACAATCAATCATAGCACTCACAGCATAAATACTGTATAAGTCAGAGTTCCCGGGATGCAGAAAGCAATCAGCAGAAACATCAGCTGTCGCCTTGGACAGAGTGGAGATGAGGATTCCAAAGATAGGCATCCAAGGAGACGAAGAAATAACGGAACTGATAGAAAAGAAACAGACAGAGAAATTTCACTGTTTTCTTTAACTGACAGAGAAATTTCTAGAGAATCTCCTATAGACACTATAGGGAAGAGGAGTCTGGGGTTCTGAATATGGATTGTGACTGGGAGTCATTATATATTGGGGTATACCTGCATCAGAGTACCTGAAATTTGTCTTTGAACATCTGTCTCCTCTCCAGAGATCTGGTCTATGGTTCAAATCCTCAGAGCTGGATCTGACATTTCACCTATAGAAAGTCAATCCCACTGAAGTTACAGTAGGTACCATAAATATGAAGTTGTCTTATCTTTTTCTGTGAAATCTACCTTTTTGGAAGATTTTTAAAAATAAAACATGGTCTCTGGGGCGCCTGGGTGGCTCAGTCGGTTGAGCTTCCGACTTCCGCTCAGGTCATGATCTCACGGTCTGTGAGTTCGAACCCCGCGACCACTCTGTGCTGACAGCTCAGAGCCTGGAGTCTGCTTCAGATTCTGTGTCTCCCTCTCTCTCTGCCCCTCCCCCATTCGTGCTTTGTCTCTCTCTGTCTCAAAATAAAATAAAACATTTAAAAAAATAATAATAAAATAAAAGATGGTCTTCAAACACTGGTCATTAGAAATGTTGACAGCTGGTGAACAAGATATTTTGGAGTGGGTGGACTTCTCAGTATTCCTCAAACCTCAACATGTGCACTTCAGGATTGTACTGCTACATTCAGTTAGCCCAAGATAAGTGCTAACTTGTGTATTGAGACTGCCACCCTAATACCGGATCTGTTCCGCTTGGCCCCCTTGTATAACGTGCTAACATAGACTCACTGATGCTTCAGAAACATAGAGGAACGTGCCTCAATAGCCTTGCTGGCTTAGAGAAATTCAGGCAACCACAATAATTTAATGGTAAGTGACTTGGGTGGAAATGGGGTAGGGTGAGCGGTCAGTGGGTGGAAGGCACAATAGGGAACACCAAAGGAACTTACGTGCTGATGTTATGAAGCACAATTGCTAGGACAATTTTGTATCCCAAGAACTGGGATTAAAAAAGAAGAAGAAGTTTGCATATTCAGGAGGAAGTTATTCCAGTGTGTAAACGTATACTCATTGATTATATGCAGTAGGAATCCAAGAATTACATGAAGGAGGGCACATTCATGAAATAAAGTTTTCAGTGCATGCAGCTTTAAAATTTGTTATTTAGTTCCTAGTTCAAGTCCTATAACCAGCTAGAATGCAAGTATCCCTCTGATACACAAAATCGATGAAGGAAAAAAATGTGTTTCATAGAAGTAAAATCAACACGTGAAATAAATTTTCAAAACTAACAGGTCAGTTGTGTCCAACAGAAAGAAATGGTCTCAAGACGAACACAGACACTGGAGGATGAGAGACAGGAATTGGAGGCAGCCGGCAAGTGTTTACTCATTTAATCTACAAATATTTATTATGCATCTAGTATGCAGGCAGTATGCTAAGTGGGAAGTTCATAGAAAAAAACAGTATATAATCTTTCTCCCAAGGAGATTACTATCTGGAGTGGGTACGAGACAACCAGGTAAAGTCTAACTAATAGTGCAGTGAGTATTATAACAGGGCAATCACAGAACACTACAAGGTTATATAAGAGGGGCATCACTATAGTGTTAGAGGTTTTTAAACAATCCCCAGGGGAAGTAATAACTGACCTGAAAAGGAAAAAGCATGGGGAATCACCAGTTAAATATGGAGAAAATTGATCCAAACAAATGGAACAGCATGTGTAGAGGCCCAGAGAAAACCAAGTGCCTAGAATGTTTGCAAAACAAATCTGTGTGGATAGGAGATTGTGAGGGGGGCCAAGGGATGCATCAGGTAAGTGGAGGGGTAAGCAGAGGTCAGATTATGAAGGGCATCATGAAGCCATACGTTGGACTCTACCACCTCTGCAGCGAAGAGGAAAGTCCCCCACTCCTCACTACCACCCAAAATCTCCATTCTCCCTCTCTCTGCTCCCTTCTATCACCCCACATCATTAGATAAAATTGTGTCTGCAAAAAGTAAATGACTTTGTAAATTTACGTTCTTATCTACCCAGCATCTCTCACCAAGTCTTCAAATACTATCTTATGGGCAATGCTGCTGCAGTAACTTCATCAGAATATCATTCTAACAGTAGAATGTCAAAGCTAATTTAAAGCAGAATAGTATTAAATGTCAATTTGTCCCAATAAAAACACTAGAAAAAAATCTGTGGACCAGTAGGGCAGAACACTACCTTAGGACAGAGTATTTATAGAGTTTAAGGTCATGGCTGGGTAGTTTTAAAGTGAGCCTTGCAAGTTGGAAACTGGTTGAGATTGAGCAGAATTTTTTTATTATTATTAAAATAACTTTGGATTGGTAGAGACAGAGAGGCAGAAGTCTTGAAGCAAGTCTCAATGAGCAAGCTATTTCATTGATTCTCTTTACTTTTTCTTCAATTGATTTTCTTTTCTTTCACAAGCAGGCATTTCTTGAAGCAAACAGCTAAGTTATGTTTGCCTGGTCCCAGCACTGATTAACATAAGGACAAAAAACAATGTCTACTCTCAGTGTTTTTCAACACGGACAAGGAATATTGCTGGTTTCAGTTCCCAATATCCACATAATTTCTTTTGACCATGTTCCCACTTAACCAGTAAAATGCAGGCTAATAAATGGAGAGAGGGAGCAGTTAGACAAGTTATCACGACCCCTATTCTGTCATTATTGGCTAGCGTGTATAACTGAAAATTGAATAGAGGTAAAAGTTAAGAAAGGAAAATAAGGCAATAGCCCAAAACTATTATCTTTTTAGTAGCATCCAATACATTACAAATACCCAGCTAGACACAGATTATGATGAGGAGTAAACAAGGAAAGATAAGTAGACATTATTATCATTCTTTGGGAGAATAAGTGAAATTTTTAAAGTACAAAAATAATCACAAAACTCCACTTTCTATAAACACATTGTGTCTCTTCACCCAAACATCCTAAAATGTAAGATCTTTCACGGCCTGGCGTCAGCCTCGTCACCCACAATACAGTACACTCATAAACATGAAGTTTCCCCAAATACATCCCATTTTTTCCAATCTTTGAACACACTGTTCCTTCTTCCTGTAGTGTCTTACTCTTCCTCCTGCCTTTCTCCACCCATCTGGATCATTTTCATTTATCTTTCAACAGTCACCTTCGGTATTATATATTTAAGAAAACTTCCATGACACCTCGGATGCTGTTGAGTTAAAGGCCTCTCCTCTTCGTTTCTATAGCAACCTGTGAATCTCTCTCTCCCTTAGCAGATTCCACAGTGTTACAATTGCTATCAAACTTGTCTCTCTCCCATCTTTAATCCATGGGCTCCCAGGGCACCTGGGTGGCTCAGTCCGTTGAGCGTCTGACTTTGGCTCAGGTCATGATCTCACAGCTCGTGAGTTCCAGCCCCGCGTCGGGCTCTGTGCTGACAGCTCAGAGCCTGGAGCCTGCTTTGGATTCTGTGTCTCCTTCTCTCTCTGCCCCTAACCCACTCACATTCTGTCTCTGTCTCTCTCAAAAATAAATAAACATTAAAATTTTTTTTTTAATCCGTGGGCTCCCAAAGCCAAGAACTTTGCTTTGCTCACCAGTGCTTTGCAATATGACCAATACTTACTTTTACTAATTTCTATTGATTATAGTTGGAGAGTTTAAACCTCCTACATGAAAGGATGTTGACTAGAAAGATTTTAGGTGAATCTCCATATTGTAGTTATATGTTTTACATGTGCGTGTTTTATACTTTGAAAACTTTTCACAATTATTTCTAAAAAATTTTTATGGAATTTTTGAATTGTCATAAACCAAACAGAAAAGTATTGATTCTTTAGAAAACTAAGTTTACTCCTTATGTATATCATGACTTAGACTGTAGGGCTCTTTGTCAACCCAGAGAAGTCAATTCTAATTAGGGCAAATTCAGATATTCTGGCTACCCAAGCAAGGGAAATAACAATATCCAATTAGGAGGATAAATCTCTCGAGCTGCAGGAAATATTATCAATGCTAAATGCTCAATACACTGATGGTAAAAATAAAGACCGCACATTGAGAACACAACCTAGACCCAGACCTTGGGTAAAGGACAATCGCTTGATAGGACTGCCCAAAAGAGCTTGTATGAATCTCTCAACGATATGTTAGAGAATTTAGTCCATTAGATATAGCTAAAAAATCACTTTCAGTTCTATTAACTACATGTGAAACATGAATACAAATATCTTTTTTAAATATCTTTGAAAGATAGCATGCACTTGTAATTATAAAACAATCCACATTTTAATGTGGTGGTATCAGGTTTTGCCTTTAAAGCTCTGTAAGTTCTAGTGGGGATGAGCACTTACTAGACAAAGACGATTCATCAGCCCTCATCTTCCCTGGCCCCTCTCAGATCTGGGCACTGGTGCCCTTCACCTGTAGCCTCAGTTTTGTCTGGTCCATCAAGAAGATATGAACAAAGAAAGAAGTATATCAAATACTTCTGCCCTCCCCCACCATCTGCAATCTGGAGTGAGTCTGAGTATGGAAGAGTTGGGCTTTCTTTTCACTGCTGGGTCTTCCTTCCACTTTAGATCCCAAGCATCAGTCTAATTTTCTGCAGGAACAAGGACTCTTTCTGGAATTCCAGCTCATTTGCCAGAATCTGTATAATACACAGGCCTTGAGAACACCCTGTCTCCAAGATTTGGAACTGCCCAGTGTTATCCCAGATGCTGACTACATACTGAAGATTCACCTAAATTTCAGTCTGTGAAACACCATTGAATATTATCTTCATTGCTTTGGGTTGCTATAACAGAATGGCACAGAGTGATTCCCTTAAACAACAGAAAATTATTGCTCACAGTTCTGGAGGCTGGGAAGTTCCAGATCAAGTTACTGTCCTATTTGGTTACTGGTGGGACCTTCTTCCTAACTTGCTGATGGCTACATTTTCGATGTATCCTCACATGGCAGAGAGTGAGTGAGAGCAGACTCTGGGGTTTCCTCTCACAAGGACACTAATCCCATCAGGTCAGAGTCCCACCCTTATGACTTCATTCAACCTTATTTACCCTCTTATAGGCCCTGTCTCCAAATACAGTCACATTGAGGATTAAGAATTCAAATATGAATTTTGAGGGACATAATTCAACCTATAATAAATATAAAGACTAATATCTAAATCAAGCCTAAGTTCTCCATGTATATTCAACAACAATAACAAGTCAATATTTGTTAAACACATACTTTCACCAAATTATATCTTATTTTAATATTATTTTTTTTTATTAAAAATTTTTTTAACATTTTATTTTATTTTTGAGACAGAGTATGAACAGGGGAGGGGCAGAGAGAGAGGGAGACACAGAATCTGAAATGGGCTCCAGGCTCTGAGCTGTCAGCACAGAGCCCAACGCGGGGCTCGAACTCACGGACCGTGAGATCATGACCTGAGCCGAAGTCGGACGCTTAACCGACTGAGCCACCCAGGCGCCCCTAGGATAATATTATTAAGTCGGGTATTACTTCTCCCTACTTTGCAGCAGAGGAAGTTGAAGGTTTGAGGTATAAAACACCCTAACCAAGGCCACATAGCTACAAGATGACAGAGTTAGAACTCAAATCCATATCTGTAGGAATTAAAAGCCCAAACGAGATCTGTCCACTATGCACTCATAGGTCAAAACTATAATTCAGATCAACCCTCAGTCCCAGCCACTTCCCTCTCCTCAGAAATTGTTAAAGTTTGCCTCACGGACACACCTGAGTTTTGACAATTATAGAGCTGACAGTGAGTGAATCAAAATGTATTTCTTTAGCACCTATAATCAAACACTGGGTGAAACACTAGATTACTACTTACGTATCTACACGTGCCTGAAAAGATGAATGTAAATCCAATAGGTTCAGATGGAACTCTGGATACCGTAATCACATCTCGCAGCATTCTGTCTCTTTGATTCATGCTGTTCTTATTTACAGTTCCACATTGCTTTTTGTGTTGTATCAGCTTTCAAACTGCCAACACTGGCCATCTTTCTCTATCTTTGTCTTCCCCGGCACAACATCCGTTCATTCTTTAATCAGCAAATACTATTGTGTCCCTACTATGCATTGGGTGCTATTCCAAGCACTTAGGATACATCAGAGAACCAGTATCCCTGCCCCTGGGGGGCTTTTATCCTGTCACAGGGAAACAGAAACCAGAAGCTGTGCTAAACATATGGTGTGACAAAATTACAATATGCAGTATGGAAAAAGAAAAGGCAGCACAAGTTAAGGGAAAGGAGGAGTAGGAGAGGAGAATGTCAAGGTGAATGTCTTTGAGGAGGGGCATCTGAACAAAGAGATAAGGAGATGACACACATCTGAGGAAGAGCATTCCAGGCAAGAAAGAACACGTGCAAAAAGCAGGCCTGGCCTGTTGGAGAACCAGTTCACAGAGCCACTTGGCAGGAGCAAGTGAGCAGGAAGAAAGTCAGAGAGCTGGAAGGGGGCAGCTATAATGAAGGGCCTATAGGCCATTATAAGGGGTTTTGTTTTTACGCTGAGAAACATGAGACATCATTGCAGGATTCTGAGCATAGGAGTGATCATGACCAGACTCACATTTTTAAGGTATCATCTTAGCTTCCAGATAAAGGACAGACAGGAGGTGGTAGGGGGAGCAAGGATAAAAGCAGGGAGGCCATCAGGAGACTATTGTAATAGTCCAGGTAAGAGATGTTTGATGGCTTGGACCAAAGGGGATGGGTGTGATGATGGGGAGAAGCAGTTAGATTCCGGATATATGTTGAAAGTAAAAGAAATGTCATGTACTGACCATCTGTCAGTTCTTGAGCCAAAGGGCAAGAAATGTATCCACTGGCTTAGCCCTCAATGCACGAGGTGGAGGGGCTTGAAATAACACCTGACATAGTAAGGCCTGATTGCCTGCCAGTCACCCTAACAAGCACATCTTGTAAGATAGGAAATCAACGCACAGAAACAGTGAATGACTCTAGTTAGTGAGTAGACGAGCTGGTACTTGAGCCCAGAACATCTGGAACTAGAACCCGTCACACAAAACCACTCTTCATTGCAGGTTGAGGCACACTTTCTAGACTTGAGATCTGGTGACTCAGGAACAAACAGCTGGAGACAATGCACCCAGGGTGAATCAGGGTAACCTCTGAAGTACAGCAATCTCAAACTCACCACAGAGTCCGAAAACCCATGAAAAACGCTGTAACAACGAATGAACTAGATTCTGGAATGAATGAGTCTCTGGGCACAAGGTGATTCCACGCTGGGATGACAGCTAACTAGAAATATGGCAATTTTACACACCTCCCTGTGTCCTTAAACAGAGTACGGTACATGATTGAACACTTTCTTAATGATTGGAGACAACATTATGAACATTCATGAGAGCACTGGAGTCCAAGAAGCAGAGTCGCTTAGGCCATTTGGCTGTGGGGGAGGTTTGGGTATGATTCTTTTTTAAAAGAGTATATTGAAGTTTGAAATGAGGAGAAGAGATTAAGTGGCTGGCAGAACACAGGGAGTGTTTTTGCAGCTCAGCCTCAGGAGACATAAAGGGAATTGATTCGGGAGTACAACTGGGCCTTTGGGACTGCATTTCTGCCTCTGAGCAGGAGAGCACAGAGATGACAGAGACGGGGCTGACAGAGGCGCTGCTATCCTGTGACTGGCATTTTCCTGGGAAGAGACAAGCCATGTGTGAGGCTAAAAAAAACACGAGTGAGACCCTCCCCTCCTCCAAGCCAGGGGTGCGCTGATCGATTCCCAAGCTTTCCTTTCATAAGCCCCCGAAGCGCACCACGCATGTACTGCTGACTATAGGGATCGTCTTGCTGGAGAGAGGGCAGGAAGTGTCTCACATTGATGGGAAAGGTACTGGAGTGAAGCCTACACAGATACTGTCATTACTTTCTTGGAGTTTGAACTACAGGGGTTTAACTCCCTCTTAAATGGCTATCAAGTCTTCCAACTAACCTCGCATTTTGGATTAGGAGTCATATTTTTTAAATGGATTTTTTAAAAATCGGATCATGGGACACTCCACTGCTGTAAATTCAGGCAGAATTCTGAGACAGTTCTCAAGATCCAGTCCAACCCCTGCCTCCAGGGCACACAAACTTTCTCCCAGTTATTTAACAGACACTAACCTAGGTGCTGCTGTGAAGGATTATGTGAGATAAAATAAAGGTACCAAATCTTAAGACAGGGGAAATTATCTTCAGTGGGCCTGACCTAATCAGGTGAGCCCCTAAAAGAGACTGGTGTCCTGGTAAAAGAGATTCAATGCGTGGGGTGGAGTGTGGAGGAAGGTTTGACATGAGAGATTCTTTGTTGCTCACTTTGGAGATGGAGGGGAGCAAGTGTCAAGGAATGTGAGTGACATCTAGGAGCTGACAGCCGTCCCCAGCTGACAGCCAATAAAGAAAGGGGACCTCAGTCCTACTGCCACAGGGAACTGAAATCTTCCAATAACCTGCATTCTTCCCCAGAGCCTCCAGAAAGTAACCCAGCCTGGCCAATGCCCTGATTTCCACCTTTGAGACACAGAACAGAGAACACAGCCATGCCATCCATGCTCAGACGTCTGACCTACACAACCATGTGTGAACTAAAACTGGGTGTTGCTTCAAGCTGCAGAGTTTATGGTAATTTGTTATATAGTGAAAGAAAACTAGCACAATGGCTAAAAGTACATTTTGGAAATAAACCACTAACAGAAATGTCTTTGTAAATAAGATGTGATCAATTCTTTGAAAGAATGCTTCCTACACCTGGATACTTACCTCCATTTTTATCAAATATCAGAATTTGTATTTTGTATTGGAGGGTTTCTTAAGGCAAGCTGTGTCTTTCTACTAAAGTATGTTTTGTTACTAAGGGACAATCATAAGAGCTAAGTTTCACTATGAAGTTGAGTCAAAACCAACTAGCCGAGAAATACTTCTAAAAACGATTTTAATAAATATGCTATAATTGACTTGATATGTAACCATATATAAATGAATGTTTACCTTTGAATAGTTTATAATTGATTCCTCTTATTTAAATATATTTTCCTTTCTAATGAAGTTCATACTGTTTAAACTTTAAAAAATAAGTATTAAATCATTTTATCAATAATCGTTGATGCATTTACAATCATTCATACATTTACCCAGAAATGAAATATATTTTTTTAATATTTATTTATTTTTGGGAGACAGAGAGACAGAGCATGAGCGTGGAAGGAGCGGAGAGAGAGGAAGACAAAGAATTGAAAACAGGCTCCAGGCTCTGAGCTGTCAGCACAGAGCCTGACGCAGGACTGAACTCACAAGCCGTGAAATCATGACCTGAGCCAAAGTCAGAGGCTTAACTGACTGAGCCACCCAGGCGCCCCTTGAAATGAAGTATTTTTAAAAGGCTCTTCAGAACTCAAAGGGAAAAGGGTATATAAAAATATAACATCATGGTTCATAAAGGTAAAAGAAATTAGAATGCCTAATTAGAAAATGTTAGTCAGAATCAAGGGCTTTTACAAATTACATTTTGAGGGGGACGAGTTAAGAAAGTAGAGGAATAGGGGGACCCTAAGCTTGTCTTGACCCTTAAACACAGCTAGATTGTTCTCAAGTCATTCTCAACACCGAAGAAATCAATTGGAGGTCTGAGAGAACAAAAACTCCAAGTCTACAAGTAGAAAAGTGACCACCTTCTGGAAGATAGGAGGTGCAGAGAGTTGACTTGGGGGACATAGAGCTATCTGAGGCTACCACAGATCATTAGAAGCAACAGAATACAAAATCTGAGCTTTTAGAAGTCCACTACCAGGTGGGATGTGCCTGACTCTAAGGTGCTCAGGTGGTGAAGCGGGGTGGAGTCCTAGGAGTGACAGCTGATCTAAGGATTCCCTGGGTCACAAGAATGGGTGGGGCCAACGTGCTGCACTGCTCAAAAGCATAGGAGTGGGGGCTCCAGCCAAGGGCACCGAGCTGGGATGCTGCCTTTCTGCTATGTTTTGCCATAAACTCTGAACTGCTGCATGGTTGTGCAACCACTTTCCTTGTATCAGCTGGCAAATGGCAGAAGCACAGCAAAACCCTCTCCCAGAGGCACAGAGTGAGTTCACCTTTAGGGAGTCCCTAATATTTGGAGATTTGAAACACTCTTGGGCCTCTGATATTAAAATCTTGGACACAGGCAGGGTGAAACGCAGGGTTTTAACCGAAATCAGTGACACTAGAGGGGTGATTGATTCTCTTCTGTGAGGGTTCTCTGAAGAGTCCACAGGTGGGAACTTTCAGCTCTGGGGCTAGCAAGCAGGGTGCCGCCATAGTCATCCTGCTCATCAGCCCTGAAAGCCTTCAGGGAGCAAAAGAGCACCACCTAGTGGAGGCTGGAGCCCGTTACACCAAGCCCACCCCACTGTGCCCTGGAGGGGCATTTCCTCTAGGGCAAGTCAGCCTGAGAATCAGAGCAACAGGTCTTCCCCCAGAAGATCTGAACAAACAACTGGCTTGCAACAAGTCTACTGATCATAGAGTGCTGCAAAGCTTCAGCTCTAGGGGAAATAGGATCTAACTTCCTTTTTACTTTTATTTTTTATTGAATTATTTTTTTCACTTATTTCTTCAATTTCTTTTTTACTTTTATTATTTTTTTAATTTTTACTTTTATTTTTCTTTGTATTTTTAAATGTTTTTCTTTATTTTCATTTCATTTTCTTTTATTAATTTTTTTTTATATTTTTATTTTTGGATCTAGATTCTTTTAGCAAGCAGACCAAAACACATCCAGGATCTAGTTTTTTGGGGGGTATTTTGGCTTTTTCTTTGTTTGTTTGTTTGTTTTTTGTTCTTTCTTTCTTTCTTCTTTTCTGGACAAAATGATGAGATGGAGGAATTTACCCCAAAAGAAAGAACAGGAAGTAGATCTCACAGCCAGGGACTTCATCAATGCAGATATAAGTAAGATATCTGAACTAGAATTTAGAACGAGTATGAGGATACTAGCTGGACTTGAACAATGTATAGAAAACACTAGAGAATTCCTTTCTGCAGAGATAAAAGAATAAAACCAAGTCGAGTTGAAATTAAAAATCCTATAACTGAGAAGCAAACCCAAATGCAGGCCATAAAAAGAGGATGGACAAATCAGAGGTGTGAATTAGTGATACAGAATATAAAATTCTGGAAAATAATGAAGCTGAAAAGAAGAGGGAAAGAAAGGTAAAGGATCACAAGCAACTTATTAATCTTCATATCATAGGAGTCCCAGAAGATAAAGAGAGAGAAAAAGGGGCTGATGGTTTATTTAAAAAATTATAGCAGGAAAATTCTCTAAGGAAGGACACAGACATCAAAATCCAAGAATCACAGAGAACTCTCATTAAATTCAACAAAAGTCTACCATCACCAAGGCATATTACATTCAAATTCACAAAATACACAGACAAAGAAAGAATCATGAAAGCAGCAAGAGAAAACAAAGTCCTTAACCTACAAGGGAAGACAGATCAGGTTCACAGCTGATCTGTCCCCAGAAACATGGCAGGCCAGAAAGGAGTGGCAGTATATATTCAACGTGCTTAATGGGAAAAATATGCAGTAAATAATTCTGGCAAGTAAATAATTCTGACAAGGCTGTCATTCAGAATTGAAAGAGAGAAAATTTCCCAAAAAAACAAAAACTAAAGGAGTTTGTGATCACTAAACCACCTTTGCAATAAACTTTAAAGAGAAGTCCTTGAGTGAAAAACAAAACAAAACAAAAAGACGAAAAGCAACAAAGACTAGAAAGAACCAAAGAACACCACCACACACAATGTCACTAAAGTCATATCTCTCAACAATCAATCTGAATATAAGTAGACCACATGCTCCAATCAAAAGACACAATATCAGAATGCATTAAAAAAAAAACCAAGATCCATCTATATGCTGCTTACAAGAGACTCATTTTAGACCTAAAGACACCTGAAGATTGAAACTGAGAAGATAGAGAACCATCTGTCTTGCTAATGGACATCCAAAGAAAGCCAGAGTAGCCATACTTATATCAGACAAACTAGATTTTAACCCAAAGACTGTAACAAGAGATGAAGAAGGGCATTATATTATAATTAAGAGGTCTATCCATCAAGAAGATCTAACAATTGTAAATATTTATGCCTCCAACTTGAAAGAATCCAAATATATAAATCAATGAATTACAACCAAAGAAAGTTATTGATAATAATACAATAATAGTAGGGACTTCAACACCCACTTACAGCAGGGGACAGATCATCTAAGCATAAAGTCAACAGGAAACAATGGCTCTGAATGGCAGACTGGATTGGATGGACTTAAGAGATACATTCAGAACATTTCATGCTAAAGGAGAAGAATACACATTCTTCTTGAATGCACATGGAATGTTCTCCAGAACAGATCCCATACTGAGTCATAAATGAGTCCTCAACAAGTACAAAAAGATCAAGATCATACCATGCATATTTTTGGATCAAAATGCCATGAAACTTGAAGTCAACCACGAGACAAAAAAAAAATTGGAAAGCCCTCAAATACATGGAGGTTAAAGAACATCCTACTAAAAAATGAATGGGTTAACCAGGATATTAAAGATGAAATTTAAAAATACATGGAAGCAAATGAAAATGAAAACACAACAGTCCAAAACCTTTGGGATGCAGCAAAGACAGTCCTAAGAGGGAAGTATATTGCAAAACAAGCTTATCTCAAGAAGCAAGAAAGGTCTGAAATACTCAACCTAACTTTACACCTAAAGGAACTAGAAAAGGATGAGTAAAGGGCAAGTAAAGCCCAAAGCCAGCAGAAGAAGGGAAATAAGAAGGGGAATAATAAAGATTAGAGAGGCACCTGAGTGGTTCAGTCGATTGGGCGTCTGACTTCGGCTCAGGTCATGATCTTGCAGTCTGTGAGTTCAAGCCCTACATTGGGCTCTGTGTTGACAGCTCAGAGTCTGGAGCCTGCTTCAGACTCTGTGTCTCCCTCTCTCTCTCTGCCCCTCCCCCTGCTTACTCTCTGTCTTTCTCTCTTACTCAAAAATAAATAAAATTAACATTAACATTAAAAATTTTTTAAGAAATAATAAAGATTAGAGCAGAAATAAGCAATATAAAAACAAACAAAACAACAGACAAAGTAGAACAGATCAATGAAACTAAGAGCTCATTCTTTGAAAAAATTAGTAAAATTGATAAACCCCTAGCCAGACTTATCAAAAAGAAAAAAGAAAGGACCCAAGTAGATAAGATCATCAATGAAAGAGGAGAGATCACAACCAACACCGCAGTGATATTTGTATTTCATAAGAGAATACTATGAAAAATTAATGCCAATAAACTGGGCAATCTGGAAGAAATGGATAAACTCCTAAAAACACATAAACTACTAAAACTGAAACAGGAAGAAATAGAAATTGTGACAAGACCTATTACTAGCCAAGAAATTGAATCAGTAATCAAAAATCTTCCAACAAACAAAAGTCCTGGCCAGATGGCTTCCCAGGGGAATTCTATCAGACATTTAAAGAAAACTTAATATATATTCTTCTGAAACTGCTCCAAAAAATAGAAATGGAAGGAAAACTTCCAAACTCATTCTACAAAGTCAGCATTACCTTGATTACAAAACCAGACAAAGATCCCACTGAAAAGGATAAATATAGGCCAATATCCCTGATGAACATGGATGCAAAAATTCTCAATAAATTACTAGCAAATTGAGAGGCTCCTGGGTGGCTCAGCTGGTTAAGTGTCCAACTCTTGAGTTCAACTCAGGCTATGATCTTACAGTTCATGAAATTGACCCCTACATCAGGCTCTGTGTTGATAGTGTGGAGCCTGCTTGAGTTTCTCTCTCTCCCTCTCTCTCTGTTCTTCCACCATTCACATGTGTGCACTCTTTCTCTCTCTCTCTTCCCCAAAATAAATAAATAAAAATTGAAAAAAATACCAGCAATTTTAGTTCAACAGTACATAAAAAGAATTATTCACCATGATCAAATGGGATTTATTCCTGGGTTGCAGGGTTGGCTCAATATTGCAAATCAATCAATATGATACACCACGTTAAGAAAAGAAAGGATAATAGGGCTCTTGGGTGGCTCAGGTGGTTAAGCATCTGACTCTTGATTTTGGTTCAGGTCGTGATCTTAGCGTTCGTGAGATTGAACCCTGTGTCAGACTCTGTGCTGTTAGATGGAACATATCTCAACATCATAAAGGTCATATATGAAAGACCCACAGCTAATATCATCCTCAATGTGGAAAAACTGAGAGCATTTCCCCTATGGTCAGGAACAAGACAAAGATGTCCACTCTCACCATTACTATTTAACATAGTACTGGAAATCTTAAACTCAGCAAGACAACAAGAAGAAATAGAAGGCATCCAAATTGGCAAGAAAGAAGTCAAATTTTCAGTATTTGCAGACAACATGATACACTATGTAGAGAGCCTAAAAGCCTCCACCAAAAAAAATTGCTAGAACTAATACATGAATTCAGCAAAGTCTTAGTATCAATGTGCAGAAATCTGTTGCATTTATAAAGGCCAATAAGAAAGTAGCAGAAAAAGAAATCAAGGAATTGATCCCATTTACAATTGCACCAAAAACAACAAGATATTTAGGAATAAATCCAACTAAGGAGGTAAAAGATCTATACGCTGAAAACTTTAGAAAGCTTATGAAGGAAATTGAAGATACAAACAAATGGAAAAACATCCCATGCTCATGGATTGGAAAAGCAAACATTGTTAAAATGTCTATACAACCCAAAACAATCTACACATTTAACGCAATCCCTCTCAAAATACCACCAGAATTTTTTGCACACCTGAAACAAACAATTCTAAAATTTTTATGGAACCACAAAAGACCCTGAATAGCGAAAGCAGTTCAAAAAGAAAAACAAAACTGGAAGCATCATGATTCCAGATTTCAAGCTATATTACAAAGAAAGCTATAGTCATCAAGACAGTATGTTGCTGGCACAAAAACAGATACATAGAACAATGAAACAGAGTAGAAAACCCAGAAATGGACCCACAACTATATGGTCAACTAATCTTCAACAAAGCATGAAAGAACATCCAAAGGAAAAAGGTCAGTCCGTTCAATAAATGGTGCTGGGAAAATTGGACGGCAACATGCAGAAAAATGAAACTAGACCACTTTCTTACACCATACACAAAAATAAATTCAAAATGGTTGAAAGACCTAAATGTAAGATTGGAAACCATTAAAATCCTACAGGATAAAAAACAGGTGGCAACCTCTTTGACCTCTGCCATATCAAGCTTACCAGACACATTGCCGGAGGCAAGGGAATAAAAAGCAAAATGAACTATTGGGACTTCATCGATATAAAAAGCTTCTGCACAGCGAAGGAAACAGTCAACCAAACTAAAAGGCAACCAATGGATTGAGAAAAGATATTTGCAAATGATGTACCCAAAAAGGGTTAGTATCAAAACTCTATAAAGAACTTATCAAACTCAACACCCAAAACAAATAACCCAGTTAAGAAATGGACAGAAGACAGGAATAGACACTTTTCCAAAGAAAAGCCATCCAGATGACTAACAGACATATAAAAAGATGCTCAACATCACTCATTAGGGAAATATAAATCAAAACCACAATGAGATTCCACCTCAACACAGGAAACAACAGGTATAGGTGAAGATGTAGAGAAAGGGGAACCTTCTTGCACCGTCGGTGGAATGCGAACTCGTTCCTCAAAAAACTAAAAATAGAACTACCCTACAATCCAGAAATTGCACTATTTACACAAAGGATAGAATAATACAGATTCAAAGGGGTGCATGCACCCCAATGTTGATAGCAGCATTATCAACAGCCAAATTATGGAGAAAGCCCAAATGTCCTTTGACTGATGAATGGATAAAAAAGATAGTGTGTGTGTGTGTGTGTGTGTGTGTGTGTGTGTGTGTGTGTGTAGGATATTACTCAGTCATCAAAAAGAAAAGAATGAAATCTTGCCATTTGCAACAACATGGATGGAGCTAGAATATATTATTCTAAGTAAAATAAGTCAATCAAAGAAAAACAAATACCATATCACCCATATTTGGAGTTTCAGAAATATAACAGATGAACATATAGGAAGGGAGTAAAAAACAGAGAGAGGAAAACAAACCACAAGAGACCCTTTAGGATAGAGAACAAACTGAGGGTAGATTGAGGGAGGTGGGTGGGGGATGGACTAGATGGGTGATAGGTATTAAAGAGGGCACTTGTGATGAGCATCAAGTAGTGTATGTAAATTATGAATCACTGTATTGTCTTCACATCAATATTGCACTGTATGTTAATTAACTAAAATTTAAATAAAAATAAAAAAATAAAGTCACCAGAAAAAAGGAAAAAAATTAAAAACCTTTCAAATATATAATTTTAGTTTTTAGCACAAATAGCAAAAACAATGTAGATATACTGAAAATACTATTTAATAATCTCCAACTTTTCAATTAATTTTTTTCTGATAGTGATTTTTAAATGGTGCAAGGGAAAATCCTCCTTTTTCATTTTTAATAAAAAATATAAATGCATTTGCTGAATGCAGTCTACACATTTCCCCCTCCTGTCTACTGTTTTAAAGTCAGGGACAAAAATAAAAGTATTCAACTGAGGCCTTAGAGCTTGGGGAGTAGCCTGTTTTGTGTTGCTAAGAGATAGAAATTTCAAAGGTAGAGTCCAGATTCTAGGATCATGATTCAACAAGATTTCTGACATTTGTTACAAGCTAATGAGGCTCTCAGTATCTTACCCCCCAGCAAACTGAAAGGATGCTAAAGGACTTTAACTGCCAGGAAAAATCCAAACCCAGCCAAGAAGGTCTTGTGATTATTTGACTTCTAAAGCAAGTCCCAGTCGCCTCTAAACTTGCCAACAAAGTGTTTAGCTAAAGCAGTGATGCCCTGGTGTAATTAGGCAGGATTCTTGCCTGCAAAGAATAGAATATTGCTTAAGCAATAAAAGGTTTTTATTTATCTAGGTCACTCAGGTAATACTGGCTTGAGGCACAGCTAGATGAAGTGCACAAATACTGTCCCTCAGACTTTTCCCATGCGCCAGGCATGGAGGTCCCCAAGCACCCCAAACCTCATAACCTACTAGCCTAACAGCTCCAGCTGTGTAAGAAGATCTTCCCTAAAACCCCTTGAGAGGAGTTCTGAGGAGTCTGACTGCCCTGGTTTTTGGCATCATGTGCCCATCTCTACAGCTGGAAGAAAGACTAAGATGTGCAATTATACCCAAATATATCTCCCTGGGATTTGCTTCCTTGAGATCTCAGGTTCTGTGATCCGAATGTCACCAGCTAGATCCCAAGACCTGGCCTTTAATGCCCACCTGCTTATAGCCACTAGCTTTGTCTTACAGACCCTTTGAGCTAAGCCTGACTCACACCTGAACAGATGGACCATGGAGTGACGTCTGGAATGACCCACAATCTCCTTACCTCAATATAAAACTGAAATCTCCACCCAAGGAGGAGCCTCAGCCTGCCTCATTTATATAACATATAATGTGTGCACAGGCATGCTTCCTTAAGGTGCATGCGTGACGTTATGCCCGCCTCTACATAGGGTGACAAGGCTTCTCCATCTAAATATTCTTCCTAAACCTAAACAAAAGGAAGCCATTCACCCTCTCTTGGGAGTCACAGCTTTGGAAGCATTCTCCACGATCAATTTATTTGCTTCAAATAAAAGTTTTCTCAGTGCGACAGCTCATCCTGGTGCAGTTTCTGACTCATCAAGGAGTGAACTCACTTTGGTCCAGTTACAAGAAGGGGACCCTATGCTGGGCAACAAAACATACAGAGGTCTTTATACCTCCAAAGAGGAATGCTCTCATCTGTGCCACTCTCAGGAGCTGCCAGGGATGCCGACAGACCAGGGAGATAGTCCTGGCAGTCAGAACCTGAAAAGAAATCAGTCTGTCCATGGAAGAAATCGGCCCACTAACAAAGCAGGGGAATCCTTATATACCTATCCATCAGATGTAGTGCCTCTCACCAAAACGCAACTTCATTGCAACTTCAGTACTAAAAAACAAAGGAATTTTTTTTATTGTAGTTAAAGTTGAATAAGGACAAATTCCAGTGTCATGTGTAAAGATTTAAAAAACTAGATTTACTGCGAAAACATACAAATCAGAGATTAGAACTAAAAGCCATACAGTCTGCATTCTCTGGTCATCACAAAGAGAGGTCTGCAGAAATCAGCTCCACAGGGGCACCTGGATGGCTCAGCCAGTTACGAGTCCAATTCTTGATTTTGGTTCAGGTCATTGTTATGCCCAGAATTCCTGATCCCCAAAGACCACCAGTGAGCCGAGTCCGATGCAAAAGCAAAGAGCCTTTATTCGAGCTAGCTCGAGCTCAATCCCCTACCTGCACCGACGCAGTGGTAAGATGCCGGAAAGAGAGAGTGTGTTCCAAAAGCACAAAGGTTTTATAGGGATCTAGGGGCAGTTGGGGGGTGATGGTCATGGCCTTAGCCGATTGGCTGGGGAAGGGTCAGAGTCCCCTTGCACAGGTTGCCGGGCATGGTTTGAACGGGAAGTTTGAACGGGTGAGCAGGAAGTTACTCAAGGGGAGGAGGCATGGTCTGAGGTTTGAGCGGGAATTTCTTTCTGCGGTTTTCCCAGAAAGGGGGCCATGTCGGGGACATAGTCACTCAAGATGGAGGACACAGAACAAAATGGAGTCGGCCAGTCTAGGTCCGCTCTCGCAGTCATGATCTCACAGTTTGTGAGTTCAAGAGTTCAAGCCCCATGTGGGAGTCTGCGCTGACAGCTGGGAGCCTGCTTGGGATCCTCTCTCTGCCCCTCGCGTGCTCGCACTCTCTCTCTCTCTCTCTCTCAAAAGTAAATAAATATTTGTTTGAAAAAAGGAAAGAAGTCAGCTCCATACACTGCCGGACACACCACAGGTCCCTGTCCCCCAGGGAGGGATCCTGACTCTCTACAGTCTTAAAAGGCAATCACGATAATAAGTTTTGGATACGGAGTATAAATAGAAAGGATTTGAGCATGAAACAGGTTGACTATAAATGCCAACACAGCTGAAGGTTGTCTGACAATGCCAGTGACCATCACCAGATCACTGCTGAGCAGCGGGCTGCTGCTGCTGCTGGAAGAGGGTCCCCGTTACTATGGGTTCAGGCACAGCCATTCCTGCTGGGGGAGGAGGAGCCTCTGTATGCAAGTTGCTGAACAACTTTCCACTTCCCTTCCAATATGTAATTTGTCATTTAGCTTTCAATTGCAGGGTCAAGAAGAGCCATGTTCAAACCTGACTTGGAGAAATAAATATCACCCAAAGATGCTGGACATGGAACAGAATAGAGAAACTAGAGAGGTTGTCTCCCTTTAGAGAGCATTTAAGTGTGGGCTTTTGCTGTTGCTCTTGGTGTTGGGTGTGGGATCACTTGTAATGTGACTGGAACGTTTCTAGAACTGGAAGAGTGAAAGGAAGGCTGGCAGTGGGGGTGTCAGGCTCTGTGGTATGCTGGGCAGTCAAGGCATGACAAGGTCTGGGCAATGGCCATTATTGTTCTGGCTGTCCCATAGGCTCCCTGTAGGGTGTTTTACCTCCATCCTTCTCCTCCTGCCAAGAGGTTCAAGAGGCCTAGCTATTCCTTTCCTTCTTTCTGTAGACACCACGATTGAGTTATCCAGAGGCCGACATGCAGCCTAAGCAGCTCCAAGCAGAATCATTCCCTGGAAGTAACTGCCCTGCTCAGAAATTTATAGTGACTTGCTATTAGAATTAAATCCAAACTCCTTACCAGGGCCTGTGAAAACTGCACAGGGCCTGTGCAAACCCTTACCAGGGCCTGTGAAAACTCCTCTCTTCCTCATTGTTTGCTGTCCTACAATCTTCCAACACATTCCAGCCCTACCAACTTTCTCCTGTATCAAACTCTTTGTATTCTCTTCTTTGGGACTCTTTTCATGTTGAGTTTTTCTTTGGCAACTTTTTATTTATTTATTTTTTGCTTTGATAACTTTTAAAACATAATTTCAAACTTACAGAAAAGTTAAAAGAATAGGAAAACGAATTCCTGTATACCAATTATCCAAATTCATCAATTGCCACATTTTGCCCCATGTGGTTTTTTTCTCTGTATATATATTTTATATGTGCCTTTTACTTAAAACCACTTGAGTGTAAGTTGGAGACATTATGCATCTTTACTTCTGAATCCTTGCATGTTTCTGTCCTAAAAGTAAGGACATTCTCTTCCAGAACTGGATGGCAATTATCAAAATCAAGACATTTAACATTAATACAACACTATTATGGACTCCACCTTCCATATTCAAATTTCATCAATTGTCTCAATGGTAGCCTTTATGGTAACTTGGTTTCCACTCCATTATCTCATACAATGTTTCATTGTTATATCTCTTTACTACCCTTTTATCTGGAAAGGTTCTCAGATTTTCCTATCTTTCTAACTCATGCATACATCACAAATAGCACAGTAGCTTTAATCGCTATCAACTGGAGTCAATGCATCGTTCTGATATCATGTGACTTCACACTCCCAGAGCTTAGATACGTCTTTCTGTAGACGGTTCTTCACAAGAATTGTTATGTAACCTGGAAGACCATGATCATAAAGGCAAGGTCACAGGTCCCCTCCTAGGAGTACCCTCCAGGAAGCATACCATTTCCAGTCTCTTTTCAGCTTCTGGCTCATGCTCCTTCTCGAGTCTGGACGGTGGTTATCCTCCTAGCCAAGGACCCCTGCACACAGCTGGCTGTGCTGCCAACAATTAGGTGCCTGTGGAATCACCTCAGACCCGCTGCCGCCACCCCTCTCACACCAGCCTCTAATGCTGTGGTTCTCAGTGTGGCCGTACATCAGAGCTGCTTTGAAAACTGTGGTGCCCCATACCAATTTTATATGCTTTTCTGGAGAGGTTCAAGTAGGGTTACTCCTCTCATTTTATAAGTGTGTATACAGGTTTTGCTTAATTCTCTTTATCACCGCCGAAACCAGGTTCTGCCTCTTCACTTTACTGAAGACAGGGATAAGTAAAAGGAATTACAACATTAACAAACAAACAGTCCTTCCCTTAAGGCTACTTTAGACAGCAGCTGTCATTTCCATACAAGGCAACTATCTGAGTTCAGGCTTCCTCTGTCAATTTCATGGGGGGGCTTTTGCAGGGTGTCTCCATGTGTAGCTTCTGGCCTGCCTCTTTGGGGCAGAGAAAAGATCTCTTGTATGACAGACATTAGAATAAGCTGGCCTCCTATATGTCTTGTAATTTGTCACCGTTCATTTCTCTTCCCAAAAAGTTCACAGATTTTTTTAACATTTATTTATTCAACTAATATTAAGTTCATAAAACCAACCAAATTTTGCTTGCTGGTTTCTATCTTTAAGGTCACATTTAGAAAAGTCTACCATTGTAAGGTTATATAATTATTCATTTATTTTTTCAGTAATTTTATTATTTCAATTTTTAATAGCTAAAACTTTGATCCATCTAGAAATTGGATGGTACTTGGAACAGAGTAAGAATGTAAATTACTTTTTAATGTTGGGTCAATTATTACCAAAAAGGATGTCAAATTCACTCTTTCCTTTCCTTACTGATCTGGAATATTACAGAATTCTTATACTACATAACTTGCCCTGTTTCTGAATTTTCTAGCCTCATTGATCTGTCTTTATCTTCCTCTTCCAACATCAGGCAATTTTAGTTTTAATTGTATAGTGTGGCTTTGCCCACTTCCTTTTTTTTTTTCAGAAAAAAATGTTAACTTTTATTTAATATTTAGTTATTAAAATTAACTTTAGAGCCACTTTGGAAAGCTGGAATTTCAATGGCAATTGCCTTCTATTTGTAGATTAATTTGAGGAGAATTTACTGCTTTATAGTATTACGACTTTGCGCCCCAGAACTTAATCAAGAGCTTAAGCAAGCGTCTTTTATGTTCCTCTGCTTATTTTGAAGTTTTCTTCAAGAAAAACTTGAGCCTTTTGTCAGATTCATTTCTAAGTATTTTCTAATTCGATTTTTGAAAGGAAAAAAAAAAGAAAAAGAAAAAAAGTAAAGACCTTCACTGTCCTGTCTTAATTTCAACATATGATCTTAAGCTATTCAGCTACAGATTATCCTACACAATAGTTTTTAAGGATTCTGAAGTGGGAAAAAAGACTTTTGTACACCAAAATACTAAATACTTGGGTTAATGGAGTGGTGTTATGATTTTTTTTCTTCAGTCATTTCTGACTTTTCTTGATCTTATCTTTATATTTTATTTATTATTTTTTTAATGTTTATTTATTTTTGAGAGAAAGAGACAGAGCATGAGCAGAGGAGGGGCAGAGAGAGAGAGAGACACAGAATCCAAAGCAGGCTCCAGGCTCTGAGTAATCAGCACAGAGCCCAACGTGGGGATCAAACTCACAAATGGTGAGATCATGACCTGAGCTGAAGTTGGAGGCTTAACTGAATGAGCCACCCAGTCACCCTTTATGTTTATATTTTAGAATATATTTAAAGTATGAATGAGGAGCCTGAAAAAACCGAAAACTCCCATTTTTTCCATACATAACTTTCGTGTATTATGTTATAGCTGCAAGCATTTACATTCTCTAAGACATGTTGTTGGTCACCCCAACTAGATTATAAATGCCTTGAATCTTTTTTCCTGCACCTTCTACTATATCTTTCATGGCACCAAGTATTATGAAAATGGTAAGGGCCTAGTAAATCCTTCCCTAATGAGTTTATCAGATCAATTTAATGACTGAGGCAAAAGCTGGAGGGAAAGAACTGCAAAATGTGATATGGCATTTCAAGATAACTTCTATGTAATCTTGTTTTGTTGTTTTGTTTTCTTTTGTTTTGTTGTTTTGTTTTCTTTTGTTCATGTGGTTCTTGTGTGTATGTCTACATCCGCAGCTAGACTGTAAGCATCTGACGAATGGGAGCTATCTCTCATAATCCTGACTTTTATGTTCTAGTTACACAGTTTGGGCACATCAGAGCCAGTTCAGGGAATGCTACTAAATCCTAAATTGACTAAAAATGAAACCTTATATGCTAAAGAACCAAGCCAGGAAGCAAAAAACGTCAAATATAGAACCGAGTATATATTAACATTCCTAACCATGCATTTTTAGAGACTTTATTCCACATTATAGATAACCGAAAGGGTCTCAGTCCCCTGAGGGAAGGGATTTTAGCAAGATAAGCATTGGGCAGGGGGCAGAGGTCCCCATTTTTTATTACATCGTAGAGTGCAAGAAAGTAACAGAGGAACTGTAATACAAAAAGAGAAATCTGCAGGTAATAAATTCATGGAAAGTTAATTACAAATGTATGTAGATGGATCACTTCTTTGTTCTTGTTCTGAGTCTGGTTATGTCATATATAATCTAGATTATTTTCACAAATAATCAAGTTAGCTATATTTTACGTAGAACTACATAAACTCAAAATGTCATTAAAAAGCAGAGTCAATATTCTGAAACACCACAAGATGGTGATGTTACTCCATTTAAAATGTCTTTTTTTCTTTTTTTTTTTTTTACTGAACTTTCTCCAGAGGGCTTAACTTCTGCTTTTTTGTGTGTGAAAAATTAATATTGCAAGATCATCCATGCTTCCAAATGGAAGAATCATGTAAAATCAAAAACACCTATGTAACAAAATTATAGTAGGATTTCCACCTTAAAATGGGACAGTGGTGTGTGAATCATGTCTGTGTCTCTGCTGGCTGTAGGCTTTTGTCTTTTATATGGAGCTTCATGGTGTGTGTGTGTGTGTGTGTGTGTGTGTGTGTGTGAGATCTTCCAGATATCTATTATCTTTTCACTTTGTTCCTCTGTTGCTCTGTATGTATGCCTCCCCTGTTGTGATTTGATATGTCACTGTAATTGTCTCTCCCATTAAATTGTGTCTAATACTTGATTGCAACCTCAGTGTCAAATAAATGTGTGTCTGCATTCATCTTGTAAACAGGTTGATATGTCGTTTTTTACTACTTCTCTTCTTCATATCTTCTGTTTTTTCATTAAAAAAATATTAATACAGCTGTGGTATCCGGGTAGTCTGTAACTAGGCTGAAGAAGTATTTTTTTCTTTTCCCTTTAGTTTGGCTCTCCTTTCTCCATTTCTTTCCATAATATTCACTAAATGTTTGATTTTTTAAAATTACTTTTTATTATCAAACTAAATTCGGAAGTAGGAAAACATTTTACATGTTTTATATGTTCCCGTGTGTGTGTGTTGGGGAGGGGAGGTGTTCATGGATTATTTTTTATTCCTTTGGAGGCCTTCCTTGTACTTGATATAAAAGGGGTTTCCCCATTCAATTGATTTATGTGGTTTATGGACACTGACTTAAATAGAACAGAAAAAAAAATCTCATTTTGATCCATTATATAAATCAGGAATTACTGTCTAGAAAGAATATTTAAATTGGTTTTCTCTGTAAAATTTTTCTACAAGAGCCTTCTCTACCTGATTACATTTCATATTTTAATCTAATCTGATGCTAAATTGCCTCGTTCTGCCATCACATTCATGAAATAATGAAATGTTTTCTTTTTAAAAAGTAACTACGTCCTTCTCACCACTCCTATTGGAACATTCCAACATTATATTGGGGGTCTCAGCTAACACAATAAAACATAAAGGAAACAAAGCACACAGTTTGGATAAGAAGAAATAAAACTGCCTTTGTTCACAAGTGACATGATTACTTATGAACAAGATCTGAAAGAATTAACAAAAAAAAATTGGAACTAAGACTAATAAATGATTATAGAAGGTTGCAAGATAAGGTTAATATAATTTCTTTCCTATGTACCAGCAATGAATAACCAAAATTTGGAATTAGAGGCATAACACCATTTACATTAGAATCAACCTAAAATCTACATGAGGAAAACTAAGACTCTGGTGACAAAAATTTAAAAAGGTGTAAATAAATGGAGAGATATTCAAGGTTCAAGGGTAGGAAGATTCAATATCATCAAGTTATCAATTCTTCCCAACTTGATCTATAGATTCAATGAAATCTCAATCAATATCCCAGCAAGTTATTTTGTGGATATAGACAAACTGATTCTACAGTTTAAATGGGAGGCAAAAGAATCAGAATAGCCAGCACAATTCTGAAGTTGAAGAACAATAAAAGAATTAACACCACATGACTTACTATTAAGCTATAGTTATCAAAATAGTGTGGTCTTGGTAAAAGAATAGACAAATAGATTAATGAAATAAAATAGGGATCCCAGAAATAGACCTCATAAATATAGTCAGCTCATCTTAGACAAAGGAACAAAAACAATAAAATATACACAGGATACTCTTTTCAATAAATTGCACTGGATCTACTGGACATATACATGAAAAAAATAAATAAATCTAGACATGGGTCTTACACCCTATACAAACATTAACTCAAAATCTCTTATAGACCTAATAGTAAAATACAAAATTACAAAACTTCTGTAAAATAATATAGTAGGAAACCTAGGGTGAAGACTTTTTTAGACACAACCCCAAAAATATGATCCATGAAAGAAAGCATTGGTAATTTAGACTTTGTTAAAATTAAAAGCATCTGCTCAGCAAAAGACACTGTTAAGAAATGAAAAGCCACAGAAAATATTTACAAAACACAAAGCTGATAAAAGAATTGTATACAAAATATACCAAGAACTCTTAAAACCCAACAATAAGAAAACAACCAATTACAAAGTAGGCAAAGTATCTAAACATACATCTCCCGAATAAGATATATAGATGACAAATAAGCTTATGAAAAGATGCACAACATCAAATATCACTCGGGAATTGCAAATTTAAAAAATGAGACCTCTGCATACCTATTAAAATGGCTAAATGCGAAACACTCATGGCTGATGGAATGCAAAATGGTACAACCACTTTGGAAAACAGTTTAACAGTTTTTTACAAAGCTAACCATAGTCTTACCATATGATTCAGCAGTGGTACTCCAAAATAATTACCTAAATGAGTTGAAATTTTATGTTCACTCAAAAACCTACATACAAATGTTAATAGCAGCTTTATTCATAATTGCCAAAAATTGGAAGGAATCAAGATGTCCTTTAATAGGGCAATGTAGAAATTGTGGTACATTCATACAATGGAATTTTACCCAGTGATAAGAAGAAATGAGCTATCAAGTCATGGAAAGACATGCATGAACATTAAATGCGTATTGCTGAGTAAATAAGCCAGTATGTAAATGCTGCAGTGTATGATTCCAGCTATATAACATTCCTGAAAAGGCTAAACAATAGAGAGTAAAAAGATCAGTGACCTCCGAGCGTTCAGAGAGAGCAAGGAAAAGAGGGAGTGATTAAAGAAGGAACACCAGATTTGGGCAGCAGTGAAAGGATTCTGTACGACACTGTAACGGCAGACACGGTGTTACCCATTTGTGAAAACACTTAGAACTGTGCACCACAAGGAATGAACCCTAATAAACTGTGGACCTTAGTTGATAATAATGCATCATTATCAGTTCCTTGATGATAACAAATGTGCCACACTAAAGCAAGAGGTTAATAACTGGATAAACTGTAAGGAGGGTACGGTAGGAAAAGATGGTATGTGAGAACTCTGTACATTCTGCATAATTTTTCTATTAATCTAGAGCTGCTCTAAAAATAAGATCTATTAATTAAAAAAACCAGGTAACAATGTTGTATTTTATATATATTTTTTACCATTATCTTTTCTATTCTCTTTCATCATTCAGGCATGAAGGAAAAAATAATCTCATTTTTTAAACTTGCTCTGTCCAAAGTGTATGATAATACATGAAACCATGCCATACCTCTTAGGGGACAAAAAACATTCAGAATTTATTTTGGTATTAAGATTAAAGATTAAGACCAACTTCCAGGTAAGCCACATGTAAGGTTTAAGAGCAAGTGTTTTCGTTCCAATGATTTTGCAGAAATGAGAGAATGAGGTATATGATTTGAAATATTCAAATCCTTGAAGGTTTCTGCACTAGCATTAAATGAAAACTAACAGCATAGTTTCAACTTCTTGTTTGATATCATTAATGTACAAATAATCTTTGCCAGAGCTCCTTCCCTTATTGCAATGGCCTTCTTCACTGCTTTCTCTCCAGCAGCTTTGTTTCCCGGCCCCTGTATGGCCTTCCCAGCTTCAACCACATGGAAGCCATGGAATACAGAGGAGAATGCTTGCTGGAGGGTTTAACGATTTCCTGTCCATATCACAGGGCTCCTTCCCAGTCCTGCATATACAAGCAGACACCCATGACTGGGTACATCATGTGCCATATGTACACATTGCTGTCCTCAAACACGGAGCTCATCTTCTCCTGGCTGAGCTCACAGATATTCAGCAGCTCGTGAGGGCATTTGTAATGCTTGGCCCCCCAGAACTCCTCCAGGACATTGCGTGCATATCTGATCGTGTCAGAGATTATTTCTGCCTTTGGGGGAATGGCTGAGCTTCTGGATTTCCAATTTGGCCTTATCCTTGTCTTTGGTGGTATACTCCTGGCACTGACAGGTAAAGTAGTAAGACTCTCTTCACGGGTCATTCCTGTCTTCTGTTGGGTACAGGAGGTCAACATAGCTGATACAAACCTCCTCTCCCAGGTTGATATCCTGTACAGCTCTTACTTCTGCCAGGATCCCCTTGTAGGTCACAATGACAGTGGGGCAACAACTATGATTCATCAGTGCAACCTCAGGAAATATTGCCCGGGGAAATATCCCAAATGAGAAAGCTCTGCCTCTTCAGTTGTAAAGCCATTACAGTGAAACTGTGCAAAGAGTACCACCAAGTTATCACTGCCAGGGAACTGGCGGTGCTTGGAGGGAAAGTGACGAAGAGCAGCGATGTCACCTGAATTAAGTCCTTCTACTCATTGCCTGATTTATCCAGATGTGATTCAAACTCCTTCACAGCCAACAACTTCTCTGAAAGTGTTTTTTCTGGGTGGATCTTCTGTTTGGCCGGAATCCTTGCAGTTAGCCTTACCATCTCTGAGGGATTCCAGTGCAACCCCTGCCCCCCGCAAAACAACCCATGCAAGAACATTCCATCTTGTGTATAAGTCAATCGTCTTCCTAACAGTGTCTTTCGGACACTCCCTGTTGCAGTAAAATGCCTGCTTGTATCTTCCACATTTGAACAATCCTTTTTTCCTGGCAAAGCAGTACTTGCAGTGGTTGCTGCATTCCTTGACTGTGAGCATGTGGGCGTAGGCCTGGAGGGGAGGACAAAGTTCCCCACGTGGAAGGGCTCGGACCCACATGCCCTGCCTCTTGCCCAGGCAGTAGAAGCACTCCAGGCCACTGTGGTCTGCAGCCATCAAGCAGGCAGTGGGACCGCAGCACCAGAGCAATGGTTCCTCCTCCCTGTGAGCTCTTACTGGAGAGGTGTCACCCAATGCTGCAGGGCTGGCGAGTTCTAATACTGTTTAATGACTATTCAGAGTAGTTGTGTGAAATTAACTGGAGCGCTATTATAACACTGTTAGTTTCAAAGGAAACTCTGCATAACGTGCATACATCTAGGTGGTCTAGTCATTTAATATACTTAGTACGTTTTAACAGATTTTAACAAGACCTTTTCATGAACTATAGGGTCCAAGGTCCTATTGTTCAATGTGGAAAACTCTAGTGAACATGATCTTCATACTGAAGACATTACTTATGAGCCTAAATTCCTTGACAAGGGCTGTATCTTATGTAAGATATTCTATCCCAACTAGCCTTATGCATATACTTTTTAAATGTTTGTCAAATAAATAACAGAATGAATGAATGAATGAACGAATGCATATGTGAGTTGTATAACAACTCATAATTTAATCCTTTCTATTGATTCCTAGTTTTCATTTACAGCCAATAAATAATGTGATATTCACTATTCCTCCGCTTGACTCCATTGAGCAAAAGATAGTCATAAGCCTCATCTACAAATTCTTTGATGCACCTTGACTAAAAATTTTAAAGGGAGTCAGAAGCTGTTAATATTAGCATTTTCGTTAGAAGTTCAAATGTAAATCTATTATCCTAAAGAATATAAGTCTCACAACAAACCATTTTTACATGTTGTTAATTAGATAAAAGAGGTTTACATGAGTTGTCATAAAATACTAATTGATACTTATTTGTGCCATCACAATTTGAGGTTTTCATTTAGATGTTTCTTAAAAATGGCAAAAAAAAAAAAAAATAGGGGGCGCCTGGGTGGCTCAGTCGGTTAAGCATGAGACTTCATCTCAGGTCATGATCGCATGGTTCTTGAGTTCGAGCCCTGTGTCAGGCTCTGTGCGGACAGCTCAGAGCCTGGAGCCTGCTTCAGATTCTGTATGTGTGTCTCTCTCTCTCTCTGCTCCTCCCCTGCTCATGCTCTCTCTCTCTCTCCCTCAAAAAAAAAAAAGTTTTATTAAATGGGAAACAAAATTCTGTAATATTGAAATTGTTCAAAAATGAATCCAAATATTGCTTTATAAACTTGAGATTAAAACTATGTTTTAGGGAACTATATTTGTTAGAAAACATATTCACATAAATTGCAATCTATGTTGACATAGGAGGTTAGTTTTATCTTATTAATAATGAGTTTATTATGGCCTCACTGAGATAACTCAAACTAACCAATAAATATAAAGATTATGTAGATTTTCTTAAAATTAGAGAATTAGCTAAATCTCATCTCTGGTTGTAAATACTAATTTTACAGATAAAAATGATTACAAGTTTAAAATACAATTCAAACTCCAAATGTACTTAGATTGTTGGATACCTAGACTGATTTGGATGGCACAAAGGAAAGTGGCTGTATTGGAAACTTTGCAGACTTGAGATTTAAAAAACTTTAGACTAGTGAAAAGAATCCATATCAGGAACAAGGCCACTCAGGGATTATGTTGCAAGGGAGAAGAACATGGTAGAGCTGCTACACCGAATGCTAAGAAATACCTCTAATTTCAATAGGAAGAGGAGTCTATGAAGGAAAATCAGAAAGAATAGCCAGGTTAGTGTTGTTGAAACATTTCTGAACTTCCACCATTTACTTCTTCTATCTTATTATGTCTACTTCTTTTTGTCATTTATTAAAATTGCAGAATAACAAATGAGAATCAGTATGCAAGGCATACAGATTCTCTTATCTAGAAAGGTTACATAGTACGTGGTTAATAATACCAAATAGAAAATAAGCACAATACACAGCTTTTTTTTTTTTTTTTGACAGTTTTTTTGTATCATCTCTTACTAGCTGCTTCACTGTGGGGGATAAGCTTGGGAATCCCCTGGGTTTATACCAATAGGTTAACAAGGCATAAAGAAATACAAAGCCATAAAATGCTCACACCTGAGTTTGGGTAAACCAGATTGGCATTCCAAGAATAGGGGGATGCAAAGACACCCCGAGAATAGGGAGGCACAAAGGCACCAGGAATAAGGAGTTGCAAAGGCACCCAAAATAGAGAGAGGGTGCAGAGCCCCCAAACTAGAGAGGGAGAGACAAAGTCCCGAAATAGAAATGGTGCAAAGGTGCCCAATACATACGTATATGAAATAAACAAGATTAGATGTTCAGGGTGGAAGACTATGGACCGCTGCGCTGCAGGCAAAGCAGCCCAGAGCGGAGACGGTTAACAAAAGAAAAGGTGTCTTGTTAACCCTGAGGTTATTCCCCCTGTCTGTCTCATCCCCTAGGCTGGCAAAGATAAACAGGCATGGCGCCTCCTGTCTGCTGTTAACAACCATCTACCCATCTGCCCAGCTCCTGGATTTTGTTCTATATTGACCCAAACCCCAAATACTGTGTATTTTCAAAACCCCCCCCCCTTTCCCTCACATCTCAAGTTAATGTTCCTAGTTTGTCTCTTTGTACACACTCATCACGTTTGTAAGCCTTCTGATCTGAATAAATATGGGGCAAGGACCCTTATTCGAGGCTCTTGTCTTTTCCCAGACATTAGCCATCTCTTGCTTTAATCCAGCATCCACTCTTTTGCTGGCCAATAGAACTTTAAACTTAGAGTCTACGACACTTCACCTTAGGTAAGTTAGTAAGCCTCTCCATGCCTGTTTCCTCTTCAGTAAAAGAGACACTACTATGACTTATACTACCTGCATCATATCACAATATTGCTGTGAAGAATAAATTACATACATGGAAATAATCTAGCAGGGTGATTTGCACATAGTAAATGCTCAATGGATGATATACATTATTATTGTAGCATAGTAATTTTATTTTTATTTAAATTCAAGTAGTTAATATACAGTGTAATATTGGTTTCAAGAGTAAAACCTAGTGATTCACTACTTTCATATAACACCCAGTGCTCATCTCAAAGAGTGCCCTCCTCAATGCCCAACACCCATCTTGCCTATCCCCCCTGCCCATCCCCCCTCCATGAACCCTCAGCTTGTTCTCTGTATTTATGATTCTCTTATGGTTTGTCTCCATCTCTGTTTTCTTATTTTGCCTTCCCTTCTCCTATGTTCATCTGTTGTATTTCTTAAATCCCACATGAGTGAAATCATGTATTTGTCTCTTAATATAATACACTCTAGTTCTGTCTACATTGCTGTAAATAGCAAGAGTTCATTCTTTTTGATTGTTGAGTAATATTCCATTGTGTGTGTGTGTGTGTGTGTGTGTGTGTGTGTGTGTGTGTGTGTATACATCTTCTTTATCCGTTCATCAATTGGTGGACATTTGGGTTCTTTCCATAATTTGGCTATTGTCAATATTGCTATAAATATTCGGGTGCATGTTCCCCTTCAAATCAGCATTTTCATATCCTTTGGATAAATACCTAGTAGTGCACTACTAGGCAGTTAGTAATTATAAATGGATGAGAGGAAAAGGTCAATCTTGTCCTAAGTGCCAGAAACAACAAGTCCTTATGAAATTCAATTTAAACAAAAAACATTATCGAAAGAGTCATATTATCTGTCTCATTATGTTTGTTGTCTAATTCTTTCTGGATTTCTTTTTTTTTTTTTTTTTTTAAGATTCTATAATTAGGCATATTTTGATGGCAAAATGTGGTTCTTTGAAACCACAGAAATCAAAGGGAAGATTTACATTCCAAAACCCACCATACTTACTATAAAAGCTAGATCCCCAAGCGTTAAAACAGTGTCTGATATATAGTTAGCACCGAGTAAATATTCACTGAATGCATAAATGAAAGCTTCTGAAAGTATTTTTATTCCTGTTTGCTAATTTGATCAGTACTCTACCTACAACTCTTCAGTGTAAAAGAATCATGGAGCGTTGGAGTTGAAAAGGGCATCTCATCCAACAACCAATGCAGTGACTGACCCTCTTCTAACAGTTTAGTGAAGGGCAGTCTAATTAGCTCTACTAGTTCCAGAGGAAGTTCTTTATATCTGGAGACAACTCTAGCACCAATTTAAGCCTTTTATTGAGCCACAAACTCACTCCCTGTTGTTAGCTGGTCCATAGGGAAATAAAATAGTTTGTTGTATGTAACCATGAGCTAAGAACAATATATAGCTGTCTCTTGCTAAGTTCCAAGTACTTAGAGCAATGTCAGGCATATGTAAGTCTCCTGTAAATATTCACTAAGTATTATACTGTTAATGTACACTTCGTTAATTACTGGTTGATTTTTAACCATTCAAGCATTTTCTACATTGGCTCCCACAAACCACATTCTTGTCCATCCTACACATTTTGTGTTGAGCAGATTTGGGAAAAAGGACACCATCAGTCATCTTTAATAAACTTTATTTCATTAGATGATAGAATTTATCACAGTCATTCATGCTTGGATTTTTTTTCCTTTAGTATATTTTTTTAAATGTTATTAAATGCTAAAGATTAGGAAAAGGTGTCCTAATCTGGTAAACAGAAAATAAATGTCATGAACATCTACTTTTATTTTGAAGCTTTTGTGTATTATGCTTTTTAAAAATGCTATGTAACTTTTTATACTGTTATGAACTAATAAGAAATATATTGAACCCTTGAAAATTAATTTTGTCTTTAGAATACCTGCAAGGCTCTTTGTCAACCCAAATCAGGATTAGCCTAATTATATCCTAATTGGGGTAAATTCATATATTCAAGCTAGTTAACCAAGAATGATGACAATAGCTTGGTTAGAAGGCAACTCTGTCAAGCCATAGCATATATAGCTGTTAATGCATCTATCATGACTATAAAAGTAAAACAAAAAAAGTATTAAAGACCAGGCATCTTTGCAATTCAAGAAAATATCCATTATGTTGGGAGAGCTTTTATGAAAACTCAGTTAAAATTAAACTCCTATAGTAGATATTTTAATACTTATAGAGTCTAATCATTATTGAACATTTTTCTTCAACTTTCTACTTTTATTTGTATTTGAATTTTTTTCTATTTTAAAACCATCAAATAATCTCTAGGTAATATAAAATGGGTATTGTAAATAAATATCTTAACTGTGTGTGAACAAGAATATTTGTTATCACTCATATAAATCAATGAATAAATGTTATGTGTTATATGCATTTCAAAATGACAATCTCAAAATAATTCTGGTTTTAAAACCAATTTGAATGCTAAAACTCATCAAAAATCATCAACCTGGGGCGCCTGGGTGGCTCAGTCAGCTAAGCCTCCAGCTCTTGACTTCGTCTCACATCATGATCTCACAGTTTGTGAGTTTGAGCCCCACATCAGACTCTGTGCTGACAGCATGGAGCCTGCTTGGGATTCTCTCTCTCTCCTGCTCTCTCTGCCCCTCCTCCACTCATGTGCTTGGTTTCTCTCTCTCTCTCTCTTTTTCTCTCTCTCTCAAAAAAAAAAATCAATAAAATTTTAAAAAGTTTTTTTTTTTAAATCATCAATCTTTCTGAGTATCTCTCTCCATCACCTCATTGATCAATGAAGTAGTATACCCACCTAATATTAGTCATTTTTCTAACATACAAAATATATAAGGATTTAATTTCAAGTTAATAATTACACAAATCAAGAAGAAATTAGGGGATAATTATTTAAAATTTTGGTTATGAACTAGGTAAACATTCATAGGTAGATAAATATTTGAGGTGAATGAATAAATGAACAAATAATAAAAGATAAGATGTCACAGTTACATTAAAGGAACTAACAAAGACCTCAAGTTAAAAGGGGGCAAATGTTTAAGAGACATCTGATTGTTTAATATATGAAACATAATTTTTCCTATTAAGATTAGGTAACAGAAAATTCTGCTAATGAGGGCACAAATACAGCTTAAAAATTATTTCCTGGATAACTGATTTTTCCACATGGCATTCAATTTTATTTCATTTGTTAAAACATCTGTAATACACAGAACCAAAAGAAAGAAAGAAAGAAAGAAAGAAAGAAAGAAAGAAAGAAAGAAAAGCTAGTCCTACTTAAATCAAAATAGGAAATAATAGTGGTGTTTAACTATATGATCAAATGCAGCCTTGTTTTCAGTTCCCATGGAGCCCTCATACATCTCTGCAACAAAGACTTTTCTTTACATGCCTTATGCAAGAAAAGCCCTATTAAATAAAAGAATGAAATTTGGGCACTTGTTCCCCCTCACATATGTACTGACAATTCCATTACTTGTGTCAATTTCTAATGCTAGACAAATCCCTGTTACTTGTGTCAATTTATAATACTAGACAAATCCACACAGGGTCTTAGACATGTATAAAAAGGGAGAATGGAAGAGCTACTTGACTGCTTAATGCTATTTATTCTTTTAATTCCAGAATGGCATCAAATACCAATCATTTCTATTATCTTTTGTGAAAATGCTTTTAGTGAAAAGGAAGACTCCCACTGCTTTCTTTTCAGTAGTAAACTGAAACCATAAACTTCTCTCAACTTAAAATCATCCCAGTGTGATCATATTTGTTAAATAAGTTTTCAAAACGAATCTGCCATCATTATTACTCCTGTTTTATTATTTTTCATTTCCTTCATTCAGAAAGAGACAAACGATTATCCAAATGCTTGTCACTAATCTATTCAATATCCCCTTCCTCCTTTTCAGATTTTTTATCTGTTCCTTGAAACTTTATTAACTTTTCCATTAAATCTTAGTGTGTATACCTGAAAGGGCTTTTCTTTTCTTTTTTTTTTTTTAACGTTTATTTATTTTTGAGACAGAGAGAGACAGAGCATGAAAGGGGGAGGGTCAGAGAGAGGGAGACACAGAATTTGAAACAGGCTCCAGGCTCTGAGCTGTCAGCACAGAGCCCGACGCGGGGCTCGAACTCACGGACCGCGAGATCATGACCTGAGCCGAAGTTGGCCGCTTAACCGACTGAACCACCCAGGCGTCCCATGAAAGGGCTTTTCAACCACAATTGATCTTTTTATTCCTTCACTACCTTTAGGACTTAATTGAAATGTCCTTTTCTCCTTCAGGATTTGTCCTTAAAGTAAGAATCTACAAATATTTCATAATTATACAATTGATCTTTGAAAAATGCAAGGTTTGGGGGCACTGACGCCCCACACAGTCAAAAATCTACATATAACTTTTGACTTCCCCCAAACTTAACTACTAATAGCCTTTACCAATAAACAGCTGATGAACATATATTTTGTATATTATATGTATTATACAGTGTATTCTTACAATAAATTAAGACAGAGAAAAGAAAATTAAAAGATAAAATACATTTGCAGTACTGTAAACAATTCTCATATAAGTGGACCCAAATACTTCAAACCCATTGTTCAAGGGTCAGCTGTAATGTGGGGGGAAAAAAAGTGTCTTCTGATTTAGAATGTGAGTAAAAGGGTTAGTCCCCACATCATATAGTGATAAGAGAAAGCAGAGAGCAATGAAAAAGGAATGCCAGAGCCCATTTGTATACATTGCCTCAACACATTGTGAATACCTAAAGTTGCAAATCTTGATCTTTATTATCCTTCCCTTCAACCACAAACTCCTACTGTTTCAATTAACTTACTCTCTCACTCTTATCATCTATGATGCCTCTGGTCCTTTAATCCTTCCTATTAATAATATAAAAACTAGCATTCATTCACAAAGTATTCTCCATTATTTTATTTATTCTTCCTAACAGTCTGAATTATTATCCCCATTTTAGAGATAATGAGACTCAGAGAGACTTAGAGACTCACCCAAGATCATGCTGCCAGGACTTCTGATATCAGGATAAATGGAGATATTGGGTGCTTTATCTTTTTAAAAAAATTTTTTTTAACATTTATTAATTTTTGAGAGACAGAGTGCAAACAGAGGAGGGCCAGAGAGAGAGGGAGACACAGAATCTGAAGCAGACTCCAGGCTCTGAGCTGTCAGCAGAGCCTGATGTGGGGCTCGAACCCATGAACTATGAGATCATGACGTGAGCCGAAGTCAGATGCTTAACTGACTGAGCCGTCCCGGCATCCCTGCTTTATTCTTATATCAATCACATACATTATAGAAAAAGATACATAAAATATTAAAAGAAGAAAGTATAGCCATCCTAAAAATAAGAAGGTAAACTTTTGGAGGACCATAAATTATGCAGGAGAAAACTGTGTTCCATATAATGAAATGGTGAAAGCTGGGAAGAGAAGTCCAAAGAAAACAAGCTCCCAAGTTCTCCATCTGACAGGTTATAATGTCCATTGCATATTCTATCAGTGGCTCCAACCAAACTTTAACATATGTTTCTATACTTCCCATAATATGTGCTGTCTAAGCAGAGACCATACTGTTTCAGGCAATCTCAGCTGCATAAGGAATGCACAATTAACAATGTCCAAGTGTTGGAATAGTACCAACTCCATGAAAGACTACAAACTCAGTAAAGGTTAGGGAAGGGTCAGAGACTGTAGAGAATTCAAACTGTAATTTTCAAATAAGTAAAATTAATACACTTAAATAACAGATTATTGTCTATATGAAAGAATAGGTACTTATGAAAAACAAGCAACTAGAAATTCTAGAACTGAAAAATGATAAATCTGGGACTTAAATATTGGTCTTCTGCTTCCAAGTTCCATATTTTCTCCTCTGATATCATAGTTAACCCCAACAAAGACATACAGGTGCATATACATGCTTTTGCTTATTTATGTAGCTTCCTCATTACTTTGTCTTGATATATAGTCTTGACCTCATAGTCAATCAGAGGAACCTGTTATTCTCTTGTCTCCACATCTTCTCTGCACCTCGCAAATTCCTAATCTTATGGTTCTCAACCTTAGCCGCATACTGAGAGATATGTGGAAACTTTAAAACTAACAAAACAAACACTATAGCCACCCTAGATGAACTAAATCAGATCCTCTTGGAGTTGGACTCATACACTGATATTCTTTTTAAAACTTCCTTACATGATTCTATAAGAAATGCTTGTTTTTTGTTTAAGAAAGGGCTATTCACTAAATGTGTGCTTTCCCCTTCCATAGTACAAGGTGGTCTCTAGGAAGCAGCTGCCTAGCTAGAGTCATTCTCCAGCATTGCCTATACCAAGGTAGGGCCGGGTGATTAATTCTCATCATTAGAATGTGAACTGAAATAATGTATTTCACTTTTGAGAAAGGAAGTTTCTAAGAAGCAGTGTATATTCTTTGTTCTCTCTTTTCCCATCTGTTGACTAGATTCAGGAGATTGCAAGAGTCTAGCAAATGCAAAATCACAAGATGGAAGGAGCCTAAATCTGTGAATCACTATTTAAAGTTATATTCCAACCAAGTCCTTTATCATCATAAAACTGCTGAAAAAGATTTATTATAAGTCTCCAAAATTCTGAGGTTTGTTTCATCAGCTTGAGTTACCCTGATCAATAGTGGAATGGGTACCTTGAAGTGGGGTGCTGCTGTGATAAAAATCTCAAGTATGTGGCATTACATTTGTGATCAGGAAGCAGGCATCAGAAAAATAACCACCAGAGGCTGGGTAATTTGGAATAGTGGTAAAAAATATTCTGTAAATATTACCTTCAATAATTTGAACAGCAGACCAAATACCTATAATCTTGTAGCTCTATAGCAGTGTTCTCAAGTGGGGATGATGTGGCAGGAGCACATTTGGCACAGGCTGAAGACAACAGGGAAATGCAAATTTCAGTTACTTTTTAAGACCAACTCAATTGTTACAACTCCACTCCTCCTATCAGATTGTGCTTCTTTATGTCACATCAGAATTGATGAGTCCTGCCTTTGCGTTCCATCAGCATTGTAACACTTAATTCACTCCTTTTTCTGCATCTTTCTCTCTATTGTAAATCTCTTGAAGTGGATAGTCTTATCCATGTATCCCATACATTGCCTAGGACACATCTTATGCACAGAAAGTATACATTTAGGGTTTGCTGAGTACACGTTTGCTGAATGTCTACTACTCTGCAAAGCATTGATCCTTGATCTTATAGTATTAACAGACACAAATCACAAAAACCATTTGACAATATACTACAAGTCTCATGGACTCTAAGGCCTTACAGATACAAGTTCTCACATTAGGTGTCCCCAGTGACTGCTCACCCTTGGGCATTCTTTCACACCCAACTTCTAATTGCATGAGACTAGTTACTGTGTGAAGTTGCCAGCTGCCTAAAATGGAGAAGACAGAGTACATTTCTAAGGAATAAAGTTGGTGTAAAGAGTACAAATGATGGTCTTTTAAGGAGGTGAGGGGTTGGAACATGATAAACTAATTTTGATACTTGACTAGCAACCAGGATACCAGAAACAGAAACTACTACGGCTGCCTGTGGGACCAAATGGTCAGAAGCAAAGGCATGTGTGTATATCAGGAAAGGCTAACTAAGAGGACAGAGATAAGAAAATAATGACCTATTTTGCTATTTCAGACCAAGGAAGATGAGCTTTGTTTAGCATTCGATAAAAAAATTATTTTAGCTCCTTAGCCCACCTAGGTAGCTCTGACATTAGAATGCTAATAGAGTTTACTACAGTGGGGAAGCAAAGCAACAATTTTAATTTCCCTTCCAAACTTAAATCCTGCTTCTCAACTGAAGATACAGATCTGGACTTCTGAAAACAGTGACTGGAAGTAGATTTGGGGTCATAAGCATGCAGGAAAAGGAAATGGATAAAGTCACTCAGAATCAGTAAAAAAACAAGAACAAAGAAAAGCTTAAAATGTAGAGGGTATACAAAGAACAAGCCAGTGAAGAAATGAGTAAGTAAAATAAATCATGATGGTCTCCTTCAACAGTCCCTATCACATCATGTTGGCTGTTTTATATGAGATTACAATCGAAACAGATAGGTTTGTATTGTTTTGTTTCTCAAATACCATTTTCCCACATTAATTTCAAGATCTTTAAGGACAAGAACCATTCATCCTCTTATATTTTCCTAAACCCACCACCCCCAGTAGTCTTACGCACATACTAAGACTCTACCAATTTTTGATTCACTAAATTTAAACCTGGCAAAGAATTCTACTTCACTCACCAACCACCCACCAAAAGTCCAAATCTCTCATAAAAAGCAAGTTCCTAATTTACTTTATCAATACCTACAGGTAAAGCTACTCCCACAGAATTCTTGGCTACTAGGAGTACAGGTTTAAAGAAACACTTTAATGTACAGGTTGGTTTTCTGAGAACTGTTGTTGTATCAAGACTCATCAAGGGGAAAACCTGGCAAGACCAGTAAGAAAACTAAGTCTGTGGCTAATTTCTTAGTGGAGAATGAGAAAGCTAAACACACAGTACATTAAGGGAAGAGGAATTGGGAACTAAGTATTGATGACTTTGGAGCACATACAGGAAGTACCCAAATAGCTTCTGTCATCATCCACTAACCATTCCCAACTACTGATCACATGCATTTAACTTGGCACTGACTTTTTAACATTCTATAAAAAAAGAAAAGCAGAGATTTCAGGGACCATCTATGAATGAGCTGCACACACTACTAAGCCTGGGACTATGATGCTGCAATACACATCATTACAAAATACACCTCACTTTAGCCCACATTTCCTTTTTTTCCTTCTCTAACCAACTCCTCTTGAATTTCAACCTATCCTTCCTTCTTTCCCCATATCATCTCATGTCTCCCCCTTTGATCTGTATGGCTCTGAGTGCATACATACTCATGTGGTTTTGATAGTAGCAGTTTCCAGTATCTCTGGTCCAGTAAGATTTCTATGTTGGTATAATACTGTGCCCACACCTCGAATTTCTTTGAGATTGTCTCATGAACTAAAGAGAAATGTTTGCAAGAGCTATTTATTTTCCCAATGGTGGATTTTAAATTAAGTGAGAAAGGCTCCTTAGTGAGCATGGCTAACCTGAAATCAAAAGACAGATGATCCAAGTTCAAATGCTATTAGGTTGGAGATAAACAGAAATAAAGTTACAGAGTAGTGAAAGAGGAAGACTAACCTCATGAAAGAGTAAAGGAAAGGTCAGTTGCTGCCACAAGTGCACTGGAAAATAGAGAAGTAAATTCAGACATCCGTTACAGGTCTGGAGGGAGGTTGGTGGCAAGAAATACAATTTAAAGACTGGAAAGGTTAAGAGGTTAGCCTAGGTTGGACAGTACAAGTGGAGGCTTTGTCATCAAATACCTGGGTTTAAATTCTTACCTGTAGCCAAGTGATTTTCAGCAATTAAGAGTATGAGCTGAGCAACAGTATGTCCACCATAATTTGAGGGTTATACAAGTACATTGTTTAGAACATAACATGATATTCAGTAATGGGGAGATTTTATACTTATGTTTAAGGATAAAAGGGTCTAAAACAAACTGTAGCCTACCCATGTTGCCAGCTTTTGGAAAAGAGCAAATAGGTATAAATCTAAAAAACAATAGCAGTCTCTCACAGGCTAGACAAAAGTCACAAGATTCACACTCAAGGCCACAAAACAGTGAACCTTTTACTAGATATTAAAATTTAGAACCACACAGCTTAACAGTAATGTTAATTTTACCACTAGGTGGCAATGATACAGCTGAATTTCACTGACAAGATTAATTTTAAAAATTGAACAAACCCAGACAGAAATTCCAAGAAGCTTTTATACATATTTTCATGTTAGAAAAATGAAAAATTCTTTTATATACAATTTAATTTATAGCAGAATGTATAATTATCTAATTCAAGATGTATGTTAACTTCTGATGCTTTTTTTCCTCTGTGCACTGAGGCAATTCATGCAATAATTTTTAAACAGTTCTAATCACAGAAGTCTTTTTTAAAAAATCTGGACATATATCATGAAGATAACAGAAATTAGGGAAAGCTAAATCTCTTTGAAGTCTTAGAATTCTAAGAAAGGCACTATAAAATGCAAAATATTTTAATAAAAAAGTTAAACCTTTAAAAAAATAACTGAGAGAGGACATTTTATTTTTTACGGGCCAAAGCATGAAATAATATGGTGACTCACATTGCTTTTAAATTACAAATTAAACCAATATTCATACGTGTAAAGTCTTTTCAATGTGTTGAATAAACATTAAATTTACTAAGCAAATATAGCAAAATTCTGACTTAATTTTGCTAATGGATTCTGGAATAAATACCTTTTTACAACTGTCAAAAGAGTAAGTCATGAAATTCCTTAAAATTCCTTAAAATTACTTTCCGTAATTATTTCTGCTTTCTTCATAAAACAGGTCTCAACCTATGGCTTGTTAAAAATAATAACAAAATTTATTCTTTCATTTCTTTTTCTTTTCATATCAAATAAAAAGGAAAGGCATGATAAACTTTTTCAAACTAGACATTTCCAAGTACACAGTAAAAAAAAACATAAATTCCCAAGATTCTCCCCACATATAAGGTGGGAGTTCATACCACCACATGTAACATTACAAAATCTGTACTATAATTACATGAATAAATAATTACCCAATTCATAAGACCCAATTAAAACAAGCCTATTTATTCCCTTTTCATAAATAACCTAAAGTTCCCCAAATTTTTAATTCACAGTTTTCTACAAATAGATCAGAATATCTCTTTTATATATCAACTTTCAAGTAGTTTTCTAATTTAGTAATCAATTCCTATATTTACTTCGAGAAAACTCTCCCCCTCTTGCTACCTAAACAAACGCAAGAGAATAAAAGTATGATGTCTAAGTTATTTTTATAATTCATAGATCAGATTCCTCATATTGGACTTCACTTTAAATTATTACAGATCACCCCGAAATCTAAAATATAGGTATTTCTCATTCTGTCAGTGTATACAGATACAAAAAACATAACCATTTAAGATGTCATCACAAAGTAAGATTACTGTGGCAGCCCTCATAAACCGAACTATAGATTTCAGGAAAGTGCTCAATCTGTTCTGTTGTCTATAATTTTTGTTAGAAGTTTTAGGAAATGCCACTGTAATAGAAGGGATAATTGCAGGTCTACATGTGTATAGGTAATTTGTATCTATACAGAATCAGCTTCCAGTTATCTGTACAAATAAAGGAAGAGACACAGGATGCAAAACACATAATCCTCGAGCCACTTCAGATACATTTTTGTATCTCTATTTCATAGGACTGTGTCTGAGAATTGAGAACACAAAGAAAAGTAAGCCATACTGCAGAGACTGAGTTACAAACACAATTACCAAAACAATGGTAACAATGAAATGCCATTATTGACTTGAATTTGTCATCTTCTGTTTATTTCTGATGGTGGCTCGAAGTTTACGTATCACCAGTTTATCGGGCAGAATCATATCACCTTGCTGTTCTAGATAATCCAATAAGTTTTCAGTCCATTGGAGAGCAGCTGCATGATTAATATGCCTCTCTGGAATCAGTTCTATTTCCTCCTCCTCATTTTCACTAGATTCATCTGTCTGGCCTTGTGCTCTTCTGATGATTTCGCTGTCAGTTAACACTTCATAGCCTGGTTCAGTACTGTCCACTTCAAGCCATTTTTCAATGTTCTCAGTAGTCACATTTTCCAATCCTTTGGTATGTTGTAAAATGGTGGCCACGGTAGCCACAGAAACATCTTCTTCATCAAAGTCCAAGCCTTCTTTCTCCTCTATGGTAGGAAGAATCTTCTTCCATGCTCTGCTAATGGTAACTGGCTTTACTAAATTCCATGCCATTGCTATTTCATAAAGTGCATCTAGCAGAGTTAGCTTCTTCCAGAATGATTTCAGGTCATTACCTTCTTCCAAGTTGTTCTGAAGAAGACCTGCACGATAATTTCTCTTCATTGTCGCTATGACTCCCTGATCTGAGGGCTGGATCAATGAAGCCACATTAGGTGGTAAATACTTAGCAAATATTTGGCCATCGTCTGACCTTAGGACATTTTCATTTGGATGTGTTGGTGAATTATCCAACAAGAGCACAGCCTTTTCCTGTAGGCCTTTAGATCTTAAGTACTCTCGAACTTGTGGCACAAAGATCTTATCAAACCACTGTCGGAAAATGGAAAGATCCATCCATGCACCTTTTTGGCTGAAATAAGAGACTGGCAGGTTTGAGGTGTCAGTTGACTTGAAAGAGCGAGGTTTCTTTGCTTTCCCCACAACACAAAGTTTCAGTTTATGTAAACCTGTTGCATTGGCACAACACATGATAGTGACTCTTTCTTCAATTGACTTGTGCCCTGAGACAGTGCATTTACCTTTGATCACAGAAGTCCTGGAAGGTAGGCATTTCCAAAAGAGTCCAGTTTCATCAGCATTGTAGATTTGTTCAGGCTGTAAGTTCTCTCGTTCAATAAAGTCTCGGAAGTTGTTACAAAAATCTTCCACAGCAGTCTCATCTCCATTTAATCTTTCATTTCTAATGTTAATCTCTCTAATGCTGTGCCGCTGCTTAAAACGAGTTAACCAACCAGCAGAGGGGTTAAAATCACCATCCATGCCCAAAGCATAAAAAAAGAACTCTGCCCTTTTTGCACAAATTGGTCCAGATATGGGATTCCCTTTTGCTCTTTGCTGGTTGAACCATTCTAGCATTGCTCTATCCAGTTCCTCATACATAGATGGCTTCATAGATTTCCTCTTGGCAAGAAGACTTGTGGAATCAGAACTGCTTGCATAAGTTATAATCTTTTCCTTATTTTTTCTTATATCCCGAACTGTTGTCTCACCAATCCCATAAATCACTGCCAGTTGTTTGGAAGAACCTCCGTCTTCAAGTTTTTTTATTATATCAAGCTTATCTTTAATAGTTAACACCACCCGCTTCCGTTTTCCAGACATGCTGAGGCTGTGGGACTCAGGCCCTTGCCCCACACTCACACTGAAACAATCTACAAAATCCTTCCTTCTTTCACACAGACCCACTTGAGCAGTCTTACAGCCTCAGTCTTTCAACCTTACCAGGAACCTGGTGACCCTGACCCCGTCCCTGGACGGGCTTAGCCGGCAATGAGACGGCAGAGGAAGGTGAGAGGGAAGGAAGTTTGAGGGAACAGGCCTTTAACTTAGATGGGCAGTAGAGGAGGCCCCAAGTCACCGCGGATAATCCGGATTACAAACATTTGTTTTATTCCCCCAGTGGCCGCGATAAAGACTATAACTCCATCGTGACCACAAACCTCCTTCAAGCCCTGATCCAGGGTAAACACGTCCGTCACTAGCCCCTGCCACACCCCAAAGTTACAGCAGAGAGCGGAAGAGCCACGGAGTCGGGGACTAGCCCCTTTCCCCAAGGGAACGGCTACGTTTGATTGCTTCCCCAGCAGCCAACCCCTTCCACCGCAAGCCACACTTCCCCGCGCTGGGCTTAGCTTGGACAGTCCTCCCGGCCCCTCACAGCCCGCCGGGCCCCTCTCCCCACCTCAATTGGAACCAGGACCCGCACCGATCCCTGACTAACGCGCGGCGACCGCTCCTCCCCCAGCACGCGCTCCCGGAAGATGCCCCCTCCCGCCGCCGGCTCCGCCCCCTGCTCCTCCCAGAGGCGGGACTTCCCCTGGTCCCCGGAAGGAGGAGGAGCGTGGCTAGTCTGGAGAGGGTACCTGGGGCGGAGGCAAAGGCGGAGGCAGAGGCGGAGGAGCTTTGAAAGGTGAGGGCGCGGGGGCGGTGCAGGGCCAGCTCGGGGCGGGGACTCGCTCTCGCTCAGGCTGCTGATGGCTTATTAACTGAGCCGGGGAAGCCGCGCCTCCCGGCAGGCGGGAGAAAAAAATTCCCGCGGGCGCTGTCCGGGTGGGTAGGACTAGCCTCTTCTGCGTCTTTCTGCACTCCCTGCCCCCCTGGGCTGAGCTGCAGTGGGCCCGGTGTTTGTTTCTTCCGCGGTGGGGAAGTGGGCGGGACTGGTAGTGAGGAGCTGGAGTGGTGGTTTCGCGGGTTTCTGGCCTTTCCAGACCCTTGTTGGTTTTCTGGGTTGCGGAGCTCCCCTAGGGCCTGGGGGTTTGTGTCGTCCCGCGCACGTCATCGTGAAGCTCGGTCTAAGGGTACGGTTTCCCAGCTACCGTGCCCCTCTGCCCGAGGCAGAGTAGCGGACTTGTAGGCGTGCTGCGCTGGCTACCTGCGTCCCGTCAAAGAGCCAGGTTTGTAATCCGGAAAATGACTCTGGTGTAAACTGCAGAGAGGATCCTTCCTCTGCCACCCATCCCTGCTGGAGTTAGAGAACCACCTTCAGTGTTAAAGATTTTAATGAATACTGTAGTTGTCCCGGATGCGAAACTGGCAGGATTCACTCTGCGAAATTGTGGAGCATTGGCTCGTGATTCTAAAGGGGGGAATTATCTTTCTCTCTCTGTTATCTTTCCATTTCTTATTTGTCATGTTGTGCTGCCCTGTTTTCTACCAGTGGAAGAGCTGTGATAAATGTATCCACAGCAATGTGAAAAGAACGTAATCAGAATTATAACACTGTAGCCCTTAAGTCATGTATTATGCCGGCTTATACTGGTATTCCCAGTAATTTCATCAGGTTGTGAGTCCGTGGAAGCAGAGGCCGTGTTGATTTCTTTTAGTAGCGCCACGCTCCAAGCCTGTGCTGGCATTCAATAACCATTTCTTTGGCCTCTTTAAGGTTTTCTCTCCAAACTATCATATAAAAGGAAATGTCAGAGAGGGGTGTTGTTTTACAAATAGGAATGCATCCCTTCTGGCGAAATTTCAAGTAATGCCTGGGGTTCCATTGCTCTTCAAACCTTAAAAATGTAAACTGTCACCTGACAGGGCAAATGATTCCTAGAATGAATCTTTTCTTCAGGATGAATTAACCTTAAAGCCTAGGCTACACGATATTTCCTTTGATGAGAAATTCAAGTAGCATCATCAAGTACCTTTGAGTTGTAGAATGACTGTGTGAGAGACAACAATATGGATTTTTACCTTTAATCTGTATTCTTTGGCAGACTGCATAAGCTATGTATATGCTTTTTTTTTGGTTTTTGTATATGCCTTTTGTGTGATAATTCACACAGAAGCACAAAGATGTGATCGTATTGATCTTCATTTATTTAATGCTTTCTGTTTGGAGTTTCTTTGTTTTTCTCTTTGCCTAAAGGTAAGGTATTATTAAAGAAGCTTGATTAAATTCTCATTTCAAGAAATTGAGTGTATACTCAGCATATAAAGAAATTACATCCATTGCATGGATTCTTTTTTTTTTTTTTTTTTTTTTTGAGTGAATTCTGATGACCCAAGAGATGTCATTTTCATCAATCTAGCTTCACCTTCTCATTTCTCTCCTCAGGTTCAGTTCATTCACCCTTTCCCTCTGTCATCATTCTTCCCTCCCCAGCTAACATTGTAAAAGTATTCATAATTTTAAAAGAGAAGCCAAGCACATTTAAATTATCTTCTTTTTCAGTGACAGCAATTTTGAAATATGAGGAGAGACCCTGGAAGTTTGGCAGTTGGCCACATGAGACTTGATTTATTTAAATAAAATTTGTTTCTTCAAATATTCAATACTGCAGTTTTCCAAAATAATTTTTTTTTCTCCTTAGAAACTGACTTTTTGAAATTTTTACTTTTGGACTCAATGGGGAATCCTTAAATTTTGTGATCAATGTCATCAATAAGATGGTAGAGGGAAGTCACAAATTTTCATTTCTTTTACACATTCTTTTCTTGCCTATATGGATGGCCAATTTCCAGAAGTTACTGGCCTAACTCACGTGCACTAAAATTCTGTTACCATTTAAAAAAAACTGTTTAAAAAAATAGTTTTTTTAAAAAGCATGTTTGTAAACTCTAAACTATTTTGGTGATTCTTTTATGAAACTAAAATTTAGCATGAATGAGAGATAAAATAATGACTTTTTAAAGGCATGGTTTTTACCACCTTGTACAAATATAATATTGGCAGCAGTCATTGTGTAGCACTGGACAGGAAATCAGGAGAACTGGTTTCTAATCCCTGCTCTGTCACTAACAAGCTGTATGATCTTCGGTAAGTCATTTGAACTCTGCGTATTTGGCTTTGATATTTATAACTGAACGTAGATAATATCTTCCTTCTGGGATCATTGTCAGGATTTAAAAACATGAAAATGCGCTGAAAAATTACTATACATATAAGAGTTTTTAATAGCTTAACCATATGCAATCAGATACTTTTACAGTGTCACATTGTTAATCATTTCTACTGCTGTTGTAGAAGCCACCTATTGACATGATAAATGTCTTTTGACATGGTATAGTTTTGTGAGATAACCATCTAATGTACATGAAACTGCTTTTGCATATTAAAGAATCATCTTTCATTTAATGTTCCTACTGTTCACAGTTGCTTTAGTGTATCTACTGAAGCCATATTTGTCATTTGTTTTCATAAATGTTTTCTCATTCCTTCACCCAGTTCAGATTTATTAGAAAGACATTACAGTGTAATGCACATGCATGGTTTATGCAAATTTAGCTCTATGTGCTTAAAAAAAAAACTTATTTGTACTATATGGCTTCACAGTATAAGCTGCCCAGTTTGGTGCTTAAACACACACACACACACACACACACACACACACACACACACACAAAACACCAATAATAGTAATCTGTTTATAACCAGGAGAAGAAACTGGATGGACCTGCTGTGAAGCAGTATGATATATAGTTTCAAGAGGAATATAGAGATTTTTAAGATAATTTTAACTACACACAATTCTCATCTTGGCTGATTTTTAATATAAGCCTTCTGTAATTTGCAATCCAAGTGTAATTTCAACTAACAATATTTTGTCTGCTGACTAAAATTTGTTAGATTGCTGTTACAATGCTCGATCTATCTTGTAGTGGTTACTATCATAAGATCACATTTCAGGGGCGCCTGGGTGGCTCAGTCGGTTGAGCATCCAACTTCGGCTCAGGTCATGATCTCACAGCTCCTGAGTTCAAGCCCCACGTTGGGCTCTGTGCTGACATCTTGGAGCCTGGAGCCTGCTTCGGATTCTGTGTCTCCCTCTCTCTCTGCCCCTAACCCACTCGCATTCTGTCTCTGTCTCTCTCAAAAATAAACATTAAAAAAAAGTCACATTTCAGCCTACACTATAAATTTCTGCTGTATGATCTTAGAAACCACTATGCTGATTTTATATGAGATATGACCATTTTAGAAACTGTCACGTTGCCTTTAAACATAACAATTTGTACAGTCAAATGAGTGGTATTTCTCCCACTTATACCCCTGCCTGTCCAAAAAAGGAATCATCTTGGAAAGGTATAAACTTGATTCAGTGATACTGCCGTTGCTCAAAATATTTTGGCATTCTGTTTTTGGATTTACCTTCAAAGTTACAGCATATTTAAAAAATATATCTGTAATGGTAATTAATGTTCAAGTTTTGAAGTTGGATTTCATTTTTGGAAGCTGCTAATAGTCCCTTATAACTGAGACAAATGAACAAAATGGGTATTTAAACCACTCTTTGGGATAAAAAATGGAGCGTGGTTCTTTTCATATTTTTATATATTTTCTGATACTAAGTTTTATAGAAATCTCCAAGAATATTTTATGCCATAGTGTAAATATTGGAATAATTAGCCACATAAGGTGATTTCTTTGAAGGAGATAGCACTCAGTAGAGTACTGAAGTTCTTATACATGTATTATGAGGTCAGTTTCATTACATTGTGATCATATGTCTATTTTCCTTAGCAACTACAAAAGTTCATATGTGTTAACTGTTTTTCTAGTTACATTACTTATCTCTAATTGTTCCTTTATTATATACTTGTGGCAATTTTAGTGGGGTTCACCCTTTTCTGAACCAGAAACTTACAGTATTTATTTTCTTCCCAATATCATGCCCTGCTTCACCATGAAACTTTATTTTTTCACCCAATTTTGGATTGTTAATGTTTTTTATTGGATTATATTCTGTCTTTAACTTTGAGTGGTTTAAAGCCATTGCCATTTTACTAAAGTATATAGAAGCTGCTGTCTTAGTAGATAGGTGATCTCTTAGTTTTGCACTGCTATCTTTTGTCAGCTAGTACTTTATAACTTTCTTCCTATAAATTTTTGACCCTTTATGTTATAATTCATGTCATTTCTGTTTAGAATCCTTTGCCTAAGGATGAATGACTCTGGTAACCCCACCCTGTTTTTCTATAATTGTCTCTCTTTTTTCCAGCATAAAGCCTTTCAGTTGCACTTATTTAACATACCATGTTCTCTCTCAGTGCCAGAGTTTTGACCTTACCATTTTTACCTGCCTGAAATCCCTTTTTCTGTCATTCTTTTTGTGGAAATATAACCAGTCCTTCAGAAGTCTATCAGATCATATCTGTGCAATTAAATCTTCAGTGAAGCATTTGCTATACTGTTCTTCCTGCATCTTTATAATTTTATTGCAGTTATTTTTATCTCTCATTTGGACCAAATGAATACCTTGCATTTTTCTTATTATATCTTTGTATGTTCTACCCATGGATGATAATCTTCTGGAGAACAGGACCACGGTTTTTCTGTGCATCCCTTTCAACGCAAGATATAATTAACAATTGATGTTCATTACAGTTTTTTCATAGCTGTTCAATAAATTATTTGTTGAATAACTGTTCTACCATCTTCACTCAGATATTTTATGTGATTTATACTGTTGTAAACCATTTTATAACACCAAATAAATATAGTTTACCATAAATGCATTCATTGTTGTGATCTGGTTATCATTATTATATTCCTAATAACTTTATTTTGTAGAAGCTTAAGTGAAAATGGTACATGTTAGAAGACACGAAACAAGGAAAAATTCTAAAACTCAAGAGCATGAGCAGAAATCTCGAGTTGATTGGAGGCGGACTAAAAGAAGTAGTATTTCACAGTTATTTGATAGTGATGAAGACCTTAATAGTGATGAAGACCTTGACAGTGATGAAGAGCTTGACAGCGATGAAGAACTTGATAGTAACAAGGGGTTCGATAGTAATAAAAAGCCTGAAAATGAAAGAAAACTTAGATTAATTGAAGTTGAAAGTGAAGGTAGTAGTGACTGTGAGCATCTCATGAACACTGGCAACCGTTCAACATATGAAGAAGAAAATAACAAAAACAAACCTAGAAGTACTGACTCACCAGATCATGAAAAGCATTCCAGTCAAGAGGATGACGATCTCAACAAACACACTGGACAGATAATAGAGGAGGATTTAGAAGAAGAACACATCAAGCGAGGGAAGAGAAAAAGGATCTCCTCTGTTATGTACGACAGTGATGAGAGTGACAGCAGTGATATCCTAGTTCGAAAAGTAGGTGTTAAACGTCCACGTAGAGTGGTTGAAGATGAATGTTCTTCAGTAGAGATGGAGCCAAAAACACCTGAAAAAACTTTAGCTGCAAGAAAGCGAGAACAATTCCAGAAACTCAAAGAACTCTCAAAACAAAGATCTCGTCAGAGACGCAATAGTAGTAGAGATTTTGAGGTGTGTTATATTCTATTGGTTTTGTTACTGTTTTTAAATCTTTTTTTCAAAGTATTTAATTTTTATAAAAATACTGAGTCTGTTCTATTTCTCAATTCTTGAATTTATTTTTTTTAATCAAGTATCCTTGAACATGTTTGATTGCACTGTTGTGTCTAATATAATTTGTTTTATCGTGAGCCTCAGTTCATTCTGTTTTAAAATTGAAAGACTGTTTAATATGGTCTTTCCTCTTTTTAACTTCTACTTATAATCTTAATGTCCATTTTAAACATTTTACATCATTTACCGAGGTATATTACCTTCTTACTAATTCGAAAGTTCAGCATTTAACATGACAAGATTTTTTTAACCTTAAAATATGAAATTAATTTCCATGGGTCATTGGTTTAAGATTTAATCTTTTAATTTTATATCCATACTGACAATTTAAAAGTACAAATTTACTGAAAGGTATGTTCTAATTTAATTAGGACTCTGAAAAGGAATCCTGCCCAAGCAGTGATGAAAGTGATGAGGAGGAGGAAGAAGATGATTATGAATATGATGAAGATGGAGATGATTATATTATTGATGACTTTGTAGTTCAAGATGAGGAGGGTGATGAAGAGAATAAAAGCCAGCAAGGAGAAAAATTGACTACATCACAACTGAAATTAGTAAAACAGAATTCTCTTTGTAAGTTAAATATCAAGAAATTGTTTTATGACTTGCTCTAATTGTAGTATTATATCAAGTATCAAATTAGCCTCTTACTATCATGTTCTAAGTCATTGACTAGGAACTATGGTTTTATTTTTAGGTAACTTTGTCACTCTGATAACAGTTTATTCTAGTAGTTTCAGGAACCCAATATACTCTTAAAACTTATTAAGGATCCTGAACAGCTTTTGTTTCTGTGGGTTATAGTTATCAACATTTACCATTGTAGAAATACAAAAGAGATATTTAAACTATATTTAGTAATTAATAGGCTTTAACAATAAGTTTGTTACATGTTAACATAAGTAACATTTTATTTTATTTTATTTTTGAGAGAGAGAGACAAAGTGAAAGCAGGGAGGGGCCGAGAGGGAAGGAGACACAGAATCAGAAGCAGGCTCCAGGCTCTGAGCTGTCAGTACAGAGCCCAATGCAGGGCTTGACCCATGAACACAAGAACATGACATGAGCTGAAGTCAGACCCTTAATGAACTGAGCCACCCAGGCACCCCAACATAAATAACCTTTTTATTAAAAATAACTATTTTCAAAAAAATAAGAATGGCATTGTTTTACATTTTAATAAATGTATTTAATATCTAGCTTAATAGAAGGCAGCTGGGTTCCTATACCTGCTTGTGCATTCAGTGCATTTTGATGTTTTGATTGAAGTAGATGAAAACAGTTTTGCTTCACACAGATAGGTAGCTGGAAAAGGGAGAAAGATTTTAAAAGTATTTTAAAAATAATGTGGATATTCTTATTTGTCACTACACAATTAAACGAGTGATTGTTTCTTAAAGGTTAGTTGCAATATGGAATCTGAAACCATATAAATGAACTTTTAGTACTCACTTACATTGCAGTCCATTAGTCTGTCTTGCAGTTTGAATGGATCTTTTACCCATATGTGATTTTGTTACATCATGCATTAGTCATTTGGAAAATACTGATTCACTGCGTTACGTAGATCTTCCAAATGTTGACACATTTCATTATACAATATTTTTGAAATCACGTTTGTTAATATTACCACCAATCTCATCAGAAATTTTTTTAGGTATGGGGAAGCTGTCAAGTTCACAGTAATAGCAGATACAAGTTTTGTAAAATTCTAACTTCTATAAAAATCTGTTTCTTAAACCTTTGGTAGTAAATACTGTTAGTTCTTGAAATTACAGATTTCCTTTGCTCATTTTTGAGAAAATACTTAACAACTGCCTGAATATTGTTTGTCAGTTCATTCATTTTCTTCTTTTCTTCCTTCCTTTGTTCCTTTCTTTCTGTTTCTTCTTCTTCTTTTTTTTTTTTTTTTTTAATGTAAACTCTCGGCGCAACGTGGGGCTTGAACTCACAACCCTCAGATCAAGAATTGCATGCTCTACTGACTGAGCCAGCCAGGCACCTCTGTCAGTTGCTTTCTCAAGTAAACATGGTGTTTCATGATAAATGAGGGTTTCTCAGCTCCCAGTTCAGTTTTTCAATCATATGCTGTGTGGAATGCAGCATAGGTGCCCTATGCCTACTTCCCATTTCACCCCATTGAATACTCAAAAGATGTATATTTGAGACTTAATAAAATTCATAGTTTTTACTACTTCATCAAGGACATTCTTAAGTAAACGTAGCTTCTTACTGAGTGTATAGCAATGAATCAATCCTACAGTGGTTATTTGTGGTTTGCTTCTACTGCCATCATTCATGTTAGGGAGCCATAACTGCTTTACCCGTAGTTCCTTTTGTACACATCAGTGAAAAGGTCAACATGGTAAAAAACAGCATGCTTATCTTAGTGTTACTGTTTTGACCTCATAGATCTCCTTGAATGGACTTGGGGACTTCCAGGTGTCTACCATACTTTGAGAACCATTGGTTTTATCAGGCCTATTGAAGTATCAGTGAAACTTATCAGAGATTGGAAATTAGGATTCTTTTCATACAGTTAATTAAACCATAAATAATAGGATCCTGACAATTCAGGGTGTCTTTAAATGTGCATTTTTCTAATTCCTATAATTGTGCATAAATTTGAAGATTGTTTTTAAGGTGTTTTACAACTCTGGTAGAAACAGGCTGTTGAGTGAATACATTTTTATTTTTTTCTTCAAGAGTGCATTCTTTCTGATTTTTTTAAATGGGCATATTTACTAAAATTACATGTAATGTGGTTCAATACCAATCTCATGATTTATAATAAAATAGTAGATTGAGGTATGAATAAAATTTCAAGACATTTATCAGTGATAGAGATGCCAGTGATAGGCATCTATATTTTGAAAGTCAGTGACTATTTTCCTTACGTCAATAGTCACTTGGTCACTTGCCAGTTGGACATTGAAAGTTTAGGGAAACTCAATTAGGAGATACCCCATCATTCTGGATTATAATATCTAGAATGTGATAGAACATTTGCTCAGTGATACCCATTCATACCTACTCCTGCTAATTAATCAAAATCAAAATCCAGCATGGGGGAACTATTTTTAACATCCTTCTCTATCCTACATCTCTGTGTTTGTTTTTTTAAGGGACAATTTTAGATTTACTGAAGAGTAGAAACTACAGAGAGTTCCTATCTAACCCCTCTCACACACAGATTTCCTATAATTAACATCTTGGATTAGTTTGGTACACGTGGTAAAATTGATGAGCTAATATTGATACGCTATTATTAACTGTACTTCATAGTTTATCTCAGGGCTCACTCTCTGTGTTGTACATTCCATGGGTTTTGACAAATATATAATGATGCAACAGGTATCCATTATGACAATATCATACAGAATAGTTGCGCTCTCCTCAAAATCTCCTGTGCCCTACCTATTCATTTCTCCCACCCTCCCCTGAACCCCTGGCAACCACTGATCCTTTTAATGCTTCCATAGTTTTGCCTTTGCTAGAATGTTTTATTGTTGGAATACACAGCATGTAGCCTTTTCAGATTGAATTTATTCACATAATAATATGCATTTAAGTTTCCTCCATGTCTTAATGTGGCATGATAGATTATTTCTTTTTATCACTGAATAATATTCCATTGTATGGATGTACCACAATTTGTTTATCTATTCACCTCCTGAAGGACATGTTGGTTGCTTCCAAGTTTTGGCAATTATGAATAAAGCTGCTATAAATATTCGTGTGCAGATTTTTCTATGAATGTAAGTTTTCAACTCACTCGGGTAAATGTCAAGGAGCTCTGTGTTTGCTTTTACTGCTAAGTATCTCCAACTCAGAGAGATGAATCTTATTTTTTATGCGATACATTTTATCTTGTATGTTCTTAATGGTAACTTCTGCCTTTATCATTACAAGTTGTCTTTTCTCAACTTGTAACCATATTCATGCCTTTCCTCCCTTGAATTGATATGTTTCATTAACCACTATTCTAAATTTTATCCTTTGTCAAGTTTCCCATTAACTCTACGCCCCATCCAGTGAAATTGCTCTCATTAAATTTAGTGATTACTTCCTAGGTGCCAAAATATTTTCCAGTTCTTATGCTAACTTGGTATTGTTATGTGCTTTGCCACCATCAATTGACCACCCTCCCTTTCAGAAAGTTTTCTTTTTAGCCTCTGTGGTCTTGTCTTCCCTTTATAATATCGCTTTCCTCTTTTTCCACTTGCCACGTAAATATTGATGTTTCTAAAGGTCATCCTCAAATTCCCTTGTTTGTGTTTCAGGCAGTCTCTCTCCCATAACTTTTGCCTAGTATACCAGCAAAAATTCCTAAACTTCTATTTCCAGCACGGGTTTCTCCAAAGCCTAAGGCACATTTTTCATCTTCTTATTGAACATTTTCACCAGTGTCTTTCAGATACCTCCAACTCAATCAATATGTATAAAACTAAATTATTGACTGGTAACGTTACGGAGTTTTGGGGTGGTGTAGAACTTAATTTTTGTTTATTTATTTTGGTTGTTGTGGTGGTTATACAACTTTATGCATCATAGAATTGTACACCAAAAAGAGTGAATTTTGTGCTAAAAAAAAAAAAGTAAAAATAAAGGGACCCAAGTAGGCATTCCCACTCCAAAAAATAACCTCAATGGCTAATCCACTTCACTTCTCTTTGCATTTTTCATTCCCTTTAAAGTTGATGTTATATTGTAGGAACTTATTGTTAATTCAATGGATGGATGATTAAGATAAATATATTGACTCAAGGCTCCTGGGTCTATACTTCAAGACAGAGAAATATAATTTCTTAAAACATCAGAGAAAAAAAACCCATATACTTTAGAGTGATAAATTATGACTTGTTTTTAATACTTATCAATGTTTATACCATTTATGAATATAACAAAATTAAACAGGCAGTTTTCAATTTGTCAAGGGATTATGTTCTAGAGTTGCTGTAGGTTGATTCTTACACTTTAAAAATATATTTTCTCATTAGGGTAATAACCTATATGATGAATGATCAACACTACTCTATGGCCTCAGGCTGTAATTAGGCTATTATTCCCAAATTAATTCTCCCCCCAACCTCTATAAGAACACTGACCACTCCTCATAGTCAACATACGATCACTATTTGGGAGAAACATTTTCTAATTCCAAATTCAGTACTCAGGTGAGAATCACAATCAGTGGCCTATGCAATTGTACATTTTTGAAGAGAACAGTTCTATCTAGAGGAAGACATTTTGTCACTTCCTCATGTGCCATTTGGCTCTGAGAGATGCATCTGTAACACCTCAAAATAGTGCCCTTTCCTGCTACATGGTTGAAGCCATTGAAGACAATCATGGTCTTTTTTTCCTTCTCAGAAATCCCTGTATTTCTCTAAATTTATTTTGAGACTGCAGCTCCCGGAAGAGATATTACAAAAAGTAGAGAGATTGACCGGCAATGGTCCATTGCATTCCAGACCTACAATGTTCACACACTAAGAATGTTATCCACAGAAAGAGAGGAATAATCTTCAGATTTGTGGATACTGACGATTATATTATTTTTCCAGTTCTATCACATATTCAGAGTGACAGAAAACAAAGTATAGACAGAAGAGTACATCTCAGTCTAGTCATCTACTGTCTTGCTGGATAAATACTTGCTAGAATACTGGAAATTAGATTAGAAATGAACATTAACTTAGTCTCCATGTAGCTATTAAAGAGAATAATTCTATCAACATAATGCAGTGTGTGCCCGAGAACAGTCTTGTAGGCATTTACATTAAATATTAAATCCTAGAACTTTACTTCTTTTGTACAATAAGTAAAAAGTACCATTGAAATCATATTGTGGCACAAGGGAAAAGCAACGTTGCCCTATAAAGACTTGGAGGAAGAAAATGTCTCTGAAAAATGTTTCAGAAGAAAATTGTATCAAGCATTGCTTTGCAATCTGTGAAAAACAAATAGAAACTCATAAAAAGAGAACAATTTGAGATGAAATAGGGCTAAGTTGCCAGAGAATTAAAAATGTAAAGTCAGAAGTAAAATCTATATTGAAAGATGTAAAAAACTGAATTAACAGTACAGAAAATATCATCAATGATATATAGGTTAAATCCAAGAAGTTCTTTTGGAATAGAGAAAATGAAAACAGTTCTGAGGGAGAAGATAATACATAAAGGAATAGAAATGATCCTATTTCACAAATTTCAAGGGGGGGGGGGTGGAAATGCAGAATAAATGGAAACCTAAAGGAAGAAAATTCTATAGCTTTAGTGGGATATGTAAAAGATTTGAAGTGCTAAGAGATATAGCATGTTCCTGGATGGAAGGACATATGGAAATGTGAACTGAAAGGCGTGATGGGAGAAAATACAGTTGAGTTGCTGGACATGCCCATTTATGCAAATTAAGGAGGCTCACATCCTAATAAATTGATAAAATAGATTTGCAAATAGACATTTGAAGGAAACAACTTTTCTGATTACAAGAATGAAGAAAAGTTATCTAGCCATCCTTTTTAGGACCATAAAAATGGTTTAATATATTAATTGGTTCCAGGTTCCATTAATATGTCAAAAGAGAAAAAATAATGGCTTAATTTTAAAAGATTCTAAAAAGCATCTCATGAAATTCAGTGCCCATATCTAGTTTAAAAACAAGAAAATAAGTCTCAAAAATAGTAATATGAGCATATGTCCTTTACAAAACAAAGAATATTTTACATTAAGAGAATATATATTTATAATGAAGCGCTAGAGATACTGTCAAAGAACAAAAATGTCCTACTTTGTTCTAGAGATTGTGAACAATGTAATAAGACAAAGTAAAAGAAATACAACTTTTGAAATGGAAAAGACATTACTTGAACATAATGTGATTTTATATATACATGCATACAAGCTGTAAGTTTCTGACTTATTTACCAGGGATATAAAAGTTAAGAGAAAGGATATGAATACATTGAGAGCAGGAGTAGATGCAGCATATATTTCCATAGTTTTCTTGTGTTCTTTTTTGCCTGTTGAGGGGGACATGTTAGGGTAGAAAGAGAACTCAATTTCTTGCTCTGCCTCTGCTTTCTTACAATAGGCTTATACTTCTATTTCAGAAGAAAGTACACCAACAATCTCTGTGCTTCTACCTAAGAGAATATTTATAAACATTCTCTTGGTTCTTGAAATAAACTTAGCACTAGCAAGACCACATCCTTCTCAGCGTTGGGGGAGAAAGCAGAGTTACTGCCCAGGAATTCCCGAACAGTATCTCCCTCTATCAAGCACTCTGATGTGTCAGGAAGCTCACTTTCCACAAATATCTAAGAGAATCTTTTGGGAATTTGCAAAAGACCTCAGAAAGATGACCAGATTCACAATGAATATGTAAAATTCAGTATTTTCTTACATGCTGTCAATAATTATTTAAAAGATCTAATAAGGGACAATTCCATTTATAGTAGCAATTAAAATAAAGTTCCTAGTCCTAGTCTTAGGAAGAAAAGCATGACTTTATAGGTACAAGAATAAACCTTACATTGAAATAGCAAAGGAAACATGAATGAAAGGAGAGACACACCATGTTTCTGGAAAGCAATAAATAGAACAAGAAATTATTTCTTCGGAAATTAACTTTTTGATTTAACTTTGCAAAACAGTGCTGAAGTTCACTTGGGGAAAATATATGGGAATAAATAAAATTAGACAACAAACAGAAAATTAGAAGGACTTCCCCCACCAGATATAAAAATTTATCAAAAAATTCCAGTAAGTAAAACAGTGTAGTACTGGCATGGCAGTGACAGGTCATTAAGAAAGGTACACGGTGCTGGTACAAAATCTTGGCATATATGTGAAACTAAAACATGATAAAAGATGCATGGAAAATCAGAATGAGCAGCGTATCCTACGATTGAGTATGGGGAAATTATCCCAAGATTAAACTACCTTGGAAAAATCAAGTTATGCATAGACACAAATACTGTTGATTTTCTCCTGTATCCTTTTGCAGTTTTTTAATAGTCATAGAAGAAAATTTTAAATGATATTCCTCGGATATTCCACAGAAGCTCATCCAATATAGCGATTAAAGCACTGAAAAAAAAAAAAAAAAAAACCAACTCTGGAGGAGGTCTGAACTCTAATCCTGATTCTTCCTCTATCTAGTTTTGTGACCTCGGGTCCATTATTTCATAATTGTGTCATTTTTAAAATTTTTAAAATGAGAGATTTGAATTATTTCCTCCAATTTCCCATCCAAGTCTAAAATTCCGTGTTCTGAACAATAATATTATCAAACCTGACTACCACGCAGAACATCTACCTAGGGGATAGTCGCATGAAATCTGGAGTCAGACTGCTTGGGTTCTAGCGCTGCTTTCAACCCTCACTAGCTGTGTGATTTTAGGGAAATTTTTCATCCTCTTTGCATTTATTTCCTTAACTTTTAAAAATAAGCCAAGGGTATTGATAATACCTCATAGACTTGTATTGAGAAGTAAAGCAATGCATGTAAGTGCATAAAACACTGCCTGCCATTTATTTGCCCAATAAAATCTTTTTTTTTTCCAATCTGAGATGCCAGGAGCATAATTCCTCCACCACCCATCCATTCACTCAAACACAAGCAAATTGAGGCCTTCCTGACTCTTTTCAAGGAGATACTGATGTCAATTGGTAGAACACAGATTTTGTGGTGAGGCAAAACTCTCGAGATGACTCTGATCCTCTGCCCTTTCTTTTACTCCCAATTCTGAAGAAATGCCATCAGGTTCTTTAAAATAAAACAGCAGTTCCCAAACTACAGCAAATGAGTAATGTTAGGCATTAGTACATTCGAAGACTAATAAAGTCAGTGGGGTAAAAAATTCTATTTCAATTTGATAGCTCAACTTGGGAGCACAGGGGATGAATTTGATGTTTCTTTCCTCAACATGTCTGTTAATATACCTAGAACATTTTTCCTTTAATAGAGTTTGGGAAGTACTAGATAGAATTTAAATGCATTTTAACACTCACAAATTAAATTATGTACCAACACTATATTATATCCAGAGTTTGATGAAAGTCTAGACAAAATTGAATGCTATTAAAGTATTATTTAATTTTCCAATTATCTTCTGATTTTTTTTAAAAATTCATAAATGGTTGTGATCAGTTCTTTTGTAATTTATAATTGATCATAGGCCCTCTAAAGTCTACATGCCCTTGTGTAAATTATCTGCTATAGTCGTTTAATTTCATCACTGCTTTATTTTGACCACTTTAGTATCATAATAACATGTTTTCCTGTTTAAAAATTTTTTAATGTTTATTTATTTTTGAGAGAGAGAGAGAGAGACAGAGCGCAAGTGGGAAAGGGCAGAGGGAGAGGGAGACAGGAATCCAAAGCAGGCTCCAGGCTCTGAGCTGTCAGCACAGAGCCGAATGAGGGCCTCGAACTCAAGAACCGTGAGATCATGACCTGAGTCAAAGTCGGATGCTTGACCGACTGAGCCACCCAGACGCCCATAACATGTTTTCTTAAAAAAGAATGCATACTGGGGCGCCTGGGTGGGTCAGTCGGTTAGGCGGCCAACTTCGGCTCAGGTCATGATCTCGCGGTCCATGAGTTCGAGCCCCGCGTCGGGTTCTGTGCTGACAGCTCAGAGCCTGGAGCCTGTTTCAGATTCTGTGTCTCCCTCTCTCTGACCCTCCCCCGTTCATGCTCTGTCTCTCTCTGTCTCAAAAGTAAATAAATGTTAAAAAAATTAAAAAAAAAAAAGAATGCATACTAAAAATTTTTCCTGAAGTCCAGAAAAAAGGTTATACAGCTGTTTTAGTAGCTAAAATACAAGCTAAAAGTTTCTCCATGTTAAATCTTATTTTCATTTCATTTCAACAGAAAGCACGTCAAAATTCAGTCATGAATGCTAATATAGTTCTTATTTTGCTTAAATTTATAATCAGGCATCTTCCACTTTTCCTGAAGTACCCTAATATTCTTTATAGGTGCCCATGGCAAATGTTCTGTGATGACCATTTGGGTCATGGAAGGGGTTATCTTTGATAGAGAATATTTCTACAGCCATAGTAAACCTGGACCCTAAAGTTTCGGGAAATACAGGGACCTTCTCTTGTAGCCTGGCCCATCACAATAGATGATTCCATGGAGCACATTGGGTTAGTGGGAAGATAGGCTTATATATTTGGTAGGAGAAAGAGAAGAGAGAACTTTTCTAAATTGATGTGGAAAATCCTAAATCTGGGACAGAGAAAGGGAAATTGAGTTTTTATAGCCATTGGAATTCTGGCTAGGGTAATAATTTCCTGAACAATTTCATATGTAACATGTTTTAGAAAGAAGGAAAGTCAGGAGTTGCAGGTACATATTGAACAATCTACCTGTAGAAGTTTTCTCTTTTGCTCTCTCACTCTAATTATTAAGTTGATAATTAAACTTAGGTGCACAGGGGATGATTTGGGGCTTTTTTCACAACATATCTCTTAATATTTTCTGAACAGTTTTCTCTTAATAAGTTTGGAAAGTGAAGATTATTTTTTTTAATTTTTTTTTTAACGTTCATTTATTTTTGAGACAGAGAGAGACAGAGCATGAACAGGGGAGGGTCAGAGAGAGAGGGAGACACAGAATCGGAAACAGGCTCCAGGCTCTGAGCTGTCAGCACAGAGCCCGACGCGGGGCTCGAACTCACGGACCGTGAGATCATGACGCTTAACTGACTGAGCCACCCAGGCGCCCCAAGTGAAGATTATTTTAAATAACAACTTGAAATTTTGGATTAGAAGCCAGTAAATCTGGAAAATGGAGGTTTGCTCAGTGACTAGAAAAGTCACCGAGGCAGCTATAAAATTAGGATGACTAAGTGATTTCTCCTATTTATAGTATTGATTTCTTAGAGAAAGGAAACTATTTTATTCAGGGAATTGTTTCATCTGTTATGTTCTAATATGTATTTAAAATTAATTTCAGATTCTTTTAGTGACCACTATACTCACTTTGAAAGAGTTGTGAAGGCTCTTCTGATCAATGCTTTAGATGAATCTTTTCTGGGAACATTGTATGGTAAGTTAATATGAGTGGGACAATTAGTATCTTTTTTTCTTTTTCCAATTTCTAAAACCCTACCAATATAATTAATATAATATAATATAATATAATATAATATAATATAATATAATATAATATAACATATATATATACATTTAAGCAAAACCAAGAGACCCTATTCTAAAGGCCCTCCAATTATTCCCTAGGATCAACTTAACTACACCAGAAGCCCATTCACTTCAAAAACTTGCCACTGTCTATTTGTGATATGTGGAAAGTGGAAAAGAAATATGTGATGTTCCTCTGACTTTAGAGAGTTCACAGTAACTGTGAGGATATAAGGCATAGACTCAAAACAGTAGAGTAGTTCAATACCCATGTGTTGTCTCAGCCTCTCTAAACTTGAATTTCGCCAGAAGTTATATACTGTTTTATGCTTTGTGCCTTTGCTCATACTGTTCTCTCTTAAAATATAATCCCTTTCCACCCTAGATTTTCCAGGTGAATGTAAAATCATTTTCACTCCCTCATTTGTGCTACCCTGGTGGTACTGATGTGTGTATACTTACTGTATTGAAAATGTATTTTTGCCTTTCTCCCTTCTAAGAGTATAGGAAGAACCATGCCTTAGATATACACTTATCTCTTGCATCTAGCACATAATCTGGCAGTTAATAAAGACTATAATATGTTGTTTTGAATATCTACCTAATTGCCAAAGTGAGATTTCATTCACAGTTTATTGAACAAATACTTATAGAGTGCCTAAGGGGCAGACATTTATTTGAGCGCTGGGGATATGGCAATGACTATGACATATAAGATTCCTGCCCTCATGTTGCTCTAATGAAAGAGACAATGAATGAGTAAACAAATATATAACATAATTTCAACTAGGGATTAGTTCTTGAGAAAAAATTAAGTAAGTTAAGGAGATCAAGTGATAAAGGAAAGAAAAGTATCTATTAGATTGGTCAAAGAAGGTCTCTCAAGAGGTGACTTTTTTTTTTTTTTTTTTGAGAGAGAGAGAGATAGGGTGCAAGTGAGCCAGGGGCAGAGAGAGAGAATCCCAGGAAGGGCAGAGGGAGAGAGAGAGATGGGGGGGGGGAGAGAGAGAGAAGTGGGGCTCACTCAAAGCAGGGCTCAAGCTCACCTGATGTGTTCCTCAACCTCACAAACCATTGAGATCGTGACCTGAGCAGAAGTCAGATGCTAAACAACTGAGCCACCCAGGCACCCCAAGAGGTGACTTTTAAGCAGAAACCTGAATGAAGTCAAGGGGAAATAATGCATAGATCTAGCTGAGAGAACACCCAGTGCAAAGATCCTTAGGTAAAGTGAGTTTGATGTGATAGATGAATGGATAAAGAAGTGATATATATAGCCAATGGAATATTACATAGCCATAAAAAAGAATGAGATCTTGCCATTTGCAACAACATGGTTGGATCTAGAGGGTATAATGATAAGTGAAATAAGTCAGCTAGAGAAAGACAAAGACCATATGCTCTCACTTATATGTAGGATTTAAGAAACAAAACAAATGAACAAAGAAAAAAGGGACAAACAAAAAACTCTCTTAACTATAGAGAACAAACTGGTGGTTATCAGAGCGGAGGTGGGTGGGGGATGGATAAAATAGGCAGTGAGGATTAAGAGTACATTTATCATGGTAAGCACTAAGTAACGTATAGCATTGTTGAATCACTATGATGTACATCTGAAACTAATAAAACATTGTATGTTAATTTTACTGGGATTAAGATAAAAAAAGAGTAAGTCTGATGTAGTCAAGGAATAATTAGAAGGCCTCTGTGGTTCTTTCCTTTCCCTAACATTCTGATGGAATTGTGGTTTTTTTCTTCATTAATCTTTTTTAAATTTAAAATACCTTCTAAAACTGTGGGATGAAATCCTTAAGTATTCAGTTATTTAAATATTTCCTAATAACGTTTCTCGACCTTGGTACTATTGGTAGTTGAAGCTGGATAATTCATTGGTGTGGGGGGGCTTAAAATTAGATAGATAGATAGATAGATAGATAGATAGATAGATAGATAGATAGATATTTCCTAAGGGCTAAGTGATTATTTTTTGTTGTTGTTATTGTTGTTCCCTTGAACAGATGGCACCAGACAAAAATCATATGCACAAGATATGTTGACATCTCTTCATTATTTGGATAACCGCTTCGTTCAGCCTCGTCTAGAGAGTTTAGCTTCTAGAAGTCGTTGGAAAGAGCTATATAAGGTATATAGTTTTTTATTTGTTTTTGAATCTCTGGTTGGGGGTATGGGAGTGGGAGGCCTATCGGGATTTAAATATCCAGTCAGAATGAATAATCTTCTAAATTACTGGCATTTTTTGTTGAATAATCAGCTTATCACCTCTTCTAAAAGCTACTATTGTTTTAATTATTGTAACACTTATTATATGTATCCACTAATTAAGTAGTTCTAAATGATGAATAACTTTAGAACTTCTCAGGTCTTAGCCCATCTATTGAAATGAGGAGGTTATCTCATAGGATGGTAATTCTCTCTTCAGAAAAGAGAGTTCCATTGTTAAGAGAAAGAGTTCAATTTAACTGGAGGACTTTTCAGGGAGATTAATGGGACTTTAACTGGAGGACTTTTCAGGGACTTTAATGTGTAGATTTATACTATAAATCTTCAAGAGGGTGATGTAGAATGTAATACTTTCCAAATTTGTGTTTTACTATGAGGCTCCTTTTCATGAGCTACCTTTTATCACCTCCTTCTATCACCTGCTAGAAGAATTAATTTCCTTAACATAATTTGGGAAACAGTGGCCTAGGTTGCCTTTGAAATCCTTCTCCACCTTAAGATTTTGTAATCCTACCAATTTAGGGGGAGCATCCTTTTAATGTATAAGATTTATTGCATTTCATGTTATCCCATAGATTTCTATTTTATGATCTCTGATAGTAGAGGCTATCTTACATGATTTTTACATTTTTTTTTTAATCTCCCTACTTCTTACATTCTATCTTCCAATTATTAGGAAAATGGCAAGATAACAGAGATCCAAGTTCCTAACAGTCCTTTTAGAACTTAAATCATTAGCTACTCTACCTCATTTATGTTAGGAGATTTGACTTCATCCAAGGCCTGTTCAATCTTGAATTACCTGATAAATTAGCCACAGATGGTTTATTAAGGGACAGTTATGGGATTACAGAAAGAGAAGACTTCAGTTTGGAGAATGACTGAGTTTAGGGACACCATATATATATTTTTTACTTTGGGTGAGTTTTTAATCTCTCTAAATTCTAGTCTTTTCCTCAGATACAGAAAACATTTACCTACTTTAAAAAGTAAAAGGAATATTTACTTACTTGGAAGGTAAAATACATAGCATAGTTCTTAGAACATGGTATAAATATTGTTTTCTTTAATAGAAAAATAGCATATATTTATTGATCATTTAACTTGGCCAAGTAATTTGCATGCAGTGTAAAGTATCTTATTTGATCTTCAGAGCAACCC